>NC_133126.1:97432639-98032639 GCF_048418815.1 Hemitrygon akajei
TGTATTGTCCTGCGCTGTACTCTCTCTGCAACTGTATAGTCCTGCGCTGTACTCTCTCTGGAACTGTATTGTCATGTGCTGTACTCTCTCTGGAACTGTATTGTCCCGCGCTATACTCTCTCTGGAACTGTATTGTCCTGTGCTGTACTCTCTCTGGAACTGTATTGTCCTGCGCTGTTCTCTCTCTGGAACTGTATTGTCCTGTGCTGTACTCTCTCTTGTCCTGTATTGTCCCGTGCTTTACTCTCTCTGGAACTGTATTGTCCTGTGCTGTACTCTCTCTGGAACTGTATTGTCCTGCGCTGTACTCACTCTGGAACTGTATTGTCCTGTGCTGTACTCTCTCTGGAACTGTATTGTCCTGCACTGTACCCTCTCTGGAACTGTATTGTCCTGCGCTGTACTCTCTCTGGAACTGTATTGTCATGTGCTGTACTCTCTCTTGTCCTGTGCTGAACTCTCTCTGGAACTGTATTGTCCTGCGCTGTACTCTCTCTGGAACTGAATTGTCATGTGCTGTACTCTCTCTGGAACTGTATTGGCCTGTGCTGTACTCTCTCTGGAGCTGTATTGTCCTGCGCAGTACTCTCTCTGGAACTGTATTGTCATGTGCTGTACTCTCTGTTGTCCTGTATTGTCCTGTGCTGTACTCTCTCTGGAACTGTATTGTCCTGCACTGTACTCTCTCTGGAACTGTATTGTCCTGTGCTGTACTCTCTCTGGAACTGTATTGTCCTGTGCTGTACTCTCTCTGGAACTGTATTGTCCTGCGCTGTACTCTCTCTGCAACTGTAGTGTCCTGTGCTGTACAGTCTCTGGAACTCTATTGTCCTGCGCTGTACTCTCTCTTCTCCTGTATTGTTCTGTGCTGTACTCTTTTTGGAACTGTATTGTCCTGTGCTGTACTTTCTCTAGACCTGTATTGTCCTGCGCTGTACTCTCTTTGGAACTGCATTGTCCTGCACTGTCCTCTCTCTTGTCCTGTATTGTCCTGCGCTGTACTCTCTCTGGAACTGTATTGTCCTGTGCTGTACTCTCTCTGGAACTGTATTGTCCTGCGCTGTACTCTCTCTGCAACTGTATTGTCCTGTGCTGTACAGTCTCTGGAACTCTATTGTCCTGCGCTGTACTCTCTCCGGAACTGTATTGTCCTGTGCTGTACTCTGTCTTGTCCTGTATTGTTCTGCGCTGTACTCTCTCTTGTCCTGCATTGTCCTGCGCTGTACTCTCTCTGGAACTGAATTGTCATGTGCTGTACTCTCTCTTGTCCTGTATTGTCCTGTGCTGTACTCTCTCTTGTCCTGTGGTGTACTCTCTCTTGTCCTGTATTGTCCTGCACTGTACTCTCTCTGGAACTGTATTGTCCTGCGCTGTACTCTCTGATGTCCTGTATTGTCCTGCGCTGTACTCTCTCTTGTCCTGTATTGTCCTGCGCTATGCTATCTTTTGTCCTGTATTGTCCTGCGCTGTACTCTCACTGGAACTGTATTGTCCTGCGCTGTACGCTCTCTTGTCCTGTATTGTCCTGTGCTGTACTCTCTCTGGAACTGTATTCTCCTGCACTGTACACTCTCTGGAACTGTATTGTCCTGCGCTGTACTCTCTCTGGAACTGTATTGTCCTGCACTGTACTCTCTCTGGAACTGTACTGTCCTTTGCTGTACTCTCTCTTGCCCTGCGCTGAACTCTCTCTGGAACTGTATTGTCCTGCGCTGTACTCTCTCTGGAACTGAATTGTCATGTGCTGTACTCTCTCTGGAACTGTATTGGCCTGTGCTGTACTCTCTCTGGAGCTGTATTGTCCTGCGCAGTACTCTCTCTGGAACTGTATTGTCATGTGCTGTACTCTCTGTTGTCCTGTATTGTCCTGTGCTGTACTCTCTCTGGAACTGTATTGTCCTGCACTGTACTCTCTCTGGAACTGTATTGTCCTGCGCTGTACTCTCTCTGGAACTGTATAGTCCTGCGCTGTACTCTCTCTGGAACTGTATTGTCCTGTGCTGTACTCTCTCTGGAACTGTATTGTCCTGCGCTGTACTCTCTCTGGAACTGTATCGTCCTGTGCTGTACCCTCTCTTGTCCTGTATTGTCCCGTGCTGTACTCTCTCTGGAACTGTATTGTCCTGAGCTGGACTGTCTCTGGAACTGTATTGTCCCGCGCTGTACTCTCTCTGGAACTGTATTGTCCTGTGCTGTACTCTCTCTGGAACTGTATTGTCCTGCGCTGTACTCTCTCTGGAACTGTATTGTCCTGTGCTGTACTCTCTCTTGTCCTGTATTGTCCCGTGCTTTACTCTCTCTGGAACTGTATTGTCCTGTGCTGTACTCTCTCTGGAACTGTATTGTCCTGCACTGTACCCTCTCTGGAACTGTATTGTCCTGCGCTGTAGTCTCTCTGGAACTGTATTGTCCTGTGCTGTACTCTCTCTGGAACTGTATTGTCCTGCACTGTACCCTCTCTGGAACTGTATTGTCCTGCGCTGTACTCTCTCTGGAACTGTATTGTCCTGTGCTGTACTCCCTCTGGAACTGTATTGTCCTGTGCTGTACTCTCTCTGGAACTGTATTGTCCTGTGCTGTACTCCCTCTGGAACTGTATTGTCCTGTGCTGTACTCTCTCTTGTCCTGCGCTGTACTCTCTCTGGAACTGTATTGTCCTGTGCTGTACTCCCTCTGGAACTGTATTGTCCTGTGCTGTACTTTCTCTAGACCTATATTGTCCTGCGCTGTACTCTCTTTGGAACTGCATTGTCCTGCGCTGTACTCTCTCTTGTCCTGTATTGTCCTGCACTGTACTCTCTCTTGTCCTGTATTGTCTTTCGCTGTACTCTCTCTGGAACTGTATTGCCCTGTGCTGTACTCTCTCTGGAACTGTATTGTCCTGCACTGTACCCTCTCTGGAACTGTATTGTCCTGCGCTGTACTCTCTCTGGAACTGTATTGTCCTGTGCTGTACTCTCTCTTGTCCTGTGCTGAACTCTCTCTGGAACTGTATTGTCCTGCGCTGTACTCTCTCTGGAACTGAATTGTCATGTGCTGTACTCTCTCTGGAACTGTATTGGCCTGTGCTGTACTCTCTCTGGAGCTGTATTGTCCTGCGCAGTACTCTCTCTGGAACAGTATTGTCATGTGCTGTACTCTCTGTTGTCCTGTATTGTCCTGTGCTGTACTCTCTCTGGAACTGTATTGTCCTGCACTGTACTCTCTCTGGAACTGTATTGTCCTATGCTGTACTCTCTCTGGAACTGTATTGTCCTGTGCTGTACTCTCTCTGGAACTGTATTGTCCTGCGCTGTACTCTCTCTGCAACTGTAGTGTCCTGTGCTGTACAGACTCTGGAACTCTATTGTCCTGCGCTGTACTCTCTCTTGTCCTGTATTGTCCTGTGCTGTACTCTTTTTGGAACTGTATTGTCCTGTGCTGTACTTTCTCTAGACCTGTATTGTCCTGCGCTGTACTCTCTTTGGAACTGCATTGTCCTGCGCTGTACTCTCTCTTGTCCTGCATTGTCCTGCACTGTCCTCTCTCTTGTCCTGTATTGTCCTGCGCTGTACTCTCTCTGGAACTGTATTGTCCTGCGCTGTACTCTCTCTGCAACTGTATTGTCCTGTGCTGTACAGTCTCTGGAACTCTATTGTCCTGCGCTGTACTCTCTCCGGAACTGTATTGTCCTGTGCTGTACTCTGTCTTGTCCTGTATTGTTCTGCGCTGTACTCTCTCTTGTCCTGTATTGTCCTGTGCTGTACTCTCTCTTGTCCTGTGCTGTACTCTCTCTTGTCCTGTATTGTCCTGCACTGTACTCTCTCTGGAACTGTATTGTCCTGCGCTGTACTCTCTGATGTCCTGTATTGTCCTGCGCTGTACTCTCTCTTGTCCTGTATTGTCCTGCGCTATGCTATCTTTTGTCCTGTATTGTCCTGCGCTGTACTCTCACTGGAACTGTATTGTCCTGCGCTGTACGCTCTCTTGTCCTGTATTGTCCTGTGCTGTACTCTCTCTGGAACTGTATTCTCCTGCACTGTACACTCTCTGGAACTGTATTGTCCTGCGCTGTACTCTCTCTGGAACTGTATTGTCCTGCACTGTACTCTCTCTGGAACTGTACTGTCCTTTGCTGTACTCTCTCTTGCCCTGCGCTGAACTCTCTCTGGAACTGTATTGTCCTGCGCTGTACTCTCTCTGGAACTGAATTGTCATGTGCTGTACTCTCTCTGGAACTGTATTGGCCTGTGCTGTACTCTCTCTGGAGCTGTATTGTCCTGCGCAGTACTCTCTCTGGAACTGTATTGTCATGTGCTGTACTCTCTGTTGTCCTGTATTGTCCTGTGCTGTACTCTCTCTGGAACTGTATTGTCCTGCACTGTACTCTCTCTGGAACTGTATTGTCCTGCGCTGTACTCTCTCTGGAACTGTATAGTCCTGCGCTGTACTCTCTCTGGAACTGTATTGTCCTGTGCTGTACTCTCTCTGGAACTGTATTGTCCTGCGCTGTACTCTCTCTGGAACTGTATTGTCCTGTGCTGTACCCTCTCTTGTCCTGTATTGTCCCGTGCTGTACTCTCTCTGGAACTGTATTGTCCTGTGCTGGACTGTCTCTGGAACTGTATTGTCCCACGCTGTACTCTCTCTGGAACTGTATTGTCCTGTGCTGTACTCTCTCTGGAACTGTATTGTCCTGCGCTGTACTCTCTCTGGAACTGTATTGTCCTGTGCTGTACTCTCTCTTGTCCTTATTGTCCCGTGCTTTACTCTCTCTGGAACTGTATTGTCCTGCGCTGTACTCTCTCTGGAACTGTATTGTCCTGTGCTGTACTCTCTCTGGAACTGTATTGTCCTGCACTGTACCCTCTCTGGAACTGTATTGTCCTGCGCTGTAGTCTCTCTGGAACTGTATTGTCCTGTGCTGTACTCTCTCTTGTCCTGCGCTGTACTCTCTCTGGAACTGTATTGTCCTGTGCTGTACTCCCTCTGGAACTGTATTGTCCTGTGCTGTACTCTCTCTGGAACTGTATTGTCCTGTGCTGTACTCCCTCTGGAACTGTATTGTCCTGTGCTGTACTCTCTCTTGTCCTGCGCTGTACTCTCTCTGGAACTGTATTGTCCTGTGCTGTACTCCCTCTGGAACTGTATTGTCTTGTGCTGTACTTTCTCTAGACCTGTATTGTCCTGCGCTGTACTCTCTTTGGAACTGCATTGTCCTGCGCTGTACTCTCTCTTGTCCTGTATTGTCCTGCACTGTACTCTCTCTTGTCCTGTATTGTCTTTCGCTGTACTCTCTCTGGAACTGTATTACCCTGTGCTGTACTCTCTCTGGAACTGTATTGTCCTGCGCTGTACTCTCTCTGCAACTGTAGTGTCCTGTGCTGTACAGTCTCTGGAACACTATTGTCCTGCGCTGTACTCTCTCTTGTCCTGTATTGTCCTGTGCTGTACTCTTTCTGGAACTGTATTGTCCTGTGCTGTACTCTCTTTGGAACTGCATTGTCCTGCGCTGTACTCTCTCTTGTCCTGCATTGTCCTGCACTGTCCTCTCTCTTGTCCTGTATTGTCCTGCACTGTACTCTCTCTGGAACTGTATTGTCCTGCGCTGTACTCTCTGATGTCCTGTATTGTCCTGCGCTGTACTCTCTCTTGTCCTGTATTGTCCTGCGCTATGCTATCTTTTGTCCTGTATTGTCCTGCGCTGTACTCTCACTGGAACTGTATTGTCCAGCGCTGTACGCTCTCTTGTCCTGTATTGTCCTGTGCTGTACTCTCTCTGGAACTGTATTCTCCTGCACTGTACACTCTCTGGAACTGTATTGTCCTGCGCTGTACTCTCTCTGGAACTGTATTGTCCTGCACTGTACTCTCTCTGGAACTGTACTGTCCTTTGCTGTACTCTCTCTTGCCCTGCGCTGAACTCTCTCTGGAACTGTATTGTCCTGCGCTGTACTCTCTCTGGAACTGAATTGTCATGTGCTGTACTCTCTCTGGAACTGTATTGGCCTGTGCTGTACTCTCTCTGGAGCTGTATTGTCCTGCGCAGTACTCTCTCTGGAACTGTATTGTCATGTGCTGTACTCTCTGTTGTCCTGTATTGTCCTGTGCTGTACTCTCTCTGGAACTGTATTGTCCTGCACTGTACTCTCTCTGGAACTGTATTGTCCTGCGCTGTACTCTCTCTGGAACTGTATAGTCCTGCGCTGTACTCTCTCTGGAACTGTATTGTCCTGTGCTGTACTCTCTCTGGAACTGTATTGTCCTGCGCTGTACTCTCTCTGGAACTGTATCGTCCTGTGCTGTACCCTCTCTTGTCCTGTATTGTCCCGTGCTGTACTCTCTCTGGAACTGTATTGTCCTGAGCTGGACTGTCTCTGGAACTGTATTGTCCCGCGCTGTACTCTCTCTGGAACTGTATTGTCCTGTGCTGTACTCTCTCTGGAACTGTATTGTCCTGCGCTGTACTCTCTCTGGAACTGTATTGTCCTGTGCTGTACTCTCTCTTGTCCTGTATTGTCCCGTGCTTTACTCTCTCTGGAACTGTATTGTCCTGTGCTGTACTCTCTCTGGAACTGTATTGTCCTGCACTGTACCCTCTCTGGAACTGTATTGTCCTGCGCTGTAGTCTCTCTGGAACTGTATTGTCCTGTGCTGTACTCTCTCTGGAACTGTATTGTCCTGCACTGTACCCTCTCTGGAACTGTATTGTCCTGCGCTGTACTCTCTCTGGAACTGTATTGTCCTGTGCTGTACTCCCTCTGGAACTGTATTGTCCTGTGCTGTACTCTCTCTGGAACTGTATTGTCCTGTGCTGTACTCCCTCTGGAACTGTATTGTCCTGTGCTGTACTCTCTCTTGTCCTGCGCTGTACTCTCTCTGGAACTGTATTGTCCTGTGCTGTACTCCCTCTGGAACTGTATTGTCCTGTGCTGTACTTTCTCTAGACCTATATTGTCCTGCGCTGTACTCTCTTTGGAACTGCATTGTCCTGCGCTGTACTCTCTCTTGTCCTGTATTGTCCTGCACTGTACTCTCTCTTGTCCTGTATTGTCTTTCGCTGTACTCTCTCTGGAACTGTATTGCCCTGTGCTGTACTCTCTCTGGAACTGTATTGTCCTGCACTGTACCCTCTCTGGAACTGTATTGTCCTGCGCTGTACTCTCTCTGGAACTGTATTGTCCTGTGCTGTACTCTCTCTTGTCCTGTGCTGAACTCTCTCTGGAACTGTATTGTCCTGCGCTGTACTCTCTCTGGAACTGAATTGTCATGTGCTGTACTCTCTCTGGAACTGTATTGGCCTGTGCTGTACTCTCTCTGGAGCTGTATTGTCCTGCGCAGTACTCTCTCTGGAACAGTATTGTCATGTGCTGTACTCTCTGTTGTCCTGTATTGTCCTGTGCTGTACTCTCTCTGGAACTGTATTGTCCTGCACTGTACTCTCTCTGGAACTGTATTGTCCTATGCTGTACTCTCTCTGGAACTGTATTGTCCTGTGCTGTACTCTCTCTGGAACTGTATTGTCCTGCGCTGTACTCTCTCTGCAACTGTAGTGTCCTGTGCTGTACAGACTCTGGAACTCTATTGTCCTGCGCTGTACTCTCTCTTGTCCTGTATTGTCCTGTGCTGTACTCTTTTTGGAACTGTATTGTCCTGTGCTGTACTTTCTCTAGACCTGTATTGTCCTGCGCTGTACTCTCTTTGGAACTGCATTGTCCTGCGCTGTACTCTCTCTTGTCCTGCATTGTCCTGCACTGTCCTCTCTCTTGTCCTGTATTGTCCTGCGCTGTACTCTCTCTGGAACTGTATTGTCCTGTGCTGTACTCTCTCTGGAACTGTATTGTCCTGCGCTGTACTCTCTCTGCAACTGTATTGTCCTGTGCTGTACAGTCTCTGGAACTCTATTGTCCTGCGCTGTACTCTCTCCGGAACTGTATTGTCCTGTGCTGTACTCTGTCTTGTCCTGTATTGTTCTGCGCTGTACTCTCTCTTGTCCTGTATTGTCCTGTGCTGTACTCTCTCTTGTCCTGTGCTGTACTCTCTCTTGTCCTGTATTGTCCTGCACTGTACTCTCTCTGGAACTGTATTGTCCTGCGCTGTACTCTCTGATGTCCTGTATTGTCCTGCGCTGTACTCTCTCTTGTCCTGTATTGTCCTGCGCTATGCTATCTTTTGTCCTGTATTGTCCTGCGCTGTACTCTCACTGGAACTGTATTGTCCTGCGCTGTACGCTCTCTTGTCCTGTATTGTCCTGTGCTGTACTCTCTCTGGAACTGTATTCTCCTGCACTGTACACTCTCTGGAACTGTATTGTCCTGCGCTGTACTCTCTCTGGAACTGTATTGTCCTGCACTGTACTCTCTCTGGAACTGTACTGTCCTTTGCTGTACTCTCTCTTGCCCTGCGCTGAACTCTCTCTGGAACTGTATTGTCCTGCGCTGTACTCTCTCTGGAACTGAATTGTCATGTGCTGTACTCTCTCTGGAACTGTATTGGCCTGTGCTGTACTCTCTCTGGAGCTGTATTGTCCTGCGCAGTACTCTCTCTGGAACTGTATTGTCATGTGCTGTACTCTCTGTTGTCCTGTATTGTCCTGTGCTGTACTCTCTCTGGAACTGTATTGTCCTGCACTGTACTCTCTCTGGAACTGTATTGTCCTGCGCTGTACTCTCTCTGGAACTGTATAGTCCTGCGCTGTACTCTCTCTGGAACTGTATTGTCCTGTGCTGTACTCTCTCTGGAACTGTATTGTCCTGCGCTGTACTCTCTCTGGAACTGTATTGTCCTGTGCTGTACCCTCTCTTGTCCTGTATTGTCCCGTGCTGTACTCTCTCTGGAACTGTATTGTCCTGTGCTGGACTGTCTCTGGAACTGTATTGTCCCACGCTGTACTCTCTCTGGAACTGTATTGTCCTGTGCTGTACTCTCTCTGGAACTGTATTGTCCTGCGCTGTACTCTCTCTGGAACTGTATTGTCCTGTGCTGTACTCTCTCTTGTCCTTATTGTCCCGTGCTTTACTCTCTCTGGAACTGTATTGTCCTGCGCTGTACTCTCTCTGGAACTGTATTGTCCTGTGCTGTACTCTCTCTGGAACTGTATTGTCCTGCACTGTACCCTCTCTGGAACTGTATTGTCCTGCGCTGTAGTCTCTCTGGAACTGTATTGTCCTGTGCTGTACTCTCTCTTGTCCTGCGCTGTACTCTCTCTGGAACTGTATTGTCCTGTGCTGTACTCCCTCTGGAACTGTATTGTCCTGTGCTGTACTCTCTCTGGAACTGTATTGTCCTGTGCTGTACTCCCTCTGGAACTGTATTGTCCTGTGCTGTACTCTCTCTTGTCCTGCGCTGTACTCTCTCTGGAACTGTATTGTCCTGTGCTGTACTCCCTCTGGAACTGTATTGTCTTGTGCTGTACTTTCTCTAGACCTGTATTGTCCTGCGCTGTACTCTCTTTGGAACTGCATTGTCCTGCGCTGTACTCTCTCTTGTCCTGTATTGTCCTGCACTGTACTCTCTCTTGTCCTGTATTGTCTTTCGCTGTACTCTCTCTGGAACTGTATTACCCTGTGCTGTACTCTCTCTGGAACTGTATTGTCCTGCGCTGTACTCTCTCTGCAACTGTAGTGTCCTGTGCTGTACAGTCTCTGGAACACTATTGTCCTGCGCTGTACTCTCTCTTGTCCTGTATTGTCCTGTGCTGTACTCTTTCTGGAACTGTATTGTCCTGTGCTGTACTCTCTTTGGAACTGCATTGTCCTGCGCTGTACTCTCTCTTGTCCTGCATTGTCCTGCACTGTCCTCTCTCTTGTCCTGTATTGTCCTGCGCTGTACTCTCTCTGGAACTGTATTGTCCTGTGCTGTACTCTCTCTGGAACTGTATTGTCCTGCGCTGTACTCTCTCTGCAACTGTATTGTCCTGTGCTGTACAGTCACTGGAACTCTATTGCCCTGCGCTGTACTCTCTCCGGAACTGTATTGTCCTGTGCTGTACTCTCTCTTGTCCTGTATTGTTCTGCGCTGTACTCTCTCTTGTCCTGTATTGTCCTGTGCTGTACTCTCTCTTGTCCTGTGCTGTACTCTCTCTTGTCCTGTATTGAACTGCACTGTACTCTCTCTGGAACTGTATTGTCCTGCGCTGTACTCTCTCATGTCCTGTATTGTCCTGCGCTGTACTCTCTCTTGTCCTGTATTGTCCTGCGCTGTGCTATCTTTTGTCCTGTATTGTCCTGCGCTGTACTCTCACTGGAACTGTATTGTCCTGCGCTGTACTCTCTCTTGTCCTGTGCTGTACTCTCTCTGGAACTGTATTCTCCTGCACTGTACTCTCTCTGGAACTGTATTGTCCTGCGCTGTACTCTCTCTGGAACTGTATAGTCCTGCGCTGTACTCTCTCTGGAACTGTATTGTCCTGTGCTGTACTCTCTCTGGAACTGTATTGTCCTGTGCTGTACTCTCTCTGGAACTGTATTGTCCTGCGCTGTACTCTCTCTGGAACTGTATTGTCCTGTGCTGTACCCTCTCTTGTCCTGTATTGTCCCGTGCTGTACTCTCTCTGGAACTGCATTTTCCTGTGCTGGACTGTCTCTGGAACTGTATTGTCCCGCGCTGTACTCTCTCTGGAACTGTATTGTCCTGTGCTGTACTCTCTCTGGAACTGTATTGTCCTGCGCTGTACTCTTTCTGGAACTGTATTGTCCTGTGCTGTACTCTCTCTTGTCCTGTATTGTCCCGTGCTTTACTCTCTCTGGAACTGTATTGTCCTGTGCTGTACTCTCTCTGGAACTGTATTGTCCTGCGCTGTACTCTCTCTGGAACTGTATTGTCCTGTGCTGTACTCTCTCTGGAACTGTATTGTCCTGCACTGTACACTCTCTGGAACTGTATTGTCCTGCGCTGTACTCTCTCTGGAACTGTATAGTCCTGTGCTGTACTCTCTCTTGTCCTGTGCTGAACTCTCTCTGGAACTGTATTGTCCTGCGCTGTACTCTCTCTGGAACTGAATTGTCATGTGCTGTACTCTCTCTGGAACTGTATTGGCCTGTGCTGTACTCTCTCTGGAGCTGTATTGTCCTGCGCAGTACTCTCTCTGGAACTGTATTGTCATGTGCTGTACTCTCTGTTGTCCTGTATTGTCCTGTGCTGTACTCTCTCTGGAACTGTATTGTCCTGCATTGTACTCTCTCTGGAACTGTATTGTCCTGTGCTGTACTCTCTCTGGAACTGTATTGTCCTGTGCTGTACTCTCTCTGGAACTGTATTGTCCTGTGCTGTACTCCCTCTGGAACTGTATTGTACTGTGCTGTACATTCTCTAGACCTGTATTGTCCTGCGCTGTACTCTCTTTGGAACTGCATTGTCCTGCGCTGTACTCTCTCTTGTCCTGTATTGTCCTGCACTGTACTCTCTCTTGTCCTGTATTGTCTTGCGCTGTACTCTCTCTGGAACTGTATTGTCCTGTGCTGTACTCTCTCTGGAACTGTATTGTCCTGCGCTGTACTCTCTCTGCAACTGTAGTGTCCTGTGCTGTACATTCTCTGGAACTCTGTTGTCCTGCGCTGTACTCTCTCTTGTCCTGTATTGTCCTGTGCTGTACTCTTTCCGGAACTGTATTGTCCTGTGCTGTACTTTCTCTAGACCTGTATTGTCCTGCGCTGTACTCTCTTTGGAACTGCATTGTCCTGTGCTGTACTCTCTCTGGAACTGTATTGTCCTGCGCTGTACTCTCTCTGCAACTGTATTGTCCTGTGCTGTACAGTCTCTGGAACTCTATTGTCCTGCGCTGTACTCTCTCCGGAACTGTATTGTCCTGTGCTGTACTCTCTCTTGTCCTGTATTGTTCTGCGCTGTACTCTCTCTTGTCCTGTATTGTCCTGTGCTGTAATCTCTCTTGTCCTGTGCTGTACTCTCTCTTGTCCTGTATTGTCCTGCACTGTACTCTCTCTGGAACTGTATTGTCCTGCGCTGTACTCTCTCATGCCCTGTATTGTCCTGCGCTGTACTCTCTCTTGTCCTGTATTGTCCTGCGCTGTGCTATCTTTTGTACTGTATTGTCCTGCGCTGTACTCTCACTGGAACTGTATTGTCCTGCGCTGTACTCTCTCTTGTCCTGTATTGTCCTGTGCTGTACTCTCTCTGGAACTGTATTCTCCTGCACTGTACACTCTCTGGAACTGTATTGTCCTGCGCTGTACTCTCTCTGGAACTGTATTGTCCTGCGCTGTACTCTCTCTGGAACTGTATTGTCCTGTGCTGTACCCTCTCTTGTCCTGTATTGTCCCGTGCTGTACTCTCTCTGGAACTGTATTGTCCTGTGCTGGACTGTCTCTGGAACTGTATTGTCCCGCGCTGTACTCTCTCTGGAACTGTATTGTCCTGTGCTGTACTCTCTCTGGAACTGTATTGTCCTGCGCTGTACTCTGTCTGGAACTGTATTGTCCTGCGCTGTACTCTCTCTGGAACTGTATTGCCCTGTGCTGTACTCTCTCTTGTCCTGTGCTGAACTCTCTCTGGAACTGTATTGTCCTGCGCTGTACTCTCTCTGGAACTGAATTGTCATGTGCTGTACTCTCTCTGGAACTGTATTGGCCTGTGCTGTACTCTCTCTGGAGCTGTATTGTCCTGTGCTGTACTCTCTTTGGAACTGCATTGTCCTGCGCTGTACTCTCTCTTGTCCTGTATTGTCCTGCACTGTACTCTCTCTTGTCCTGTATTGTCTTGCGCTGTACTCTCTCTGGAACTGTATTGTCCTGTGCTGTACTCTCTCTGGAACTGTATTGTCCTGCGCTGTACTCTCTCTGCAACTGTAGTGTCCTGTGCTGTACAGTCTCTGGAACTCTATTGTCCTGCGCTGTACTCTCTCTTGTCCTGTATTGTCCTGTGCTGTACTCTTTCTGGAACTGTATTGTCCTGTGCTGTACTTTCTCTAGACCTGTATTGTCCTGCGCTGTACTCTCTCTTGTCCTGCATTGTCCTGCACTGTCCTCTCTCTTGTCCTGTATTGTCCTGCGCTGTACTCTCTCTGGAACTGTATTGTCCTGTGCTGTACTCTCTCTGGAACTGTATTGTCCTGCGCTGTACTCTCTCTGCAATTGTATTGTCCTGTGCTGTACAGTCTCTGGAACTCTATTGTCCTGCGCTGTACTCTCTCCGGAACTGTATTGTCCTGTGCTGTACTCTCTCTTGTCCTGTATTGTTCTGCGCTGTACTCTCTCTTGTCCTGTATTGTCCTGTGCTGTACTCTCTCTTGTCCTGTGCTGTACTCTCTCTTGTCCTGTATTGTCCTGCACTGTACTCTCTCTGGAACTGTATTGTCCTGCGCTGTACTCTCTCATGTCCTGTATTGTCCTGCACTGTACTCTCTCTTGTCCTGTATTGTCCTGCGCTGTGCTATCTTTTGTCCTGTATTGTCCTGCGCTGTACTCTCACTGGAACTGTATTGTCCTGCGCTGTACTCTCTCTTGTCCTGTATTGTCCTGTGCTGTACTCTCTCTGGAACTGTATTCTCCTGCACTGTACACTATCTGGAACTGTATTGTCCTGCGCTGTACTCTCTCTGGAACTGTATTGTCCTGCGCTGTACTCTCACTGGAACTGTATTGTCCTGCGCTGTACTCTCTCTTGTCCTGTATTGTCCTGTGCTGTACTCTCTCTGGAAATGTATTCTGCTGCACTGTACACTCTCTGGAACTGTATTGTCCTGCGCTGTACTCTCTCTGGAACTGTATTGTCCTGCGCTGTACTCTCTCTGGAACTGTATTGTCCTGTGCTGTACCCTCTCTTGTCCTGTATTGTCCCGTGCTGTACTCTCTCTGGAACTGTATTGTCCTGTGCTGGACTGTCTCTGGAACTGTATTGATCCGCGCTGTACTCTCTCTGGAACTGTATTGTCCTGTGCTGTACTCTCTCTGGAACTGTATTGTCCTGCGCTGTACTCTGTCTGGAACTGTATTGTCCTGCGCTGTACTCTCTCTGGAACTGTATTGCCCTGTGCTGTACTCTCTCTTGTCCTGTGCTGAACTCTCTCTGGAACTGTATTGTCCTGCGCTGTACTCTCTCTGGAACTGAATTGTCATGTGCTGTACTCTCTCTGGAACTGTATTGGCCTGTGCTGTACTCTCTCTGGAGCTGTATTGTCCTGCGCTGTACTCTCTTTGGAACTGCATTGTCCTGCGCTGTACTCTCTCTTGTCCTGTATTGTCCTGCACTGTACTCTCTCTTGCCCTGTATTGTCTTGCGCTGTACTCTCTCTGGAACTGTATTGTCCTGTGCTGTACTCTCTCTGGAACTGTATTGTCCTGCGCTGTACTCTCTCTGCAACTGTAGTGTCCTGTGCTGTACAGTCTCTGGAACTCTATTGTCCTGCGCTGTACTCTCTCTTGTCCTGTATTGTCCTGTGCTGTACTCTTTCTGGAACTGTATTGTCCTGTGCTGTACTTTCTCTAGACCTGTATTGTCCTGCGCTGTACTCTCTCTTGTCCTGCATTGTCCTGCACTGTCCTCTCTCTTGTCCTGTATTGTCCTGCGCTGTACTCTCTCTGGAACTGTATTGTCCTGTGCTGTACTCTCTCAGGAACTGTATTGTCCTGCGCTGTACTCTCTCTGCAATTGTATTGTCCTGTGCTGTACAGTCTCTGGAACTCTATTGTCCTGCGCTGTACTCTCTCCGGAACTGTATTGTCCTGTGCTGTACTCTCTCTTGTCCTGTATTGTTCTGCGCTGTACTCTCTCTTGTCCTGTATTGTCCTGTGCTGTACTCTCTCTTGTCCTGTGCTGTACTCTCTCATGTCCTGTATTGTCCTGCGCTGTACTCTCTCTTGTCCTGTATTGTCCTGCGCTGTGCTATCTTTTGTCCTGTATTGTCCTGCGCTGTACTCTCACTGGAACTGTATTGTCCTGCGCTGTACTCTCTCTTGTCCTGTATTGTCCTGTGCTGTACTCTCTCTGGAACTGTATTCTCCTGCACTGTACACTCTCTGGAACTGTATTGTCCTGCGCTGTACTCTCTCTGGAACTGTATTGTCCTGCGCTGTACTCTCTCTGGAACTGTATTGTCCTGTGCTTTACTCTCTCTTGTGCTGCGCTGAACTCTCTCTGGAACTGTATTGTCCTGCGCTGTACTCTCTCTGGAACTGAATTGTCATGTGCTGTACTCTCTCTGGAACTGTATTGGCCTGTGCTGTACTCTCTCTGGAGCTGTATTGTCCTGCGCAGTACTCTCTCTGGAACTGTATTGTCATGTGCTGTACTCTCTGTTGTCCTGTATTGTCCTGTGCTGTACTCTCTCTGGAACTGTATTGTCCTGCACTGTACTCTCTCTGGAACTGTATTGTCCTGCGCTGTACTCTCTCTGGAACTGTATAGTCCTGCGCTGTACTCTCTCTGGAACTGTATTGTCCTGCGCTGTACTCTCTCTGGAACTGTATTGTCCTGTGCTGTACCCTCTCTTGTCCTGTATTGTCCCGTGCTGTACTCTCTCTGGAACTGTATTGTCCTGTGCTGGACTGTCTCTGGAACTGTATTGTCCCGCGCTGTACTCTCTCTAGAACTGTATTGTCCTGTGCTGTACGCTCTCTGGAACTGTATTGTCCTGCGCTGTACTCTCTCTGGAACTGTATTGTCCTGTGCTGTACTCTCTCTTGTCCTGTATTGTGCCGTGCTTTACTCTCTCTGGAACTGTATTGTCCTGTGCTGTACTCTCTCTGGAACTGTATTGTCCTGCGCTGTACTCTCTCTGGAACTGTATTGTCCTGTGCTGTACTCTCTCTGGAACTGTATTGTCCTGCACTGTACCCTCTCTTGAACTGTACTGTCCTGCGCTGTACTCTCTCTGCAACTCTATTGTCCTGCGCTGTACTCTCTCCGGAACTGTATTGTCCTGTGCTGTACTCTCTCTTGTCCTGTATTGTTCTGCGCTGTACTCTCTCCGGAACTGTATTGTCCTGTGCTGTACTCTCTCTTGTCCTGTGCTGTACTCTCTCTTGTCCTGTATTGTCCTGCACTGTACTCTCTCTGGAACTGTATTGTCCTGCGCTGTACTCTCTCATGTCCTGTATTGTCCTGCGCTGTACTCTCTCTTGTCCTGTATTGTCCTGCGCTGTGCTATCTTTTGTCCTGTATTGTCCTGCGCTGTACTCTCACTGGAACTGTATTGTCCTGCTCTGTACTCTCTCTTGTCCTGTATTGTCCTGTGCTGTACTCTCTCTGGAACTGTATTCTCCTGCACTGTACACTCTCTGGAACTGTATTGTCCTGCGCTGTACTCTCTCTGGAACTGTATTGTCCTGCGCTGTACTCTCTCTGGAACTGTATTGTCCTGTGCTGTACCCTCTCTTGTCCTGTATTGTCGCGTGCTGTACTCTCTCTGGAACTGTATTGTCCTGTGCTGGACTGTCTCTGGAACTGTATTGTCCCGCGCTGTACTCTCTCTGGAACTGTATTGTCCTGTGCTGTACTCTCTCTGGAACTGTATTGTCCTGCGCTGTACTCTGTCTGGAACTGTATTGTCCTGCGCTGTACTCTCTCTGGAACTGTATTGTCCTGTGCTGTACTCTCTCTTGTCCTGTGCTGTACTCTCTCTGGAACTGTATTGTCCTGCGCTGTACTCTCTCTGGAACTGAATTGTCATGTGCTGTACTCTCTCTGGAACTGTATTGGCCTGTGCTGTACTCTCTCTGGAGCTGTTTTGTCCTGCGCAGTACTCTCTCTGGAACTGTATTGTCATGTGCTGTACTCTCTGTTGTCGTGTATTGTCCTGTGCTGTACTCTCTCTGGAACTGTATTGTCCTGCGCTGTTCTCTCTCTGGAACTGTATTGTCCTGTGCTGTACTCGCTCTGGAACTGTATTGTCCTGTGCTGTACATTCTCTAGACCTGTATTGTCCTGCGCTGTACTCTCTTTGGAACTGCATTGTCCTGCGCTGTACTCTCTCTTGTCCTGTATTGTCCTGCACTGTACTCTCTCTTGTCCTGTATTGTCTTGCGCTGTACTCTCTCTGGAACTGTATTGTCCCGCGCTGTACTCTCTCTGGAACTGTATTGTCCTGTGCTGTACGCTCTCTGGAACTGTATTGTCCTGCGCTGTACTCTCTCTGGAACTGTATTGTCCTGTGCTGTACTCTCTCTTGTCCTGTATTGTGCCGTGCTTTACTCTCTCTGGAACTGTATTGTCCTGTGCTGTACTCTCTCTGGAACTGTATTGTCCTGCGCTGTACACTCTCTGGAACTGTATTGTCCTGTGCTGTACTCTCTCTGGAACTGTATTGTCCTGCACTGTACCCTCTCTGGAACTGTACTGTCCTGCGCTGTACTCTCTCTGGAACTGTATTGTCCTGTGCTGTACTCTCTCTTGTCCTGCGCTGTACTCTCTCTGGAACTGTATTGTCCTGTGCTGTACTCTCTCTGGAACTGTATTGTCCTGTGCTGTACTCTCTCTTGTCCTGCGCTGAACTCTCTCTGGAACTGTATTGTCCAGCGCTGTACTCTCTCTGGAACTGAATTGTCATGTGCTGTACTCTCTCTGGAACTGTATTGGCCCGCGCTGTACTCTCTCTGGAACTGTATTGTCCTGTGCTGTACTCTCTCTGGAACTGTATTGTCCTGCGCTGTACTCTGTCTGGAACTGTATTGTCCTGCGCTGTACTCTCTCTGGAACTGTATTGTCCTGTGCTGTACTCTCTCTTGTCCTGTGCTGAACTCTCTCTGGAACTGTATTGTCCTGCGCTGTACTCTCTCTGGAACTGAATTGTCATGTGCTGTACTCTCTCTGGAACTGTATTGGCCTGTGCTGTACTCTCTCTGGAGCTGTTTTGTCCTGCGCAGTACTCTCTCTGGAACTGTATTGTCATGTGCTGTACTCTCTGTTGTCGTGTATTGTCCTGTGCTGTACTCTCTCTGGAACTGTATTGTCCTGCGCTGTACTCTCTTTGGAACTGCATTGTCCTGCGCTGTACTCTCTCTTGTCCTGTATTGTCCTGCACTGTACTCTCTCTTGTCCTGTATTGTCTTGCGCTGTACTCTCTCTGGAACTGTATTGTCCCGCGCTGTACTCTCTCTGGAACTGTATTGTCCTGTGCTGTACGCTCCCTGGAACTGTATTGTCCTGCGCTGTACTCTCTCTGGAACTGTATTGTCCTGTGCTGTACTCTCTCTTGTCCTGTATTGTGCCGTGCTTTACTCTCTCTGGAACTGTATTGTCCTGTGCTGTACTCTCTCTGGAACTGTATTGTCCTGCGCTGTACACTCTCTGGAACTGTATTGTCCTGTGCTGTACTCTCTCTGGAACTGTATTTTCCTGCACTGTACCCTCTCTGGAACTGTACTGTCCTGCGCTGTACTCTCTCTGGAACTGTATTGTCCTGTGCTGTACTCTCTCTTGTCCTGCGCTGTACTCTCTCTGGAACTGTATTGTCCTGTGCTGTACTCTCTCCGGAACTGTATTGTCCTGTGCTGTACTCTCTCTTGTCCTGTATTGGTCTGCGCTGTACTCTCTCTTGTCCTGTATTGTCCTGTGCTGTACTCTCTCTTGTCCTGTGCTGTACTCTCTCTTGTCCTGTATTGTCCTGCACTGTACTCTCTCTGGAACTGTATTGTCCTGCGCTGTACTCTCTCATGTCCTGTATTGTCCTGCGCTGTACTCTCTCTTGTCCTGTATTGTCCTGCGCTGTGCTATCTTTTGTCCTGTATTGTCCTGCGCTGTACTCTCACTGGAACTGTATTGTCCTGCGCTGTACTCTCTCTTGTCCTGTATTGTCCTGTGCTGTACTCTCTCTGGAACTGTATTCTCCTGCACTGTACACTCTCTGGAACTGTATTGTCCTGCGCTGTACTCTCTCTGGAACTGTATTGTCCTGCGCTGTACTCTCTCTGGAACTGTATTGTCCTGTGCTGTACTCTCTCTTGTCCTGCGCTGAACTCTCTCTGGAACTGTATTGTCCTGCGCTGTACTCTCTCTGGAACTGAATTGTCATGTGCTGTACTCTCTCTGGAACTGTATTGGCCTGTGCTGTACTCTCTCTGGAGCTGTATTGTCCTGCGCAGTACTCTCTCTGGAACTGTATTGTCATGTGCTGTACTCTCTGTTGTCCTGTATTGTCCTGTGCTGTACTCTCTCTGGAACTGTATTGTCCTGCACTGTACTCTCTCTGGAACTGTATTGTCCTGCGCTGTACTCTCTCTGGAACTGTATAGTCCTGCGCTGTACTCTCTCTGGAACTGTATTGTCCTGTGCTGTACTCTCTCTGGAACTGTATTGTCCTGCGCTGTACTCTCTCTGGAAGTGTATTGTCCTGTGCTGTACCCTCTCTTGTCCTGTATTGTCCCGTGCTGTACTCTCTCTGGAACTGTATTGTCCTGTGCTGGACTGTCTCTGGAACTGTATTGTCCCGCGCTGTACTCTCTCTGGAACTGTATTGTCCTGTGCTGTACGCTCTCTGGAACTGTATTGTCCTGCGCTGTACTCTCTCTGGAACTGTATTGTCCTGTGCTGTACTCTCTCTTGTCCTGTATTGTGCCGTGCTTTACTCTCTCTGGAACTGTATTGTCCTGTGCTGTACTCTCTCTGGAACTGTATTGTCCTGCGCTGTACACTCTCTGGAACTGTATTGTCCTGTGCTGTACTCTCTCTGGAACTGTATTGTCCTGCACTGTACCCTCTCTGGAACTGTACTGTCCTGCGCTGTACTCTCTCTGGAACTGTATTGTCCTGTGCTGTACTCTCTCTTGTCCTGCGCTGTACTCTCTCTGGAACTGTATTGTCCTGTGCTGTACTCTCTCTGGAACTGTATTGTCCTGCACTGTACTCTCTCTGGAACTGTATTGTCCTGCGCTGTACTCTCTCTGCAACTGTAGTGTCCTGTGCTGTACAGTCTCTGGAACTCTATTGTCCTGCGCTATACTCTCTCTTGTCCTGTATTGTCCTGCACTGTACTCTCTCTGGAACTGTATTGTCCTGCGCTGTACTCTCTCATGTCCTGTATTGTCCTGCGCTGTACTCTCTCTTGTCCTGTATTGTCCTGCGCTGTACTCTCACTGGAACTGTATTGTCATGTGCTGTACTCTCTGTTGTCGTGTATTGTCCTGTGCTGTACTCTCTCTGGAACTGTATTGTCTTGCGCTGTACTCTCTCTGGAACTGTATTGTCCCGCGCTGTACTCTCTCTGGAACTGTATTGTCCTGTGCTGTACGCTCTCTGGAACTGTATTGTCCTGCGCTGTACTCTCTCTGGAACTGTATTGTCCTGTGCTGTACTCTCTCTTGTCCTGTATTGTGCCGTGCTTTACTCTCTCTGGAACTGTATTGTCCTGTGCTGTACTCTCTCTGGAACTGTATTGTCCTGCGCTGTACACTCTCTGGAACTGTATTGTCCTGTGCTGTACTCTCTCTGGAACTGTATTGTCCTGCACTGTACCCTCTCTGGAACTGTACTGTCCTGCGCTGTACTCTCTCTGGAACTGTATTGTCCTGTGCTGTACTCTCTCTTGTCCTGCGCTGTACTCTCTCTGGAACTGTATTGTCCTGTGCTGTACTCTCTCCGGAACTGTATTGTCCTGTGCTGTACTCTCTCTTGTCCTGTATTGTTCTGCGCTGTACTCTCTCTTGTCCTGCGCTGTACTCTCTCTGGAACTGTATTGTCCTGCACTGTACTCTCTCTGGAACTGTATTGTCCTGCGCTGTACTCTCTCTGGAACTGTATAGTCCTGCGCTGTACTCTCTCTGGAACTGTATTGTCCTGCGCTGTACTCTCTCTGGAACTGTATTGTCCTGTGCTGTACCCTCTCTTGTCCTGTATTGTCCCGTGCTGTACTCTCTCTGGAACTGTATTGTCCTGTGCTGGACTGTCTCTGGAACTGTATTGTCCCGCGCTGTACTCTCTCTAGAACTGTATTGTCCTGTGCTGTACGCTCTCTGTAACTGTATTGTCCTGCGCTGTACTCTCTCTGGAACTGTATTGTCCTGTGCTGTACTCTCTCTTGTCCTGTATTGTGCCGTGCTTTACTCTCTCTGGAACTGTATTGTCCTGTGCTGTACTCTCTCTGGAACTGTATTGTCCTGCGCTGTACTCTCTCTGGAACTGTATTGTCCTGTGCTGTACTCTCTCTGGAACTGTATTGTCCTGCACTGTACCCTCTCTGGAACTGTACTGTCCTGCGCTGTACTCTCTCTGCAACTGTATTGTCCTGTGCTGTACAGTCTCTGGAACACTATTGTCCTGCGCTGTACTCTCTCCGGAACTGTATTGTCCTGTGCTGTACTCTCTCTTGTCCTGTATTGTTCTGCGCTGTACTCTCTCTTGTCCTGTATTGTCCTGTGCTGTACTCTCTCTTGTCCTGTGCTGTACTCTCTCTTGTCCTGTATTGTCCTGCACTGTACTCTCTCTGGAACTGTATTGTCCTGCGCTGTACTCTCTCATGTCCTGTATTGTCCTGCGCTGTACTCTCTCTTGTCCTGTATTGTCCTGCGCTGTGCTATCTTTTGTCCTGTATTGTCCTGCGCTGTACTCTCACTGGAACTATATTGTCCTGCTCTGTACTCTCTCTTGTCCTGTATTGTCCTGTGCTGTACTCTCTCTGGAACTGTATTCTCCTGCACTGTACACTCTCTGGAACTGTATTGTCCTGCGCTGTACTCTCTCTGGAACTGTATTGTCCTGCGCTGTACTCTCTCTGGAACTGTATTGTCCTGTGCTGTACCCTCTCTTGTCCTGTATTGTCGCGTGCTGTACTCTCTCTGGAACTGTATTGTCCTGTGCTGGACTGTCTCTGGAACTGTATTGTCCCGCGCTGTACTCTCTCTGGAACTGTATTGTCCTGTGCTGTACTCTCTCTGGAACTGTATTGTCCTGCGCTGTACTCTGTCTGGAACTGTATTGTCCTGCGCTGTACTCTCTCTGGAACTGTATTGTCCTGTGCTGTACTCTCTCTTGTCCTGTGCTGTACACTCTCTGGAACTGTATTGTCCTGCGCTGTACTCTCTCTGGAACTGAATTGTCATGTGCTGTACTCTCTCTGGAACTGTATTGGCCTGTGCTGTACTCTCTCTGGAGCTGTTTTGTCCTGCGCAGTACTCTCTCTGGAACTGTATTGTCATGTGCTGTACTCTCTGTTGTCGTGTATTGTCCTGTGCTGTACTCTCTCTGGAACTGTATTGTCCTGCGCTGTTCTCTCTCTGGAACTGTATTGTCCTGTGCTGTACTCGCTCTGGAACTGTATTGTCCTGTGCTGTACATTCTCTAGACCTGTATTGTCCTGCGCTGTACTCTCTTTGGAACTGCATTGTCCTGCGCTGTACTCTCTCTTGTCCTGTATTGTCCTGCACTGTACTCTCTCTTGTCCTGTATTGTCTTGCGCTGTACTCTCTCTGGAACTGTATTGTCCCGCGCTGTACTGTCTCTGGAACTGTATTGTCCTGTGCTGTACGCTCTCTGGAACTGTATTGTCCTGCGCTGTACTCTCTCTGGAACTGTATTGTCCTGTGCTGTACTCTCTCTTGTCCTGTATTGTGCCGTGCTTTACTCTCTCTGGAACTGTATTGTCCTGTGCTGTACTCTCTCTGGAACTGTATTGTCCTGCGCTGTACTCTCACTGGAACTGTATTGTCCTGCGCTGTACTCTCTCTTGTCCTGTATTGTCCTGTGCTGTACTCTCTCTGGAACTGTATTCTCCTGCACTGTACACTCTCTGGAACTGTATTGTCCTGCGCTGTACTCTCTCTGGAACTGTATTGTCCTGCGCTGTACTCTCTCTGGAACTGTATTGTCCTGTGCTGTACTCTCTCTTGTCCTGCGCTGAACTCTCTCTGGAACTGTATTGTCCTGCGCTGTACTCTCTCTGGAACTGAATTGTCATGTGCTGTACTCTCTCTGGAACTGTATTGGCCTGTGCTGTACTCTCTCTGGAGCTGTATTGTCCTGCGCAGTACTCTCTCTGGAACTGTATTGTCATGTGCTGTACTCTCTGTTGTCCTGTATTGTCCTGTGCTGTACTCTCTCTGGAACTGTATTGTCCTGCACTGTACTCTCTCTGGAACTGTATTGTCCTGCGCTGTACTCTCTCTGGAACTGTATAGTCCTGCGCTGTACTCTCTCTGGAACTGTATTGTCCTGTGCTGTACTCTCTCTGGAACTGTATTGTCCTGCGCTGTACTCTCTCTGGAAGTGTATTGTCCTGTGCTGTACCCTCTCTTGTCCTGTATTGTCCCGTGCTGTACTCTCTCTGGAACTGTATTGTCCTGTGCTGGACTGTCTCTGGAACTGTATTGTCCCGCGCTGTACTCTCTCTGGAACTGTATTGTCCTGTGCTGTACGCTCTCTGGAACTGTATTGTCCTGCGCTGTACTCTCTCTGGAACTGTATTGTCCTGTGCTGTACTCTCTCTTGTCCTGTATTGTGCCGTGCTTTACTCTCTCTGGAACTGTATTGTCCTGTGCTGTACTCTCTCTGGAACTGTATTGTCCTGCGCTGTACACTCTCTGGAACTGTATTGTCCTGTGCTGTACTCTCTCTGGAACTGTATTGTCCTGCACTGTACCCTCTCTGGAACTGTACTGTCCTGCGCTGTACTCTCTCTGGAACTGTATTGTCCTGTGCTGTACTCTCTCTTGTCCTGCGCTGTACTCTCTCTGGAACTGTATTGTCCTGTGCTGTACTCTCTCTGGAACTGTATTGTCCTGCACTGTACTCTCTCTGGAACTGTATTGTCCTGCGCTGTACTCTCTCTGCAACTGTAGTGTCCTGTGCTGTACAGTCTCTGGAACTCTATTGTCCTGCGCTATACTCTCTCTTGTCCTGTATTGTCCTGCACTGTACTCTCTCTGGAACTGTATTGTCCTGCGCTGTACTCTCTCATGTCCTGTATTGTCCTGCGCTGTACTCTCTCTTGTCCTGTATTGTCCTGCGCTGTACTCTCACTGGAACTGTATTGTCATGTGCTGTACTCTCTGTTGTCGTGTATTGTCCTGTGCTGTACTCTCTCTGGAACTGTATTGTCTTGCGCTGTACTCTCTCTGGAACTGTATTGTCCCGCGCTGTACTCTCTCTGGAACTGTATTGTCCTGTGCTGTACGCTCTCTGGAACTGTATTGTCCTGCGCTGTACTCTCTCTGGAACTGTATTGTCCTGTGCTGTACTCTCTCTTGTCCTGTATTGTGCCGTGCTTTACTCTCTCTGGAACTGTATTGTCCTGTGCTGTACTCTCTCTGGAACTGTATTGTCCTGCGCTGTACACTCTCTGGAACTGTATTGTCCTGTGCTGTACTCTCTCTGGAACTGTATTGTCCTGCACTGTACCCTCTCTGGAACTGTACTGTCCTGCGCTGTACTCTCTCTGGAACTGTATTGTCCTGTGCTGTACTCTCTCTTGTCCTGCGCTGTACTCTCTCTGGAACTGTATTGTCCTGTGCTGTACTCTCTCCGGAACTGTATTGTCCTGTGCTGTACTCTCTCTTGTCCTGTATTGTTCTGCGCTGTACTCTCTCTTGTCCTGCGCTGTACTCTCTCTGGAACTGTATTGTCCTGCACTGTACTCTCTCTGGAACTGTATTGTCCTGCGCTGTACTCTCTCTGGAACTGTATAGTCCTGCGCTGTACTCTCTCTGGAACTGTATTGTCCTGCGCTGTACTCTCTCTGGAACTGTATTGTCCTGTGCTGTACCCTCTCTTGTCCTGTATTGTCCCGTGCTGTACTCTCTCTGGAACTGTATTGTCCTGTGCTGGACTGTCTCTGGAACTGTATTGTCCCGCGCTGTACTCTCTCTAGAACTGTATTGTCCTGTGCTGTACGCTCTCTGTAACTGTATTGTCCTGCGCTGTACTCTCTCTGGAACTGTATTGTCCTGTGCTGTACTCTCTCTTGTCCTGTATTGTGCCGTGCTTTACTCTCTCTGGAACTGTATTGTCCTGTGCTGTACTCTCTCTGGAACTGTATTGTCCTGCGCTGTACTCTCTCTGGAACTGTATTGTCCTGTGCTGTACTCTCTCTGGAACTGTATTGTCCTGCACTGTACCCTCTCTGGAACTGTACTGTCCTGCGCTGTACTCTCTCTGCAACTGTATTGTCCTGTGCTGTACAGTCTCTGGAACACTATTGTCCTGCGCTGTACTCTCTCCGGAACTGTATTGTCCTGTGCTGTACTCTCTCTTGTCCTGTATTGTTCTGCGCTGTACTCTCTCTTGTCCTGTATTGTCCTGTGCTGTACTCTCTCTTGTCCTGTGCTGTACTCTCTCTTGTCCTGTATTGTCCTGCACTGTACTCTCTCTGGAACTGTATTGTCCTGCGCTGTACTCTCTCATGTCCTGTATTGTCCTGCGCTGTACTCTCTCTTGTCCTGTATTGTCCTGCGCTGTGCTATCTTTTGTCCTGTATTGTCCTGCGCTGTACTCTCACTGGAACTATATTGTCCTGCTCTGTACTCTCTCTTGTCCTGTATTGTCCTGTGCTGTACTCTCTCTGGAACTGTATTCTCCTGCACTGTACACTCTCTGGAACTGTATTGTCCTGCGCTGTACTCTCTCTGGAACTGTATTGTCCTGCGCTGTACTCTCTCTGGAACTGTATTGTCCTGTGCTGTACCCTCTCTTGTCCTGTATTGTCGCGTGCTGTACTCTCTCTGGAACTGTATTGTCCTGTGCTGGACTGTCTCTGGAACTGTATTGTCCCGCGCTGTACTCTCTCTGGAACTGTATTGTCCTGTGCTGTACTCTCTCTGGAACTGTATTGTCCTGCGCTGTACTCTGTCTGGAACTGTATTGTCCTGCGCTGTACTCTCTCTGGAACTGTATTGTCCTGTGCTGTACTCTCTCTTGTCCTGTGCTGTACACTCTCTGGAACTGTATTGTCCTGCGCTGTACTCTCTCTGGAACTGAATTGTCATGTGCTGTACTCTCTCTGGAACTGTATTGGCCTGTGCTGTACTCTCTCTGGAGCTGTTTTGTCCTGCGCAGTACTCTCTCTGGAACTGTATTGTCATGTGCTGTACTCTCTGTTGTCGTGTATTGTCCTGTGCTGTACTCTCTCTGGAACTGTATTGTCCTGCGCTGTTCTCTCTCTGGAACTGTATTGTCCTGTGCTGTACTCGCTCTGGAACTGTATTGTCCTGTGCTGTACATTCTCTAGACCTGTATTGTCCTGCGCTGTACTCTCTTTGGAACTGCATTGTCCTGCGCTGTACTCTCTCTTGTCCTGTATTGTCCTGCACTGTACTCTCTCTTGTCCTGTATTGTCTTGCGCTGTACTCTCTCTGGAACTGTATTGTCCCGCGCTGTACTGTCTCTGGAACTGTATTGTCCTGTGCTGTACGCTCTCTGGAACTGTATTGTCCTGCGCTGTACTCTCTCTGGAACTGTATTGTCCTGTGCTGTACTCTCTCTTGTCCTGTATTGTGCCGTGCTTTACTCTCTCTGGAACTGTATTGTCCTGTGCTGTACTCTCTCTGGAACTGTATTGTCCTGCGCTGTACACTCTCTGGAACTGTATTGTCCTGTGCTGTACTCTCTCTTGTCCTGTATTGGTCTGCGCTGTACTCTCTCTTGTCCTGTATTGTCCTGTGCTGTACTCTCTCTTGTCCTGTGCTGTACTCTCTCTTGTCCTGTATTGTCCTGCACTGTACTCTCTCTGGAACTGTATTGTCCTGCGCTGTACTCTCTCATGTCCTGTATTGTCCTGCGCTGTACTCACTCTTGTCCTGTATTGTCCTGCGCTGTGCTATCTTTTGTCCTGTATTGTCCTGCGCTGTACTCTCACTGGAACTGTATTGTCCTGCGCTGTACTCTCTCTTGTCCTGTATTGTCCTGTGCTGTACTCTCTCTGGAACTGTATTCTCCTGCACTGTACACTCTCTGGAACTGTATTGTCCTGCGCTGTACTCTCTCTGGAACTGTATTGTCCTGCGCTGTACTCTCTCTGGAACTGTATTGTCCTGTGCTGTACTCTCTCTTGTCCTGCGCTGAACTCTCTCTGGAACTGTATTGTCCTGCGCTGTACTCTCTCTGGAACTGAATTGTCATGTGCTGTACTCTCTCTGGAACTGTATTGGCCTGTGCTGTACTCTCTCTGGAGCTGTATTGTCCTGCGCAGTACTCTCTCTGGAACTGTATTGTCATGTGCTGTACTCTCTGTTGTCCTGTATTGTCCTGTGCTGTACTCTCTCTGGAACTGTATTGTCCTGCACTGTACTCTCTCTGGAACTGTATTGTCCTGCGCTGTACTCTCTCTGGAACTGTATAGTCCTGCGCTGTACTCTCTCTGGAACTGTATTGTCCTGTGCTGTACTCTCTCTGGAACTGTATTGTCCTGCGCTGTACTCTCTCTGGAAGTGTATTGTCCTGTGCTGTACCCTCTCTTGTCCTGTATTGTCCCGTGCTGTACTCTCTCTGGAACTGTATTGTCCTGTGCTGGACTGTCTCTGGAACTGTATTGTCCCGCGCTGTACTCTCTCTGGAACTGTATTGTCCTGTGCTGTACGCTCTCTGGAACTGTATTGTCCTGCGCTGTACTCTCTCTGGAACTGTATTGTCCTGTGCTGTACTCTCTCTTGTCCTGTATTGTGCCGTGCTTTACTCTCTCTGGAACTGTATTGTCCTGTGCTGTACTCTCTCTGGAACTGTATTGTCCTGCGCTGTACACTCTCTGGAACTGTATTGTCCTGTGCTGTACTCTCTCTGGAACTGTATTGTCCTGCACTGTACCCTCTCTGGAACTGTACTGTCCTGCGCTGTACTCTCTCTGGAACTGTATTGTCCTGTGCTGTACTCTCTCTTGTCCTGCGCTGTACTCTCGCTGGAACTGTATTGTCCTGTGCTGTACTCTCTCTGGAACTGTATTGTCCTGCACTGTACTCTCTCTGGAACTGTATTGTCCTGCGCTGTACTCTCTCTGCAACTGTAGTGTCCTGTGCTGTACAGTCTCTGGAACTCTATTGTCCTGCGCTATACTCTCTCTTGTCCTGTATTGTCCTGCACTGTACTCACTCTGGAACTGTATTGTCCTGCGCTGTACTCTCTCATGTCCTGTATTGTCCTGCGCTGTACTCTCGCTTGTCCTGTATTGTCCTGCGCTGTACTCTCACTGGAACTGTATTGTCATGTGCTGTACTCTCTGTTGTCGTGTATTGTCCTGTGCTGTACTCTCTCTGGAACTGTATTGTCTTGCGCTGTACTCTCTCTGGAACTGTATTGTCCCGCGCTGTACTCTCTCTGGAACTGTATTGTCCTGTGCTGTACGCTCTCTGGAACTGTATTGTCCTGCGCTGTACTCTCTCTGGAACTGTATTGTCCTGTGCTGTACTCTCTCTTGTCCTGTATTGTGCCGTGCTTTACTCTCTCTGGAACTGTATTGTCCTGTGCTGTACTCTCTCTGGAACTGTATTGTCCTGCGCTGTACACTCTCTGGAACTGTATTGTCCTGTGCTGTACTCTCTCTGGAACTGTATTGTCCTGCACTGTACCCTCTCTGGAACTGTACTGTCCTGCGCTGTACTCTCTCTGGAACTGTATTGTCCTGTGCTGTACTCTCTCTTGTCCTGCGCTGTACTCTCTCTGGAACTGTATTGTCCTGTGCTGTACTCTCTCCGGAACTGTATTGTCCTGTGCTGTACTCTCTCTTGTCCTGTATTGTTCTGCGCTGTACTCTCTCTTGTCCTGCGCTGTACTCTCTCTGGAACTGTATTGTCCTGCACTGTACTCTCTCTGGAACTGTATTGTCCTGCGCTGTACTCTCTCTGGAACTGTATAGTCCTGCGCTGTACTCTCTCTGGAACTGTATTGTCCTGCGCTGTACTCTCTCTGGAACTGTATTGTCCTGTGCTGTACCCTCTCTTGTCCTGTATTGTCCCGTGCTGTACTCTCTCTGGAACTGTATTGTCCTGTGCTGGACTGTCTCTGGAACTGTATTGTCCCGCGCTGTACTCTCTCTAGAACTGTATTGTCCTGTGCTGTACGCTCTCTGTAACTGTATTGTCCTGCGCTGTACTCTCTCTGGAACTGTATTGTCCTGTGCTGTACTCTCTCTTGTCCTGTATTGTGCCGTGCTTTACTCTCTCTGGAACTGTATTGTCCTGTGCTGTACTCTCTCTGGAACTGTATTGTCCTGCGCTGTACTCTCTCTGGAACTGTATTGTCCTGTGCTGTACTCTCTCTGGAACTGTATTGTCCTGCACTGTACCCTCTCTGGAACTGTACTGTCCTGCGCTGTACTCTCTCTGCAACTGTATTGTCCTGTGCTGTACAGTCTCTGGAACACTATTGTCCTGCGCTGTACTCTCTCCGGAACTGTATTGTCCTGTGCTGTACTCTCTCTTGTCCTGTATTGTTCTGCGCTGTACTCTCTCTTGTCCTGTATTGTCCTGTGCTGTACTCTCTCTTGTCCTGTGCTGTACTCTCTCTTGTCCTGTATTGTCCTGCACTGTACTCTCTCTGGAACTGTATTGTCCTGCGCTGTACTCTCTCATGTCCTGTATTGTCCTGCGCTGTACTCTCTCTTGTCCTGTATTGTCCTGCGCTGTGCTATCTTTTGTCCTGTATTGTCCTGCGCTGTACTCTCACTGGAACTATATTGTCCTGCTCTGTACTCTCTCTTGTCCTGTATTGTCCTGTGCTGTACTCTCTCTGGAACTGTATTCTCCTGCACTGTACACTCTCTGGAACTGTATTGTCCTGCGCTGTACTCTCTCTGGAACTGTATTGTCCTGCGCTGTACTCTCTCTGGAACTGTATTGTCCTGTGCTGTACCCTCTCTTGTCCTGTATTGTCGCGTGCTGTACTCTCTCTGGAACTGTATTGTCCTGTGCTGGACTGTCTCTGGAACTGTATTGTCCCGCGCTGTACTCTCTCTGGAACTGTATTGTCCTGTGCTGTACTCTCTCTGGAACTGTATTGTCCTGCGCTGTACTCTGTCTGGAACTGTATTGTCCTGCGCTGTACTCTCTCTGGAACTGTATTGTCCTGTGCTGTACTCTCTCTTGTCCTGTGCTGTACACTCTCTGGAACTGTATTGTCCTGCGCTGTACTCTCTCTGGAACTGAATTGTCATGTGCTGTACTCTCTCTGGAACTGTATTGGCCTGTGCTGTACTCTCTCTGGAGCTGTTTTGTCCTGCGCAGTACTCTCTCTGGAACTGTATTGTCATGTGCTGTACTCTCTGTTGTCGTGTATTGTCCTGTGCTGTACTCTCTCTGGAACTGTATTGTCCTGCGCTGTTCTCTCTCTGGAACTGTATTGTCCTGTGCTGTACTCGCTCTGGAACTGTATTGTCCTGTGCTGTACATTCTCTAGACCTGTATTGTCCTGCGCTGTACTCTCTTTGGAACTGCATTGTCCTGCGCTGTACTCTCTCTTGTCCTGTATTGTCCTGCACTGTACTCTCTCTTGTCCTGTATTGTCTTGCGCTGTACTCTCTCTGGAACTGTATTGTCCCGCGCTGTACTGTCTCTGGAACTGTATTGTCCTGTGCTGTACGCTCTCTGGAACTGTATTGTCCTGCGCTGTACTCTCTCTGGAACTGTATTGTCCTGTGCTGTACTCTCTCTTGTCCTGTATTGTGCCGTGCTTTACTCTCTCTGGAACTGTATTGTCCTGTGCTGTACTCTCTCTGGAACTGTATTGTCCTGCGCTGTACACTCTCTGGAACTGTATTGTCCTGTGCTGTACTCTCTCTGGAACTGTATTGTCCTGCACTGTACCCTCTCTGGAACTGTACTGTCCTGCGCTGTACTCTCTCTGGAACTGTATTGTCCTGTGCTGTACTCTCTCTTGTCCTGCGCTGTACTCTCTCTGGAACTGTATTGTCCTGTGCTGTACTCTCTCCGGAACTGTATTGTCCTGTGCTGTACTCTCTCTTGTCCTGTATTGTTCTGCGCTGTACTCTCTCTTGTCCTGTATTGTCCTGTGCTGTACTCTCTCTTGTCCTGTGCTGTACTCTCTCTTGTCCTGTATTGTCCTGCACTGTACTCTCTCTGGAACTGTATTGTCCTGCGCTGTCCTCTCTCATGTCCTGTATTGTCCTGCGCTGTACTCTCTCTTGTCCTGTATTGTCCTGCGCTGTGCTATCTTTTGTCCTGTATTGTCCTGCGCTGTACTCTCACTGGAACTGTATTGTCCTGCGCTGTACTCTCTCTTGTCCTGTATTGTCCTGTGCTGTACTCTCTCTGGAACTGTATTCTCCTGCACTGTACACTCTCTGGAACTGTATTGTCCTGCGCTGTACTCTCTCTGGAACTGTATTGTCCTGCGCTGTACTCTCTCTGGAACTGTATTGTCCTGTGCTGTACTCTCTCTTGTCCTGCGCTGAACTCTCTCTGGAACTGTATTGTCCAGCGCTGTACTCTCTCTGGAACTGAATTGTCATGTGCTGTACTCTCTCTGGAACTGTATTGGCCCGCGCTGTACTCTCTCTGGAACTGTATTGTCCTGTGCTGTACTCTCTCTGGAACTGTATTGTCCTGCGCTGTACTCTGTCTGGAACTGTATTGTCCTGCGCTGTACTCTCTCTGGAACTGTATTGTCCTGCGCTGTACTCTCTCTGGAACTGAATTGTCATGTGCTGTACTCTCTCTGGAACTGTATTGGCCTGTGCTGTACTCTCTCTGGAGCTGTTTTGTCCTGCGCAGTACTCTCTCTGGAACTGTATTGTCATGTGCTGTACTCTCTGTTGTCGTGTATTGTCCTGTGCTGTACTCTCTCTGGAACTGTATTGTCCTGCGCTGTACTCTCTTTGGAACTGCATTGTCCTGCGCTGTACTCTCTCTTGTCCTGTATTGTCCTGCACTGTACTCTCTCTTGTCCTGTATTGTCTTGCGCTGTACTCTCTCTGGAACTGTATTGTCCCGCGCTGTACTCTCTCTGGAACTGTATTGTCCTGTGCTGTACGCTCTCTGGAACTGTATTGTCCCGCGCTGTACTCTCTCTGGAACTGTATTGTCCTGTGCTGTACGCTCTCTGGAACTGTATTGTCCTGTGCTGTACTCTCTCTGGAACTGTATTTTCCTGCACTGTACCCTCTCTGGAACTGTACTGTCCTGCGCTGTACTCTCTCTGGAACTGTATTGTCCTGTGCTGTACTCTCTCTTGTCCTGCGCTGTACTCTCTCTGGAACTGTATTGTCCTGTGCTGTACTCTCTCCGGAACTGTATTGTCCTGTGCTGTACTCTCTCTTGTCCTGTATTGTCCTGTGCTGTACTCTCTCTTGTCCTGTGCTGTACTCTCTCTTGTCCTGTATTGTCCTGCACTGTACTCTCTCTGGAACTGTATTGTCCTGCGCTGTACTCTCTCATGTCCTGTATTGTCCTGCGCTGTACTCTCTCTTGTCCTGTATTGTCCTGCGCTGTGCTATCTTTTGTCCTGTATTGTCCTGCGCTGTACTCTCACTGGAACTGTATTGTCCTGCGCTGTACTCTCTCTTGTCCTTTATTGTCCTGTGCTGTACTCTCTCTGGAACTGTATTCTCCTGCACTGTACACTCTCTGGAACTGTATTGTCCTGCGCTGTACTCTCTCTGGAACTGTATTGTCCTGCGCTGTACTCTCTCTGGAACTGTATTGTCCTGTGCTGTACTCTCTCTTGTCCTGCGCTGAACTCTCTCTGGAACTGTATTGTCCTGCGCTGTACTCTCTCTGGAACTGAATTGTCATGTGCTGTACTCTCTCTGGAACTGTATTGGCCTGTGCTGTACTCTCTCTGGAGCTGTATTGTCCTGCGCAGTACTCTCTCTGGAACTGTATTGTCATGTGCTGTACTCTCTGTTGTCCTGTATTGTCCTGTGCTGTACTCTCTCTGGAACTGTATTGTCCTGCACTGTACTCTCTCTGGAACTGTATTGTCCTGCGCTGTACTCTCTCTGGAACTGTATAGTCCTGCGCTGTACTCTCTCTGGAACTGTATTGTCCTGTGCTGTACTCTCTCTGGAACTGTATTGTCCTGCGCTGTACTCTCTCTGGAACTGTATTGTCCTGTGCTGTACCCTCTCTTGTCCTGTATTGTCCCGTGCTGTACTCTCTCTGGAACTGTATTGTCCTGTGCTGGACTGTCTCTGGAACTGTATTGTCCCGCGCTGTACTCTCTCTGGAACTGTATTGTCCTGTGCTGTACGCTCTCTGGAACTGTATTGTCCTGCGCTGTACTCTCTCTGGAACTGTATTGTCCTGTGCTGTACTCTCTCTTGTCCTGTATTGTGCCGTGCTTTACTCTCTCTGGAACTGTATTGTCCTGTGCTGTACTCTCTCTGGAACTGTATTGTCCTGCGCTGTACACTCTCTGGAACTGTATTGTCCTGTGCTGTACTCTCTCTGGAACTGTATTGTCCTGCACTGTACCCTCTCTGGAACTGTACTGTCCTGCGCTGTACTCTCTCTGGAACTGTATTGTCCTGTGCTGTACTCTCTCTTGTCCTGCGCTGTACTCTCTCTGGAACTGTATTGTCCTGTGCTGTACTCTCTCTGGAACTGTATTGTCCTGCACTGTACTCCCTCTGGAACTGTATTGTCCTGCGCTGTACTCTCTCTGCAACTGTAGTGTCCTGTGCTGTACAGTCTCTGGAACTCTATTGTCCTGCGCTGTACTCTCTCTTGTCCTGTATTGTCCTGCACTGTACTCTCTCTGGAACTGTATTGTCCTGCGCTGTACTCTCTCATGTCCTGTATTGTCCTGCGCTGTACTCTCTCTTGTCCTGTATTGTCCTGCGCTGTACTCTCACTGGAACTGTATTGTCATGTGCTGTACTCTCTGTTGTCGTGTATTGTCCTGTGCTGTACTCTCTCTGGAACTGTATTGTCTTGCGCTGTACTCTCTCTGGAACTGTATTGTCCCGCGCTGTACTCTCTCTGGAACTGTATTGTCCTGTGCTGTACGCTCTCTGGAACTGTATTGTCCTGCGCTGTACTCTCTCTGGAACTGTATTGTCCTGTGCTGTACTCTCTCTTGTCCTGTATTGTGCCGTGCTTTACTCTCTCTGGAACTGTATTGTCCTGTGCTGTACTCTCTCTGGAACTGTATTGTCCTGCGCTGTACACTCTCTGGAACTGTATTGTCCTGTGCTGTACTCTCTCTGGAACTGTATTGTCCTGCACTGTACCCTCTCTGGAACTGTACTGTCCTGCGCTGTACTCTCTCTGGAACTGTATTGTCCTGTGCTGTACTCTCTCTTGTCCTGCGCTGTACTCTCTCTGGAACTGTATTGTCCTGTGCTGTACTCTCTCCGGAACTGTATTGTCCTGTGCTGTACTCTCTCTTGTCCTGTATTGTTCTGCGCTGTACTCTCTCTTGTCCTGCGCTGTACTCTCTCTGGAACTGTATTGTCCTGCACTGTACTCTCTCTGGAACTGTATTGTCCTGCGCTGTACTCTCTCTGGAACTGTATAGTCCTGCGCTGTACTCTCTCTGGAACTGTATTGTCCTGCGCTGTACTCTCTCTGGAACTGTATTGTCCTGTGCTGTACCCTCTCTTGTCCTGTATTGTCCCGTGCTGTACTCTCTCTGGAACTGTATTGTCCTGTGCTGGACTGTCTCTGGAACTGTATTGTCCCGCGCTGTACTCTCTCTAGAACTGTATTGTCCTGTGCTGTACGCTCTCTGGAACTGTATTGTCCTGCGCTGTACTCTCTCTGGAACTGTATTGTCCTGTGCTGTACTCTCTCTTGTCCTGTATTGTGCCGTGCTTTACTCTCTCTGGAACTGTATTGTCCTGTGCTGTACTCTCTCTGGAACTGTATTGTCCTGCGCTGTACTCTCTCTGGAACTGTATTGTCCTGTGCTGTACTCTCTCTGGAACTGTATTGTCCTGCACTGTACCCTCTCTGGAACTGTACTGTCCTGCGCTGTACTCTCTCTGCAACTGTATTGTCCTGTGCTGTACAGTCTCTGGAACACTATTGTCCTGCGCTGTACTCTCTCCGGAACTGTATTGTCCTGTGCTGTACTCTCTCTTGTCCTGTATTGTTCTGCGCTGTACTCTCTCTTGTCCTGTATTGTCCTGTGCTGTACTCTCTCTTGTCCTGTGCTGTACTCTCTATTGTCCTGTATTGTCCTGCACTGTACTCTCTCTGGAACTGTATTGTCCTGCGCTGTACTCTCTCATGTCCTGTATTGTCCTGCGCTGTACTCTCTCTTGTCATGTATTGTCCTGCGCTGTGCTATCTTTTGTCCTGTATTGTCCTGCGCTGTACTCTCACTGGAACTATATTGTCCTGCTCTGTACTCTCTCTTGTCCTGTATTGTCCTGTGCTGTACTCTCTCTGGAACTGTATTCTCCTGCACTGTACACTCTCTGGAACTGTATTGTCCTGCGCTGTACTCTCTCTGGAACTGTATTGTCCTGCGCTGTACTCTCTCTGGAACTGTATTGTCCTGTGCTGTACTCTCTCTTGTCCTGTATTGTTCTGCGCTGTACTCTCTCTTGTCCTGTATTGTCCTGTGCTGTACTCTCTCTTGTCCTGTGCTGTACTCTCTCTTGTCCTGTATTGTCCTGCACTGTACTCTCTCTGGAACTGTATTGTCCTGCGCTGTACTCTCTCATGTCCTGTATTGTCCTGCGCTGTACTCTCTCTTGTCCTGTATTGTCCTGCGCTGTGCTATCTTTTGTCCTGTATTGTCCTGCGCTGTACTCTCACTGGAACTGTATTGTCCTGCGCTGTACTCTCTCTTGTCCTTTATTGTCCTGTGCTGTACTCTCTCTGGAACTGTATTCTCCTGCACTGTACACTCTCTGGAACTGTATTGTCCTGCGCTGTACTCTCTCTGGAACTGTATTGTCCTGCGCTGTACTCTCTCTGGAACTGTATTGTCCTGTGCTGTACTCTCTCTTGTCCTGCGCTGAACTCTCTCTGGAACTGTATTGTCCTGCGCTGTACTCTCTCTGGAACTGAATTGTCATGTGCTGTACTCTCTCTGGAACTGTATTGGCCTGTGCTGTACTCTCTCTGGAGCTGTATTGTCCTGCGCAGTACTCTCTCTGGAACTGTATTGTCATGTGCTGTACTCTCTGTTGTCCTGTATTGTCCTGTGCTGTACTCTCTCTGGAACTGTATTGTCCTGCACTGTACTCTCTCTGGAACTGTATTGTCCTGCGCTGTACTCTCTCTGGAACTGTATAGTCCTGCGCTGTACTCTCTCTGGAACTGTATTGTCCTGCGCTGTACTCTCTCTGGAACTGTATTGTCCTGTGCTGTACCCTCTCTTGTCCTGTATTGTCCCGTGCTGTACTCTCTCTGGAACTGTATTGTCCTGTGCTGGACTGTCTCTGGAACTGTATTGTCCCGCGCTGTACTCTCTCTGGAACTGTATTGTCCTGTGCTGTACGCTCTCTGGAACTGTATTGTCCTGCGCTGTACTCTCTCTGGAACTGTATTGTCCTGTGCTGTACTCTCTCTTGTCCTGTATTGTGCCGTGCTTTACTCTCTCTGGAACTGTATTGTCCTGTGCTGTACTCTCTCTGGAACTGTATTGTCCTGCGCTGTACACTCTCTGGAACTGTATTGTCCTGTGCTGTACTCTCTCTGGAACTGTATTGTCCTGCACTGTACCCTCTCTGGAACTGTACTGTCCTGCGCTGTACTCTCTCTGGAACTGTATTGTCCTGTGCTGTACTCTCTCTTGTCCTGCGCTGTACTCTCTCTGGAACTGTATTGTCCTGTGCTGTACTCTCTCTGGAACTGTATTGTCCTGCACTGTACTCTGTCTGGAACTGTATTGTCCTGCGCTGTACTCTCTCTGCAACTGTAGTGTCCTGTGCTGTACAGTCTCTGGAACTCTATTGTCCTGCGCTGTACTCTCTCTTGTCCTGTATTGTCCTGCACTGTACTCTCTCTGGAACTGTATTGTCCTGCGCTGTACTCTCTCATGTCCTGTATTGTCCTGCGCTGTACTCTCTCTTGTCCTGTATTGTCCTGCGCTGTACTCTCACTGGAACTGTATTGTCATGTGCTGTACTCTCTGTTGTCGTGTATTGTCCTGTGCTGTACTCTCTCTGGAACTGTATTGTCTTGCGCTGTACTCTCTCTGGAACTGTATTGTCCCGCGCTGTACTCTCTCTGGAACTGTATTGTCCTGTGCTGTACGCTCTCTGGAACTGTATTGTCCTGCGCTGTACTCTCTCTGGAACTGTATTGTCCTGTGCTGTACTCTCTCTTGTCCTGTATTGTGCCGTGCTTTACTCTCTCTGGAACTGTATTGTCCTGTGCTGTACTCTCTCTGGAACTGTATTGTCCTGCGCTGTACACTCTCTGGAACTGTATTGTCCTGTGCTGTACTCTCTCTGGAACTGTATTGTCCTGCACTGTACCCTCTCTGGAACTGTACTGTCCTGCGCTGTACTCTCTCTGGAACTGTATTGTCCTGTGCTGTACTCTCTCTTGTCCTGCGCTGTACTCTCTCTGGAACTGTATTGTCCTGTGCTGTACTCTCTCCGGAACTGTATTGTCCTGTGCTGTACTCTCTCTTGTCCTGTATTGTTCTGCGCTGTACTCTCTCTTGTCCTGCGCTGTACTCTCTCTGGAACTGTATTGTCCTGCACTGTACTCTCTCTGGAACTGTATTGTCCTGCGCTGTACTCTCTCTGGAACTGTATAGTCCTGCGCTGTACTCTCTCTGGAACTGTATTGTCCTGCGCTGTACTCTCTCTGGAACTGTATTGTCCTGTGCTGTACCCTCTCTTGTCCTGTATTGTCCCGTGCTGTACTCTCTCTGGAACTGTATTGTCCTGTGCTGGACTGTCTCTGGAACTGTATTGTCCCGCGCTGTACTCTCTCTAGAACTGTATTGTCCTGTGCTGTACGCTCTCTGGAACTGTATTATCCTGCGCTGTACTCTCTCTGGAACTGTATTGTCCTGTGCTGTACTCTCTCTTGTCCTGTATTGTGCCGTGCTTTACTCTCTCTGGAACTGTATTGTCCTGTGCTGTACTCTCTCTGGAACTGTATTGTCCTGCGCTGTACTCTCTCTGGAACTGTATTGTCCTGTGCTGTACTCTCTCTGGAACTGTATTGTCCTGCACTGTACCCTCTCTGGAACTGTACTGTCCTGCGCTGTACTCTCTCTGCAACTGTATTGTCCTGTGCTGTACAGTCTCTGGAACACTATTGTCCTGCGCTGTACTCTCTCCGGAACTGTATTGTCCTGTGCTGTACTCTCTCTTGTCCTGTATTGTTCTGCGCTGTACTCTCTCTTGTCCTGTATTGTCCTGTGCTGTACTCTCTCTGGAACTGTATTGTCCTGCGCTGTACTCTCTCATGTCCTGTATTGTCCTGCGCTGTACTCTCTCTTGTCATGTATTGTCCTGCGCTGTGCTATCTTTTGTCCTGTATTGTCCTGCGCTGTACTCTCACTGGAACTATATTGTCCTGCTCTGTACTCTCTCTTGTCCTGTATTGTCCTGTGCTGTACTCTCTCTGGAACTGTATTCTCCTGCACTGTACACTCTCTGGAACTGTATTGTCCTGCGCTGTACTCTCTCTGGAACTGTATTGTCCTGCGCTGTACTCTCTCTGGAACTGTATTGTCCTGTGCTGTACCCTCTCTTGTCCTGTATTGTCGCGTGCTGTACTCTCTCTGGAACTGTATTGTCCTGTGCTGGACTGTCTCTGGAACTGTATTGTCCCGCGCTGTACTCTCTCTGGAACTGTATTGTCCTGTGCTGTACTCTCTCTGGAACTGTATTGTCCTGCGCTGTACTCTGTCTGGAACTGTATTGTCCTGCGCTGTACTCTCTCTGGAACTGTATTGTCCTGTGCTGTACTCTCTCTTGTCCTGTGCTGTATACTCTCTGGAACTGTATTGTCCTGCGCTGTACTCTCTCTGGAACTGAATTGTCATGTGCTGTACTCTCTCTGGAACTGTATTGGCCTGTGCTGTACTCTCTCTGGAGCTGTTTTGTCCTGCGCAGTACTCTCTCTGGAACTGTATTGTCATGTGCTGTACTCTCTGTTGTCGTGTATTGTCCTGTGCTGTACTCTCTCTGGAACTGTATTGTCCTGCGCTGTTCTCTCTCTGGAACTGTATTGTCCTGTGCTGTACTCGCTCTGGAACTGTATTGTCCTGTGCTGTACATTCTCTAGACCTGTATTGTCCTGCGCTGTACTCTCTTTGGAACTGCATTGTCCTGCGCTGAACTCTCTCTTGTCCTGTATTGTCCTGCACTGTACTCTCTCTTGTCCTGTATTGTCTTGCGCTGTACTCTCTCTGGAACTGTATTGTCCCGCGCTGTACTGTCTCTGGAACTGTATTGTCCTGTGCTGTACGCTCTCTGGAACTGTATTGTCCTGCGCTGTACTCTCTCTGGAACTGTATTGTCCTGTGCTGTACTCTCTCTTGTCCTGTATTGTGCCGTGCTTTACTCTCTCTGGAACTGTATTGTCCTGTGCTGTACTCTCTCTGGAACTGTATTGTCCTGCGCTGTACACTCTCTGGAACTGTATTGTCCTGTGCTGTACTCTCTCTGGAACTGTATTGTCCTGCACTGTACCCTCTCTGGAACTGTACTGTCCTGCGCTGTACTCTCTCTGGAACTGTATTGTCCTGTGCTGTACTCTCTCTTGTCCTGCGCTGTACTCTCTCTGGAACTGTATTGTCCTGTGCTGTACTCTCTCCGGAACTGTATTGTCCTGTGCTGTACTCTCTCTTGTCCTGTATTGTTCTGCGCTGTACTCTCTCTTGTCCTGTATTGTCCTGTGCTGTACTCTCTCTTGTCCTGTGCTGTACTCTCTCTTGTCCTGTATTGTCCTGCACTGTACTCTCTCTGGAACTGTATTGTCCTGCGCTGTCCTCTCTCATGTCCTGTATTGTCCTGCGCTGTACTCTCTCTTGTCCTGTATTGTCCTGCGCTGTGCTATCTTTTGTCCTGTATTGTCCTGCGCTGTACTCTCACTGGAACTGTATTGTCCTGCGCTGTACTCTCTCTTGTCCTGTATTGTCCTGTGCTGTACTCTCTCTGGAACTGTATTCTCCTGCACTGTACACTCTCTGGAACTGTATTGTCCTGCGCTGTACTCTCTCTGGAACTGTATTGTCCTGCGCTGTACTCTCTCTGGAACTGTATTGTCCTGTGCTGTACTCTCTCTTGTCCTGCGCTGAACTCTCTCTGGAACTGTATTGTCCAGCGCTGTACTCTCTCTGGAACTGAATTGTCATGTGCTGTACTCTCTCTGGAACTGTATTGGCCCGCGCTGTACTCTCTCTGGAACTGTATTGTCCTGTGCTGTACTCTCTCTGGAACTGTATTGTCCTGCGCTGTACTCTGTCTGGAACTGTATTGTCCTGCGCTGTACTCTCTCTGGAACTGTATTGTCCTGTGCTGTACTCTCTCTTGTCCTGTGCTGAACTCTCTCTGGAACTGTATTGTCCTGCGCTGTACTCTCTCTGGAACTGAATTGTCATGTGCTGTACTCTCTCTGGAACTGTATTGGCCTGTGCTGTACTCTCTCTGGAGCTGTTTTGTCCTGCGCAGTACTCTCTCTGGAACTGTATTGTCATGTGCTGTACTCTCTGTTGTCGTGTATTGTCCTGTGCTGTACTCTCTCTGGAACTGTATTGTCCTGCGCTGTACTCTCTTTGGAACTGCATTGTCCTGCGCTGTACTCTCTCTTGTCCTGTATTGTCCTGCACTGTACTCTCTCTTGTCCTGTATTGTCTTGCGCTGTACTCTCTCTGGAACTGTATTGTCCCGCGCTGTACTCTCTCTGGAACTGTATTGTCCTGTGCTGTACGCTCCCTGGAACTGTATTGTCCTGCGCTGTACTCTCTCTGGAACTGTATTGTCCTGTGCTGTACTCTCTCTTGTCCTGTATTGTGCCGTGCTTTACTCTCTCTGGAACTGTATTGTCCTGTGCTGTACTCTCTCTGGAACTGTATTGTCCTGCGCTGTACACTCTCTGGAACTGTATTGTCCTGTGCTGTACTCTCTCTGGAACTGTATTTTCCTGCACTGTACCCTCTCTGGAACTGTACTGTCCTGCGCTGTACTCTCTCTGGAACTGTATTGTCCTGTGCTGTACTCTCTCTTGTCCTGCGCTGTACTCTCTCTGGAACTGTATTGTCCTGTGCTGTACTCTCTCCGGAACTGTACTGTCCTGTGCTGTACTCTCTCTTGTCCTGTATTGTTCTGCGCTGTACTCTCTCTTGTCCTGTATTGTCCTGTGCTGTACTCTCTCTTGTCCTGTGCTGTACTCTCTCTTGTCCTGTATTGTCCTGCACTGTACTCTCTCTGGAACTGTATTGTCCTGCGCTGTACTCTCTCATGTCCTGTATTGTCCTGCGCTGTACTCTCTCTTGTCCTGTATTGTCCTGCGCTGTGCTATCTTTTGTCCTGTATTGTCCTGCGCTGTACTCTCACTGGAACTGTATTGTCCTGCGCTGTACTCTCTCTTGTCCTGTATTGTCCTGTGCTGTACTCTCTCTGGAACTGTATTCTCCTGCACTGTACACTCTCTGGAACTGTATTGTCCTGCGCTGTACTCTCTCTGGAACTGTATTGTCCTGCGCTGTACTCTCTCTGGAACTGTATTGTCCTGTGCTGTACTCTCTCTTGTCCTGCGCTGAACTCTCTCTGGAACTGTATTGTCCTGCGCTGTACTCTCTCTGGAACTGAATTGTCATGTGCTGTACTCTCTCTGGAACTGTATTGGCCTGTGCTGTACTCTCTCTGGAGCTGTATTGTCCTGCGCAGTACTCTCTCTGGAACTGTATTGTCATGTGCTGTACTCTCTGTTGTCCTGTATTGTCCTGTGCTGTACTCTCTCTGGAACTGTATTGTCCTGCACTGTACTCTCTCTGGAACTGTATTGTCCTGCGCTGTACTCTCTCTGGAACTGTATAGTCCTGCGCTGTACTCTCTCTGGAACTGTATTGTCCTGTGCTGTACTCTCTCTGGAACTGTATTGTCCTGCGCTGTACTCTCTCTGGAACTGTATTGTCCTGTGCTGTACCCTCTCTTGTCCTGTATTGTCCCGTGCTGTACTCTCTCTGGAACTGTATTGTCCTGTGCTGGACTGTCTCTGGAACTGTATTGTCCCGCGCTGTACTCTCTCTGGAACTGTATTGTCCTGTGCTGTACGCTCTCTGGAACTGTATTGTCCTGCGCTGTACTCTCTCTGGAACTGTATTGTCCTGTGCTGTACTCTCTCTTGTCCTGTATTGTGCCGTGCTTTACTCTCTCTGGAACTGTATTGTCCTGTGCTGTACTCTCTCTGGAACTGTATTGTCCTGCGCTGTACACTCTCTGGAACTGTATTGTCCTGTGCTGTACTCTCTCTGGAACTGTATTGTCCTGCACTGTACCCTCTCTGGAACTGTACTGTCCTGCGCTGTACTCTCTCTGGAACTGTATTGTCCTGTGCTGTACTCTCTCTTGTCCTGCGCTGTACTCTCTCTGGAACTGTATTGTCCTGTGCTGTACTCTCTCTGGAACTGTATTGTCCTGCACTGTACTCTCTCTGGAACTGTATTGTCCTGCGCTGTACTCTCTCTGCAACTGTAGTGTCCTGTGCTGTACAGTCTCTGGAACTCTATTGTCCTGCGCTATACTCTCTCTTGTCCTGTATTGTCCTGCACTGTACTCTCTCTGGAACTGTATTGTCCTGCGCTGTACTCTCTCATGTCCTGTATTGTCCTGCGCTGTACTCTCTCTTGTCCTGTATTGTCCTGCGCTGTACTCTCACTGGAACTGTATTGTCATGTGCTGTACTCTCTGTTGTCGTGTATTGTCCTGTGCTGTACTCTCTCTGGAACTGTATTGTCTTGCGCTGTACTCTCTCTGGAACTGTATTGTCCCGCGCTGTACTCTCTCTGGAACTGTATTGTCCTGTGCTGTACGCTCTCTGGAACTGTATTGTCCTGCGCTGTACTCTCTCTGGAACTGTATTGTCCTGTGCTGTACTCTCTCTTGTCCTGTATTGTGCCGTGCTTTACTCTCTCTGGAACTGTATTGTCCTGTGCTATACTCTCTCTGGAACTGTATTGTCCTGCGCTGTACACTCTCTGGAACTGTATTGTCCTGTGCTGTACTCTCTCTGGAACTGTATTGTCCTGCACTGTACCCTCTCTGGAACTGTACTGTCCTGCGCTGTACTCTCTCTGGAACTGTATTGTCCTGTGCTGTACTCTCTCTTGTCCTGCGCTGTACTCTCTCTGGAACTGTATTGTCCTGTGCTGTACTCTCTCCGGAACTGTATTGTCCTGTGCTGTACTCTCTCTTGTCCTGTATTGTTCTGCGCTGTACTCTCTCTTGTCCTGCGCTGTACTCTCTCTGGAACTGTATTGTCCTGCACTGTACTCTCTCTGGAACTGTATTGTCCTGCGCTGTACTCTCTCTGGAACTGTATAGTCCTGCGCTGTACTCTCTCTGGAACTGTATTGTCCTGCGCTGTACTCTCTCTGGAACTGTATAGTCCTGCGCTGTACTCTCTCTGGAACTGTATTGTCCTGTGCTGTACTCTCTCTGGAACTGTATTCTCCTGCACTGTACACTCTCTGGAACTGTATTGTCCTGCGCTGTACTCTCTCTGGAACTGTATTGTCCTGCGCTGTACTCTCTCTGCAACTGTATTGTCCTGTGCTGTACCCTCTCTTGTCCTGTATTGTCGCGTGCTGTACTCTCTCTGGAACTGTATTGTCCTGTGCTGGACTGTCTCTGGAACTGTATTGTCCCGCGCTGTACTCTCTCTGGAACTGTATTGTCCTGTGCTGTACTCTCTCTGGAACTGTATTGTCCTGCGCTGTACTCTGTCTGGAACTGTATTGTCCTGCGCTGTACTCTCTCTGGAACTGTATTGTCCTGTGCTGTACTCTCTCTTGTCCTGTGCTGTACACTCTCTGGAACTGTATTGTCCTGCGCTGTACTCTCTCTGGAACTGAATTGTCATGTGCTGTACTCTCTCTGGAACTGTATTGGCCTGTGCTGTACTCTCTCTGGAGCTGTTTTGTCCTGCGCAGTACTCTCTCTGGAACTGTATTGTCATGTGCTGTACTCTCTGTTGTCGTGTATTGTCCTGTGCTGTACTCTCTCTGGAACTGTATTGTCCTGCGCTGTTCTCTCTCTGGAACTGTATTGTCCTGTGCTGTACTCGCTCTGGAACTGTATTGTCCTGTGCTGTACATTCTCTAGACCTGTATTGTCCTGCGCTGTACTCTCTTTGGAACTGCATTGTCCTGCGCTGTACTCTCTCTTGTCCTGTATTGTCCTGCACTGTACTCTCTCTTGTCCTGTATTGTCTTGCGCTGTACTCTCTCTGGAACTGTATTGTCCCGCGCTGTACTGTCTCTGGAACTGTATTGTCCTGTGCTGTACGCTCTCTGGAACTGTATTGTCCTGCGCTGTACTCTCTCTGGAACTGTATTGTCCTGTGCTGTACTCTCTCTTGTCCTGTATTGTGCCGTGCTTTACTCTCTCTGGAACTGTATTGTCCTGTGCTGTACTCTCTCTGGAACTGTATTGTCCTGCGCTGTACACTCTCTGGAACTGTATTGTCCTGTGCTGTACTCTCTCTGGAACTGTATTGTCCTGCACTGTACCCTCTCTGGAACTGTACTGTCCTGCGCTGTACTCTCTCTGGAACTGTATTGTCCTGTGCTGTACTCTCCCTTGTCCTGCGCTGTACTCTCTCTGGAACTGTATTGTCCTGTGCTGTACTCTCTCCGGAACTGTATTGTCCTGTGCTGTACTCTCTCTTGTCCTGTATTGTTCTGCGCTGTACTCTCTCTTGTCCTGTATTGTCCTGTGCTGTACTCTCTCTTGTCCTGTGCTGTACTCTCTCTTGTCCTGTATTGTCCTGCACTGTACTCTCTCTGGAACTGTATTGTCCTGCGCTGTCCTCTCTCATGTCCTGTATTGTCCTGCGCTGTACTCTCTCTTGTCCTGTATTGTCCTGCGCTGTGCTATCTTTTGTCCTGTATTGTCCTGCGCTGTACTCTCACTGGAACTGTATTGTCCTGCGCTGTACTCTCTCTTGTCCTGTATTGTCCTGTGCTGTACTCTCTCTGGAACTGTATTCTCCTGCACTGTACACTCTCTGGAACTGTATTGTCCTGCGCTGTACTCTCTCTGGAACTGTATTGTCCTGCGCTGTACTCTCTCTGGAACTGTATTGTCCTGTGCTGTACTCTCTCTTGTCCTGCGCTGAACTCTCTCTGGAACTGTATTGTCCAGCGCTGTACTCTCTCTGGAACTGAATTGTCCTGCGCTGTACTCTCTCTGGAACTGTATTGTCCTGTGCTGTACTCTCTCTTGTCCTGCGCTGTACTCTCTCTGGAACTGTATTGTCCTGTGCTGTACTCTCTCCGGAACTGTATTGTCCTGTGCTGTACTCTCTCTTGTCCTGTATTGTTCTGCGCTGTACTCTCTCTTGTCCTGTATTGTCCTGTGCTGTACTCTCTCTTGTCCTGTGCTGTACTCTCTCTTGTCCTGTATTGTCCTGCACTGTACTCTCTCTGGAACTGTATTGTCCTGCGCTGTACTCTCTCATGTCCTGTATTGTCCTGCGCTGTACTCTCTCTTGTCCTGTATTGTCCTGCGCTGTGCTATCTTTTGTCCTGTATTGTCCTGCGCTGTACTCTCACTGGAACTGTATTGTCCTGCGCTGTACTCTCTCTTGTCCTGTATTGTCCTGTGCTGTACTCTCTCTGGAACTGTATTCTCCTGCACTGTACACTCTCTGGAACTGTATTGTCCTGCGCTGTACTCTCTCTGGAACTGTATTGTCCTGCGCTGTACTCTCTCTGGAACTGTATTGTCCTGTGCTGTACTCTCTCTTGTCCTGCGCTGAACTCTCTCTGGAACTGTATTGTCCTGCGCTGTACTCTCTCTGGAACTGAATTGTCATGTGCTGTACTCTCTCTGGAACTGTATTGGCCTGTGCTGTACTCTCTCTGGAGCTGTATTGTCCTGCGCAGTACTCTCTCTGGAACTGTATTGTCATGTGCTGTACTCTCTGTTGTCCTGTATTGTCCTGTGCTGTACTCTCTCTGGAACTGTATTGTCCTGCACTGTACTCTCTCTGGAACTGTATTGTCCTGCGCTGTACTCTCTCTGGAACTGTATAGTCCTGCGCTGTACTCTCTCTGGAACTGTATTGTCCTGTGCTGTACTCTCTCTGGAACTGTATTGTCCTGCGCTGTACTCTCTCTGGAACTGTATTGTCCTGTGCTGTACCCTCTCTTGTCCTGTATTGTCCCGTGCTGTACTCTCTCTGGAACTGTATTGTCCTGTGCTGGACTGTCTCTGGAACTGTATTGTCCCGCGCTGTACTCTCTCTGGAACTGTATTGTCCTGTGCTGTACGCTCTCTGGAACTGTATTGTCCTGCGCTGTACTCTCTCTGGAACTGTATTGTCCTGTGCTGTACTCTCTCTTGTCCTGTATTGTGCCGTGCTTTACTCTCTCTGGAACTGTATTGTCCTGTGCTGTACTCTCTCTGGAACTGTATTGTCCTGCGCTGTACACTCTCTGGAACTGTATTGTCCTGTGCTGTACTCTCTCTGGAACTGTATTGTCCTGCACTGTACCCTCTCTGGAACTGTACTGTCCTGCGCTGTACTCTCTCTGGAACTGTATTGTCCTGTGCTGTACTCTCTCTTGTCCTGCGCTGTACTCTCTCTGGAACTGTATTGTCCTGTGCTGTACTCTCTCTGGAACTGTATTGTCCTGCACTGTACTCTCTCTGGAACTGTATTGTCCTGCGCTGTACTCTCTCTGCAACTGTAGTGTCCTGTGCTGTACAGTCTCTGGAACTCTATTGTCCTGCGCTGTACTCTCTCTTGTCCTGTATTGTCCTGCACTGTACTCTCTCTGGAACTGTATTGTCCTGCGCTGTACTCTCTCATGTCCTGTATTGTCCTGCGCTGTACTCTCTCTTGTCCTGTATTGTCCTGCGCTGTACTCTCACTGGAACTGTATTGTCATGTGCTGTACTCTCTGTTGTCGTGTATTGTCCTGTGCTGTACTCTCTCTGGAACTGTATTGTCTTGCGCTGTACTCTCTCTGGAACTGTATTGTCCCGCGCTGTACTCTCTCTGGAACTGTATTGTCCTGTGCTGTACGGTCTCTGGAACTGTATTGTCCTGCGCTGTACTCTCTCTGGAACTGTATTGTCCTGTGCTGTACTCTCTCTTGTCCTGTATTGTGCCGTGCTTTACTCTCTCTGGAACTGTATTGTCCTGTGCTGTACTCTCTCTGGAACTGTATTGTCCTGCGCTGTACACTCTCTGGAACTGTATTGTCCTGTGCTGTACTCTCTCTGGAACTGTATTGTCCTGCACTGTACCCTCTCTGGAACTGTACTGTCCTGCGCTGTACTCTCTCTGGAACTGTATTGTCCTGTGCTGTACTCTCTCTTGTCCTGCGCTGTACTCTCTCTGGAACTGTATTGTCCTGTGCTGTACTCTCTCCGGAACTGTATTGTCCTGTGCTGTACTCTCTCTTGTCCTGTATTGTTCTGCGCTGTACTCTCTCTTGTCCTGCGCTGTACTCTCTCTGGAACTGTATTGTCCTGCACTGTACTCTCTCTGGAACTGTATTGTCCTGCGCTGTACTCTCTCTGGAACTGTATAGTCCTGCGCTGTACTCTCTCTGGAACTGTATTGTCCTGCGCTGTACTCTCTCTGGAACTGTATTGTCCTGTGCTGTACCCTCTCTTGTCCTGTATTGTCCCGTGCTGTACTCTCTCTGGAACTGTATTGTCCTGTGCTGGACTGTCTCTGGAACTGTATTGTCCCGCGCTGTACTCTCTCTAGAACTGTATTGTCCTGTGCTGTACGCTCTCTGGAACTGTATTGTCCTGCGCTGTACTCTCTCTGGAACTGTATTGTCCTGTGCTGTACTCTCTCTTGTCCTGTATTGTGCCGTGCTTTACTCTCTCTGGAACTGTATTGTCCTGTGCTGTACTCTCTCTGGAACTGTATTGTCCTGCGCTGTACTCTCTCTGGAACTGTATTGTCCTGTGCTGTACTCTCTCTGGAACTGTATTGTCCTGCACTGTACCCTCTCTGGAACTGTACTGTCCTGCGCTGTACTCTCTCTGCAACTGTATTGTCCTGTGCTGTACAGTCTCTGGAACACTATTGTCCTGCGCTGTACTCTCTCTGGAACTGTATTGTCCTGTGCTGTACTCTCTCTTGTCCTGTATTGTTCTGCGCTGTACTCTCTCTTGTCCTGTATTGTCCTGTGCTGTACTCTCTCTTGTCCTGTGCTGTACTCTCTCTTGTCCTGTATTGTCCTGCACTGTACTCTCTCTGGAACTGTATTGTCCTGCGCTGTACTCTCTCATGTCCTGTATTGTCCTGCGCTGTACTCTCTCTTGTCCTGTATTGTCCTGCGCTGTGCTATCTTTTGTCCTGTATTGTCCTGCGCTGTACTCTCACTGGAACTATATTGTCCTGCTCTGTACTCTCTCTTGTCCTGTATTGTCCTGTGCTGTACTCTCTCTGGAACTGTATTCTCCTGCACTGTACACTCTCTGGAACTGTATTGTCCTGCGCTGTACTCTCTCTGGAACTGTATTGTCCTGCGCTGTACTCTCTCTGGAACTGTATTGTCGCGTGCTGTACTCTCTCTGGAACTGTATTGTCCTGTGCTGGACTGTCTCTGGAACTGTATTGTCCCGCGCTGTACTCTCTCTGGAACTGTATTGTCCTGTGCTGTACTCTCTCTGGAACTGTATTGTCCTGCGCTGTACTCTGTCTGGAACTGTATTGTCCTGCGCTGTACTCTCTCTGGAACTGTATTGTCCTGTGCTGTACTCTCTCTTGTCCTGTGCTGTACACTCTCTGGAACTGTATTGTCCTGCGCTGTACTCTCTCTGGAACTGAATTGTCATGTGCTGTACTCTCTCTGGAACTGTATTGGCCTGTGCTGTACTCTCTCTGGAGCTGTTTTGTCCTGCGCAGTACTCTCTCTGGAACTGTATTGTCATGTGCTGTACTCTCTGTTGTCGTGTATTGTCCTGTGCTGTACTCTCTCTGGAACTGTATTGTCCTGCGCTGTTCTCTCTCTGGAACTGTATTGTCCTGTGCTGTACTCGCTCTGGAACTGTATTGTCCTGTGCTGTACATTCTCTAGACCTGTATTGTCCTGCGCTGTACTCTCTTTGGAACTGCATTGTCCTGCGCTGTACTCTCTCTTGTCCTGTATTGTCCTGCACTGTACTCTCTCTTGTCCTGTATTGTCTTGCGCTGTACTCTCTCTGGAACTGTATTGTCCCGCGCTGTACTGTCTCTGGAACTGTATTGTCCTGTGCTGTACGCTCTCTGGAACTGTATTGTCCTGCGCTGTACTCTCTCTGGAACTGTATTGTCCTGTGCTGTACTCTCTCTTGTCCTGTATTGTGCCGTGCTTTACTCTCTCTGGAACTGTATTGTCCTGTGCTGTACTCTCTCTGGAACTGTATTGTCCTGCGCTGTACACTCTCTGGAACTGTATTGTCCTGTGCTGTACTCTCTCTGGAACTGTATTGTCCTGCACTGTACCCTCTCTGGAACTGTACTGTCCTGCGCTGTACTCTCTCTGGAACTGTATTGTCCTGTGCTGTACTCTCTCTTGTCCTGCGCTGTACTCTCTCTGGAACTGTATTGTCCTGTGCTGTACTCTCTCCGGAACTGTATTGTCCTGTGCTGTACTCTCTCTTGTCCTGTATTGTTCTGCGCTGTACTCTCTCTTGTCCTGTATTGTCCTGTGCTGTACTCTCTCTTGTCCTGTGCTGTACTCTCTCTTGTCCTGTATTGTCCTGCACTGTACTCTCTCTGGAACTGTATTGTCCTGCGCTGTCCTCTCTCATGTCCTGTATTGTCCTGCGCTGTACTCTCTCTTGTCCTGTATTGTCCTGCGCTGTGCTATCTTTTGTCCTGTATTGTCCTGCGCTGTACTCTCACTGGAACTGTATTGTCCTGCGCTGTACTCTCTCTTGTCCTGTATTGTCCTGTGCTGTACTCTCTCTGGAACTGTATTCTCCTGCACTGTACACTCTCTGGAACTGTATTGTCCTGCGCTGTACTCTCTCTGGAACTGTATTGTCCTGCGCTGTACTCTCTCTGGAACTGTATTGTCCTGTGCTGTACTCTCTCTTGTCCTGCGCTGAACTCTCTCTGGAACTGTATTGTCCAGCGCTGTACTCTCTCTGGAACTGAATTGTCATGTGCTGTACTCTCTCTGGAACTGTATTGGCCCGCGCTGTACTCTCTCTGGAACTGTATTGTCCTGTGCTGTACTCTCTCTGGAACTGTATTGTCCTGCGCTGTACTCTGTCTGGAACTGTATTGTCCTGCGCTGTACTCTCTCTGGAACTGTATTGTCCTGTGCTGTACTCTCTCTTGTCCTGTGCTGAACTCTCTCTGGAACTGTATTGTCCTGCGCTGTACTCTCTCTGGAACTGAATTGTCATGTGCTGTACTCTCTCTGGAACTGTATTGGCCTGTGCTGTACTCTCTCTGGAGCTGTTTTGTCCTGCGCAGTACTCTCTCTGGAACTGTATTGTCATGTGCTGTACTCTCTGTTGTCGTGTATTGTCCTGTGCTGTACTCTCTCTGGAACTGTATTGTCCTGCGCTGTACTCTCTTTGGAACTGCATTGTCCTGCGATGTACTCTCTCTTGTCCTGTATTGTCCTGCACTGTACTCTCTCTTGTCCTGTATTGTCTTGCGCTGTACTCTCTCTGGAACTGTATTGTCCCGCGCTGTACTCTCTCTGGAACTGTATTGTCCTGTGCTGTACGCTCCCTGGAACTGTATTGTCCTGCGCTGTACTCTCTCTGGAACTGTATTGTCCTGTGCTGTACTCTCTCTTGTCCTGTATTGTGCCGTGCTTTACTCTCTCTGGAACTGTATTGTCCTGTGCTGTACTCTCTCTGGAACTGTATTGTCCTGCGCTGTACACTCTCTGGAACTGTATTGTCCTGTGCTGTACTCTCTCTGGAACTGTATGTTCCTGCACTGTACCCTCTCTGGAACTGTACTGTCCTGCGCTGTACTCTCTCTGGAACTGTATTGTCCTGTGCTGTACTCTCTCTTGTCCTGCGCTGTACTCTCTCTGGAACTGTATTGTCCTGTGCTGTACTCTCTCCGGAACTGTATTGTCCTGTGCTGTACTCTCTCTTGTCCTGTATTGTTCTGCGCTGTACTCTCTCTTGTCCTGTATTGTCCTGTGCTGTACTCTCTCTTGTCCTGTGCTGTACTCTCTCTTGTCCTGTATTGTCCTGCACTGTACTCTCTCTGGAACTGTATTGTCCTGCGCTGTACTCTCTCATGTCCTGTATTGTCCTGCGCTGTACTCTCTCTTGTCCTGTATTGTCCTGCGCTGTGCTATCTTTTGTCCTGTATTGTCCTGCGCTGTACTCTCACTGGAACTGTATTGTCCTGCGCTGTACTCTCTCTTGTCCTGTATTGTCCTGTGCTGTACTCTCTCTGGAACTGTATTCTCCTGCACTGTACACTCTCTGGAACTGTATTGTCCTGCGCTGTACTCTCTCTGGAACTGTATTGTCCTGCGCTGTACTCTCTCTGGAACTGTATTGTCCTGTGCTGTACTCTCTCTTGTCCTGCGCTGAACTCTCTCTGGAACTGTATTGTCCTGCGCTGTACTCTCTCTGGAACTGAATTGTCATGTGCTGTACTCTCTCTGGAACTGTATTGGCCTGTGCTGTACTCTCTCTGGAGCTGTATTGTCCTGCGCAGTACTCTCTCTGGAACTGTATTGTCATGTGCTGTACTCTCTGTTGTCCTGTATTGTCCTGTGCTGTACTCTCTCTGGAACTGTATTGTCCTGCACTGTACTCTCTCTGGAACTGTATTGTCCTGCGCTGTACTCTCTCTGGAACTGTATAGTCCTGCGCTGTACTCTCTCTGGAACTGTATTGTCCTGTGCTGTACTCTCTCTGGAACTGTATTGTCCTGCGCTGTACTCTCTCTGGAACTGTATTGTCCTGTGCTGTACCCTCTCTTGTCCTGTATTGTCCCGTGCTGTACTCTCTCTGGAACTGTATTGTCCTGTGCTGGACTGTCTCTGGAACTGTATTGTCCCGCGCTGTACTCTCTCTGGAACTGTATTGTCCTGTGCTGTACGCTCTCTGGAACTGTATTGTCCTGCGCTGTACTCTCTCTGGAACTGTATTGTCCTGTGCTGTACTCTCTCTTGTCCTGTATTGTGCCGTGCTTTACTCTCTCTGGAACTGTATTGTCCTGTGCTGTACTCTCTCTGGAACTGTATTGTCCTGCGCTGTACACTCTCTGGAACTGTATTGTCCTGTGCTGTACTCTCTCTGGAACTGTATTGTCCTGCACTGTACCCTCTCTGGAACTGTACTGTCCTGCGCTGTACTCTCTCTGGAACTGTATTGTCCTGTGCTGTACTCTCTCTTGTCCTGCGCTGTACTCTCTCTGGAACTGTATTGTCCTGTGCTGTACTCTCTCTGGAACTGTATTGTCCTGCACTGTACTCTCTCTGGAACTGTATTGTCCTGCGCTGTACTCTCTCTGCAACTGTAGTGTCCTGTGCTGTACAGTCTCTGGAACTCTATTGTCCTGCGCTATACTCTCTCTTGTCCTGTATTGTCCTGCACTGTACTCTCTCTGGAACTGTATTGTCCTGCGCTGTACTCTCTCATGTCCTGTATTGTCCTGCGCTGTACTCTCTCTTGTCCTGTATTGTCCTGCGCTGTACTCTCACTGGAACTGTATTGTCATGTGCTGTACTCTCTGTTGTCGTGTATTGTCCTGTGCTGTACTCTCTCTGGAACTGTATTGTCTTGCGCTGTACTCTCTCTGGAACTGTATTGTCCCGCGCTGTACTCTCTCTGGAACTGTATTGTCCTGTGCTGTACGCTCTCTGGAACTGTATTGTCCTGCGCTGTACTCTCTCTGGAACTGTATTGTCCTGTGCTGTACTCTCTCTTGTCCTGTATTGTGCCGTGCTTTACTCTCTCTGGAACTGTATTGTCCTGTGCTGTACTCTCTCTGGAACTGTATTGTCCTGCGCTGTACACTCTCTGGAACTGTATTGTCCTGTGCTGTACTCTCTCTGGAACTGTATTGTCCTGCACTGTACCCTCTCTGGAACTGTACTGTCCTGCGCTGTACTCTCTCTGGAACTGTATTGTCCTGTGCTGTACTCTCTCTTGTCCTGCGCTGTACTCTCTCTGGAACTGTATTGTCCTGTGCTGTACTCTCTCCGGAACTGTATTGTCCTGTGCTGTACTCTCTCTTGTCCTGTATTGTTCTGCGCTGTACTCTCTCTTGTCCTGCGCTGTACTCTCTCTGGAACTGTATTGTCCTGCACTGTACTCTCTCTGGAACTGTATTGTCCTGCGCTGTACTCTCTCTGGAACTGTATAGTCCTGCGCTGTACTCTCTCTGGAACTGTATTGTCCTGCGCTGTACTCTCTCTGGAACTGTATAGTCCTGCGCTGTACTCTCTCTGGAACTGTATTGTCCTGTGCTGTACTCTCTCTGGAACTGTATTCTCCTGCACTGTACACTCTCTGGAACTGTATTGTCCTGCGCTGTACTCTCTCTGGAACTGTATTGTCCTGCGCTGTACTCTCTCTGCAACTGTATTGTCCTGTGCTGTACCCTCTCTTGTCCTGTATTGTCGCGTGCTGTACTCTCTCTGGAACTGTATTGTCCTGTGCTGGACTGTCTCTGGAACTGTATTGTCCCGCGCTGTACTCTCTCTGGAACTGTATTGTCCTGTGCTGTACTCTCTCTGGAACTGTATTGTCCTGCGCTGTACTCTGTCTGGAACTGTATTGTCCTGCGCTGTACTCTCTCTGGAACTGTATTGTCCTGTGCTGTACTCTCTCTTGTCCTGTGCTGTACACTCTCTGGAACTGAATTGTCATGTGCTGTACTCTCTCTGGAACTGTATTGGCCTGTGCTGTACTCTCTCTGGAGCTGTTTTGTCCTGCGCAGTACTCTCTCTGGAACTGTATTGTCATGTGCTGTACTCTCTGTTGTCGTGTATTGTCCTGTGCTGTACTCTCTCTGGAACTGTATTGTCCTGCGCTGTTCTCTCTCTGGAACTGTATTGTCCTGTGCTGTACTCGCTCTGGAACTGTATTGTCCTGTGCTGTACATTCTCTAGACCTGTATTGTCCTGCGCTGTACTCTCTTTGGAACTGCATTGTCCTGCGCTGTACTCTCTCTTGTCCTGTATTGTCCTGCACTGTACTCTCTCTTGTCCTGTATTGTCTTGCGCTGTACTCTCTCTGGAACTGTATTGTCCCGCGCTGTACTGTCTCTGGAACTGTATTGTCCTGTGCTGTACGCTCTCTGGAACTGTATTGTCCTGCGCTGTACTCTCTCTGGAACTGTATTGTCCTGTGCTGTACTCTCTCTTGTCCTGTATTGTGCCGTGCTTTACTCTCTCTGGAACTGTATTGTCCTGTGCTGTACTCTCTCTGGAACTGTATTGTCCTGCGCTGTACACTCTCTGGAACTGTATTGTCCTGTGCTGTACTCTCTCTGGAACTGTATTGTCCTGCACTGTACCCTCTCTGGAACTGTACTGTCCTGCGCTGTACTCTCTCTGGAACTGTATTGTCCTGTGCTGTACTCTCCCTTGTCCTGCGCTGTACTCTCTCTGGAACTGTATTGTCCTGTGCTGTACTCTCTCCGGAACTGTATTGTCCTGTGCTGTACTCTCTCTTGTCCTGTATTGTTCTGCGCTGTACTCTCTCTTGTCCTGTATTGTCCTGTGCTGTACTCTCTCTTGTCCTGTGCTGTACTCTCTCTTGTCCTGTATTGTCCTGCACTGTACTCTCTCTGGAACTGTATTGTCCTGCGCTGTCCTCTCTCATGTCCTGTATTGTCCTGCGCTGTACTCTCTCTTGTCCTGTATTGTCCTGCGCTGTGCTATCTTTTGTCCTGTATTGTCCTGCGATGTACTCTCACTGGAACTGTATTGTCCTGCGCTGTACTCTCTCTTGTCCTGTATTGTCCTGTGCTGTACTCTCTCTGGAACTGTATTCTCCTGCACTGTACACTCTCTGGAACTGTATTGTCCTGCGCTGTACTCTCTCTGGAACTGTATTGTCCTGCGCTGTACTCTCTCTGGAACTGTATTGTCCTGTGCTGTACTCTCTCTTGTCCTGCGCTGAACTCTCTCTGGAACTGTATTGTCCAGCGCTGTACTCTCTCTGGAACTGAATTGTCATGTGCTGTACTCTCTCTGGAACTGTATTGGCCCGCGCTGTACTCTCTCTGGAACTGTATTGTCCTGTGCTGTACTCTCTCTGGAACTGTATTGTCCTGCGCTGTACTCTGTCTGGAACTGTATTGTCCTGCGCTGTACTCTCTCTGGAACTGTATTGTCCTGTGCTGTACTCTCTCTTGTCCTGTGCTGAACTCTCTCTGGAACTGTATTGTCCTGCGCTGTACTCTCTCTGGAACTGAATTGTCATGTGCTGTACTCTCTCTGGAACTGTATTGGCCTGTGCTGTACTCTCTCTGGAGCTGTTTTGTCCTGCGCAGTACTCTCTCTGGAACTGTATTGTCATGTGCTGTACTCTCTGTTGTCGTGTATTGTCCTGTGCTGTACTCTCTCTGGAACTGTATTGTCCTGCGCTGTACTCTCTTTGGAACTGCATTGTCCTGCGCTGTACTCTCTCTTGTCCTGTATTGTCCTGCACTGTACTCTCTCTTGTCCTGTATTGTCTTGCGCTGTACTCTCTCTGGAACTGTATTGTCCCGCGCTGTACTCTCTCTGGAACTGTATTGTCCTGTGCTGTACGCTCTCTGGAACTGTATTGTCCTGTGCTGTACTCTCTCTTGTCCTGTATTGTGCCGTGCTTTACTCTCTCTGGAACTGTATTGTCCTGTGCTGTACTCTCTCTGGAACTGTATTGTCCTGCGCTGTACACTCTCTGGAACTGTATTGTCCTGTGCTGTAATCTCTGGAACTGTATTGTCCTGCACTGTACCCTCTCTGGAACTGTACTGTCCTGCGCTGTACTCTCTCTGAAACTGTATTGTCCTGTGCTGTACTCTCTCTTGTCCTGCGCTGTACTCTCTCTGGAACTGTATTGTCCTGTGCTGTACTCTCTCTGGAACTGTATTGTCCTGCACTGTACTCTCTCTGGAACTGTATTGTCCTGCGCTGTACTCTCTCTGCAACTGTAGTGTCCTGTGCTGTACAGTCTCTGGAACTCTATTGTCCTGCGCTGTACTCTCTCTTGTCCTGTATTGTCCTGCACTGTACTCTCTCTGGAACTGTATTGTCCTGCGCTGTACTCTCTCATGTCCTGTATTGTCCTGCGCTGTACTCTCTCTTGTCCTGTATTGTCCTGCGCTGTACTCTCACTGGAACTGTATTGTCATGTGCTGTACTCTCTGTTGTCGTGTATTGTCCTGTGCTGTACTCTCTCTGGAACTGTATTGTCTTGCGCTGTACTCTCTCTGGAACTGTATTGTCCCGCGCTGTACTCTCTCTGGAACTGTATTGTCCTGTGCTGTACGCTCTCTGGAACTGTATTGTCCTGCGCTGTACTCTCTCTGGAACTGTATTGTCCTGTGCTGTACTCTCTCTTGTCCTGTATTGTGCCGTGCTTTACTCTCTCTGGAACTGTATTGTCCTGTGCTGTACTCTCTCTGGAACTGTATTGTCCTGCGCTGTACACTCTCTGGAACTGTATTGTCCTGTGCTGTACTCTCTCTGGAACTGTATTGTCCTGCACTGTACCCTCTCTGGAACTGTACTGTCCTGCGCTGTACTCTCTCTGGAACTGTATTGTCCTGTGCTGTACTCTCTCTTGTCCTGCGCTGTACTCTCTCTGGAACTGTATTGTCCTGTGCTGTACTCTCTCCGGAACTGTATTGTCCTGTGCTGTACTCTCTCTTGTCCTGTATTGTTCTGCGCTGTACTCTCTCTTGTCCTGCGCTGTACTCTCTCTGGAACTGTATTGTCCTGCACTGTACTCTCTCTGGAACTGTATTGTCCTGCGCTGTACTCTCTCTGGAACTGTATAGTCCTGCGCTGTACTCTCTCTGGAACTGTATTGTCCTGCGCTGTACTCTCTCTGGAACTGTATTGTCCTGTGCTGTACCCTCTCTTGTCCTGTATTGTCCCGTGCTGTACTCTCTCTGGAACTGTATTGTCCTGTGCTGGACTGTCTCTGGAACTGTATTGTCCCGCGCTGTACTCTCTCTAGAACTGTATTGTCCTGTGCTGTACGCTCTCTGGAACTGTATTGTCCTGCGCTGTACTCTCTCTGGAACTGTATTGTCCTGTGCTGTACTCTCTCTTGTCCTGTATTGTGCCGTGCTTTACTCTCTCTGGAACTGTATTGTCCTGTGCTGTACTCTCTCTGGAACTGTATTGTCCTGCGCTGTACTCTCTCTGGAACTGTATTGTCCTGTGCTGTACTCTCTCTGGAACTGTATTGTCCTGCACTGTACCCTCTCTGGAACTGTACTGTCCTGCGCTGTACTCTCTCTGCAACTGTATTGTCCTGTGCTGTACAGTCTCTGGAACACTATTGTCCTGCGCTGTACTCTCTCCGGAACTGTATTGTCCTGTGCTGTACTCTCTCTTGTCCTGTATTGTTCTGCGCTGTACTCTCTCTTGTCCTGTATTGTCCTGTGCTGTACTCTCTCTTGTCCTGTGCTGTACTCTCTCTTGTCCTGTATTGTCCTGCACTGTACTCTCTCTGGAACTGTATTGTCCTGCGCTGTACTCTCTCATGTCCTGTATTGTCCTGCGCTGTACTCTCTCTTGTCCTGTATTGTCCTGCGCTGTGCTATCTTTTGTCCTGTATTGTCCTGCGCTGTACTCTCACTGGAACTATATTGTCCTGCTCTGTACTCTCTCTTGTCCTGTATTGTCCTGTGCTGTACTCTCTCTGGAACTGTATTCTCCTGCACTGTACACTCTCTGGAACTGTATTGTCCTGCGCTGTACTCTCTCTGGAACTGTATTGTCCTGCGCTGTACTCTCTCTGGAACTGTATTGTCCTGTGCTGTACCCTCTCTTGTCCTGTATTGTCGCGTGCTGTACTCTCTCTGGAACTGTATTGTCCTGTGCTGGACTGTCTCTGGAACTGTATTGTCCCGCGCTGTACTCTCTCTGGAACTGTATTGTCCTGTGCTGTACTCTCTCTGGAACTGTATTGTCCTGCGCTGTACTCTGTCTGGAACTGTATTGTCCTGCGCTGTACTCTCTCTGGAACTGTATTGTCCTGTGCTGTACTCTCTCTTGTCCTGTGCTGTACACTCTCTGGAACTGTATTGTCCTGCGCTGTACTCTCTCTGGAACTGAATTGTCATGTGCTGTACTCTCTCTGGAACTGTATTGGCCTGTGCTGTACTCTCTCTGGAGCTGTTTTGTCCTGCGCAGTACTCTCTCTGGAACTGTATTGTCATGTGCTGTACTCTCTGTTGTCGTGTATTGTCCTGTGCTGTACTCTCTCTGGAACTGTATTGTCCTGCGCTGTTCTCTCTCTGGAACTGTATTGTCCTGTGCTGTACTCGCTCTGGAACTGTATTGTCCTGTGCTGTACATTCTCTAGACCTGTATTGTCCTGCGCTGTACTCTCTTTGGAACTGCATTGTCCTGCGCTGTACTCTCTCTTGTCCTGTATTGTCCTGCACTGTACTCTCTCTTGTCCTGTATTGTCTTGCGCTGTACTCTCTCTGGAACTGTATTGTCCCGCGCTGTACTGTCTCTGGAACTGTATTGTCCTGTGCTGTACGCTCTCTGGAACTGTATTGTCCTGCGCTGTACTCTCTCTGGAACTGTATTGTCCTGTGCTGTACTCTCTCTTGTCCTGTATTGTGCCGTGCTTTACTCTCTCTGGAACTGTATTGTCCTGTGCTGTACTCTCTCTGGAACTGTATTGTCCTGCGCTGTACACTCTCTGGAACTGTATTGTCCTGTGCTGTACTCTCTCTGGAACTGTATTGTCCTGCACTGTACCCTCTCTGGAACTGTACTGTCCTGCGCTGTACTCTCTCTGGAACTGTATTGTCCTGTGCTGTACTCTCTCTTGTCCTGCGCTGTACTCTCTCTGGAACTGTATTGTCCTGTGCTGTACTCTCTCCGGAACTGTATTGTCCTGTGCTGTACTCTCTCTTGTCCTGTATTGTTCTGCGCTGTACTCTCTCTTGTCCTGTATTGTCCTGTGCTGTACTCTCTCTTGTCCTGTGCTGTACTCTCTCTTGTCCTGTATTGTCCTGCACTGTACTCTCTCTGGAACTGTATTGTCCTGCGCTGTCCTCTCTCATGTCCTGTATTGTCCTGCGCTGTACTCTCTCTTGTCCTGTATTGTCCTGCGCTGTGCTATCTTTTGTCCTGTATTGTCCTGCGCTGTACTCTCACTGGAACTGTATTGTCCTGCGCTGTACTCTCTCTTGTCCTGTATTGTCCTGTGCTGTACTCTCTCTGGAACTGTATTCTCCTGCACTGTACACTCTCTGGAACTGTATTGTCCTGCGCTGTACTCTCTCTGGAACTGTATTGTCCTGCGCTGTACTCTCTCTGGAACTGTATTGTCCTGTGCTGTACTCTCTCTTGTCCTGCGCTGAACTCTCTCTGGAACTGTATTGTCCAGCGCTGTACTCTCTCTGGAACTGAATTGTCATGTGCTGTACTCTCTCTGGAACTGTATTGGCCCGCGCTGTACTCTCTCTGGAACTGTATTGTCCTGTGCTGTACTCTCTCTGGAACTGTATTGTCCTGCGCTGTACTCTGTCTGGAACTGTATTGTCCTGCGCTGTACTCTCTTTGGAACTGTATTGTCCTGTGCTGTACTCTCTCTTGTCCTGTGCTGAACTCTCTCTGGAACTGTATTGTCCTGCGCTGTACTCTCTCTGGAACTGAATTGTCATGTGCTGTACTCTCTCTGGAACTGTATTGGCCTGTGCTGTACTCTCTCTGGAGCTGTTTTGTCCTGCGCAGTACTCTCTCTGGAACTGTATTGTCATGTGCTGTACTCTCTGTTGTCGTGTATTGTCCTGTGCTGTACTCTCTCTGGAACTGTATTGTCCTGCGCTGTACTCTCTTTGGAACTGCATTGTCCTGCGCTGTACTCTCTCTTGTCCTGTATTGTCCTGCACTGTACTCTCTCTTGTCCTGTATTGTCTTGCGCTGTACTCTCTCTGGAACTGTATTGTCCCGCGCTGTACTCTCTCTGGAACTGTATTGTCCTGTGCTGTACGCTCTCTGGAACTGTATTGTCCTGCGCTGTACTCTCTCTGGAACTGTATTGTCCTGTGCTGTACTCTCTCTTGTCCTGTATTGTGCCGTGCTTTACTCTCTCTGGAACTGTATTGTCCTGTGCTGTACTCTCTCTGGAACTGTATTGTCCTGCGCTGTACACTCTCTGGAACTGTATTGTCCTGTGCTGTACTCTCTCTGGAACTGTATTGTCCTGCACTGTACCCTCTCTGGAACTGTACTGTCCTGCGCTGTACTCTCTCTGGAACTGTATTGTCCTGTGCTGTACTCTCTCTTGTCCTGCGCTGTACTCTCTCTGGAACTGTATTGTCCTGTGCTGTACTCTCTCCGGAACTGTATTGTCCTGTGCTGTACTCTCTCTTGTCTTGTATTGTTCTGCGCTGTACTCTCTCTTGTCCTGTATTGTCCTGTGCTGTACTCTCTCTTGTCCTGTGCTGTACTCTCTCTTGTCCTGTATTGTCCTGCACTGTACTCTCTCTGGAACTTTATTGTCCTGCGCTGTACTCTCTCATGTCCTGTATTGTCCTGCGCTGTACTCTCTCTTGTCCTGTATTGTCCTGCGCTGTGCTATCTTTTGTCCTGTATTGTCCTGCGCTGTACTCTCACTGGAACTGTATTGTCCTGCGCTGTACTCTCTCTTGTCCTGTATTGTCCTGTGCTGTACTCTCTCTGGAACTATATTCTCCTGCACTGTACACTCTCTGGAACTGTATTGTCCTGCGCTGTACTCTCTCTGGAACTGTATTGTCCTGCGCTGTACTCTCTCTGGAACTGTATTGTCCTGTGCTGTACTCTCTCTTGTCCTGCGCTGAACTCTCTCTGGAACTGTATTGTCCTGCGCTGTACTCTCTCTGGAACTGAATTGTCATGTGCTGTACTCTCTCTGGAACTGTATTGGCCTGTGCTGTACTCTCTCTGGAGCTGTATTGTCCTGCGCAGTACTCTCTCTGGAACTGTATTGTCATGTGCTGTACTCTCTGTTGTCCTGTATTGTCCTGTGCTGTACTCTCTCTGGAACTGTATTGTCCTGCACTGTACTCTCTCTGGAACTGTATTGTCCTGCGCTGTACTCTCTCTGGAACTGTATAGTCCTGCGCTGTACTCTCTCTGGAACTGTATTGTCCTGTGCTGTACTCTCTCTGGAACTGTATTGTCCTGCGCTGTACTCTCTCTGGAACTGTATTGCCCTGTGCTGTACCCTCTCTTGTCCTGTATTGTCCCGTGCTGTACTCTCTCTGGAACTGTATTGTCCTGTGCTGGACTGTCTCTGGAACTGTATTGTTCCGCGCTGTACTCTCTCTGGAACTGTATTGTCCTGTGCTGTACGCTCTCTGGAACTGTATTGTCCTGCGCTGTACTCTCTCTGGAACTGTATTGTCCTGTGCTGTACTCTCTCTTGTCCTGTATTGTGCCGTGCTTTACTCTCTCTGGAACTGTATTGTCCTGTGCTGTACTCTCTCTGGAACTGTATTGTCCTGCGCTGTACACTCTCTGGAACTGTATTGTCCTGTGCTGTACTCTCTCTGGAACTGTATTGTCCTGCGCTGTACTCTCTCATGTCCTGTATTGTCCTGCGCTGTACTCTCTCTTGTCCTGTATTGTCCTGCGCTGTACTCTCACTGGAACTGTATTGTCATGTGCTGTACTCTCTGTTGTCGTGTATTGTCCTGTGCTGTACTCTCTCTGGAACTGTATTGTCTTGCGCTGTACTCTCTCTGGAACTGTATTGTCCCGCGCTGTACTCTCTCTGGAACTGTATTGTCCTGTGCTGTACGCTCTCTGGAACTGTATTGTCCTGCGCTGTACTCTCTCTGGAACTGTATTGTCCTGTGCTGTACTCTCTCTTGTCCTGTATTGTGCCGTGCTTTACTCTCTCTGGAACTGTATTGTCCTGTGCTGTACTCTCTCTGGAACTGTATTGTCCTGCGCTGTACACTCTCTGGAACTGTATTGTCCTGTGCTGTACTCTCTCTGGAACTGTATTGTCCTGCACTGTACCCTCTCTGGAACTGTACTGTCCTGCGCTGTACTCTCTCTGGAACTGTATTGTCCTGTGCTGTACTCTCTCTTGTCCTGCGCTGTACTCTCTCTGGAACTGTATTGTCCTGTGCTGTACTCTCTCCGGAACTGTATTGTCCTGTGCTGTACTCTCTCTTGTCCTGTATTGTTCTGCGCTGTACTCTCTCTTGTCCTGCGCTGTACTCTCTCTGGAACTGTATTGTCCTGCACTGTACTCTCTCTGGAACTGTATTGTCCTGCGCTGTACTCTCTCTGGAACTGTATAGTCCTGCGCTGTACTCTCTCTGGAACTGTATTGTCCTGCGCTGTACTCTCTCTGGAACTGTATTGTCCTGTGCGGTACCCTCTCTTGTCCTGTATTGTCCCGTGCTGTACTCTCTCTGGAACTGTATTGTCCTGTGCTGGACTGTCTCTGGAACTGTATTGTCCCGCGCTGTACTCTCTCTAGAACTGTATTGTCCTGTGCTGTACGCTCTCTGGAACTGTATTGTCCTGCGCTGTACTCTCTCTGGAACTGTATTGTCCTGTGCTGTACTCTCTCTTGTCCTGTATTGTGCCGTGCTTTACTCTCTCTGGAACTGTATTGTCCTTTGCTGTACTCTCTCTGGAACTGTATTGTCCTGCGCTGTACTCTCTCTGGAACTGTATTGTCCTGTGCTGTACTCTCTCTGGAACTGTATTGTCCTGCACTGTACCCTCTCTGGAACTGTACTGTCCTGCGCTGTACTCTCTCTGCAACTGTATTGTCCTGTGCTGTACAGTCTCTGGAACACTATTGTCCTGCGCTGTACTCTCTCCGGAACTGTATTGTCCTGTGCTGTACTCTCTCTTGTCCTGTATTGTTCTGCGCTGTACTCTCTCTTGTCCTGTATTGTCCTGTGCTGTACTCTCTCTTGTCCTGTGCTGTACTCTCTCTTGTCCTGTATTGTCCTGCACTGTACTCTCTCTGGAACTGTATTGTCCTGCGCTGTACTCTCTCATGTCCTGTATTGTCCTGCGCTGTACTCTCTCTTGTCCTGTATTGTCCTGCGCTGTGCTATCTTTTGTCCTGTATTGTCCTGCGCTGTACTCTCACTGGAACTATATTGTCCTGCTCTGTACTCTCTCTTGTCCTGTATTGTCCTGTGCTGTACTCTCTCTGGAACTGTATTCTCCTGCACTGTACACTCTCTGGAACTGTATTGTCCTGCGCTGTACTCTCTCTGGAACTGTATTGTCCTGCGCTGTACTCTCTCTGGAACTGTATTGTCCTGTGCTGTACCCTCTCTTGTCCTGTATTGTCGCGTGCTGTACTCTCTCTGGAACTGTATTGTCCTGTGCTGGACTGTCTCTGGAACTGTATTGTCCCGCGCTGTACTCTCTCTGGAACTGTATTGTCCTGTGCTGTACTCTCTCTGGAACTGTATTGTCCTGCGCTGTACTCTGTCTGGAACTGTATTGTCCTGCGCTGTACTCTCTCTGGAACTGTATTGTCCTGTGCTGTACTCTCTCTTGTCCTGTGCTGTACACTCTCTGGAACTGTATTGTCCTGCGCTGTACTCTCTCTGGAACTGAATTGTCATGTGCTGTACTCTCTCTGGAACTGTATTGGCCTGTGCTGTACTCTCTCTGGAGCTGTTTTGTCCTGCGCAGTACTCTCTCTGGAACTGTATTGTCATGTGCTGTACTCTCTGTTGTCGTGTATTGTCCTGTGCTGTACTCTCTCTGGAACTGTATTGTCCTGCGCTGTTCTCTCTCTGGAACTGTATTGTCCTGTGCTGTACTCGCTCTGGAACTGTATTGTCCTGTGCTGTACATTCTCTAGACCTGTATTGTCCTGCGCTGTACTCTCTTTGGAACTGCATTGTCCTGCGCTGTACTCTCTCTTGTCCTGTATTGTCCTGCACTGTACTCTCTCTTGTCCTGTATTGTCTTGCGCTGTACTCTCTCTGGAACTGTATTGTCCCGCGCTGTACTCTCTCTGGAACTGTATTGTCCTGTGCTGTACGCTCTCTGGAACTGTATTGTCCTGCGCTGTACTCTCTCTGGAACTGTATTGTCCTGTGCTGTACTCTCTCTTGTCCTGTATTGTGCCGTGCTTTACTCTCTCTGGAACTGTATTGTCCTGTGCTGTACTCTCTCTGGAACTGTATTGTCCTGCGCTGTACACTCTCTGGAACTGTATTGTCCTGTGCTGTACTCTCTCTGGAACTGTATTGTCCTGCACTGTACCCTCTCTGGAACTGTACTGTCCTGCGCTGTACTCTCTCTGGAACTGTATTGTCCTGTGCTGTACTCTCTCTTGTCCTGCGCTGTACTCTCTCTGGAACTGTATTGTCCTGTGCTGTACTCTCTCCGGAACTGTATTGTCCTGTGCTGTACTCTCTCTTGTCCTGTATTGTTCTGCGCTGTACTCTCTCTTGTCCTGTATTGTCCTGTGCTGTACTCTCTCTTGTCCTGTGCTGTACTCTCTCTTGTCCTGTATTGTCCTGCACTGTACTCTCTCTGGAACTGTATTGTCCTGCGCTGTCCTCTCTCATGTCCTGTATTGTCCTGCGCTGTACTCTCTCTTGTCCTGTATTGTCCTGCGCTGTGCTATCTTTTGTCCTGTATTGTCCTGCGCTGTACTCTCACTGGAACTGTATTGTCCTGCGCTGTACTCTCTCTTGTCCTGTATTGTCCTGTGCTGTACTCTCTCTGGAACTGTATTCTCCTGCACTGTACACTCTCTGGAACTGTATTGTCCTGCGCTGTACTCTCTCTGGAACTGTATTGTCCTGCGCTGTACTCTCTCTGGAACTGTATTGTCCTGTGCTGTACTCTCTCTTGTCCTGCGCTGAACTCTCTCTGGAACTGTATTGTCCAGCGCTGTACTCTCTCTGGAACTGAATTGTCATGTGCTGTACTCTCTCTGGAACTGTATTGGCCCGCGCTGTACTCTCTCTGGAACTGTATTGTCCTGTGCTGTACTCTCTCTGGAACTGTATTGTCCTGCGCTGTACTCTGTCTGGAACTGTATTGTCCTGCGCTGTACTCTCTCTGGAACTGTATTGTCCTGTGCTGTACTCTCTCTTGTCCTGTGCTGAACTCTCTCTGGAACTGTATTGTCCTGCGCTGTACTCTCTCTGGAACTGAATTGTCATGTGCTGTACTCTCTCTGGAACTGTATTGGCCTGTGCTGTACTCTCTCTGGAGCTGTTTTGTCCTGCGCAGTACTCTCTCTGGAACTGTATTGTCATGTGCTGTACTCTCTGTTGTCGTGTATTGTCCTGTGCTGTACTCTCTCTGGAACTGTATTGTCCTGCGCTGTACTCTCTTTGGAACTGCATTGTCCTGCGCTGTACTCTCTCTTGTCCTGTATTGTCCTGCACTGTACTCTCTCTTGTCCTGTATTGTCTTGCGCTGTACTCTCTCTGGAACTGTATTGTCCCGCGCTGTACTCTCTCTGGAACTGTATTGTCCTGTGCTGTACGCTCTCTGGAACTGTATTGTCCTGCGCTGTACTCTCTCTGGAACTGTATTGTCCTGTGCTGTACTCTCTCTTGTCCTGTATTGTGCCGTGCTTTACTCTCTCTGGAACTGTATTGTCCTGTGCTGTACTCTCTCTGGAACTGTATTGTCCTGCGCTGTACACTCTCTGGAACTGTATTGTCCTGTGCTGTACTCTCTCTGGAACTGTATTGTCCTGCACTGTACCCTCTCTGGAACTGTACTGTCCTGCGCTGTACTCTCTCTGGAACTGTATTGTCCTGTGCTGTACTCTCTCTTGTCCTGCGCTGTACTCTCTCTGGAACTGTATTGTCCTGTGCTGTACTCTCTCCGGAACTGTATTGTCCTGTGCTGTACTCTCTCTTGTCTTGTATTGTTCTGCGCTGTACTCTCTCTTGTCCTGTATTGTCCTGTGCTGTACTCTCTCTTGTCCTGTGCTGTACTCTCTCTTGTCCTGTATTGTCCTGCACTGTACTCTCTCTGGAACTTTATTGTCCTGCGCTGTACTCTCTCATGTCCTGTATTGTCCTGCGCTGTACTCTCTCTTGTCCTGTATTGTCCTGCGCTGTGCTATCTTTTGTCCTGTATTGTCCTGCGCTGTACTCTCACTGGAACTGTATTGTCCTGCGCTGTACTCTCTCTTGTCCTGTATTGTCCTGTGCTGTACTCTCTCTGGAACTATATTCTCCTGCACTGTACACTCTCTGGAACTGTATTGTCCTGCGCTGTACTCTCTCTGGAACTGTATTGTCCTGCGCTGTACTCTCTCTGGAACTGTATTGTCCTGTGCTGTACTCTCTCTGGAACTGTATTGGCCTGTGCTGTACTCTCTCTGGAGCTGTATTGTCCTGCGCAGTACTCTCTCTGGAACTGTATTGTCATGTGCTGTACTCTCTGTTGTCCTGTATTGTCCTGTGCTGTACTCTCTCTGGAACTGTATTGTCCTGCACTGTACTCTCTCTGGAACTGTATTGTCCTGCGCTGTACTCTCTCTGGAACTGTATAGTCCTGCGCTGTACTCTCTCTGGAACTGTATTGTCCTGTGCTGTACTCTCTCTGGAACTGTATTGTCCTGCGCTGTACTCTCTCTGGAACTGTATTGCCCTGTGCTGTACCCTCTCTTGTCCTGTATTGTCCCGTGCTGTACTCTCTCTGGAACTGTATTGTCCTGTGCTGGACTGTCTCTGGAACTGTATTGTTCCGCGCTGTACTCTCTCTGGAACTGTATTGTCCTGTGCTGTACGCTCTCTGGAACTGTATTGTCCTGCGCTGTACTCTCTCTGCAACTGTATTGTCCTGTGCTGTACTCTCTCTTGTCCTGTATTGTGCCGTGCTTTACTCTCTCTGGAACTGTATTGTCCTGTGCTGTACTCTCTCTGGAACTGTATTGTCCTGCGCTGTACACTCTCTGGAACTGTATTGTCCTGTGCTGTACTCTCTCTGGAACTGTATTGTCCTGCACTGTACCCTCTCTGGAACTGTACTGTCCTGCGCTGTACTCTCTCTGGAACTGTATTGTCCTGTGCTGTACTCTCTCTTGTCCTGCGCTGTACTCTCTCTGGAACTGTATTGTCCTGTGCTGTACTCTCTCTGGAACTGTATTGTCCTGCACTGTACTCTCTCTGGAACTGTATTGTCCTGCGCTGTACTCTCTCTGCAACTGTAGTGTCCTGTGCTGTACAGTCTCTGAAACTCTATTGTCCTGCGCTGTACTCTCTCTTGTCCTGTATTGTCCTGCACTGTACTCTCTCTGGAACTGTATTGTCCTGCGCTGTACTCTCTCATGTCCTGTATTGTCCTGCGCTGTACTCTCTCTTGTCCTGTATTGTTCTGCGCTGTGCTATCTTTTGTCCTGTATTGTCCTGCGCTGTACTCTCACTGGAACTGTATTGTCATGTGCTGTACTCTCTGTTGTCGTGTATTGTCCTGTGCTGTACTCTCTCTGGAACTGTATTGTCTTGCGCTGTACTCTCTCTGGAACTGTATTGTCCCGCGCTGTACTCTCTCTGGAACTGTATTGTCCTGTGCTGTACTCTCTCTTGTCCTGTATTGTGCCGTGCTTTACTCTCTCTGGAACTGTATTGTCCTGTGCTGTACTCTCTCTGGAACTGTATTGTCCTGCGCTGTACACTCTCTGGAACTGTATTGTCCTGTGCTGTACTCTCTCTGGAACTGTATTGTCCTGCACTGTACCCTCTCTGGAACTGTACTGTCCTGCGCTGTACTCTCTCTGGAACTGTATTGTCCTGTGCTGTACTCTCTCTTGTCCTGCGCTGTACTCTCTCTGGAACTGTATTGTCCTGTGCAGTACTCTCTCCGGAACTGTATTGTCCTGTGCTGTACTCTCTCTTGTCTTGTATTGTTCTGCGCTGTACTCTCTCTTGTCCTGTATTGTCCTGTGCTGTACTCTCTCTTGTCCTGTGCTGTACTCTCTCTTGTCCTGTATTGTCCTGCACTGTACTCTCTCTGGAACTTTATTGTCCTGCGCTGTACTCTCTCATGTCCTGTATTGTCCTGCGCTGTACTCTCTCTTGTCCTGTATTGTCCTGCGCTGTGCTATCTTTTGTCCTGTATTGTCCTGCGCTGTACTCTCACTGGAACTGTATTGTCCTGCGCTGTACTCTCTCTTGTCCTGTATTGTCCTGTGCTGTACTCTCTCTGGAACTATATTCTCCTGCACTGTACACTCTCTGGAACTGTATTGTCCTGCGCTGTACTCTCTCTGGAACTGTATTGTCCTGCGCTGTACTCTCTCTGGAACTGTATTGTCCTGTGCTGTACTCTCTCTTGTCCTGCGCTGAACTCTCTCTGGAACTGTATTGTCCTGCGCTGTACTCTCTCTGGAACTGAATTGTCATGTGCTGTACTCTCTCTGGAACTGTATTGGCCTGTGCTGTACTCTCTCTGGAGCTGTATTGTCCTGCGCAGTACTCTCTCTGGAACTGTATTGTCATGTGCTGTACTCTCTGTTGTCCTGTATTGTCCTGTGCTGTACTCTCTCTGGAACTGTATTGTCCTGCACTGTACTCTCTCTGGAACTGTATTGTCCTGCGCTGTACTCTCTCTGGAACTGTATAGTCCTGCGCTGTACTCTCTCTGGAACTGTATTGTCCTGTGCTGTACTCTCTCTTGTCCTGTATTGTCCTGTGCTGTACTCTCTCTTGTCCTGTGCTGTACTCTCTCTTGTCCTGTATTGTCCTGCACTGTACTCTCTCTGGAACTTTATTGTCCTGCGCTGTACTCTCTCATGTCCTGTATTGTCCTGCGCTGTACTCTCTCTTGTCCTGTATTGTCCTGCGCTGTGCTATCTTTTGTCCTGTATTGTCCTGCGCTGTACTCTCACTGGAACTGTATTGTCCTGCGCTGTACTCTCTCTTGTCCTGTATTGTCCTGTGCTGTACTCTCTCTGGAACTATATTCTCCTGCACTGTACACTCTCTGGAACTGTATTGTCCTGCGCTGTACTCTCTCTGGAACTGTATTGTCCTGCGCTGTACTCTCTCTGGAACTGTATTGTCCTGTGCTGTACTCTCTCTTGTCCTGCGCTGAACTCTCTCTGGAACTGTATTGTCCTGCGCTGTACTCTCTCTGGAACTGAATTGTCATGTGCTGTACTCTCTCTGGAACTGTATTGGACTGTGCTGTACTCTCTCTGGAGCTGTATTGTCCTGCGCAGTACTCTCTCTGGAACTGTATTGTCATGTGCTGTACTCTCTGTTGTCCTGTATTGTCCTGTGCTGTACTCTCTCTGGAACTGTATTGTCCTGCACTGTACTCTCTCTGGAACTGTATTGTCCTGCGCTGTACTCTCTCTGGAACTGTATAGTCCTGCGCTGTACTCTCTCTGGAACTGTATTGTCCTGTGCTGTACTCTCTCTGGAACTGTATTGTCCTGCGCTGTACTCTCTCTGGAACTGTATTGCCCTGTGCTGTACCCTCTCTTGTCCTGTATTGTCCCGTGCTGTACTCTCTCTGGAACTGTATTGTCCTGTGCTGGACTGTCTCTGGAACTGTATTGTTCCGCGCTGTACTCTCTCTGGAACTGTATTGTCCTGTGCTGTACGCTCTCTGGAACTGTATTGTCCTGCGCTGTACTCTCTCTGGAACTGTATTGTCCTGTGCTGTACTCTCTCTTGTCCTGTATTGTGCCGTGCTTTACTCTCTCTGGAACTGTATTGTCCTGTGCTGTACTCTCTCTGGAACTGTATTGTCCTGCGCTGTACACTCTCTGGAACTGTATTGTCCTGTGCTGTACTCTCTCTGGAACTGTATTGTCCTGCACTGTACCCTCTCTGGAACTGTACTGTCCTGCGCTGTACTCTCTCTGGAACTGTATTGTCCTGTGCTGTACTCTCTCTTGTCCTGCGCTGTACTCTCTCTGGAACTGTATTGTCCTGTGCTGTACTCTCTCTGGAACTGTATTGTCCTGCACTGTACTCTCTCTGGAACTGTATTGTCCTGCGCTGTACTCTCTCTGCAACTGTAGTGTCCTGTGCTGTACAGTCTCTGAAACTCTATTGTCCTGCGCTGTACTCTCTCTTGTCCTGTATTGTCCTGCACTGTACTCTCTCTGGAACTGTATTGTCCTGCGCTGTACTCTCTCATGTCCTGTATTGTCCTGCGCTGTACTCTCTCTTGTCCTGTATTGTTCTGCGCTGTGCTATCTTTTGTCCTGTATTGTCCTGCGCTGTACTCTCACTGGAACTGTATTGTCATGTGCTGTACTCTCTGTTGTCGTGTATTGTCCTGTGCTGTACTCTCTCTGGAACTGTATTGTCTTGCGCTGTACTCTCTCTGGAACTGTATTGTCCCGCGCTGTACTCTCTCTGGAACTGTATTGTCCTGTGCTGTACTCTCTCTTGTCCTGTATTGTGCCGTGCTTTACTCTCTCTGGAACTGTATTGTCCTGTGCTGTACTCTCTCTGGAACTGTATTGTCCTGCGCTGTACACTCTCTGGAACTGTATTGTCCTGTGCTGTACTCTCTCTGGAACTGTATTGTCCTGCACTGTACCCTCTCTGGAACTGTACTGTCCTGCGCTGTACTCTCTCTGGAACTGTATTGTCCTGTGCTGTACTCTCTCTTGTCCTGCGCTGTACTCTCTCTGGAACTGTATTGTCCTGTGCAGTACTCTCTCCGGAACTGTATTGTCCTGTGCTGTACTCTCTCTTGTCCTGTATTGTTCTGCGCTGTACTCTCTCTTGTCCTGTATTGTCCTGTGCTGTACTCTCTCTTGTCCTGTGCTGTACTCTCTCTTGTCCTGTATTGTCCTGCACTGTACTCTCTCTGTAACTGTATTGTCCTGCGCTGTACTCTCTCATGTCCTGTATTGTCCTGCGCTGTACTCTCTCTTGTCCTGTATTGTCCTGCGCTGTGCTATCTTTTGTCCTGTATTGTCCTGCGCTGTACTCTCACTGGAACTGTATTGTCCTGCGCTGTACTCTCTCTTGTCCTGTATTGTCCTGTGCTGTACTCTCTCTGGAACTGTATTCTCCTGCACTGTACACTCTCTGGAACTGTATTGTCCTGCGCTGTACTCTCTCTGGAACTGTATTGTCCTGCGCTGTACTCTCTCTGGAACTGTATTGTCCTGTGCTGTACTCTCTCTTGTCCTGCGCTGAACTCTCTCTGGAACTGTATTGTCCAGCGCTGTACTCTCTCTGGAACTGAATTGTCATGTGCTGTACTCTCTCTGGAACTGTATTGGCCCGCGCTGTACTCTCTCTGGAACTGTATTGTCCTGTGCTGTACTCTCTCTGGAACTGTATTGTCCTGCGCTGTACTCTGTCTGGAACTGTATTGTCCTGCGCTGTACTCTCTCTGGAACTGTATTGTCCTGTGCTGTACTCTCTCTTGTCCTGTATTGTGCCGTGCTTTACTCTCTCTGGAACTGTATTGTCCTGTGCTGTACTCTCTCTGGAACTGTATTGTCCTGCGCTGTACACTCTCTGGAACTGTATTGTCCTGTGCTGTACTCTCTCTGGAACTGTATTGTCCTGCACTGTACCCTCTCTGGAACTGTACTGTCCTGCGCTGTACTCTCTCTGGAACTGTATTGTCCTGTGCTGTACTCTCTCTTGTCCTGCGCTGTACTCTCTCTGGAACTGTATTGTCCTGTGCTGTACTCTCTCTGGAACTGTATTGTCCTGCACTGTACTCTCTCTGGAACTGTATTGTCCTGCGCTGTACTCTCTCTGCAACTGTAGTGTCCTGTGCTGTACAGTCTCTGAAACTCTATTGTCCTGCGCTGTACTCTCTCTTGTCCTGTATTGTCCTGCACTGTACTCTCTCTGGAACTGTATTGTCCTGCGCTGTACTCTCTCATGTCCTGTATTGTCCTGCGCTGTACTCTCTCTTGTCCTGTATTGTTCTGCGCTGTGCTATCTTTTGTCCTGTATTGTCCTGCGCTGTACTCTCACTGGAACTGTATTGTCATGTGCTGTACTCTCTGTTGTCGTGTATTGTCCTGTGCTGTACTCTCTCTGGAACTGTATTGTCTTGCGCTGTACTCTCTCTGGAACTGTATTGTCCCGCGCTGTACTCTCTCTGGAACTGTATTGTCCTGTGCTGTACTCTCTCTTGTCCTGTATTGTGCCGTGCTTTACTCTCTCTGGAACTGTATTGTCCTGTGCTGTACTCTCTCTGGAACTGTATTGTCCTGCGCTGTACACTCTCTGGAACTGTATTGTCCTGTGCTGTACTCTCTCTGGAACTGTATTGTCCTGCACTGTACCCTCTCTGGAACTGTACTGTCCTGCGCTGTACTCTCTCTGGAACTGTATTGTCCTGTGCTGTACTCTCTCTTGTCCTGCGCTGTACTCTCTCTGGAACTGTATTGTCCTGTGCAGTACTCTCTCCGGAACTGTATTGTCCTGTGCTGTACTCTCTCTTGTCCTGTATTGTTCTGCGCTGTACTCTCTCTTGTCCTGTATTGTCCTGTGCTGTACTCTCTCTTGTCCTGTGCTGTACTCTCTCTTGTCCTGTATTGTCCTGCACTGTACTCTCTCTGTAACTGTATTGTCCTGCGCTGTACTCTCTCATGTCCTGTATTGTCCTGCGCTGTACTCTCTCTTGTCCTGTATTGTCCTGCGCTGTGCTATCTTTTGTCCTGTATTGTCCTGCGCTGTACTCTCACTGGAACTGTATTGTCCTGCGCTGTACTCTCTCTTGTCCTGTATTGTCCTGTGCTGTACTCTCTCTGGAACTGTATTCTCCTGCACTGTACACTCTCTGGAACTGTATTGTCCTGCGCTGTACTCTCTCTGGAACTGTATTGTCCTGCGCTGTACTCTCTCTGGAACTGTATTGTCCTGTGCTGTACTCTCTCTTGTCCTGCGCTGAACTCTCTCTGGAACTGTATTGTCCAGCGCTGTACTCTCTCTGGAACTGAATTGTCATGTGCTGTACTCTCTCTGGAACTGTATTGGCCCGCGCTGTACTCTCTCTGGAACTGTATTGTCCTGTGCTGTACTCTCTCTGGAACTGTATTGTCCTGCGCTGTACTCTGTCTGGAACTGTATTGTCCTGCGCTGTACTCTCTCTGGAACTGTATTGTCCTGTGCTGTACTCTCTCTTGTCCTGTGCTGAACTCTCTCTGGAACTGTATTGTCCTGCGCTGTACTCTCTCTGGAACTGAATTGTCATGTGCTGTACTCTCTCTGGAACTGTATTGGCCTGTGCTGTACTCTCTCTGGAGCTGTTTTGTCCTGCGCAGTACTCTCTCTGGAACTGTATTGTCATGTGCTGTACTCTCTGTTGTCGTGTATTGTCCTGTGCTGTACTCTCTCTGGAACTGTATTGTCCTGCGCTGTACTCTCTTTGGAACTGCATTGTCCTGCGCTGTACTCTCTCTTGTCCTGTATTGTCCTGCACTGTACTCTCTCTTGTCCTGTATTGTCTTGCGCTGTACTCTCTCTGGAACTGTATTGTCCCGCGCTGTACTCTCTCTGGAACTGTATTGTCCTGTGCTGTACGCTCTCTGGAACTGTATTGTCCTGCGCTGTACTCTCTCTGGAACTATATTGTCCTGTGCTGTACTCTCTCTTGTCCTGTATTGTGCCGTGCTTTACTCTCTCTGGAACTGTATTGTCCTGTGCTGTACTCTCTCTGGAACTGTATTGTCCTGCGCTGTACACTCTCTGGAACTGTATTGTCCTGTGCTGTACTCTCTCTGGAACTGTATTGTCCTGCACTGTACCCTCTCTGGAACTGTACTGTCCTGCGCTGTACTCTCTCTGGAACTGTATTGTCCTGTGCTGTACTCTCTCTTGTCCTGCGCTGTACTCTCTCTGGAACTGTATTGTCCTGTGCTGTACTCTCTCCGGAACTGTATTGTCCTGTGCTGTACTCTCTCTTGTCCTGTATTGTTCTGCGCTGTACTCTCTCTTGTCCTGTATTGTCCTGTGCTGTACTCTCTCTTGTCCTGTGCTGTACACTCTCTTGTCCTGTATTGTCCTGCACTGTACTCTCTCTGGAACTGTATTGTCCTGCGCTGTACTCTCTCATGTCCTGTATTGTCCTGCGCTGTACTCTCTCTTGTCCTGTATTGTCCTGCGCTGTGCTATCTTTTGTCCTGTATTGTCATGCGCTGTACTCTCACTGGAACTGTATTGTCCTGCGCTGTACTCTCTCTTGTCCTGTATTGTCCTGTGCTGTACTCTCTCTGGAACTGTATTCTCCTGCACTGTACACTCTCTGGAACTGTATTGTCCTGCGCTGTACTCTCTCTGGAACTGTATTGTCCTGCGCTGTACTCTCTCTGGAACTGTATTGTCCTGTGCTGTACTCTCTCTTGTCCTGCGCTGAACTCTCTCTGGAACTGTATTGTCCTGCGCTGTACTCTCTCTGGAACTGAATTGTCATGTGCTGTACTCTCTCTGGAACTGTATTGGCCTGTGCTGTACTCTCTCTGGAGCTGTATTGTCCTGCGCAGTACTCTCTCTGGAACTGTATTGTCATGTGCTGTACTCTCTGTTGTCCTGTATTGTCCTGTGCTGTACTCTCTCTGGAACTGTATTGTCCTGCACTGTACTCTCTCTGGAACTGTATTGTCCTGCGCTGTACTCTCTCTGGAACTGTATAGTCCTGCGCTGTACTCTCTCTGGAACTGTATTGTCCTGTGCTGTACTCTCTCTGGAACTGTATTGTCCTGCGCTGTACTCTCTCTGGAACTGTATTGTCCTGTGCTGTACCCTCTCTTGTCCTGTATTGTCCCGTGCTGTACTCTCTCTGGAACTGTATTGTCCTGTGCTGGACTGTCTCTGGAACTGTATTGTCCCGCGCTGTACTCTCTCTGGAACTGTATTGTCCTGTGCTGTACGCTCTCTGGAACTGTATTGTCCTGCGCTGTACTCTCTCTGGAACTGTATTGTCCTGTGCTGTACTCTCTCTTGTCCTGTATTGTGCCGTGCTTTACTCTCTCTGGAACTGTATTGTCCTGTGCTGTACTCTCTCTGGAACTGTATTGTCCTGCGCTGTACACTCTCTGGAACTGTATTGTCCTGTGCTGTACTCTCTCTGGAACTGTATTGTCCTGCACTGTACCCTCTCTGGAACTGTACTGTCCTGCGCTGTACTCTCTCTGGAACTGTATTGTCCTGTGCTGTACTCTCTCTTGTCCTGCGCTGTACTCTCTCTGGAACTGTATTGTCCTGTGCTGTACTCTCTCTGGAACTGTATTGTCCTGCACTGTACTCTCTCTGGAACTGTATTGTCCTGCGCTGTACTCTCTCTGCAACTGTAGTGTCCTGTGCTGTACAGTCTCTGGAACTCTATTGTCCTGCGCTGTACTCTCTCTTGTCCTGTATTGTCCTGCACTGTACTCTCTCTGGAACTGTATTGTCCTGCGCTGTACTCTCTCATGTCCTGTATTGTCCTGCGCTGTACTCTCTCTTGTCCTGTATTGTTCTGCGCTGTGCTATCTTTTGTCCTGTTTTGTCCTGCGCTGTACTCTCACTGGAACTGTATTGTCCTGCGCTGTACTCTCTCTTGTCCTGTATTGTCCTGTGCTGTACTCTCTCTGGAACTGTATTCTCCTGCACTGTACACTCTCTGGAACTGTATTGTCCTGCGCTGTACTCTCTCTGGAACTGTATTGTCCTGCGCTGTACTCTCTCTGGAACTGTATTGTCCTGTGCTGTACTCTCTCTTGTCCTGCGCTGAACTCTCTCTGGAACTGTATTGACCTGCGCTGTACTCTCTCTGGAACTGAATTGTCATGTGCTGTACTCTCTCTGGAACTGTATTGGCCTGTGCTGTAATCTCTCTGGAGCTGTATTGTCCTGCGCAGTACTCTCTCTGGAACTGTATTGTCATGTGCTGTACTCTCTGTTGTCCTGTATTGTCCTGTGCTGTACTCTCTCTGGAACTGTATTGTCCTGCACTGTACTCTCTCTGGAACTGTATTGTCCTGCGCTGTACTCTCTCTGGAACTGTATAGTTCTGCGCTGTACTCTCTCTGGAACTGTATTGTCCTGTGCTGTACTCTCTCTGGAACTGTATTGTCCTGCGATGTACTCTCTCTGGAACTGTATTGTCCTGTGCTGTACCCTCTCTTGTCCTGTATTGTCCCATGCTGTACTCTCTCTGGAACTGTATTGTCCTGTGCTGGACTGTCTCTGGAACTGTATTGTCCCGCGCTGTACTCTCTCTGGAACTGTATTGTCCTGTGCTGTACGCTCTCTGGAACTGTATTGTCCTGCGCTGTACTCTCTCTGGAACTGTATTGTGCCGTGCTTTACTCTCTCTGGAACTGTATTGTCCTGTGCTGTACTCTCTCTGGAACTGTATTGTCCTGCGCTGTACTCTCTCTGGAACTGTATTGTCCTGTGCTGTACTCTCTCTGGAACTGTATTGTCCTGCACTGTACCCTCTCTGGAACTGTACTGTCCTGCGCTGTACTCTCTCTGGAACTGTATTGTCCTGTGCTGTACTCTCTCTGGAACTGTATTGTCCTGCACTGTACTCTCTCTGGAACTGTATTGTCCTGCGCTGTACTCTCTCTGCAACTGTAGTGTCCTGTGCTGTACAGTCTCTGGAACTCTATTGTCCTGCGCTGTACTCTCTCTTGTCCTGTATTGTCCTGCACTGTACTCTCTCTGGAACTGTATTGTCCTGCGCTGTACTCTCTCATGTCCTGTATTGTCCTGCGCTGTACTCTCTCTTGTCCTGTATTGTTCTGCGCTGTGCTATCTTTTGTCCTGTATTGTCCGGCGCTGTACTCTCACTGGAACTGTATTGTCATGTGCTGTACTCTCTGTTGTCGTGTATTGTCCTGTGCTGTACTCTCTCTGGAACTGTATTGTCTTGCGCTGTACTCTCTCTGGAACTGTATTGTCCCGCGCTGTACTCTCTCTGGAACTGTATTGTCCTGTGCTGTACGCTCTCTGGAACTGTATTGTCCTGCGCTGTACTCTCTCTGGAACTGTATTGTCCTGTGCTGTACTCTCTCTTGTCCTGTATTGTGCCGTGCTTTACTCTCTCTGGAACTGTATTGTCCTGTGCTGTACTCTCTCTGGAACTGTATTGTCCTGCGCTGTACACTCTCTGGAACTGTATTGTCCTGTGCTGTACTCTCTCTGGAACTGTATTGTCCTGCACTGTACCCTCTCTGGAACTGTACTGTCCTGCGCTGTACTCTCTCTGGAACTGTATTGTCCTGTGCTGTACTCTCTCTTGTCCTGCGCTGTACTCTCTCTGGAACTGTATTGTCCTGTGCTGTACTCTCTCCGGAACTGTATTGTCCTGTGCTGTACTCTCTCTTGTCCTGTATTGTTCTGCGCTGTACTCTCTCTTGTCCTGTATTGTCCTGTGCTGTACTCTCTCTTGTCCTGTGCTGTACTCTCTCTTGTCCTGTATTGTCCTGCACTGTTCTCTCTCTGGAACTGTATTGTCCTGCGCTGTACTCTCTCATGTCCTGTATTGTCCTGCGCTGTACTCTCTCTTGTCCTGTATTGTCCTGCGCTGTGCTATCTTTTGTCCTGTATTGTCCTGCGCTGTACTCTCACTGGAACTGTATTGTCCTGCGCTGTACTCTCTCTTGTCCTGTATTGTCCTGTGCTGTACTCTCTCTGGAACTGTATTCTCCTGCACTGTACACTCTCTGGAACTGTATTGTCCTGCGCTGTACTCTCTCTGGAACTGTATTGTCCTGCGCTGTACTCTCTCTGGAACTGTATTGTCCTGTGCTGTACTCTCTCTTGTCCTGCGCTGAACTCTCTCTGGAACTGTATTGTCCAGCGCTGTACTCTCTCTGGAACTGAATTGTCATGTGCTGTACTCTCTCTGGAACTGTATTGGCCCGCGCTGTACTCTCTCTGGAACTGTATTGTCCTGTGCTGTACTCTCTCTGGAACTGTATTGTCCTGCGCTGTACTCTGTCTGGAACTGTATTGTCCTGCGCTGTACTCTCTCTGGAACTGTATTGTCCTGTGCTGTACTCTCTCTTGTCCTGTGCTGAACTCTCTCTGGAACTGTATTGTCCTGCGCTGTACTCTCTCTGCAACTGTAGTGTCCTGTGCTGTACAGTCTCTGGAACTCTATTGTCCTGCGCTGTACTCTCTCTTGTCCTGTATTGTCCTGCACTGTACTCTCTCTGGAACTGTATTGTCCTGCGCTGTACTCTCTCATGTCCTGTATTGTCCTGCGCTGTACTCTCTCTTGTCCTGTATTGTTCTGCGCTGTGCTATCTTTTGTCCTGTATTGTCCTGCGCTGTACTCTCACTGGAACTGTATTGTTATGTGCTGTACTCTCTGTTGTCGTGTATTGTCCTGTGCTGTACTCTCTCTGGAACTGTATTGTCTTGCGCTGTACTCTCTCTGGAACTGTATTGTCCCGCGCTGTACTCTCTCTGGAACTGTATTGTCCTGTGCTGTACGCTCTCTGGAACTGTATTGTCCTGCGCTGTACTCTCTCTGGAACTGTATTGTCCTGTGCTGTACTCTCTCTTGTCCTGTATTGTGCCGTGCTTTACTCTCTCTGGAACTGTATTGTCCTGTGCTGTACTCTCTCTGGAACTGTATTGTCCTGCGCTGTACACTCTCTGGAACTGTATTGTCCTGTGCTGTACTCTCTCTGGAACTGTATTGTCCTGCACTGTACCCTCTCTGGAACTGTACTGTCCTGCGCTGTACTCTCTCTGGAACTGTATTGTCCTGTGCTGTACTCTCTCTTGTCCTGCGCTGTACTCTCTCTGGAACTGTATTGTCCTGTGCTGTACTCTCTCCGGAACTGTATTGTCCTGTGCTGTACTCTCTCTTGTCCTGTATTGTTCTGCGCTGTACTCTCTCTTGTCCTGTATTGTCCTGCGCTGTACTCTCTCTTGTCCTGTGCTGTACTCTCTCTTGTCCTGTATTGTCCTGCACTGCACTCTCTCTGGAACTGTATTGTCCTGCGCTGTACTCTCTCATGTCCTGTATTGTCCTGCGCTGTACTCTCTCTTGTCCTGTATTGTCCTGCGCTGTGCTATCTTTTGTCCTGTATTGTCCTGCGCTGTACTCTCACTGGAACTGTATTGTCCTGCGCTGTACTCCCTCTTGTCCTGTATTGTCCTGTGCTGTACTCTCTCTGGAACTGTATTCTCCTGCACTGTACACTCTCTGGAACTGTATTGTCCTGCGCTGTACTCTCTCTGGAACTGTATTGTCCTGCGCTGTACTCTCTCTGGAACTGTATTGTCCTGTGCTGTACTCTCTCTTGTCCTGCGCTGAACTCTCTCTGGAACTGTATTGTCCAGCGCTGTACTCTCTCTGGAACTGAATTGTCATGTGCTGTACTCTCTCTGGAACTGTATTGGCCCGCGCTGTACTCTCTCTGGAACTGTATTGTCCTGTGCTGTACTCTCTCTTGTCCTGCGCTGTACTCTCTCTGGAACTGTATTGTCCTGTGCTGTACTCTCTCTGGAACTGTATTGTCCTGCACTGTACTCTCTCTGGAACTGTATTGTCCTGCGCTGTACTCTCTCTGCAACTGTAGTGTCCTGTGCTGTACAGTCTCTGAAACTCTATTGTCCTGCGCTGTACTCTCTCTTGTCCTGTATTGTCCTGCACTGTACTCTCTCTGGAACTGTATTGTCCTGCGCTGTACTCTCTCATGTCCTGTATTGTCCTGCGCTGTACTCTCTCTTGTCCTGTATTGTTCTGCGCTGTGCTATCTTTTGTCCTGTATTGTCCTGCGCTGTACTCTCACTGGAACTGTATTGTCATGTGCTGTACTCTCTGTTGTCGTGTATTGTCCTGTGCTGTACTCTCTCTGGAACTGTATTGTCTTGCGCTGTACTCTCTCTGGAACTGTATTGTCCCGCGCTGTACTCTCTCTGGAACTGTATTGTCCTGTGCTGTACGCTCTCTGGAACTGTATTGTCCTGCGCTGTACTCTCTCTGGAACTGTATTGTCCTGTGCTGTACTCTCTCTTGTCCTGTATTGTGCCGTGCTTTACTCTCTCTGGAACTGTATTGTCCTGTGCTGTACTCTCTCTGGAACTGTATTGTCCTGCGCTGTACACTCTCTGGAACTGTATTGTCCTGTGCTGTACTCTCTCTGGAACTGTATTGTCCTGCACTGTACCCTCTCTGGAACTGTACTGTCCTGCGCTGTACTCTCTCTGGAACTGTATTGTCCTGTGCTTTACTCTCTCTTGTCCTGCGCTGTACTCTCTCTGGAACTGTATTGTCCTGTGCAGTACTCTCTCCGGAACTGTATTGTCCTGTGCTGTACTCTCTCTTGTCCTGTATTGTTCTGCGCTGTACTCTCTCTTGTCCTGTATTGTCCTGTGCTGTACTCTCTCTTGTCCTGTGCTGTACTCTCTCTTGTCCTGTATTGTCCTGCACTGTACTCTCTCTGTAACTGTATTGTCCTGCGCTATACTCTCTCATGTCCTGTATTGTCCTGCGCTGTACTCTCTCTTGTCCTGTATTGTCCTGCGCTGTGCTATCTTTTGTCCTGTATTGTCCTGCGCTGTACTCTCACTGGAACTGTATTGTCCTGCGCTGTACTCTCTCTTGTCCTGTATTGTCCTGTGCTGTACTCTCTCTGGAACTGTATTCTCCTGCACTGTACACTCTCTGGAACTGTATTGTCCTGCGCTGTACTCTCTCTGGAACTGTATTGTCCTGCGCTGTACTCTCTCTGGAACTGTATTGTCCTGTGCTGTACTCTCTCTTGTCCTGCGCTGAACTCTCTCTGGAACTGTATTGTCCAGCGCTGTACTCTCTCTGGAACTGAATTGTCATGTGCTGTACTCTCTCTGGAACTGTATTGGCCCGCGCTGTACTCTCTCTGGAACTGTATTGTCCTGTGCTGTACACTCTCTGGAACTGTATTGTCCTGCGCTGTACTCTGTCTGGAACTGTATTGTCCTGCGCTGTACTCTCTCTGGAACTGTATTGTCCTGTGCTGTACTCTCTCTTGTCCTGTGCTGAACTCTCTCTGGAACTGTATTGTCCTGCGCTGTACTCTCTCTGGAACTGAATTGTCATGTGCTGTACTCTCTCTGGAACTGTATTGGCCTGTGCTGTACTCTCTCTGGAGCTGTTTTGTCCTGCGCAGTACTCTCTCTGGAACTGTATTGTCATGTGCTGTACTCTCTGTTGTCGTGTATTGTCCTGTGCTGTACTCTCTCTGGAACTGTATTGTCCTGCGCTGTACTCTCTTTGGAACTGCATTGTCCTGCGCTGTACTCTCTCTTGTCCTGTATTGTCCTGCACTGTACTCTCTCTTGTCCTGTATTGTCTTGCGCTGTACTCTCTCTGGAACTGTATTGTCCCGCGCTGTACTCTCTCTGGAACTGTATTGTCCTGTGCTGTACGCTCTCTGGAACTGTATTGTCCTGCGCTGTACTCTCTCTGGAACTGTATTGTCCTGTGCTGTACTCTCTCTTGTCCTGTATTGTGCCGTGCTTTACTCTCTCTGGAACTGTATTGTCCTGTGCTGTACTCTCTCTGGAACTGTATTGTCCTGCGCTGTACACTCTCTGGAACTGTATTGTCCTGTGCTGTACTCTCTCTGGAACTGTATTGTCCTGCACTGTACCCTCTCTGGAACTGTACTGTCCTGCGCTGTACTCTCTCTGGAACTGTATTGTCCTGTGCTGTACTCTCTCTTGTCCTGCGCTGTACTCTCTCTGGAACTGTATTGTCCTGTGCTGTACTCTCTCCGGAACTGTATTGTCCTGTGCTGTACTCTCTCTTGTCCTGTATTGTTCTGCGCTGTACTCTCTCTTGTCCTGTATTGTCCTGTGCTGTACTCTCTCTTGTCCTGTGCTGTACACTCTCTTGTCCTGTATTGTCCTGCACTGTACTCTCTCTGGAACTGTATTGTCCTGCGCTGTACTCTCTCATGTCCTGTATTGTCCTGCGCTGTACTCTCTCTTGTCCTGTATTGTCCTGCGCTGTGCTATCTTTTGTCCTGTATTGTCCTGCGCTGTACTCTCACTGGAACTGTATTGTCCTGCGCTGTACTCTCTCTTGTCCTGTATTGTCCTGTGCTGTACTCTCTCTGGAACTGTATTCTCCTGCACTGTACACTCTCTGGAACTGTATTGTCCTGCGCTGTACTCTCTCTGGAACTGTATTGTCCTGCGCTGTACTCTCTCTGGAACTGTATTGTCCTGTGCTGTACTCTCTCTTGTCCTGCGCTGAACTCTCTCTGGAACTGTATTGTCCTGCGCTGTACTCTCTCTGGAACTGTATTGTCCTGCGCTGTACTCTCTCTTGTCCTGCGCTGAACTCTCTCTGGAACTGTATTGTCCTGTGCTGTACTCTCTCTGGAACTGTATTGTCCTGCGCTGTACTCTGTCTGGAACTGTATTGTCCTGCGCTGTACTCTCTCTGGAACTGTATTGTCCTGTGCTGTACTCTCTCTTGTCCTGTGCTGAACTCTCTCTGGAACTGTATTGTCCTGCGCTGTACTCTCTCTGCAACTGTAGTGTCCTGTGCTGTACAGTCTCTGGAACTCTATTGTCCTGCGCTGTACTCTCTCTTGTCCTGTATTGTCCTGCACTGTACTCTCTCTGGAACTGTATTGTCCTGCGCTGTACTCTCTCATGTCCTGTATTGTCCTGCGCTGTACTCTCTCTTGTCCTGTATTGTTCTGCGCTGTGCTATCTTTTGTCCTGTATTGTCCTGCGCTGTACTCTCACTGGAACTGTATTGTTATGTGCTGTACTCTCTGTTGTCGTGTATTGTCCTGTGCTGTACTCTCTCTGGAACTGTATTGTCTTGCGCTGTACTCTCTCTGGAACTGTATTGTCCCGCGCTGTACTCTCTCTGGAACTGTATTGTCCTGTGCTGTACGCTCTCTGGAACTGTATTGTCCTGCGCTGTACTCTCTCTGGAACTGTATTGTCCTGTGCTGTACTCTCTCTTGTCCTGTATTGTGCCGTGCTTTACTCTCTCTGGAACTGTATTGTCCTGTGCTGTACTCTCTCTGGAACTGTATTGTCCTGCGCTGTACACTCTCTGGAACTGTATTGTCCTGTGCTGTACTCTCTCTGGAACTGTATTGTCCTGCACTGTACCCTCTCTGGAACTGTACTGTCCTGCGCTGTACTCTCTCTGGAACTGTATTGTCCTGTGCTGTACTCTCTCTTGTCCTGCGCTGTACTCTCTCTGGAACTGTATTGTCCTGTGCTGTACTCTCTCCGGAACTGTATTGTCCTGTGCTGTACTCTCTCTTGTCCTGTATTGTTCTGCGCTGTACTCTCTCTTGTCCTGTATTGTCCTGCGCTGTACTCTCTCTTGTCCTGTGCTGTACTCTCTCTTGTCCTGTATTGTCCTGCACTGCACTCTCTCTGGAACTGTATTGTCCTGCGCTGTACTCTCTCATGTCCTGTATTGTCCTGCGCTGTACTCTCTCTTGTCCTGTATTGTCCTGTGCTGTACTCTCTCTTGTCCTGTGCTGTACTCTCTCTTGTCCTGTATTGTCCTGCACTGTACTCTCTCTGGAACTGTACTGTCCTGCGCTGTACTCTCTCTGGAACTGTATTGTCCTGTGCTGTACTCTCTCTTGTCCTGCGCTGTACTCTCTCTGGAACTGTATTGTCCTGTGCTGTACTCTCTCCGGAACTGTATTGTCCTGTGCTGTACTCTCTCTTGTCCTGTATTGTTCTGCGCTGTACTCTCTCTTGTCCTGTATTGTCCTGTGCTGTACTCTCTCTTGTCCTGTGCTGTACTCTCTCTTGTCCTGTATTGTGCCGTGCTTTACTCTCTCTGGAACTGTATTGTCCTGTGCTGTACTCTCTCTGGAACTGTATTGTCCTGCGCTGTACACTCTCTGGAACTGTATTGTCCTGTGCTGTACTCTCTCTGGAACTGTATTGTCCTGCACTGTACCCTCTCTGGAACTGTACTGTCCTGCGCTGTACTCTCTCTGGAACTGTATTGTCCTGTGCTGTACTCTCTCTTGTCCTGCGCTGTACTCTCTCTGGAACTGTATTGTCCTGTGCTGTACTCTCTCCGGAACTGTATTGTCCTGTGCTGTACTCTCTCTTGTCCTGTATTGTTCTGCGCTGTACTCTCTCTTGTCCTGTATTGTCCTGCGCTGTACTCTCTCTTGTCCTGTGCTGTACTCTCTCTTGTCCTGTATTGTCCTGCACTGCACTCTCTCTGGAACTGTATTGTCCTGCGCTGTACTCTCTCATGTCCTGTATTGTCCTGCGCTGTACTCTCTCTTGTCCTGTATTGTCCTGCGCTGTGCTATCTTTTGTCCTGTATTGTCCTGCGCTGTACTCTCACTGGAACTGTATTGTCCTGCGCTGTACTCCCTCTTGTCCTGTATTGTCCTGTGCTGTACTCTCTCTGGAACTGTATTCTCCTGCACTGTACACTCTCTGGAACTGTATTGTCCTGCGCTGTACTCTCTCTGGAACTGTATTGTCCTGCGCTGTACTCTCTCTGGAACTGTATTGTCCTGTGCTGTACTCTCTCTTGTCCTGCGCTGAACTCTCTCTGGAACTGTATTGTCCAGCGCTGTACTCTCTCTGGAACTGAATTGTCATGTGCTGTACTCTCTCTGGAACTGTATTGGCCCGCGCTGTACTCTCTCTGGAACTGTATTGTCCTGTGCTGTACTCTCTCTGGAACTGTATTGTCCTGCGCTGTACTCTGTCTGGAACTGTATTGTCCTGCGCTGTACTCTCTCTGGAACTGTATTGTCCTGTGCTGTACTCTCTCTTGTCCTGTGCTGAACTCTCTCTGGAACTGTATTGTCCTGCGCTGTACTCTCTCTGGAACTGAATTGTCATGTGCTGTACTCTCTCTGGAACTGTATTGGCCTGTGCTGTACTCTCTCTGGAGCTGTTTTGTCCTGCGCAGTACTCTCTCTGGAACTGTATTGTCATGTGCTGTACTCTCTGTTGTCGTGTATTGTCCTGTGCTGTACTCTCTCTGGAACTGTATTGTCCTGCGCTGTACTCTCTTTGGAACTGCATTGTCCTGCGCTGTACTCTCTCTTGTCCTGTATTGTCCTGCACTGTACTCTCTCTTGTCCTGTATTGTCTTGCGCTGTACTCTCTCTGGAACTGTATTGTCCCGCGCTGTACTCTCTCTGGAACTGTATTGTCCTGTGCTGTACGCTCTCTGGAACTGTATTGTCCTGCGCTGTACTCTCTCTGGAACTGTATTGTCCTGTGCTGTACTCTCTCTTGTCCTGTATTGTGCCGTGCTTTACTCTCTCTGGAACTGTATTGTCCTGTGCTGTACTCTCTCTGGAACTGTATTGTCCTGCGCTGTACACTCTCTGGAACTGTATTGTCCTGTGCTGTACTCTCTCTGGAACTGTATTGTCCTGCACTGTACCCTCTCTGGAACTGTACTGTCCTGCGCTGTACTCTCTCTGGAACTGTATTGTCCTGTGCTGTACTCTCTCCGGAACTGTATTGTCCTGTGCTGTACTCTCTCTTGTCCTGTATTGTTCTGCGCTGTACTCTCTCTTGTCCTGTATTGTCCTGTGCTGTACTCTCTCTTGTCCTGTGCTGTACTCTCTCTTGTCCTGTATTGTCCTGCACTGTACTCTCTCTGGAACTGTATTGTCCTGCGCTGTACTCTCTCATGTCCTGTATTGTCCTGCGCTGTACTCTCTCTTGTCCTGTATTGTCCTGCGCTGTGCTATCTTTTGTCCTGTATTGTCCTGCGCTGTACTCTCACTGGAACTGTATTGTCCTGCGCTGTACTCTCTCTTGTCCTGTATTGTCCTGTGCTGTACTCTCTCTGGAACTGTATTCTCCTGCACTGTACACTCTCTGGAACTGTATTGTCTTGCGCTGTACTCTCTCTGGAACTGTATTGTCCTGCGCTGTACTCTCTCTGGAACTGTATTGTCCTGTGCTGTACTCTCTCTTGTCCTGCGCTGAACTCTCTGTGGAACTGTATTGTCCTGCGCTGTACTCTCTCTGGAACTGAATTGTCATGTGCTGTACTCTCTCTGGAACTGTATTGGCCTGTGCTGTACTCTCTCTGGAGCTGTATTGTCCTGCGCAGTACTCTCTCTGGAACTGTATTGTCATGTGCTGTACTCTCTGTTGTCCTGTATTGTCCTGTGCTGTACTCTCTCTGGAACTGTATTGTCCTGCACTGTACTCTCTCTGGAACTGTATTGTCCTGCGCTGTACTCTCTCTGGAACTGTATAGTCCTGCGCTGTACTCTCTCTGGAACTGTATTGTCCTGTGCTGTACTCTCTCTGGAACTGTATTGTCCTGCGCTGTACTCTCTCTGGAACTGTATTGTCCTGTGCTGTACCCTCTCTTGTCCTGTATTGTCCCGTGCTGTACTCTCTCTGGAACTGTATTGTCCTGTGCTGGACTGTCTCTGGAACTGTATTGTCCCGCGCTGTACTCTCTCTGGAACTGTATTGTCCTGTGCTGTACGCTCTCTGGAACTGTATTGTCCTGCGCTGTACTCTCTCTGGAACTGTATTGTCCTGTGCTGTACTCTCTCTTGTCCTGTATTGTGCCGTGCTTTACTCTCTCTGGAACTGTATTGTCCTGTGCTGTACTCTCTCTGGAACTGTATTGTCCTGCGCTGTACACTCTCTGGAACTGTATTGTCCTGTGCTGTACTCTCTCTGGAACTGTATTGTCCTGCACTGTACCCTCTCTGGAACTGTACTGTCCTGCGCTGTACTCTCTCTGGAACTGTATTGTCCTGTGCTGTACTCTCTCTTGTCCTGCGCTGTACTCTCTCTGGAACTGTAGTGTCCTGTGCTGTACAGTCTCTGGAACTCTATTGTCCTGCGCTGTACTCTCTCTTGTCCTGTATTGTCCTGCACTGTACTCTCTCTGGAACTGTATTGTCCTGCGCTGTACTCTCTCTTGTCCTGTATTGTTCTGCGCTGTGCTATCTTTTGTCCTGTATTGTCCTGCGCTGTACTCTCACTGGAACTGTATTGTCCTGCGCTGTACTCTCTCTTGTCCTGTATTGTCCTGTGCTGTACTCTCTCTGGAACTGTATTCTCCTGCACTGTACACTCTCTGGAACTGTATTGTCCTGCGCTGTACTCTCTCTGGAACTGTATTGTCCTGCGCTGTACTCTCTCTGGAACTGTATTGTCCTGTGCTGTACTCTCTCTTGTCCTGCGCTGAACTCTCTCTGGAACTGAATTGTCATGTGCTGTACTCTCTCTGGAACTGTATTGGCCTGTGTTGTACTCTCTCTTGACCTGCGCTGTACTCTCTCTGGAACTGAATTGTCATGTGCTGTACTCGCTCTGGAACTGAATTGACATGTGCTGTACTCTCTCTGGAACTGTATTGGCCTGTGCTGTACTCTCTCTGGAGCTGTTTTGTCCTGCGCAGTACTCTCTCTGGAACTGTATTGTCATGTGCTGTACTCTCTGTTGTCGTGTATTGTCCTGTGCTGTACTCTCTCTGGAACTGTATTGTCCTGCGCTGTACTCTCTTTGGAACTGCATTGTCCTGCGCTGTACTCTCTCTTGTCCTGTATTGTCCTGCACTGTACTCTCTCTTGTCCTGTATTGTCTTGCGCTGTACTCTCTCTGGAACTGTATTGTCCCGCGCTGTACTCTCTCTGGAACTGTATTGTCCTGTGCTGTACGCTCTCTGGAACTGTATTGTCCTGCGCTGTACTCTCTCTGGAACTGTATTGTCCTGTGCTGTACTCTCTCTTGTCCTGTATTGTGCCGTGCTTTACTCTCTCTGGAACTGTATTGTCCTGTGCTGTACTCTCTCTGGAACTGTATTGTCCTGCGCTGTACACTCTCTGGAACTGTATTGTCCTGTGCTGTACTCTCTCTGGAACTGTATTGTCCTGCACTGTACCCTCTCTGGAACTGTACTGTCCTGCGCTGTACTCTCTCTGGAACTGTATTGTCCTGTGCTGTACTCTCTCCGGAACTGTATTGTCCTGTGCTGTACTCTCTCTTGTCCTGTATTGTTCTGCGCTGTACTCTCTCTTGTCCTGTATTGTCCTGTGCTGTACTCTCTCTTGTCCTGTGCTGTACTCTCTCTTGTCCTGTATTGTCCTGCACTGTACTCTCTCTGGAACTGTATTGTCCTGCGCTGTACTCTCTCATGTCCTGTATTGTCCTGCGCTGTACTCTCTCTTGTCCTGTATTGTCCTGCGCTGTGCTATCTTTTGTCCTGTATTGTCCTGCGCTGTACTCTCACTGGAACTGTATTGTCCTGCGCTGTACTCTCTCTTGTCCTGTATTGTCCTGTGCTGTACTCTCTCTGGAACTGTATTCTCCTGCACTGTACACTCTCTGGAACTGTATTGTCCTGCGCTGTACTCTCTCTGGAACTGTATTGTCCTGCGCTGTACTCTCTCTGGAACTGTATTGTCCTGTGCTGTACTCTCTCTTGTCCTGCGCTGAAATCTCTGTGGAACTGTATTGTCCTGCGCTGTACTCTCTCTGGAACTGAATTGTCATGTGCTGTACTCTCTCTGGAACTGTATTGGCCTGTGCTGTACTCTCTCTGGAGCTGTATTGTCCTGCGCAGTACTCTCTCTGGAACTGTATTGTCATGTGCTGTACTCTCTGTTGTCCTGTATTGTCCTGTGCTGTACTCTCTCTGGAACTGTATTGTCCTGCACTGTACTCTCTCTGGAACTGTATTGTCCTGCGCTGTACTCTCTCTGGAACTGTATAGTCCTGCGCTGTACTCTCTCTGGAACTGTATTGTCCTGTGCTGTACTCTCTCTGGAACTGTATTGTCCTGCGCTGTACTCTCTCTGGAACTGTATTGTCCTGTGCTGTACCCTCTCTTGTCCTGTATTGTCCCGTGCTGTACTCTCTCTGGAACTGTATTGTCCTGTGCTGGACTGTCTCTGGAACTGTATTGTCCCGCGCTGTACTCTCTCTGGAACTGTATTGTCCTGTGCTGTACGCTCTCTGGAACTGTATTGTCCTGCGCTGTACTCTCTCTGGAACTGTATTGTCCTGTGCTGTACTCTCTCTTGTCCTGTATTGTGCCGTGCTTTACTCTCTCTGGAACTGTATTGTCCTGTGCTGTACTCTCTCTGGAACTGTATTGTCCTGCACTGTACCCTCTCTGGAACTGTACTGTCCTGCGCTGTACTCTCTCTGGAACTGTATTGTCCTGTGCTGTACTCTCTCCGGAACTGTATTGTCCTGTGCTGTACTCTCTCTTGTCCTGTATTGTTCTGCGCTGTACTCTCTCTTGTCCTGTATTGTCCTGTGCTGTACTCTCTCTTGTCCTGTGCTGTACTCTCTCTTGTCCTGTATTGTCCTGCACTGTACTCTCTCTGGAACTGTATTGTCCTGCGCTGTACTCTCTCATGTCCTGTATTGTCCTGCGCTGTACTCTCTCTTGTCCTGTATTGTCCTGCGCTGTGCTATCTTTTGTCCTGTATTGTCCTGCGCTGTACTCTCACTGGAACTGTATTGTCCTGCGCTGTACTCTCTCTTGTCCTGTATTGTCCTGTGCTGTACTCTCTCTGGAACTGTATTCTCCTGCACTGTACACTCTCTGGAACTGTATTGTCCTGCGCTGTACTCTCTCTGGAACTGTATTGTCCTGCGCTGTACTCTCTCTGGAACTGTATTGTCCTGTGCTGTACTCTCTCTTGTCCTGCGCTGAACTCTCTGTGGAACTGTATTGTCCTGCGCTGTACTCTCTCTGGAACTGAATTGTCATGTGCTGTACTCTCTCTGGAACTGTATTGGCCTGTGCTGTACTCTCTCTGGAGCTGTATTGTCCTGCGCAGTACTCTCTCTGGAACTGTATTGTCATGTGCTGTACTCTCTGTTGTCCTGTATTGTCCTGTGCTGTACTCTCTCTGGAACTGTATTGTCCTGCACTGTACTCTCTCTGGAACTGTATTGTCCTGCGCTGTACTCTCTCTGGAACTGTATAGTCCTGCGCTGTACTCTCTCTGGAACTGTATTGTCCTGTGCTGTACTCTCTCTGGAACTGTATTGTCCTGCGCTGTACTCTCTCTGGAACTGTATTGTCCTGTGCTGTACCCTCTCTTGTCCTGTATTGTCCCGTGCTGTACTCTCTCTGGAACTGTATTGTCCTGTGCTGGACTGTCTCTGGAACTGTATTGTCCCGCGCTGTACTCTCTCTGGAACTGTATTGTCCTGTGCTGTACGCTCTCTGGAACTGTATTGTCCTGCGCTGTACTCTCTCTGGAACTGTATTGTCCTGTGCTGTACTCTCTCTTGTCCTGTATTGTGCCGTGCTTTACTCTCTCTGGAACTGTATTGTCCTGTGCTGTACTCTCTCTGGAACTGTATTGTCCTGCGCTGTACACTCTCTGGAACTGTATTGTCCTGTGCTGTACTCTCTCTGGAACTGTATTGTCCTGCACTGTACCCTCTCTGGAACTGTACTGTCCTGCGCTGTACTCTCTCTGGAACTGTATTGTCCTGTGCTGTACTCTCTCTTGTCCTGCGCTGTACTCTCTCTGGAACTGTAGTGTCCTGTGCTGTACAGTCTCTGGAACTCTATTGTCCTGCGCTGTACTCTCTCTTGTCCTGAATTGTCCTGCACTGTACTCTCTCTGGAACTGTATTGTCCTGCGCTATACTCTCTCATGTCCTGTATTGTCCTGCGCTGTACTCTCTCTTGTCCTGTATTGTTCTGCGCTGTGCTATCTTTTGTCCTGTATTGTCCTGCGCTGTACTCTCACTGGAACTGTATTGTCCTGCGCTGTACTCTCTCTTGTCCTGTATTGTCCTGTGCTGTACTCTCTCTGGAACTGTATTCTCCTGCACTGTACACTCTCTGGAACTGTATTGTCCAGCGCTGTACTCTCTCTGGAACTGTATTGTCCTGCGCTGTACTCTCTCTGGAACTGTATTGTCCTGTGCTGTACTCTCTCTTGTCCTGCGCTGAACTCTCTCTGGAACTGAATTGTCATGTGCTGTACTCTCTCTGGAACTGTATTGGCCTGTGTTGTACTCTCTCTTGACCTGCGCTGTACTCTCTCTGGAACTGAATTGTCATGTGCTGTACTCTCTCTGGAACTGTATTGGCCTGTGCTGTAATCTCTCTGGAGCTGTATTGTCCTGCGCAGTACTCTCTCTGGAACTGTATTGTCATGTGCTGTACTCTCCGTTGTCCTGTATTGTCCTGTGCTGTACTCTCTCTGGAACTGTATTGTCCTGCACTGTACTCTCTCTGGAACTGTATTGTCCTGCGCTGTACTCTCTCTGGAACTGTATAGTTCTGCGCTGTACTCTCTCTGGAACTGTATTGTCCTGTGCTGTACTCTCTCTGGAACTGTATTGTCCTGCGATGTACTCTCTCTGGAACTGTATTGTCCTGTGCTGTACCCTCTCTTGTCCTGTATTGCCCATGCTGTACTCTCTCTGGAACTGTATTGTCCTGTGCTGGACTGTCTCTGGAACTGTATTGTCCCGCGCTGTACTCTCTCTGGAACTGTATTGTCCTGTGCTGTACGCTCTCTGGAACTGTATTGTCCTGCGCTGTACTCTCTCTGGAACTGTATTGTGCTGTGCTTTACTCTCTCTGGAACTGTATTGTCCTGTGTTGTACTCTCTCTGGAACTGTATTGTCCTGCGCTGTACTCTCTCTGGAACTGTATTGTCCTGTGCTGTACTCTCTCTGGAACTGTATTGTCCTGCACTGTACCCTCTCTGGAACTGTACTGTCCTGCGCTGTACTCTCTCTGGAACTGTATTGTCCTGTGCTGTACTCTCTCTTGTCCTGCGCTGTACTCTCTCTGGAACTGTATTGTCCTGTGCTGTACTCTCTCTGGAACTGTATTGTCCTGCACTGTACTCTCTCTGGAACTGTATTGTGCTGCGCTGTACTCTCTCTGCAACTGTAGTGTCCTGTGCTGTACAGTCTCTGGAACTCTATTGTCCTGCGCTGTACTCTCTCTTGTCCTGTATTGTCCTGTGCTGTAGTCTTTCTGGAACTGTATTGTCCTGTGCTGTACTTTCTCTAGACCTGTATTGTCCTGCGCTGTACTCTCTTTGGAACTGCATTGTCCTGCGCTGTACTCTCTCTTGTCCTGCATTGTCCTGCACTGTCCTCTCTCTTGTCCTGTATTGTCCTGCGCTGTACTCTCTCTGGATCTGTATTGTCCTGTGCTGTACTCTCTCTGGAACTGTATTGTCCTGCGCTGTACTCTCTCTGCAACTGTATTGTCCTGTGCTGTACAGTCTCTGGAACTCTATTGCCCTGCGCTGTACTCTCTCCGGAACAGTATTGTCCTGTGCTGTACTCTCTCTTGTCCTGTATTGTTCTGCGCTGTACTCTCTCTTGTCCTGTATTTTCCTGTGCTGTACTCTCTCTTGTCCTGTGCTGTACTCTCTCTTTTCCTGTATTGTCCTGCACTGTACTCTCTCTGGAACTGTATTGTCCTGCGCTGTACTCTCTCATGTCCTGTATTGTCCTGCGCTGTACTCTCTCTTGTCCTGTATTGTCCTGCGCTGTGCTATCTTTTGTCCTGTATTGTCCTGCGCTGTACTCTCACTGGAACTGTATTGTCCTGCACTGTACTCTCTCTTGTCCTGTATTGTCCTGTGCTGTACTCTCTCTGGAACTGTATTGTCCTGCACTGTACTCTCTCTGGAACTGTATTGTCCTGCGCTGTACTCTCTCTGGAACTGTATAGTCCTGCGCTGTACTCTCTCTGGAACTGTATTGTCCTGTGCTGTACTCTCTCTGGAACTGTATTGTCCTGCGCTGTACTCTCTCTGGAACTGTATTGTCCTGTGCTGTACCCTCCCTTGTCCTGTATTGTCCCGTGCTGTACTCTCTCTGGAACTGTATTGTCCTGTGCTGGACTGTCTCTGGAACTGTATTGTCCCGCGCTGTACTCTCTCTGGAACTGTATTGTCCTGTGCTGTACTCTCTCTGGAACTGTATTGTCCTGCGCTGTACTCTTTCTGGAACTGTATTGTCCTGTGCTGTACTCTCTCTTGTCCTGTATTGGCCTGTGCTGTACTCTCTCTGGAGCTGTATTGTCCTGCGCAGTACTCTCTCTGGAACTGTATTGTCATGTGCTGTACTCTCTCTGGAACTGTATTGTCCTGCACTGTACTCTCTCTGGAACTGTATTGTCCTGTGCTGTACTCTCTCTGGAACTGTATTGTCCTGCGCTGTACTCTCTCTGGAACTGTATTGTCCTGCGCTGTACTCTCTCTGGAACTGTATTGTCCTGTGCTCTACTCTCTCTGGAACTGTATTGTCCTGCGCTGCACTCTCTCTGGAACTGTATTGTCCTGTGCTGTACTCCCTCTGGAACGGTATTGTCCTGTGCTGTACATTCTCTAGACCTGTATTGTCCTGCGCTGTACTCACTTTGGAACTGCATTGTCCTGCGCTGTAATCTCTCTTGTCCTGTATTGTCCCGTGCTGTACTCTCTCTGGAACTGTATTGTCCTGTGCTGGACTGTCTCTGGAACTGTATTGTCCCGCGCTGTACTCTCTCTGGAACTGTATTGTCCTGTGCTGTACGCTCTCTGGAACTGTATTGTCCTGCGCTGTACTCTCTCTGGAACTGTATTGTCCTGTGCTGTACTCTCTCTTGTCCTGTATTGTGCCGTGCTTTACTCTCTCTGGAACTGTATTGTCCTGTGCTGTACTCTCTCTGGAACTGTATTGTCCTGCGCTGTACACTCTCTGGAACTGTATTGTCCTGTGCTGTACTCTCTCTGGAACTGTATTGTCCTGCACTGTACCCTCTCTGGAACTGTACTGTCCTGCGCTGTACTCTCTCTGGAACTGTATTGTCCTGTGCTGTACTCTCTCTTGTCCTGCGCTGTACTCTCTCTGGAACTGTATTGTCCTGTGCTGTACTCTCTCTGGAACTGTATTGTCCTGCACTGTACTCTCTCTGGAACTGTATTGTCCTGCGCTGTACTCTCTCTGCAACTGTAGTGTCCTGTGCTGTACAGTCTCTGGAACTCTATTGTCCTGCGCTGTACTCCCTCTTGTCCTGTATTGTCCTGCACTGTACTCTCTCTGGAACTGTATTGTCCTGCGCTGTACTCTCTCATGTCCTGTATTGTCCTGCGCTGTACTCTCTCTTGTCCTGTATTGTTCTGCGCTGTGCTATCTTTTGTCCTGTATTGTCCTGCGCTGTACTCTCACTGGAACTGTATTGTCCTGCGCTGTACTCTCTCTTGTCCTGTATTGTCCTGTGCTGTACTCTCTCTGGAACTGTATTCTCCTGCACTGTACACTCTCTGGAACTGTATTGTCCTGCGCTGTACTCTCTCTGGAACTGTATTGTCCTGCGCTGTACTCTCTCTGGAACTGTATTGTCCTGTGCTGTACTCTCTCTTGTCCTGCGCTGAACTCTCTCTGGAACTGTATTGTCCTGCGCAGTACTCTCTCTGGAACTGTATTGTCATGTGCTGTACTCTCTGTTGTCCTGTATTGTCCTGTGCTGTACTCTCTCTGGAACTGTATTGTCCTGCACTGTACTCTCTCTGGAACTGTATTGTCCTGCGCTGTACTCTCTCTGGAACTGTATAGTTCTGCGCTGTACTCTCTCTGGAACTGTATTGTCCTGTGCTGTACTCTCTCTGGAACTGTATTGTCCTGCGATGTACTCTCTCTGGAACTGTATTGTCCTGTGCTGTACCCTCTCTTGTCCTGTATTGTCCCATGCTGTACTCTCTCTGGAACTGTATTGTCCTGTGCTGGACTGTCTCTGGAACTGTATTGTCCCGCGCTGTACTCTCTCTGGAACTGTATTGTCCTGTGCTGTACGCTCTCTGGAACTGTATTGTCCTGCGCTGTACTCTCTCTGGAACTGTATTGTGCCGTGCTTTACTCTCTCTGGAACTGTATTGTCCTGTGCTGTACTCTCTCTGGAACTGTATTGTCCTGCGCTGTACTCTCTCTGGAACTGTATTGTCCTGTGCTGTACTCTCTCTGGAACTGTATTGTCCTGCACTGTACCCTCTCTGGAACTGTACTGTCCTGCGCTGTACTCTCTCTGGAACTGTATTGTCCTGTGCTGTACTCTCTCTTGTCCTGCGCTGTACTCTCTCTGGAACTGTATTGTCCTGTGCTGTACTCTCTCTGGAACTGTATTGTCCTGCACTGTACTCTCTCTGGAACTGTATTGTCCTGCGCTGTACTCTCTCTGCAACTGTAGTGTCCTGTGCTGTACAGTCTCTGGAACTCTATTGTCCTGCGCTGTACTCTCTCTTGTCCTGTATTGTCCTGCACTGTACTCTCTCTGGAACTGTATTGTCCTGCGCTGTACTCTCTCATGTCCTGTATTGTCCTGCGCTGTACTCTCTCTTGTCCTGTATTGTTCTGCGCTGTGCTATCTTTTGTCCTGTATTGTCCTGCGCTGTACTCTCACTGGAACTGTATTGTCATGTGCTGTACTCTCTGTTGTCGTGTATTGTCCTGTGCTGTACTCTCTCTGGAACTGTATTCTCTTGCGCTGTACTCTCTCTGGAACTGTATTGTCCCGCGCTGTACTCTCTCTGGAACTGTATTGTCCTGTGCTGTACGCTCTCTGGAACTGTATTGTCCTGCGCTGTACTCTCTCTGGAACTGTATTGTCCTGTGCTGTACTCTCTCTTGTCCTGTATTGTGCCGTGCTTTACTCTCTCTGGAACTGTATTGTCCTGTGCTGTACTCTCTCTGGAACTGTATTGTCCTGCGCTGTACACTCTCTGGAACTGTATTGTCCTGTGCTGTACTCTCTCTGGAACTGTATTGTCCTGCACTGTACCCTCTCTGGAACTGTACTGTCCTGCGCTGTACTCTCTCTGGAACTGTATTGTCCTGTGCTGTACTCTCTCTTGTCCTGCGCTGTACTCTCTCTGGAACTGTATTGTCCTGTGCTGTACTCTCTCCGGAACTGTATTGTCCTGTGCTGTACTCTCTCTTGTCCTGTATTGTTCTGCGCTGTACTCTCTCTTGTCCTGTATTGTCCTGTGCTGTACTCTCTCTTGTCCTGTGCTGTACTCTCTCTTGTCCTGTATTATCCTGCACTGTACTCTCTCTGGAACTGTATTGTCCTGCGCTGTACTCTCTCATGTCCTGTATTGTCCTGCGCTGTACTCTCTCTTGTCCTGTATTGTCCTGCGCTGTGCTATCTTTTGTCCTGTATTGTCCTGCGCTGTACTCTCACTGGAACTGTATTGTCCTGCGCTGTACTCTCTCTTGTCCTGTATTGTCCTGTGCTGTACTCTCTCTGGAACTGTATTCTCCTGCACTGTACACTCTCTGGAACTGTATTGTCCTGCGCTGTACTCTCTCTGGAACTGTATTGTCCTGCGCTGTACTCTCTCTGGAACTGTATTGTCCTGTGCTGTACTCTCTCTTGTCCTGCGCTGAACTCTCTCTGGAACTGTATTGTCCAGCGCTGTACTCTCTCTGGAACTGAATTGTCATGTGCTGTACTCTCTCTGGAACTGTATTGGCCCGCGCTGTACTCTCTCTGGAACTGTATTGTCCTGTGCTGTACTCTCTCTGGAACTGTATTGTCCTGCGCTGTACTCTGTCTGGAACTGTATTGTCCTGCGCTGTACTCTCTCTGGAACTGTATTGTCCTGTGCTGTACTCTCTCTTGTCCTGTGCTGAACTCTCTCTGGAACTGTATTGTCCTGCGCTGTACTCTCTCTGCAACTGTAGTGTCCTGTGCTGTACAGTATCTGGAACTCTATTGTCCTGCGCTGTACTCTCTCTTGTCCTGTATTGTCCTGCACTGTACTCTCTCTGGAACTGTATTGTCCTGCGCTGTACTCTCTCTTGTCCTGTATTGTCCTGTGCTGTACTCTCTCTGGAACTCTATTGTCCTGTGCTGTACTCTCTCTTGTCCTGTGCTGAACTCTCTCTGGAACTGTATTGTCCTGCGCTGTACTCTCTCTGCAACTGTAGTGTCCTGTGCTGTACAGTCTCTGGAACTCTATTGTCCTGCGCTGTACTCTCTCTTGTCCTGTATTGTCCTGTGCTGTACTCTCTCTTGTCCTGTATTGTCCTGCGCTGTACTCCCTCTTGTCCTGTATTGTCCTGTGCTGTACTCTCTCTGGAACTGTATTCTCCTGCACTGTACACTCTCTGGAACTGTATTGTCCTGCGCTGTACTCTCTCTGGAACTGTATTGTCCTGCGCTGTACTCTCTCTGGAACTGTATTGTCCTGTGCTGTACTCTCTCTTGTCCTGCGCTGAACTCTCTCTGGAACTGTATTGTCCAGCGCTGTACTCTCTCTGGAACTGAATTGTCATGTGCTGTACTCTCTCTGGAACTGTATTGGCCCGCGCTGTACTCTCTCTGGAACTGTATTGTCCTGTGCTGTACTCTCTCTGGAACTGTATTGTCCTGCGCTGTACTCTGTCTGGAACTGTATTGTCCTGCGCTGTACTCTCTCTGGAACTGTATTGTCCTGTGCTGTACTCTCTCTTGTCCTGTGCTGAACTCTCTCTGGAACTGTATTGTCCTGCGCTGTACTCTCTCTGGAACTGAATTGTCATGTGCTGTACTCTCTCTGGAACTGTATTGGCCTGTGCTGTACTCTCTCTGGAGCTGTTTTGTCCTGCGCAGTACTCTCTCTGGAACTGTATTGTCATGTGCTGTACTCTCTGTTGTCGTGTATTGTCCTGTGCTGTACTCTCTCTGGAACTGTATTGTCCTGCGCTGTACTCTCTTTGGAACTGCATTGTCCTGCGCTGTACTCTCTCTTGTCCTGTATTGTCCTGCACTGTACTCTCTCTTGTCCTGTATTGTCTTGCGCTGTACTCTCTCTGGAACTGTATTGTCCCGCGCTGTACTCTCTCTGGAACTGTATTGTCCTGTGCTGTACGCTCTCTGGAACTGTATTGTCCTGCGCTGTACTCTCTCTGGAACTGTATTGTCCTGTGCTGTACTCTCTCTTGTCCTGTATTGTGCCGTGCTTTACTCTCTCTGGAACTGTATTGTCCTGTGCTGTACTCTCTCTGGAACTGTATTGTCCTGCGCTGTACACTCTCTGGAACTGTATTGTCCTGTGCTGTACTCTCTCTGGAACTGTATTGTCCTGCACTGTACCCTCTCTGGAACTGTACTGTCCTGCGCTGTACTCTCTCTGGAACTGTATTGTCCTGTGCTGTACTCTCTCCGGAACTGTATTGTCCTGTGCTGTACTCTCTCTTGTCCTGTATTGTTCTGCGCTGTACTCTCTCTTGTCCTGTATTGTCCTGTGCTGTACTCTCTCTTGTCCTGTGCTGTACTCTCTCTTGTCCTGTATTGTCTTGCACTGTACTCTCTCTGGAACTGTATTGTCCTGCGCTGTACTCTCTCATGTCCTGTATTGTCCTGCGCTGTACTCTCTCTTGTCCTGTATTGTCCTGCGCTGTGCTATCTTTTGTCCTGTATTGTCCTGCGCTGTACTCTCACTGGAACTGTATTGTCCTGCGCTGTACTCTCTCTTGTCCTGTATTGTCCTGTGCTGTACTCTCTCTGGAACTGTATTCTCCTGCACTGTACACTCTCTGGAACTGTATTGTCCTGCGCTGTACTCTCTCTGGAACTGTATAGTCCTGCGCTGTACTCTCTCTGGAACTGTATTGTCCTGTGCTGTACTCTCTCTTGTCCTGCGCTGAACTCTCTCTGGAACTGTATTGTCCTGCGCTGTACTCTCTCTGGAACTGAATTGTCATGTGCTGTACTCTCTCTGGAACTGTATTGGCCTGTGCTGTACTCTCTCTGGAGCTGTATTGTCCTGCGCAGTACTCTCTCTGGAACTGTATTGTCATGTGCTGTACTCTCTGTTGTCCTGTATTGTCCTGTGCTGTACTCTCTCTGGAACTGTATTGTCCTGCACTGTACTCTCTCTGGAACTGTATTGTCCTGCGCTGTACTCTCTCTGGAACTGTATAGTCCTGCGCTGTACTCTCTCTGGAACTGTATTGTCCTGTGCTGTACTCTCTCTGGAACTGTATTGTCCTGCGCTGTACTCTCTCTGGAACTGTATTGTCCTGTGCTGTACCCTCTCTTGTCCTGTATTGTCCCGTGCTGTACTCTCTCTGGAACTGTATTGTCCTGTGCTGGACTGTCTCTGGAACTGTATTGTCCCGCGCTGTACTCTCTCTGGAACTGTATTGTCCTGTGCTGTACGCTCTCTGGAACTGTATTGTCCTGCGCTGTACTCTCTCTGGAACTGTATTCTCCTGTGCTGTACTCTCTCTTGTCCTGTATTGTGCCGTGCTTTACTCTCTCTGGAACTGTATTGTCCTGTGCTGTACTCTCTCTGGAACTGTATTGTCCTGCGCTGTACACTCTCTGGAACTGTATTGTCCTGTGCTGTACTCTCTCTGGAACTGTATTGTCCTGCACTGTACCCTCTCTGGAACTGTACTGTCCTGCGCTGTACTCTCTCTGGAACTGTATTGTCCTGTGCTGTACTCTCTCTTGTCCTGCGCTGTACTCTCTCTGGAACTGTATTGTCCTGTGCTGTACTCTCTCTGGAACTGTATTGTCCTGCGTTGTACTCTATCTGCAACTGTAGTGTCCTGTGCTGTACAGTCTCTGGAACTCTATTGTCCTGCGCTGTACTCTCTCTTGTCCTGTATTGTCCTGCACTGTACTCTCTCTGGAACTGTATTGTCCTGCGCTATACTCTCTCATGTCCTGTATTGTCCTGCGCTGTACTCTCTCTTGTCCTGTATTGTTCTGCGCTGTGCTATCTTTTGTCCTGTATTGTCCTGCGCTGTACTCTCACTGGAACTGTATTGTCCTGCGCTGTACTCTCTCTTGTCCTGTATTGTCCTGTGCTGTACTCTCTCTGGAACTGTATTCTCCTGCACTGTACACTCTCTGGAACTGTATTGTCCTGCGCTGTACTCTCTCTGGAACTGTATTGTCCTGCGCTGTACTCTCTCTGGAACTGTATTGTCCTGTGCTGTACTCTCTCTTGTCCTGCGCTGAACTCTCTCTGGAACTGTATTGACCTGCGCTGTACTCTCTCTGGAACTGAATTGTCATGTGCTGTACTCTCTCTGGAACTGTATTGGCCTGTGCTGTAATCTCTCTGGAGCTGTATTGTCCTGCGCAGTACTCTCTCTGGAACTGTATTGTCATGTGCTGTACTCTCTGTTGTCCTGTATTGTCCTGTGCTGTACTCTCTCTGGAACTGTATTGTCCTGCACTGTACTCTCTCTGGAACTGTATTGTCCTGCGCTGTACTCTCTCTGGAACTGTATAGTTCTGCGCTGTACTCTCTCTGGAACTGTATTGTCCTGTGCTGTACTCTCTCTGGAACTGTATTGTCCGGCGATGTACACTCTCTGGAACTGTATTGTCCTGTGCTGTACCCTCTCTTCTCCTGTATTGTCCCATGCTGTACTCTCTCTGGAACTGTATTGTCCTGTGCTGGACTGTCTCTGGAACTGTATTGTCCCGCGCTGTACTCTCTCTGGAACTGTATTGTCCTGTGCTGTACGCTCTCTGGAACTGTATTGTCCTGCGCTGTACTCTCTCTGGAACTGTATTGTGCCGTGCTTTACTCTCTCTGGAACTGTATTGTCCTGCGCTGTACTCTCTCTGGAACTGTATTGTCCTGTGCTGTACTCTCTCTGGAACTGTATTGTCCTGCACTGTACCCTCTCTGGAACTGTACTGTCCTGCGCTGTACTCTCTCTGGAACTGTATTGTCCTGTGCTGTACTCTCTCTTGTCCTGCGCTGTACTCTCTCTGGAACTGTATTGTCCTGTGCTGTACTCTCTCTGGAACTGTATTGTCCTGCACTGTACTCTCTCTGGAACTGTATTGTCCTGCGCTGTACTCTCTCTGCAACTGTAGTGTCCTGTGCTGTACAGTCTCTGGAACTCTATTGTCCTGCGCTGTACTCTCTCTTGTCCTGTATTGTCCTGTGCTGTAGTCTTTCTGGAACTGTATTGTCCTGTGCTGTACTTTCTCTAGACCTGTATTGTCCTGCGCTGTACTCTCTTTGGAACTGCATTGTCCTGCGCTGTACTCTCTCTTGTCCTGCATTGTCCTGCACTGTCCTCTCTCTTGTCCTGTATTGTCCTGCGCTGTACTCTCTCTGGATCTGTATTGTCCTGCACTGTACTCTCTCTGGAACTGTATTGTCCTGCGCTGTACTCTCTCTGGAACTGTATAGTTCTGCGCTGTACTCTCTCTGGAACTGTATTGTCCTGTGCTGTACTCTCTCTGGAACTGTATTGTCCTGCGATGTACACTCTCTGGAACTGTATTGTCCTGTGCTGTACCCTCTCTTGTCCTGTATTGTCCCATGCTGTACTCTCTCTGGAACTGTATTGTCCTGTGCTGGACTGTCTCTGGAACTGTATTGTCCCGCGCTGTACTCTCTCTGGAACTGTATTGTCCTGTGCTGTACGCTCTCTGGAACTGTATTGTCCTGCGCTGTACTCTCTCTGGAACTGTATTGTGCCGTGCTTTACTCTCTCTGGAACTGTATTGTCCTGCGCTGTACTCTCTCTGGAACTGTATTGTCCTGTGCTGTACTCTCTCTGGAACTGTATTGTCCTGCACTGTACCCTCTCTGGAACTGTACTGTCCTGCGCTGTACTCTCTCTGGAACTGTATTGTCCTGTGCTGTACTCTCTCTTGTCCTGCGCTGTACTCTCTCTGGAACTGTATTGTCCTGTGCTGTACTCTCTCTGGAACTGTATTGTCCTGCACTGTACTCTCTCTGGAACTGTATTGTCCTGCGCTGTACTCTCTCTGCAACTGTAGTGTCCTGTGCTGTACAGTCTCTGGAACTCTATTGTCCTGCGCTGTACTCTCTCTTGTCCTGTATTGTCCTGTGCTGTAGTCTTTCTGGAACTGTATTGTCCTGTGCTGTACTTTCTCTAGACCTGTATTGTCCTGCGCTGTACTCTCTTTGGAACTGCATTGTCCTGCGCTGTACTCTCTCTTGTCCTGCATTGTCCTGCACTGTCCTCTCTCTTGTCCTGTATTGTCCTGCGCTGTACTCTCTCTGGATCTGTATTGTCCTGTGCTGTACTCTCTCTGGAACTGTATTGTCCTGCGCTGTACTCTCTCTGCAACTGTATTGTCCTGTGCTGTACAGTCTCTGGAACTCTATTGCCCTGCGCTGTACTCTCTCCGGAACAGTATTGTCCTGTGCTGTACTCTCTCTTGTCCTGTATTGTTCTGCGCTGTACTCTCTCTTGTCCTGTATTTTCCTGTGCTGTACTCTCTCTTGTCCTGTGCTGTACTCTCTCTTTTCCTGTATTGTCCTGCACTGTACTCTCTCTGGAACTGTATTGTCCTGCGCTGTACTCTCTCATGTCCTGTATTGTCCTGCGCTGTACTCTCTCTTGTCCTGTATTGTCCTGCGCAGTGCTATCTTTTGTCCTGTATTGTCCTGCGCTGTACTCTCACTGGAACTGTATTGTCCTGCACTGTACTCTCTCTTGTCCTGTATTGTCCTGTGCTGTACTCTCTCTGGAACTGTATTGTCCTGCACTGTACTCACTCTGGAACTGTATTGTCCTGCGCTGTACTCTCTCTGGAACTGTATAGTCCTGCGCTGTACTCTCTCTGGAACTGTATTGACCTGTGCTGTACTCTCTCTGGAACTGTATTGTCCTGCGCTGTACTCTCTCTGGAACTGTATTGTCCTGTGCTGTACCCTCCCTTGTCCTGTATTGTCCCGTGCTGTACTCTCTCTGGAACTGTATTGTCCTGTGCTGGACTGTCTCTGGAACTGTATTGTCCCGCGCTGTACTCTCTCTGGAACTGTATTGTCCTGTGCTGTACTCTCTCTGGAACTGTATTGTCCTGCGCTGTACTCTTTCTGGAACTGTATTGTCCTGTGCTGTACTCTCTCTTGTCCTGTATTGGCCTGTGCTGTACTCTCTCTGGAGCTGTATTGTCCTGCGCAGTACTCTCTCTGGAACTGTATTGTCATGTGCTGTACTCTCTGTTGTCCTGTATTGTCCTGTGCTGTACTCTCTCTGGAACTGTATTGTCCTGCACTGTACTCTCTCTGGAACTGTATTGTCCTGTGCTGTACTCTCTCTGGAACTGTATTGTCCCGCGCTGTACTCTCTCTGGAACTGTATTGTCCTGCGCTGTACTCTCTCTGGAACTGTATTGTCCTGTGCTCTACTCTCTCTGGAACTGTATTGTCCTGTGCTGTACTCTCTCTTGTCCTGTATTGGCCTGTGCTGTACTCTCTCTGGAGCTGTATTGTCCTGCGCAGTACTCTCTCTGGAACTGTATTGTCATGTGCTGTACTCTCTGTTGTCCTGTATTGTCCTGTGCTGTACTCTCTCTGGAACTGTATTGTCCTGCACTGTACTCTCTCTGGAACTGTATTGTCCTGTGCTGTACTCTCTCTGGAACTGTATTGTCCCGCGCTGTACTCTCTCTGGAACTGTATTGTCCTGCGCTGTACTCTCTCTGGAACTGTATTGTCCTGTGCTCTACTCTCTCTGGAACTGTATTGTCCTGCGCTGCACTCTCTCTGGAACTGTATTGTCCTGTGCTGTACTCCCTCTGGAACGGTATTGTCCTGTGCTGTACATTCTCTAGACCTGTATTGTCCTGCGCTGTACTCACTTTGGAACTGCATTGTCCTGCGCTGTAATCTCTCTTGTCCTGTATTGTCCTGCACTGTACTCTCTCTTGTCCTGTATTGTCTTGCGCTGTACTCTCTCTGGAACTGTATTGTCCTGTGCTGTACTCTCTCTGGAACTGTATTGTCCTGCGCTGTACTCTCTCTGCAACTGTAGTGTCCTGTGCTGTACAGTCTCTGGAACTCTATTGTCCTGCGCTGTACTCTCTCTTGTCCTGTATTGTCCTGTGCTGTACTTTCTCTAGACCTGTATTGTCCTGCGCTGTACTCTCTTTGGAACTGCATTGTCCTGCGCTGTACTCTCTCTTGTCCTGCATTGTCCTGCACTGTCCTCTCTCTTGTCCTGTATTGTCCTGCGCTGTACTCTCTCTGGATCTGTATTGTCCTGTGCTGTACTCTCTCTGGAACTGTATTGTCCTGCGCTGTACTCTCTCTGCAACTGTATTGTCCTGTGCTGTACAGTCTCTGGAACTCTATTGCCCTGCGCTGTACTCTCTCCGGAACAGTATTGTCCTGTGCTGTACTCTCTCTTGTCCTGTATTGTTCTGCGCTGTACTCTCGCTTGTCCTGTATTTTCCTGTGCTGTACTCTCTCTTGTCCTGTGCTGTACTCTCTCTTTTCCTGTATTGTCCTGCACTGTACTCTCTCTGGAACTGTATTGTCCTGCGCTGTACTCTCTCATGTCCTGTATTGTCCTGCGCTGTACTCTCTCTTGTCCTGTATTGTCCTGCGCTGTGCTATCTTTTGTCCTGTATTGTCCTGCGCTGTACTCTCACTGGAACTGTATTGTCCTGCACTGTACTCTCTCTTGTCCTGTATTGTCCTGTGCTGTACTCTCTCTGGAACTGTATTGTCCTGCACTGTACTCACTCTGGAACTGTATTGTCCTGCGCTGTACTCTCTCTGGAACTGTATAGTCCTGCGCTGTACTCTCTCTGGAACTGTATTGTCCTGTGCTGTACTCTCTCTGGAACTGTATTGTCCTGCGCTGTACTCTCTCTGGAACTGTATTGTCCTGTGCTGTACCCTCCCTTGTCCTGTATTGTCCCGTGCTGTACTCTCTCTGGAACTGTATTGTCCTGTGCTGGACTGTCTCTGGAACTGTATTGTCCCGCGCTGTACTCTCTCTGGAACTGTATTGTCCTGTGCTGTACTCTCTCTGGAACTGTATTGTCCTGCGCTGTACTCTTTCTGGAACTGTATTGTCCTGTGCTGTACTCTCTCTTGTCCTGTATTGGCCTGTGCTGTACTCTCTCTGGAGCTGTATTGTCCTGCGCAGTACTCTCTCTGGAACTGTATTGTCATGTGCTGTACTCTCTGTTGTCCTGTATTGTCCTGTGCTGTACTCTCTCTGGAACTGTATTGTCCTGCACTGTACTCTCTCTGGAACTGTATTGTCCTGTGCTGTACTCTCTCTGGAACTGTATTGTCCCGCGCTGTACTCTCTCTGGAACTGTATTGTCCTGCGCTGTACTCTCTCTGGAACTGTATTGTCCTGTGCTCTACTCTCTCTGGAACTGTATTGTCCTGTGCTGTACTCTCTCTTGTCCTGTATTGGCCTGTGCTGTACTCTCTCTGGAGCTGTATTGTCCTGCGCAGTACTCTCTCTGGAACTGTATTGTCATGTGCTGTACTCTCTGTTGTCCTGTATTGTCCTGTGCTGTACTCTCTCTGGAACTGTATTGTCCTGCACTGTACTCTCTCTGGAACTGTATTGTCCTGTGCTGTACTCTCTCTGGAACTGTATTGTCCCGCGCTGTACTCTCTCTGGAACTGTATTGTCCTGCGCTGTACTCTCTCTGGAACTGTATTGTCCTGTGCTCTACTCTCTCTGGAACTGTATTGTCCTGCGCTGCACTCTCTCTGGAACTGTATTGTCCTGTGCTGTACTCCCTCTGGAACGGTATTGTCCTGTGCTGTACATTCTCTAGACCTGTATTGTCCTGCGCTGTACTCACTTTGGAACTGCATTGTCCTGCGCTGTAATCTCTCTTGTCCTGTATTGTCCTGCACTGTACTCTCTCTTGTCCTGTATTGTCTTGCGCTGTACTCTCTCTGGAACTGTATTGTCCTGTGCTGTACTCTCTCTGGAACTGTATTGTCCTGCGCTGTACTCTCTCTGCAACTGTAGTGTCCTGTGCTGTACAGTCTCTGGAACTCTATTGTCCTGCGCTGTACTCTCTCTTGTCCTGTATTGTCCTGTGCTGTACTCTTTCTGGAACTGTATTGTCCTGTGCTGTACTTTCTCTAGACCTGTATTGTCCTGCGCTGTACTCTCTTTGGAACTGCATTGTCCTGTGCTGTACTCTCTCTTGTCCTGTATTGTCCTGCACTGTCCTCTCTCTTGTCCTGTATTGTCCTGCGCTGTACTCTCTCTGGAACTGTGTTGTCCTGTGCTGTACTCTCTCTGGAACTGTATTGTCCTGCGCTGTACTCTCTCTGCAACTGTATTGTCCTGTGCTGTACAGTCTCTGGAACTCTATTGTCCTGCGCTGTACTCTCTCCGGAACTGTATTGTCCTGTGCTGTACTCTCTCTTGTACTGTATTGTTCTGCGCTGTACTCTCTCTTGTCCTGTATTGTCCTGTGCTCTACTCTCTCTTGTCCTGTGCTGTACTCTCTCTTGTCCTGTATTGTCCTGCACTGTACTCTCTCTGGAACTGTATTGTCCTGCACTGTACTCTCTCATGTCCTGTATTGTCCTGCGCTGTACTCTCTCTTGTCCTGTATTGTCCTGCGCTGTGCTATCTTTTGTCCTGTATTGTCCTGCGCTGTACTCTCACTGGAACTGTATTGTCCTGCGCTGTACAGTCTCTGGAACTCTATTGTCCTGCGCTGTACTCTCTCTTGTCCTGTATTGTCCTGCACTGTAATCTCTCTGGAACTGTATTGTCCTGCGCTGTACTCTCTCATGTCCTGTATTGTCCTGCGCTGTACTCTCTCTTGTCCTGTATTGTCCTGCGCTGTGCTATCTTTTGTCCTGTATTGTCCTGCGCTGTACTCTCACTGGAACTGTATTGTCCTGCGCTGTACTCTCTCTTGTCCTGTATTGTCCTGTGCTGTACTCTCTCTGGAACTGTATTCTCCTGCACTGTACACTCTCTGGAACTGTATTGTCCTGCGCTGTACTCTCTCTGGAACTGTATTGTCCTGCGCTGTACTCTCTCTGGAACTGTATTGTCCTGTGCTGTACCCTCTCTTGTCCTGTATTGTCCCATGCTGTACTCTCTCTGGAACTGTATTGTCCTGTGCTGGACTGTCTCTGGAACTGTATTGTCCCGCGCTGTACTCTCTCTGGAACTGTATTGTCCTGTGCTGTACTCTCTCTGGAACTGTATTGTCCTGCGCTGTACTCTGTCTGGAACTGTATTGTCCTGCGCTGTACTCTCTCTGGAACTGTATTGTCCTGTGCTGTACTCTCTCTTGTCCTGTGCTGAACTCTCTCTGGAACTGTATTGTCCTGCGCTGTACTCTCTCTGGAACTGAATTGTCATGTGCTGTACTCTCTCTGGAACTGTATTGGCCTGTGCTGTACTCTCTCTGGAGCTGTTTTGTCCTGCGCAGTACTCTCTCTGGAACTGTATTGTCATGTGCTGTACTCTCTGTTGTCGTGTATTGTCCTGTGCTGTACTCTCTCTGGAACTGTATTGTCCTGCGCTGTTCTCTCTCTGGAACTGTATTGTCCTGTGCTGTACTCCCTCTGGAACTGTATTGTCCTGTGCTGTACATTCTCTAGACCTGTATTGTCCTGCGCTGTACTCTCTTTGGAACTGCATTGTCCTGCGCTGTACTCTCTCTTGTCCTGTACTGTCCTGCACTGTACTCTCTCTTGTCCTGTATTGTCTTGCGCTGTACTCTCTCTGGAACTGTATTGTCCCGCGCTGTACTCTCTCTGGAACTGTATTGTCCTGTGCTGTACGCTCTCTGGAACTGTATTGTCCTGCGCTGTACTCTCTCTGGAACTGTATTGTCCTGTGCTGTACTCTCTCTTGTCCTGTATTGTGCCGTGATTTACTCTCTCTGGAACTGTATTGTCCTGTGCTGTACTCTCTCTGGAACTGTATTGTCCTGCGCTGTACACTCTCTGGAACTGTATTGTCCTGTGCTGTACTCTCTCTGGAACTGTATTGTCCTGCACTGTACCCTCTCTGGAACTGTACTGTCCTGCGCTGTACTCTCTCTGGAACTGTATTGTCCTGTGCTGTACTCTCTCTTGTCCTGCGCTGTACTCTCTCTGGAACTGTATTGTCCTGTGCTGTACTCTCTCCGGAACTGTATTGTCCTGTGCTGTACTCTCTCTTGTCCTGTATTGTTCTGCGCTGTACTCTCTCTTGTCCTGTATTGTCCTGTGCTGTACTCTCTCTTGTCCTGTGCTGTACTCTCTCTTGTCCTGTATTGTCCTGCACTGTACTCTCTCTGGAACTGTATTGTCCTGCGCTGTACTCTCTCATGTCCTGTATTGTCCTGCGCTGTACTCTCTCTTGTCCTGTATTGTCCTGCGCTGTGCTATCTTTTGTCCTGTATTGTCCTGCGCTGTACTCTCACTGGAACTGTATTGTCCTGCGCTGTACTCTCTCTTGTCCTGTATTGTCCTGTGCTGTACTCTCTCTGGAACTGTATTCTCCTGCACTGTACACTCTCTGGAACTGTATTGTCCTGCGCTGTACTCTCTCTGGAACTGTATTGTCCTGCGCTGTACTCTCTCTGGAACTGTATTGTCCTGTGCTGTACTCTCTCTTGTCCTGTGCTGAACTCTCTCTGGAACTGTATTGTCCTGCGCTGTACTCGCTCTGGAACTGAATTGTCATGTGCTGTACTCTCTCTGGAACTGTATTGGCCTGTGCTGTACTCTCTCTGGAGCTGTATTGTCCTGCGCAGTACTCTCTCTGGAACTGTATTGTCATGTGCTGTACTCTCTGTTGTCCTGTATTGTCCTGTGCTGTACTCTCTCTGGAACTGTATTGTCCTGCACTGTACTCTCTCTGGAACTGTATTGTCCTGCGCTGTACTCTCTCTGGAACTGTATAGTCCTGCGCTGTATTCTCTCTGGAACTGTATTGTCCTGTGCTGTACTCTCTCTGGAACTGTATTGTCCTGCGCTGTACTCTCTCTGGAACTGTATTGTCGTGTGCTGTACCCTCTCTTGTCCTGTATTGTCCCGTGCTGTACTCTCTCTGGAACTGTATTGTCCTGCGCTGTACTCTCTCATGTCCTGTATTGTCCTGCGCTGTACTCTCTCTTGTCCTGTATTGTCCTGCGCAGTGCTATCTTTTGTCCTGTATTGTCCTGCGCTGTACTCTCACTGGAACTGTATTGTCCTGCACTGTACTCTCTCTTGTCCTGTATTGTCCTGTGCTGTACTCTCTCTGGAACTGTATTGTCCTGCACTGTACTCACTCTGGAACTGTATTGTCCTGCGCTGTACTCTCTCTGGAACTGTATAGTCCTGCGCTGTACTCTCTCTGGAACTGTATTGTCCTGTGCTGTACTCTCTCTGGAACTGTATTGTCCTGCGCTGTACTCTCTCTGGAACTGTATTGTCCTGTGCTGTACCCTCCCTTGTCCTGTATTGTCCCGTGCTGTACTCTCTCTGGAACTGTATTGTCCTGTGCTGGACTGTCTCTGGAACTGTATTGTCCCGCGCTGTACTCTCTCTGGAACTGTATTGTCCTGTGCTGTACTCTCTCTGGAACTGTATTGTCCTGCGCTGTACTCTTTCTGGAACTGTATTGTCCTGTGCTGTACTCTCTCTTGTCCTGTATTGGCCTGTGCTGTACTCTCTCTGGAGCTGTATTGTCCTGCGCAGTACTCTCTCTGGAACTGTATTGTCATGTGCTGTACTCTCTGTTGTCCTGTATTGTCCTGTGCTGTACTCTCTCTGGAACTGTATTGTCCTGCACTGTACTCTCTCTGGAACTGTATTGTCCTGTGCTGTACTCTCTCTGGAACTGTATTGTCCCGCGCTGTACTCTCTCTGGAACTGTATTGTCCTGCGCTGTACTCTCTCTGGAACTGTATTGTCCTGTGCTCTACTCTCTCTGGAACTGTATTGTCCTGTGCTGTACTCTCTCTTGTCCTGTATTGGCCTGTGCTGTACTCTCTCTGGAGCTGTATTGTCCTGCGCAGTACTCTCTCTGGAACTGTATTGTCATGTGCTGTACTCTCTGTTGTCCTGTATTGTCCTGTGCTGTACTCTCTCTGGAACTGTATTGTCCTGCACTGTACTCTCTCTGGAACTGTATTGTCCTGTGCTGTACTCTCTCTGGAACTGTATTGTCCCGCGCTGTACTCTCTCTGGAACTGTATTGTCCTGCGCTGTACTCTCTCTGGAACTGTATTGTCCTGTGCTCTACTCTCTCTGGAACTGTATTGTCCTGCGCTGCACTCTCTCTGGAACTGTATTGTCCTGTGCTGTACTCCCTCTGGAACGGTATTGTCCTGTGCTGTACATTCTCTAGACCTGTATTGTCCTGCGCTGTACTCACTTTGGAACTGCATTGTCCTGCGCTGTAATCTCTCTTGTCCTGTATTGTCCTGCACTGTACTCTCTCTTGTCCTGTATTGTCTTGCGCTGTACTCTCTCTGGAACTGTATTGTCCTGTGCTGTACTCTCTCTGGAACTGTATTGTCCTGCGCTGTACTCTCTCTGCAACTGTAGTGTCCTGTGCTGTACAGTCTCTGGAACTCTATTGTCCTGCGCTGTACTCTCTCTTGTCCTGTATTGTCCTGTGCTGTACTTTCTCTAGACCTGTATTGTCCTGCGCTGTACTCTCTTTGGAACTGCATTGTCCTGCGCTGTACTCTCTCTTGTCCTGCATTGTCCTGCACTGTCCTCTCTCTTGTCCTGTATTGTCCTGCGCTGTACTCTCTCTGGATCTGTATTGTCCTGTGCTGTACTCTCTCTGGAACTGTATTGTCCTGCGCTGTACTCTCTCTGCAACTGTATTGTCCTGTGCTGTACAGTCTCTGGAACTCTATTGCCCTGCGCTGTACTCTCTCCGGAACAGTATTGTCCTGTGCTGTACTCTCTCTTGTCCTGTATTGTTCTGCGCTGTACTCTCGCTTGTCCTGTATTTTCCTGTGCTGTACTCTCTCTTGTCCTGTGCTGTACTCTCTCTTTTCCTGTATTGTCCTGCACTGTACTCTCTCTGGAACTGTATTGTCCTGCGCTGTACTCTCTCATGTCCTGTATTGTCCTGCGCTGTACTCTCTCTTGTCCTGTATTGTCCTGCGCTGTGCTATCTTTTGTCCTGTATTGTCCTGCGCTGTACTCTCACTGGAACTGTATTGTCCTGCACTGTACTCTCTCTTGTCCTGTATTGTCCTGTGCTGTACTCTCTCTGGAACTGTATTGTCCTGCACTGTACTCACTCTGGAACTGTATTGTCCTGCGCTGTACTCTCTCTGGAACTGTATAGTCCTGCGCTGTACTCTCTCTGGAACTGTATTGTCCTGTGCTGTACTCTCTCTGGAACTGTATTGTCCTGCGCTGTACTCTCTCTGGAACTGTATTGTCCTGTGCTGTACCCTCCCTTGTCCTGTATTGTCCCGTGCTGTACTCTCTCTGGAACTGTATTGTCCTGTGCTGGACTGTCTCTGGAACTGTATTGTCCCGCGCTGTACTCTCTCTGGAACTGTATTGTCCTGTGCTGTACTCTCTCTGGAACTGTATTGTCCTGCGCTGTACTCTTTCTGGAACTGTATTGTCCTGTGCTGTACTCTCTCTTGTCCTGTATTGGCCTGTGCTGTACTCTCTCTGGAGCTGTATTGTCCTGCGCAGTACTCTCTCTGGAACTGTATTGTCATGTGCTGTACTCTCTGTTGTCCTGTATTGTCCTGTGCTGTACTCTCTCTGGAACTGTATTGTCCTGCACTGTACTCTCTCTGGAACTGTATTGTCCTGTGCTGTACTCTCTCTGGAACTGTATTGTCCCGCGCTGTACTCTCTCTGGAACTGTATTGTCCTGCGCTGTACTCTCTCTGGAACTGTATTGCCCTGCGCTGTACTCTCTCCGGAACAGTATTGTCCTGTGCTGTACTCTCTCTTGTCCTGTATTGTTCTGCGCTGTACTCTCGCTTGTCCTGTATTTTCCTGTGCTGTACTCTCTCTTGTCCTGTGCTGTACTCTCTCTTTTCCTGTATTGTCCTGCACTGTACTCTCTCTGGAACTGTATTGTCCTGCGCTGTACTCTCTCATGTCCTGTATTGTCCTGCGCTGTACTCTCTCTTGTCCTGTATTGTCCTGCGCTGTGCTATCTTTTGTCCTGTATTGTCCTGCGCTGTACTCTCACTGGAACTGTATTGTCCTGCACTGTACTCTCTCTTGTCCTGTATTGTCCTGTGCTGTACTCTCTCTGGAACTGTATTGTCCTGCACTGTACTCACTCTGGAACTGTATTGTCCTGCGCTGTACTCTCTCTGGAACTGTATAGTCCTGCGCTGTACTCTCTCTGGAACTGTATTGTCCTGTGCTGTACTCTCTCTGGAACTGTATTGTCCTGCGCTGTACTCTCTCTGGAACTGTATTGTCCTGTGCTGTACCCTCCCTTGTCCTGTATTGTCCCGTGCTGTACTCTCTCTGGAACTGTATTGTCCTGTGCTGGACTGTCTCTGGAACTGTATTGTCCCGCGCTGTACTCTCTCTGGAACTGTATTGTCCTGTGCTGTACTCTCTCTGGAACTGTATTGTCCTGCGCTGTACTCTTTCTGGAACTGTATTGTCCTGTGCTGTACTCTCTCTTGTCCTGTATTGGCCTGTGCTGTACTCTCTCTGGAGCTGTATTGTCCTGCGCAGTACTCTCTCTGGAACTGTATTGTCATGTGCTGTACTCTCTGTTGTCCTGTATTGTCCTGTGCTGTACTCTCTCTGGAACTGTATTGTCCTGCACTGTACTCTCTCTGGAACTGTATTGTCCTGTGCTGTACTCTCTCTGGAACTGTATTGTCCCGCGCTGTACTCTCTCTGGAACTGTATTGTCCTGCGCTGTACTCTCTCTGGAACTGTATTGTCCTGTGCTCTACTCTCTCTGGAACTGTATTGTCCTGTGCTGTACTCTCTCTTGTCCTGTATTGGCCTGTGCTGTACTCTCTCTGGAGCTGTATTGTCCTGCGCAGTACTCTCTCTGGAACTGTATTGTCATGTGCTGTACTCTCTGTTGTCCTGTATTGTCCTGTGCTGTACTCTCTCTGGAACTGTATTGTCCTGCACTGTACTCTCTCTGGAACTGTATTGTCCTGTGCTGTACTCTCTCTGGAACTGTATTGTCCCGCGCTGTACTCTCTCTGGAACTGTATTGTCCTGCGCTGTACTCTCTCTGGAACTGTATTGTCCTGTGCTCTACTCTCTCTGGAACTGTATTGTCCTGCGCTGCACTCTCTCTGGAACTGTATTGTCCTGTGCTGTACTCCCTCTGGAACGGTATTGTCCTGTGCTGTACATTCTCTAGACCTGTATTGTCCTGCGCTGTACTCACTTTGGAACTGCATTGTCCTGCGCTGTAATCTCTCTTGTCCTGTATTGTCCTGCACTGTACTCTCTCTTGTCCTGTATTGTCTTGCGCTGTACTCTCTCTGGAACTGTATTGTCCTGTGCTGTACTCTCTCTGGAACTGTATTGTCCTGCGCTGTACTCTCTCTGCAACTGTAGTGGCCTGTGCTGTACAGTCTCTGGAACTCTATTGTCCTGCGCTGTACTCTCTCTTGTCCTGTATTGTCCTGTGCTGTACTCTTTCTGGAACTGTATTGTCCTGTGCTGTACTTTCTCTAGACCTGTATTGTCCTGCGCTGTACTCTCTTTGGAACTGCATTGTCCTGTGCTGTACTCTTTCTTGTCCTGTATTGTCCTGCACTGTCCTCTCTCTTGTCCTGTATTGTCCTGCGCTGTACTCTCTCTGGAACTGTGTTGTCCTGTGCTGTACTCTCTCTGGAACTGTATTGTCCTGCGCTGTACTCTCTCTGCAACTGTATTGTCCTGTGCTGTACAGTCTCTGGAACTCTATTGTCCTGCGCTGTACTCTCTCCGGAACTGTATTGTCCTGTGCTGTACTCTCTCTTGTACTGTATTGTTCTGCGCTGTACTCTCTCTTGTCCTGTATTGTCCTGTGCTCTACTCTCTCTTGTCCTGTGCTGTACTCTCTCTTGTCCTGTATTGTCCTGCACTGTACTCTCTCTGGAACTGTATTGTCCTGCACTGTACTCTCTCATGTCCTGTATTGTCCTGCGCTGTACTCTCTCTTGTCCTGTATTGTCCTGCGCTGTGCTATCTTTTGTCCTATATTGTCCTGCGCTGTACTCTCACTGGAACTGTATTGTCCTGCGCTGTACAGTCTCTGGAACTCTATTGTCCTGCGCTGTACTCTCTCTTGTCCTGTATTGTCCTGCACTGTAATCTCTCTGGAACTGTATTGTCCTGCGCTGTACTCTCTCATGTCCTGTATTGTCCTGCGCTGTACTCTCTCTTGTCCTGTATTGTCCTGCGCTGTGCTATCTTTTGTCCTGTATTGTCCTGCGCTGTACTCTCACTGGAACTGTATTGTCCTGCGCTGTACTCTCTCTTGTCCTGTATTGTCCTGTGCTGTACTCTCTCTGGAACTGTATTCTCCTGCACTGTACACTCTCTGGAACTGTATTGTCCTGCGCTGTACTCTCTCTGGAACTGTATTGTCCTGCGCTGTACTCTCTCTGGAACTGTATTGTCCTGTGCTGTACCCTCTCTTGTCCTGTATTGTCCCATGCTGTACTCTCTCTGGAACTGTATTGTCCTGTGCTGGACTGTCTCTGGAACTGTATTGTCCCGCGCTGTACTCTCTCTGGAACTGTATTGTCCTGTGCTGTACTCTCTCTGGAACTGTATTGTCCTGCGCTGTACTCTGTCTGGAACTGTATTGTCCTGCGCTGTACTCTCTCTGGAACTGTATTGTCCTGTGCTGTACTCTCTCTTGTCCTGTGCTGAACTCTCTCTGGAACTGTATTGTCCTGCGCTGTACTCTCTCTGGAACTGAATTGTCATGTGCTGTACTCTCTCTGGAACTGTATTGGCCTGTGCTGTACTCTCTCTGGAGCTGTTTTGTCCTGCGCAGTACTCTCTCTGGAACTGTATTGTCATGTGCTGTACTCTCTGTTGTCGTGTATTGTCCTGTGCTGTACTCTCTCTGGAACTGTATTGTCCTGCGCTGTTCTCTCTCTGGAACTGTATTGTCCTGTGCTGTACTCCCTCTGGAACTGTATTGTCCTGTGCTGTACATTCTCTAGACCTGTATTGTCCTGCGCTGTACTCTCTTTGGAACTGCATTGTCCTGCGCTGTACTCTCTCTTGTCCTGTATTGTCCTGCACTGTACTCTCTCTTGTCCTGTATTGTCTTGCGCTGTACTCTCTCTGGAACTGTATTGTCCCGCGCTGTACTCTCTCTGGAACTGTATTGTCCTGTGCTGTACGCTCTCTGGAACTGTATTGTCCTGCGCTGTACTCTCTCTGGAACTGTATTGTCCTGTGCTGTACTCTCTCTTGTCCTGTATTGTGCCGTGATTTACTCTCTCTGGAACTGTATTGTCCTGTGCTGTACTCTCTCTGGAACTGTATTGTCCTGCGCTGTACACTCTCTGGAACTGTATTGTCCTGTGCTGTACTCTCTCTGGAACTGTATTGTCCTGCACTGTACCCTCTCTGGAACTGTACTGTCCTGCGCTGTACTCTCTCTGGAACTGTATTGTCCTGTGCTGTACTCTCTCTTGTCCTGCGCTGTACTCTCTCTGGAACTGTATTGTCCTGTGCTGTACTCTCTCCGGAACTGTATTGTCCTGTGCTGTACTCTCTCTTGTCCTGTATTGTTCTGCGCTGTACTCTCTCTTGTCCTGTATTGTCCTGTGCTGTACTCTCTCTTGTCCTGTGCTGTACTCTCTCTTGTCCTGTATTGTCCTGCACTGTACTCTCTCTGGAACTGTATTGTCCTGCGCTGTACTCTCTCATGTCCTGTATTGTCCTGCGCTGTACTCTCTCTTGTCCTGTATTGTCCTGCGCTGTGCTATCTTTTGTCCTGTATTGTCCTGCGCTGTACTCTCACTGGAACTGTATTGTCCTGCGCTGTACTCTCTCTTGTCCTGTATTGTCCTGTGCTGTACTCTCTCTGGAACTGTATTCTCCTGCACTGTACACTCTCTGGAACTGTATTGTCCTGCGCTGTACTCTCTCTGGAACTGTATTGTCCTGCGCTGTACTCTCTCTGGAACTGTATTGTCCTGTGCTGTACTCTCTCTTGTCCTGTGCTGAACTCTCTCTGGAACTGTATTGTCCTGCGCTGTACTCGCTCTGGAACTGAATTGTCATGTGCTGTACTCTCTCTGGAACTGCATTGTCCTGCGCTGTACTCTCTCTTGTCCTGTATTGTCCTGCACTGTACTCTCTCTTGTCCTGTATTGTCTTGCGCTGTACTCTCTCTGGAACTGTATTGTCCCGCGCTGTACTCTCTCTGGAACTGTATTGTCCTGTGCTGTACGCTCTCTGGAACTGTATTGTCCTGCGCTGTACTCTCTCTGGAACTGTATTGTCCTGTGCTGTACTCTCTCTTGTCCTGTATTGTGCCGTGATTTACTCTCTCTGGAACTGTATTGTCCTGTGCTGTACTCTCTCTGGAACTGTATTGTCCTGCGCTGTACACTCTCTGGAACTGTATTGTCCTGTGCTGTACTCTCTCTGGAACTGTATTGTCCTGCACTGTACCCTCTCTGGAACTGTACTGTCCTGCGCTGTACTCTCTCTGGAACTGTATTGTCCTGTGCTGTACTCTCTCTTGTCCTGCGCTGTACTCTCTCTGGAACTGTATTGTCCTGTGCTGTACTCTCTCCGGAACTGTATTGTCCTGTGCTGTACTCTCTCTTGTCCTGTATTGTTCTGCGCTGTACTCTCTCTTGTCCTGTATTGTCCTGTGCTGTACTCTCTCTTGTCCTGTGCTGTACTCTCTCTTGTCCTGTATTGTCCTGCACTGTACTCTCTCTGGAACTGTATTGTCCTGCGCTGTACTCTCTCATGTCCTGTATTGTCCTGCGCTGTACTCTCTCTTGTCCTGTATTGTCCTGCGCTGTGCTATCTTTTGTCCTGTATTGTCCTGCGCTGTACTCTCACTGGAACTGTATTGTCCTGCGCTGTACTCTCTCTTGTCCTGTATTGTCCTGTGCTGTACTCTCTCTGGAACTGTATTCTCCTGCACTGTACACTCTCTGGAACTGTATTGTCCTGCGCTGTACTCTCTCTGGAACTGTATTGTCCTGCGCTGTACTCTCTCTGGAACTGTATTGTCCTGTGCTGTACTCTCTCTTGTCCTGTGCTGAACTCTCTCTGGAACTGTATTGTCCTGCGCTGTACTCGCTCTGGAACTGAATTGTCATGTGCTGTACTCTCTCTGGAACTGTATTGGCCTGTGCTGTACTCTCTCTGGAGCTGTATTGTCCTGCGCAGTACTCTCTCTGGAACTGTATTGTCATGTGCTGTACTCTCTGTTGTCCTGTATTGTCCTGTGCTGTACTCTCTCTGGAACTGTATTGTCCTGCACTGTACTCTCTCTGGAACTGTATTGTCCTGCGCTGTACTCTCTCTGGAACTGTATAGTCCTGCGCTGTATTCTCTCTGGAACTGTATTGTCCTGTGCTGTACTCTCTCTGGAACTGTATTGTCCTGCGCTGTACTCTCTCTGGAACTGTATTGTCCTGTGCTGTACCCTCTCTTGTCCTGTATTGTCCCGTGCTGTACTCTCTCTGGAACTGTATTGTCCTGTGCTGGACTGTCTCTGGAACTGTATTGTCCCACGCTGTACTCTCTCTGGAACTGTATTGTCCTGTGCTGTACGCTCTCTGGAACTGTATTGTCCTGCGCTGTACTCTCTCTGGAACTGTATTGTCCTGTGCTGTACTCTCTCTTGTCCTGTATTGTGCCGTGCTTTACTCTCTCTGGAACTGTATTGTCCTGTGCTGTACTCTCTCTGGAACTGTATTGTCCTGCGCTGTACACTCTCTGGAACTGTATTGTCCTGTGCTGTACTCTCTCTGGAACTGTATTGTCCTGCACTGTACCCTCTCTGGAACTGTACTGTCCTGCGCTGTACTCTCTCTGGAACTGTATTGTCCTGTGCTGTACTCTCTCTTGTCCTGCGCTGTACTCTCTCTGGAACTGTATTGTCCTGTGCTGTACTCTCTCTGGAACTGTATTGTCCTGCACTGTACTCTCTCTGGAACTGTATTGTCCTGCGCTGTACTCTCTCTGCAACTGTAGTGTCCTGTGCTGTACAGTCTCTGGAACTCTATTGTCCTGCGCTGTACTCTCTCTTGTCCTGTATTGTCCTGCACTGTACTCTCTCTGGAACTGTATTGTCCTGCGCTGTACTCTCTCATGTCCTGTATTGTCCTGCGCTGTACTCTCTCTTGTCCTGTATTGTCCTGCGCTGTGCTATCTTTTGTCCTGTATTGTCCTGCGCTGTACTCTCACTGGAACTGTATTGTCCTGCGCTGTACTCTCTCTTGTCCTGTATTGTCCTGTGCTGTACTCTCTCTGGAACTGTATTCTCCTGCACTGTACACTCTCTGGAACTGTATTGTCCTGCGCTGTACTCTCTCTGGAACTGTATTGTCCTGCGCTGTACTCTCTCTGGAACTGTATTGTCCTGTGCTGTACTCTCACTTGTCCTGCTCTGAACTCTCTCTGGAACTGTATTGTCCTGCGCTGTACTCTCTCTGGAACTGAATTGTCATGTGCTGTACTCTCTCTGGAACTGTATTGGCCTGTGCTGTAATCTCTCTGGAGCTGTATTGTCCTGCCCAGTACTCTCTCTGGAACTGTATTGTCCTGCGCTGTACTCTCTCTGGAACTGTATAGTCCTGCGCTGTACTCTGCCTGGAACTGTATTGTCCTGTGCTGTACTCTCTCTGGAACTGTATTGTCCTGCGCTGTACTCTCTCTGGAACTGTATTGTCCTGTGCTGTACCCTCTCTTGTCCTGTATTGTCCCGTGCTGTACTCTCTCTGGAACTGTATTGTCCTGTGCTGGACTGTCTCTGGAACTGTATTGTCCCGCGCTGTACTCTCTCTGGAACTGTATTGTCCTGTGCTGTACGCTCTGTGGAACTGTATTGTCCTGCGCTGTACTCTCTCTGGAACTGTATTGTCCTGTGCTGTACTCTCTCTTGTCCTGTATTGTGCCGTGCTTTACTCTCTCTGGAACTGTATTGTCCTGTGCTGTACTCTCTCTGGAACTGTATTGTCCTGCGCAGTACTCTCTCTGGAACTGTATTGTCCTGTGCTGTACTCTCTCTGGAACTGTATTGTCCTGCGCTGTACTCTCTCTGGAACTGTATTGTCCTGTGCTGTACTCTCTCTTGTCCTGCGCTGTACTCTCTCTGGAACTGTATTGTCCTGTGCTGTACTCTCTCTGGAACTGTATTGTCCTGCACTGTACTCTCTCTGGAACTGTATTGTCCTGCGCTGTACTCTCTCTGCAACTGTAGTGTCCTGTGCTGTACAGTCTCTGGAACTCTATTGTCCTGCGCTGTACTCTCTCTTGTCCTGTATTGTCCTGTGCTGTACTCTTTCTGGAACTGTATTGTCCTGTGCTGTACTTTCTCTAGACCTGTATTGTCCTGCGCTGTACTCTCTTTGGAACTGCATTGTCCTGCGCTGTACTCTCTCTTGTCCTGCATTGTCCGGCACTGTCCTCTCTCTTGTCCTGTATTGTCCTGCGCTGTACTCTCTCTGGAACTGTATTGTCCTGTGCTGTACTCTCTCTGGAACTGTATTGTCCTGCGCTGTACTCTCTCTGCAACTGTATTGTCCTGTGCTGTACAGTCTCTGGAACTCTATTGCCCTGCGCTGTACTCTCTCCGGAACAGTATTGTCCTGTGCAGTACTCTCTCTTGTCCTGTATTGTTCTGCGCTGTACTCTCTCTTGTCCTGTATTTTCCTGTGCTGTACTCTCTCTTGTCCTGTTCTGTACTCTCTCTTTTCCTGTATTGTCCTGCACTGTACTCTCTCTGGAACTGTATTGTCCTGCGCTGTACTCTCTCATGTCCTGTATTGTCCTGCGCTGTACTCTCTCTTGTCCTGTATTGTCCTGCGCTGTGCTATCTTTTGTCCTGTATTGTCCTGCGCTGTACTCTCACTGGAACTGTATTGTCCTGCGCTGTACTCTCTCTTGTACTGTATTGTCCTGTGCTGTACTCTCTCTGGAACTGTATTGTCCGGCACTGTACTCTCTCTGGAACTGTATTGTCCTGCGCTGTACTCTCTCTGGAACTGTATAGTCCTGCGCTGTACTCTCTCTGGAACTGTATTGTCCTGTGCTGTACTCTCTCTGGAACTGTATTGTCCTGCGCTGTACTCTCTCTGGAACTGTATTGTCCTGTGCTGTACCCTCCCTTTTCCTGTATTGTCCCGTGCTGTACTCTCTCTGGAACTGTATTGTCCTGTGCTGGACTGTCTCTGGAACTGTATTGTCCCGCGCTGTACTCTCTCTGGAACTGTATTGTCCTGTGCTGTGTTCTCTCTGGAACTGTATTGTCCTGCGCTGTACTCTCTCTGGAACTGTATAGTCCTGCGCTGTACTCTCTCTGGAACTGCATTGTCCTGTGCTGTACTCTCTCTGGAACTGTATTGTCCTGCGCTGTACTCTCTCTGGAACTGTATTGTCCTGTGCTGTACCCTCTCTTGTCCTGTATTGTCCCGTGCTGTACTCTCTCTGGAACTGTATTGTCCTGTGCTGGACTGTCTCTGGAACTGTATTGTCCCGCGCTGTACTCTCTCTGGAACTGTATTGTCCTGTGCTGTACGCTCTCTGGAACTGTATTGTCCTGCGCTGTACTCTCTCTGGAACTGTATTGTCCTGTGCTGTACTCTCTCTTGTCCTGTATTGTGCCGTGCTTTACTCTCTCTGGAACTGTATTGTCCTGTGCTGTACTCTCTCTGGAACTGTATTGTCCTGCGCTGTACACTCTCTGGAACTGTATTGTCCTGTGCTGTACTCTCTCTGGAACTGTATTGTCCTGCACTGTACCCTCTCTGGAACTGTACTGTCCTGTGCTGTACTCTCTCTGGAACTGTATTGTCCTGTGCTGTACTCTCTCTTGTCCTGCGCTGTACTCTCTCTGGAACTGTATTGTCCTGTGCTGTACTCTCTCTGGAACTGTATTGTCCTGCACTGTACTCTCTCTGGAACTGTATTGTCCTGCGCTGTACTCTCTCTGCAACTGTAGTGTCCTGTGCTGTACAGTCTCTGGAACTCTATTGTCCTGCGCTGTACTCTCTCTTGTCCTGTATTGTCCTGCACTGTACTCTCTCTGGAACTGTATTGTCCTGCGCTGTACTCTCTCATGTCCTGTATTGTCCTGCGCTGTACTCTCTCTTGTCCTGTATTGTCCTGCGCTGTGCTATCTCTTGTCCTGTATTGTCCTGTGCTGTACTCTCTCTGGAACTGTATTCTCCGGCACTGTACACTATCTGGAACTGTATTGTCCTGCGCTGTACTCTCTCTGGAACTGTATTGTCCTGCGCTGTACTCTCTCTGGAACTGTATTGTCCTGTGCTGTACTCTCTCTTGTCCTGCGCTGAACTCTCTCTGGAACTGTATTGTCCTGCGCTGTACTCTCTCTGGAACTGAATTGTCATGTGCTGTACTCTCTCTGGAACTGTATTGGCCTGTGCTGTAATCTCTCTGGAGCTGTATTGTCCTGCACAGTACTCTCTCTGGAACTGTATTGTCATGTGCTGTACTCTCTGTTGTCCTGTATTGTCCTGTGCTGTACTCTCTCTGGAACTGTATTGTCCTGCACTGTACTCTCTCTGGAACTGTATTGTCCTGCGCTGTACTCTCTCTGGAACTGTATAGTCCTGCGCTGTACTCTCTCTGGAACTGTATTGTCCTGTGCTGTACTCTCTCTGGAACTGTATTGTCCTGCGCTGTACTCTCTCTTGTCCTGCGCTGTACTCTCTCTGGAACTGTATTGTCCTGTGCTGTACTCTCTCTGGAACTGTATTGTCCTGCACTGTACTCTCTCTGGAACTGTATTGTCCTGCGCTGTACTCTCTCTGCAACTGTAGTGTCCTGTGCTGTACAGTCTCTGGAACTCTATTGTCCTGCGCTGTACTCTCTCTTGTCCTGTATTGTCCTGTGCTGTACTCTTTCTGGAACTGTATTGTCCTGTGCTGTACTTTCTCTAGACCTGTATTGTCCTGCGCTGTACTCTCTTTGGAACTGCATTGTCCTGCGCTGTACTCTCTCTTGTCCTGCATTGTCCGGCACTGTCCTCTCTCTTGTCCTGTATTGTCCTGCGCTGTACTCTCTCTGGAACTGTATTGTCCTGTGCTGTACTCTCTCTGGAACTGTATTGTCCTGCGCTGTACTCTCTCTGCAACTGTATTGTCCTGTGCTGTACAGTCTCTGGAACTCTATTGCCCTGCGCTGTACTCTCTCCGGAACAGTATTGTCCTGTGCAGTACTCTCTCTTGTCCTGTATTGTTCTGCGCTGTACTCTCTCTTGTCCTGTATTTTCCTGTGCTGTACTCTCTCTTGTCCTGTTCTGTACTCTCTCTTTTCCGGTATTGTCCTGCACTGTACTCTCTCTGGAACTGTATTGTCCTGCGCTGTACTCTCTCATGTCCTGTATTGTCCTGCGCTGTACTCTCTCTTGTCCTGTATTGTCCTGCGCTGTGCTATCTTTTGTCCTGTATTGTCCTGCGCTGTACTCTCACTGGAACTGTATTGTCCTGCGCTGTACTCTCTCTTGTCCTGTATTGTCCTGTGCTGTACTCTCTCTGGAACTGTATTGTCCTGCACTGTACTCTCTCTGGAACTGTATTGTCCTGCGCTGTACTCTCTCTGGAACTGTATAGTCCTGCGCTGTACTCTCTGTGGAACTGTATTGTCCTGTGCTGTACTCTCTCTGGAACTGTATTGTCCTGCGCTGTACTCTCTCTGGAACTGTATTGTCCTGTGCTGTACCCTCCCTTGTCCTGTATTGTCCCGTGCTGTACTCTCTCTGGAACTGTATTGTCCTGTGCTGGACTGTCTCTGGAACTGTATTGTCCCGCGCTGTACTCTCTCTGGAACTGTATTGTCCTGTGCTGTGTTCTCTCTGGAACTGTATTGTCCTGCGCTGTACTCTCTCTGGAACTGTATAGTCCTGCGCTGTACTCTCTCTGGAACTGCATTGTCCTGTGCTGTACTCTCTCTGGAACTGTATTGTCCTGCGCTGTACTCTCTCTGGAACTGTATTGTCCTGTGCTGTACCCTCTCTTGTCCTGTATTGTCCCGTGCTGTACTCTCTCTGGAACTGTATTGTCCTGTGCTGGACTGTCTCTGGAACTGTATTGTCCCGCGCTGTACTCTCTCTGGAACTGTATTGTCCTGTGCTGTACGCTCTCTGGAACTGTATTGTCCTGCGCTGTACTCTCTCTGGAACTGTATTGTCCTGTGCTGTACTCTCTCTTGTCCTGTATTGTGCCGTGCTTTACTCTCTCTGGAACTGTATTGTCCTGTGCTGTACTCTCTCTGGAACTGTATTGTCCTGCGCTGTACACTCTCTGGAACTGTATTGTCCTGTGCTGTACTCTCTCTGGAACTGTATTGTCCTGCACTGTACCCTCTCTGGAACTGTACTGTCCTGCGCTGTACTCTCTCTGGAACTGTATTGTCCTGTGCTGTACTCTCTCTTGTCCTGCGCTGTACTCTCTCTGGAACTGTATTGTCCTGTGCTGTACTCTCTCTGGAACTGTATTGTCCTGCACTGTACTCTCTCTGGAACTGTATTGTCCTGCGCTGTACTCTCTCTGCAACTGTAGTGTCCTGTGCTGTACAGTCTCTGGAACTCTATTGTCCTGCGCTGTACTCTCTCTTGTCCTGTATTGTCCTGCACTGTACTCTCTCTGGAACTGTATTGTCCTGCGCTGTACTCTCTCATGTCCTGTATTGTCCTGCGCTGTACTCTCTCTTGTCCTGTATTGTCCTGCGCTGTGCTATCTTTTGTCCTGTATTGTCCTGTGCTGTACTCTCTCTGGAACTGTATTCTCCTGCACTGTACACTATCTTGAACTGTATTGTCCTGCGCTGTACTCTCTCTGGAACTGTATTGTCCTGCGCTGTACTCTCTCTGGAACTGTATTGTCCTGTGCTGTACTCTCTCTTGTCCTGCGCTGAACTCTCTCTGGAACTGTATTGTCCTGCGCTGTACTCTCTCTGGAACTGAATTGTCATGTGCTGTACTCTCTCTGGAACTGTATTGGCCTGTGCTGTAATCTCTCTGGAGCTGTATTGTCCTGCCCAGTACTCTCTCTGGAACTGTATTGTCATGTGCTGTACTCTCTGTTGTCCTGTATTGTCCTGTGCTGTACTCTCTCTGGAACTGTATTGTCCTGCACTGTACTCTCTCTGGAACTGTATTGTCCTGCGCTGTACTCTCTCTGGAACTGTATAGTCCTGCGCTGTACTCTCTCTGGAACTGTATTGTCCTGTGCTGTACTCTCTCTGGAACTGTATTGTCCTGCGCTGTACTCTCTCTGGAACTGTATTGTCCTGTGCTGTACCCTCTCTTGTCCTGTATTGTCCCGTGCTGTACTCTCTCTGGAACTGTATTGTCCTGTGCTGGACTGTCTCTGGAACTGTATTGTCCCGCGCTGTACTCTCTCTGGAACTGTATTGTCCTGTGCTGTACGCTCTCTGGAACTGTATTGTCCTGCGCTGTACTCTCTCTGGAACTGTATTGTCCTGTGCTGTACTCTCTCTTGTCCTGTATTGTGCCGTGCTTTACTCTCTCTGGAACTGTATTGTCCTGTGCTGTACTCTCTCTGGAACTGTATTGTCCTGCGCAGTACTCTCTCTGGAACTGTATTGTCCTGTGCTGTACTCTCTCTGGAACTGTATTGTCCTGCACTGTACCCTCTCTGGAACTGTACTGTCCTGCGCTGTACTCTCTCTGGAACTGTATTGTCCTGTGCTGTACTCTCTCTTGTCCTGCGCTGTACTCTCTCTGGAACTGTATTGTCCTGTGCTGTACTCTCTCTGGAACTGTATTGTCCTGCACTGTACTCTCTCTGGAACTGTATTGTCCTGCGCTGTACTCTCTCTGCAACTGTAGTGTCCTGTGCTGTACAGTCTCTGGAACTCTTTTGTCTTGCGCTGTACTCTCTCTTGTCCTGTATTGTCCTGTGCTGTACTCTTTCTGGAACTGTATTGTCCTGTGCTGTACTTTCTCTAGACCTGTATTGTCCTGCGCTGTACTCTCTTTGGAACTGCATTGTCCTGCGCTGTACTCTCTCTTGTCCTGCCTTGTCCGGCACTGTCCTCTCTCTTGTCCTGTATTGTCCTGCGCTGTACTCTCTCTGGAACTGTATTGTCCTGTGCTGTACTCTCTCTGGAACTGTATTGTCCTGCGCTGTACTCTCTCTGCAACTGTATTGTCCTGTGCTGTACAGTCTCTGGAACTCTATTGCCCTGCGCTGTACTCTCTCCGGAACAGTATTGTCCTGTGCAGTACTCTCTCTTGTCCTGTATTGTTCTGCGCTGTACTCTCTCTTGTCCTGTATTTTCCTGTGCTGTACTCTCTCTTGTCCTGTGCTGTACTCTCTCTTTTCCTGTATTGTCCTGCACTGTACTCTCTCTGGAACTGTATTGTCCTGCGCTGTACTCTCTCATGTCCTGTATTGTCCTGCGCTGTACTCTCTCTTGTCCTGTATTGTCCTGCGCTGTGCTATCTTTTGTCCTGTATTGTCCTGCGCTGTACCCTCACTGGAACTGTATTGTCCTGCGCTGTACTCTCTCTTGTCCTGTATTGTCCTGTGCTGTACTCTCTCTGGAACTGTATTGTCCTGCACTGTACTCTCTCTGGAACTGTATTGTCCTGCGCTGTACTCTCTCTGGAACTGTATAGTCCTGCGCTGTACTCTCTCTGGAACTGTATTGTCCTGTGCTGTACTCTCTCTGGAACTGTATTGTCCTGCGCTGTACTCTCTCTGGAACTGTATTGTCCTGTGCTGTACCCTCCCTTGTCCTGTATTGTCCCGTGCTGTACTCTCTCTGGAACTGTATTGTCCTGTGCTGGACTGTCTCTGGAACTGTATTGTCCCGCGCTGTACTCTCTCTGGAACTGTATTGTCCTGTGCTGTACTCTCTCTGGAACTGTATTGTCCTGCGCTGTACTCTTTCTGGAACTGTATTGTCCTGTGCTGTACTCTCTCTTGTCCTGTATTGGCCTGTGCTGTACTCTCTCTGGAGCTGTATTGTCCTGTGCAGTACTCTCTCTGGAACTGTATTGTCATGTGCTGTACTCTCTGTTGTCCTGTATTGTCCTGTGCTGTACTCTCTCTGGAACTGTATTGTCCTGCACTGTACTCTCTCTGGAACTGTATTGTCCTGTGCTGTACTCTCTCTGGAACTGTATTGTCCTGTGCTGTACTCTCTCTGGAACTGTATTGTCCTGCGCTGTACTCTCTCTGGAACTGTATTGTCCTGTGCTCTACTCTCTCTGGAACTGTATTGTCCTGCGCTGTACTCTCTCTGGAACTGTATTGTCCTGTGCTGTACTCCCTCTGGAACTGTATTGTCCTGTGCTGTACATTCTCTAGACCTGTATTGTCCTGCGCTGTACTCACTTTGGAACTGCATTGTCCTGCGCTGTACTCTCTCTTGTCCTGTATTGTCCTGCACTGTACTCTCTCTTGTCCTGTATTGTCTTGCGCTGTACTCTCTCTGGAACTGTATTGTCCTGTGCTGTACTCTCTCTGGAACTGTATTGTCCTGCGCTGTACTCTCTCTGCAACTGTAGTGTCCTGTGCTGTACAGTCTCTGGAACTCTATTGTCCTGCGCTGTACTCTCTCTTGTCCTGTATTGTCCTGAGCTGTACTCTTTCTGGAACTGTATTGTCCTGTGCTGTACTTTCTCTAGACCTGTATTGTCCTGCGCTGTACTCTCTTTGGAACTGCATTGTCCTGCGCTGTACTCTCTCTTGTCCTGCATTGTCCTGCACTGTCCTCTCTCTTGTCCTGTATTGTTCTGCGCTGTACTCTCTCTTGTCCTGTATTGTCCTGTGCTGTACTCTCTCTTGTCCTGTGCTGTACTCTCTCTTGTCCTGTATTGTCCTGCACTGTACTCTCTCTGGAACTGTATTGTCCTGCGCTGTACTCTCTCATGTCCTGTATTGTCCTGCGCTGTACTCTCTCTTGTCCTGTACTGTCCTGCGCTGTGCTATCTTTTGTCCTGTATTGTCCTGCGCTGTACTCTCACTGGAACTGTATTGTCCTGCGCTGTACTCTCTCTTGTCCTGTATTGTCCTGTGCTGTACTGTCTCTGGAACTGTATTCTCCTGCACTGTACACTCTCTGGAACTGTATTGTCCTGCGCTGTACTCTCTCTGGAACTGTATTGTCCTGCGCTGTACTCTCTCTGGAACTGTATTGTCCTGTGCTGTACTCTCTCTTGTCCTGCGCTGAACTCTCTCTGGAACTGCATTGTCCTGCGCTGTACTCTCTCTGGAACTGAATTGTCATGTGCTGTACTCTCTCTGGAACTGTATTGGCCTGTGCTGTAATCTCTCTGGAGCTGTATTGTCCTGCGCAGTACTCTCTCTGGAACTGTATTGTCATGTGCTGTACTCTCTGTTGTCCTGTATTGTCCTGTGCTGTACTCTCTCTGGAACTGTATTGTCCTGCACTGTACTCTCTCTGGAACTGTATTGTCCTGCGCTGTACTCTCTCTGGAACTGTATTGTCCTGCGATGTACTCTCTCTGGAACTGTATTGTCCTGTGCTGTACCCTCTCTTGTCCTGTATTGTCCCGTGCTGTACTCTCTCTGGAACTGTATTGTCCTGTGCTGGACTGTCTCTGGAACTGTATTGTCCCGCGCTGTACTCTCTCTGGAACTGTATTGTCCTGTGCTGTACGCTCTCTGGAACTGTATTGTCCTGCGCTGTACTCTCTCTGGAACTGTATTGTCCTGTGCTGTACTCTCTCTTGTCCTGTATTGTGCCGTGCTTTACTCTCTCTGGAACTGTATTGTCCTGTGCTGTACTCTCTCTGGAACTGTATTGTCCTGCGCTGTACTCTCTCTGGAACTGTATTGTCCTGTGCTGTACTCTCTCTGGAACTGTATTGTCCTGCACTGTACCCTCTCTGGAACTGTACTGTCCTGCGCTGTACTCTCTCTGGAACTGTATTGTCCTGTGCTGTACTCTCTCATGTCCTGCGCTGTACTCTCTCTGGAACTGTATTGTCCTGTGCTGTACTCTCTCTGGAACTGTATTGTCCTGCACTGTACTCTCTCTGGAACTGTATTGTCCTGCGCTGTACTCTCTCTGCAACTGTAGTGTCCTGTGCTGTACAGTCTCTGGAACTCTATTGTCCTGCGCTGTACTCTCTCTTGTCCTGTATTGTCCTGTGCTGTACTCTTTCTGGAACTGTATTGTCCTGTGCTGTACTTTCTCTAGACCTGTATTGTCCTGCGCTGTACTCTCTTTGGAACTGCATTGTCCTGCGCTGTACTCTCTCTTGTCCTGCATTGTCCTGCACTGTCCTCTCTCTTCTCCTGTATTGTCCTGCGCTGTACTCTCTCTGGAACTGTATTGTCCTGCGCTGTACTCTCTCTGCAACTGTAGTGTCCTGTGCTGTACAGTCTCTGGAACTCTATTGTCCTGTGCTGTACTCTCTCATGTCCTGCGCTGTACTCTCTCTGGAACTGTATTGTCCTGTGCTGTACTCTCTCTGGAACTGTATTGTCCTGTGCTCTACTCTCTCTGGAACTGTATTGTCCTGCGCTGTACTCTCTCTGGAACTGTATTGTCCTGTGCTGTACTCCCTCTGGAACTGTATTGTCCTGTGCTGTACATTCTCTAGACCTGTATTGTCCTGCGCTGTACTCACTTTGGAACTGCATTGTCCTGCGCTGTACTCTCTCTTGTCCTGTATTGTGTTGCGCTGTACTCTCTCTGGAACTGTATTGTCCTGTGCTGTACTCTCTCTGGAACTGTATTGTCCTGCGCTGTACTCTCTCTGCAACTGTAGTGTCCTGTGCTGTACAGTCTCTGGAACTCTATTGTCCTGCGCTGTACTCTCTCTTGTCCTGTATTGTCCTGTGCTGTACTCTTTCTGGAACTGTATTGTCCTGTGCTGTACTTTCTCTAGACCTGTATTGTCCTGCGCTGTACTCTCTTTGGAACTGCATTGTCCTGCGCTGTACTCTCTCTTGTCCTGCATTGTCCTGCACTGTCCTCTCTCTTGCCCTGTATTGTCCTGCTCTGTACTCTCTCTGGAACTGTGTTGTCCTGTGCTGTACTCTCTCTGGAACTATATTGTCCTGCGCTGTACTCTCTCTGCAACTGTATTGTCCTGTGCTGTACAGTCTCTGGAACTCTATTGTCCTGCGCTGTACTCTCTCCGGAACTGTATTGTCCTGTGCTGTACTCTCTCTTGTACTGTATTGTTCTGCGCTGTACTCTCTCTTGTCCTGTATTGTCCTGTGCTGTACTCTCTCTTGTCCTGTGCTGTACTCTCTCTTGTCCTGTATTGTCCTGCACTGTACTCTCTCTGGAACTGTATTGTCCTGCGCTGTACTCTCTCATGTCCTGTATTGTCCTGCGCTGTACTCTCTCTTGTCCTGTATTGTCCTGCGCTGTGCTATCTTTTGTCCTGTATTGTCCTGCGCTGTAATCTCACTGGAACTGTATTGTCCTGCGCTGTACAGTCTCTGGAACTCTATTGTCCTGCGCTGTACTCTCTCTTGTCCTGTATTGTCCTGTGCTGTACTCCCTCTGGAACTGTATTGTCCTGTGCTGTACATTCTCTAGACCTGTATTGTCCTGCGCTGTACTCACTTTGGAACTGCATTGTCCTGCGCTGTACTCTCTCTTGTCCTGTATTGTCTTGCGCTGTACTCTCTCTGGAACTGTATTGTCCTGCGCTGTACTCTCTCTGGAACTGTATTGTCCTGCACTGTACCCTCTCTGGAACTGTACTGTCCTGCGCTGTACTCTCTCTGGAACTGTATTGTCCTGTGCTGTACTCCCTCATGTCCTGCGCTGTACTCTCTCTGGAACTGTATTGTCCTGTGCTGTACTCTCTGTGGAACTGTATTGTCCTGCACTGTACTCTCTCTGGAACTGTATTGTCCTGCGCTGTACTCTCTCTGCAACTGTAGTGTCCTGTGCTGTACAGTCTCTGGAACTCTATTGTCCTGCGCTGTACTCTCTCTTGTCCTGTATTGTCCTGTGCTGTACTCTTTCTGGAACTGTATTGTCCTGTGCTGTACTTTCTCTAGACCTGTATTGTCCTGCGCTGTACTCTCTTTGGAACTGCATTGTCCTGCGCTGTACTCTCTCTTGTCCTGCATTGTCCTGCACTGTCCTCTCTCTTGTCCTGTATTGTCCTGCGCTGTACTCTCTCTGGAACTGTATTGTCCTGTGCTGTACTCTCTCTGGAACTGTATTGTCCTGCGCTGTACTCTCTCTGCAACTGTATTGTCCTGTGCTGTACAGTCTCTGGAACTCTATTGCCCTGCGCTGTACTCTCTCCGGAACAGTATTGTCCTGTGCTGTACTCTCTCTTGTCCTGTATTGTTCTGCGCTGTACTCTCTCTTGTCCTGTATTTTCCTGTGCTGTACTCTCTCTTGTCCTGTGCTGTACTCTCTCTTTTCCTGTATTGTCCTGCACTGTACTCTCTCTGGAACTGTATTGTCCTGCGCTGTACTCTCTCATGTCCTGTATTGTCCTGCGCTGTACTCTCTCTTGTCCTGTATTGTCCTGCGCTGTGCTATCTTTTGTCCTGTATTGTCCTGCGCTGTACTCTCACTGGAACTGTATTGTCCTGCACTGTACTCTCTCTTGTCCTGTATTGTCCTGTGCTGTACTCTCTCTGGAACTGTATTGTCCTGCACTGTACTCTCTCTGGAACTGTATTGTCCTGCGCTGTACTCTCTCTGGAACTGTATAGTCCTGCGCTGTACTCTCTCTGGAACTGTATTGTCCTGTGCTGTACTCTCTCTGGAACTGTATTGTCCTGCGCTGTACTCTCTCTGGAACTGTATTGTCCTGTGCTGTACCCTCCCTTGTCCTGTATTGTCCCGTGCTGTACTCTCTCTGGAACTGTATTGTCCTGTGCTGGACTGTCTCTGGAACTGTATTGTCCCGCGCTGTACTCTCTCTGGAACTGTATTGTCCTGTGCTGTACTCTCTCTGGAACTGTATTGTCCTGCGCTGTACTCTTTCTGGAACTGTATTGTCCTGTGCTGTACTCTCTCTTGTCCTGTATTGGCCTGTGCTGTACTCTCTCTGGAGCTGTATTGTCCTGCGCAGTACTCTCTCTGGAACTGTATTGTCATGTGCTGTACTCTCTGTTGTCCTGTATTGTCCTGTGCTGTACTCCCTCTGGAACTGTATTGTCCTGCACTGTACTCTCTCTGGAACTGTATTGTTCTGTGCTGTACTCTCTCTGGAACTGTATTGTCCTGTGCTGTACTCTCTCTGGAACTGTATTGTCCTGCGCTGTACTCTCTCTGGAACTGTATTGTCCTGTGCTCTACTCTCTCTGGAACTGTATTGTCCTGCGCTGTACTCTCTCTGGAACTGTATTGTCCTATGCTGTACTCCCTCTGGAACTGTATTGTCCTGTGCTGTACATTCTCTAGACCTGTATTGTCCTGCGCTGTACTCACTTTGGAACTGCATTGTCCTGCGCTGTACTCTCTCTTGTCCTGTATTGTGTTGCGCTGTACTCTCTCTGGAACTGTATTGTCCTGTGCTGTACTCTCTCTGGAACTGTATTGTCCTGCGCTGTACTCTCTCTGCAACTGTAGTGTCCTGTGCTGTACAGTCTCTGGAACTCTATTGTCCTGCGCTGTACTCTCTCTTGTCCTGTATTGTCCTGTGCTGTACTCTTTCTGGAACTGTATTGTCCTGTGCTGTACTTTCTCTAGACCTGTATTGTCCTGCGCTGTACTCTCTTTGGAACTGCATTGTCCTGCGCTGTACTCTCTCTTGTCCTGCATTGCCCTGCGCTGTACTCTCTCTTGCCCTGTATTGTCCTGCGCTGTACTCTCTCTGGAACTGTGTTGTCCTGCGCTGTACTCTCTCTGCAACTGTAGTGTCCTGTGCTGTACAGTCTCTGGAACTCTATTGTCCTGCGCTGTACTCTCTCTTGTCCTGTATTGTCCTGTGCTGTACTCTTTCTGGAACTGTATTGTCCTGTGCTGTACTTTCTCTAGACCTGTATTGTCCTGCGCTGTACTCTCTTTGGAACTGCATTGTCCTGCGCTGTACTCTCTCTTGTCCTGCATTGTCCTGCACTGTCCTCTCTCTTGCCCTGCATTGTCCTGCGCTGTACTCTCTCTGGAACTGTGTTGTCCTGTGCTGTACTCTCTCTGGAACTGTATTGTCCTGCGCTGTACTCTCTCTGCAACTGTATTGTCCTGTGCTGTACAGTCTCTGGAACTCTATTGTCCTGCGCTGTACTCTCTCCGGAACTGTATTGTCCTGTGCTGTACTCTCTCTTGTACTGTATTGTTCTGCGCTGTACTCTCTCTTGTCCTGTATTGTCCTGTGCTGTACTCTCTCTTGTCCTGTGCTGTACTCTCTCTTGTCCTGTATTGTCCTGCACTGTACTCTCTCTGGAACTGTATTGTCCTGCGCTGTACTCTCTCATGTCCTGTATTGTCCTGCGCTGTACTCTCTCTTGTCCTGTATTGTCCTGCGCTGTGCTATCTTTTGTCCTGTATTGTCCTGCGCTGTACTCTCACTGGAACTGTATTGTCCTGCGCTGTACAGTCTCTGGAACTCTATTGTCCTGCGCTGTACTCTCTCTTGTCCTGTATTGTCCTGCACTGTACTCTCTCTGGAACTGTATTGTCCTGCGCTGTACTCTCTCATGTCCTGTATTGTCCTGCGCTGTACTCTCTCTTGTCCTGTATTGTCCTGCGCTGTGCTATCTTTTGTCCTGTATTGTCCTGCGCTGTACTCTCACTGGAACTGTATTGTCCTGCGCTGTACTCTCTCTTGTCCTGTATTGTCCTGTGCTGTACTCTCTCTGGAACTGTATTCTCCTGCACTGTACACTCTCTGGAACAGTATTGTCCTGCGCTGTACTCTCTCTGGAACTGTATTGTCCTGCGCTGTACTCTCTCTGGAACTGTATTGTCCTGTGCTGTACTCTCTCTTGTCCTGCGCTGAACTCTCTCTGGAACTGTATTGTCCTGCGCTGTACTCTCTCTGGAACTGAATTGTCATGTGCTGTACTCTCTCTGGAACTGTATTGGCCTGTGCTGTAATCTCTCTGGAGCTGTATTGTCCTGCGCAGTACTCTCTCTGGAACTGTATTGTCATGTGCTGTACTCTCTGTTGTCCTGTATTGTCCTGCGCTGTACTCTCTCATGTCCTGTATTGTCCTGCGCTGTACTCTCTCTTGTCCTGTATTGTCCTGCGCTGTGCTATCTTTTGTCCTGTATTGTCCTGCGCTGTACTCTCACTGGAACTGTATTGTCCTGCGCTGTACAGTCTCTGGAACTCTATTGTCCTGCGCTGTACTCTCTCTTGTCCTGTATTGTCCTGCACTGTACTCTCTCTGGAACTGTATTGTCCTGCGCTGTACTCTCTCATGTCCTGTATTGTCCTGCGCTGTACTCTCTCTTGTCCTGTATTGTCCTGCGCTGTGCTATCTTTTGTCCTGTATTGTCCTGCGCTGTACTCTCACTGGAACTGTATTGTCCTGCGCTGTACTCTCTCTTGTCCTGTATTGTCCTGTGCTGTACTCTCTCTGGAACTGTATTCTCCTGCACTGTACACTCTCTGGAACTGTATTGTCCTGCGCTGTACTCTCTCTGGAACTGTATTGTCCTGCGCTGTACTCTCTCTGGAACTGTATTGTCCTGTGCTGTACTCTCTCTTGTCCTGCGCTGAACTCTCTCTGGAACTGTATTGTCCTGCGCTGTACTCTCTCTGGAACTGAATTGTCATGTGCTGTACTCTCTCTGGAACTGTATTGGCCTGTGCTGTAATCTCTCTGGAGCTGTATTGTCCTGCGCAGTACTCTCTCTGGAACTGTATTGTCATGTGCTGTACTCTCTGTTGTCCTGTATTGTCCTGTGCTGTACTCTCTCTGGAACTGTATTGTCCTGCACTGTACTCTCTCTGGAACTGTATTGTCCTGCGCTGTACTCTCTCTGGAACTGTATTGTCCCGCGCTGTACTCTCTCTGGAACTGTATTGTCCTGTGCTGTACGCTCTCTGGAACTGTATTGTCCTGCGCTGTACTCTCTCTGGAACTGTATTGTCCTGTGCTGTACTCTCTCTTGTCCTGTATTGTGCCGTGCTTTACTCTCTCTGGAACTGTATTGTCCTGTGCTGTACTCTCTCTGGAACTGTATTGTCCTGCGCTGTACTCTCTCTGGAACTGTATTGTCCTGTGCTGTACTCTCTCTGGAACTGTATTGTCCTGCACTGTACCCTCTCTGGAACTGTACTGTCCTGCGCTGTACTCTCTCTGCAACTGTATTGTCCTGTGCTGTACAGTCTCTGGAACTCTATTGTCCTGCGCTGTACTCTCTCCGGAACTGTATTGTCCTGTGCTGTACTCTCTCTTGTCCTGTATTGTTCTGCGCTGTACTCTCTCTTGTCCTGTATTGTCCTGTGCTGTACTCTCTCTTGTCCTGTGCTGTACTCTCTCTTGTCCTGTATTGTCCTGCACTGTACTCTCTCTGGAACTGTATTGTCCTGCGCTGTACTCTCTCATGTCCTGTATTGTCCTGCGCTGTACTCACTCTTGTCCTGTATTGTCCTGCGCTGTACTCTCTCTTGTCCTGTATTGTCCTGCGCTGTGCTATCTTTTGTCCTGTATTGTCCTGCGCTGTACTCTCACTGGAACTGTATTGTCCTGCGCTGTACTCTCTCTTGTCCTGTATTGTCCTGTGCTGTACTCTCTCTGGAACTGTATTCTCCTGCACTGTACACTCTCTGGAACTGTATTGTCCTGCGCTGTACTCTCTCTGGAACTGTATTGTCCTGCGCTGTACTCTCTCTGGAACTGTATTGTCCTGTGCTGTACCCTCTCTTGTCCTGTATTGTCCCGTGCTGTACTCTCTCTGGAACTGTATTGTCCTGTGCTGGACTGTCTCTGGAACTGTATTGTCCCGCGCTGTACTCTCTCTGGAACTGTATTGTCCTGTGCTGTACTCTGTCTGGAACTGTATTGTCCTGCGCTGTACTCTCTCTGGAACTGTATTGTCCTGTGCTGTACTCTCTCTTGTCCTGTGCTGAACTCTCTCTGGAACTGTATTGTCCTGCGCTGTACTCTCTCTGGAACTGAATTGTCATGTGCTGTACTCTCTCTGGAACTGTATTGGCCTGTGCTGTACTCTCTCTGGAGCTGTTTTGTCCTGCGCAGTACTCTCTCTGGAACTGTATTGTCATGTGCTGTACTCTCTGTTGTCGTGTATTGTCCTGTGCTGTACTCTCTCTGGAACTGTATTGTCTTGCGCTGTACTCTCTCTGGAACTGTATTGTCCCGCGCTGTACTCTCTCTGGAACTGTATTGTCCTGTGCTGTACGCTCTCTGGAACTGTATTGTCCTGCGCTGTACTCTCTCTGGAACTGTATTGTCCTGTGCTGTACTCTCTCTTGTCCTGTATTGTGCCGTGCTTTACTCTCTCTGGAACTGTATTGTCCCGTGCTGTACTCTCTCTGGAACTGTATTGTCCTGCGCTGTACACTCTCTGGAACTGTATTGTCCTGTGCTGTACTCTCTCTGGAACTGTATTGTCCTGCACTGTACCCTCTCTGGAACTGTACTGTCCTGCGCTGTACTCTCTCTGGAACTGTATTGTCCTGTGCTGTACTCTCTCTTGTCCTGCGCTGTACTCTCTCTGGAACTGTATTGTCCTGTGCTGTACTCTCTCCGGAACTGTATTGTCCTGTGCTGTACTCTCTCTTGTCCTGTATTGTTCTGCGCTGTACTCTCTCTTGTCCTGTATTGTCCTGTGCTGTACTCTCTCTTGTCCTGTGCTGTACTCTCTCTTGTCCTGTATTGTCCTGCACTGTACTCTCTCTGGAACTGTATTGTCCTGCGCTGTACTCTCTCATGTCCTGTATTGTCCTGCGCTGTACTCTCTCTTGTCCTGTATTGTCCTGCGCTGTGCTATCTTTTGTCCTGTATTGTCCTGCGCTGTACTCTCACTGGAACTGTATTGTCCTGCGCTGTACTCTCTCTTGTCCTGTATTGTCCTGTGCTGTACTCTCTCTGGAACTGTATTCTCCTGCACTGTACACTCTCTGGAACTGTATTGTCCTGCGCTGTACTCTCTCTGGAACTGTATTGTCCTGCGCTGTACTCTCTCTGGAACTGTATTGTCCTGTGCTGTACTCTCTGTTGTCCTGCGCTGAACTCTCTCTGGAACTGTATTGTCCTGCGCTGTACTCTCTCTGGAACTGAATTGTCATGTGCTGTACTCTCTCTGGAACTGTATTGGCCTGTGCTGTACTCTCTCTGGAGCTGTATTGTCCTGCGCAGTACTCTCTCTGGAACTGTATTGTCATGTGCTGTACTCTCTGTTGTCCTGTATTGTCCTGTGCTGTACTCTTCCTGGAACTGTATTGTCCTGCACTGTACTCTCTCTGGAACTGTATTGTCCTGCGCTGTACTCTCTCTGGAACTGTATAGTCCTGCGCTGTACTCTCTCTGGAACTGTATTGTCCTGTGCTGTACTCTCTCTGGAACTGTATTGTCCTGCGCTGTACTCTGTCTGGAACTGTATTGTCCTGTGCTGTACCCTCTCTTGTCCTGTATTGTCCCGTGCTGTACTCTCTCTGGAACTGTATTGTCCTGTGCTGGACTGTCTCTGGAACTGTATTGTCCCGCGCTGTACTCTCTCTGGAACTGTATTGTCCTGTGCTGTACGCTCTCTGGAACTGTATTGTCCTGCGCTGTACTCTCTCTGGAACTGTATTGTCCTGTGCTGTACTCTCTCTTGTCCTGTATTGTGCCGTGCTTTACTCTCTCTGGAACTGTATTGTCCTGTGCTGTACTCTCTCTGGAACTGTATTGTCCTGCGCTGTACACTCTCTGGAACTGTATTGTCCTGTGCTGTACTCTCTCTGGAACTGTATTGTCCTGCACTGTACCCTCTCTGGAACTGTACTGTCCTGCGCTGTACTCTCTCTGGAACTGTATTGTCCTGTGCTGTACTCTCTCTTGTCCTGCGCTGTACTCTCTCTGGAACTGTATTGTCCTGTGCTGTACTCTCTCTGGAACTGTATTGTCCTGCACTGTACTCTCTCTGGAACTGTATTGTCCTGCGCTGTACTCTCTCTGCAACTGTTGTGTCCTGTGCTGTACAGTCTCTGGAACTCTCTTGTCCTGCGCTGTACTCTCTCTTGTCCTGTATTGTCCTGCACTGTACTCTCTCTGGAACTGTTTTGTCCTGCGCTGTACTCTCTCATGTCCTGTATTGTCCTGCGCTGTACTCTCTCTTGTCCTGTATTGTCCTGCGCTGTGCTATCTTTTGTCCTGTATTGTCCTGCGCTGTACTCTCACTGGAACTGTATTGTCCTGCGCTGTACTCTCTCTTGTCCTGTATTGTCCTGTGCTGTACTCTCTCTGGAACTGTATTCTCCTGCACTGTACACTCTCTGGAACTGTATTGTCCTGCGCTGAACTCTCTCTGGAACTGTATTGTCCTGCGCTGTACTCTCTCTGGAACTGAATTGTCATGTGCTGTACTCTCTCTGGAACTGTATTGGCCTGTGCTGTAATCTCTCTGGAGCTGTATTGTCCTGCGCAGTACTCTCTCTGGAACTGTATTGTCATGTGCTGTACTCTCTGTTGTCCTGTATTGTCCTGTGCTGTACTCTCTCTGGAACTGTATTGTCCTGCACTGTACTCTCTCTGGAACTGTATTGTCCTGCGCTGTACTCTCTCTGGAACTGTATAGTCCTGCGCTGTACTCTCTCTGGAACTGTATTGTCCTGTGCTGTACTCTCTCTGGAACTGTATTGTCCTGCGCTGTACTCTCTCTGGAACTGTATTGTCCTGTGCTGTACCCTCTCTTGTCCTGTATTGTCCCGTGCTGTACTCTCTCTGGAACTGTATTGTCCTGTGCTGGACTGTCTCTGGAACTGTATTGTCCCACGCTGTACTCTCTCTGGAACTGTATTGTCCTGTGCTGTATGCTCTCTGGAACTGTATTGTCCTGCGCTGTACTCTCTCTGGAACTGTATTGTCCTGTGCTGTACTCTCTCTTGTCCTGTATTGTGCCGTGCTTTACTCTCTCTGGAACTGTATTGTCCTGTGCTGTACTCTCTCTGGAACTGTATTGTCCTGCGCTGTACTCTCTCTGGAACTGTATTGTCCTGTGCTGTACTCTCTCTGGAACTGTATTGTCCTGCACTGTACCCTCTCTGGAACTGTACTGTCCTGCGCTGTACTCTCTCTGGAACTGTATTGTCCTGTGCTGTACTCTCTCTTGTCCTGCGCTGTACTCTCTCTGGAACTGTATTGTACTGTGCTGTACTCTCTCTGGAACTGTATTGTCCTGCACTGTACTCTCTCTGGAACTGTATTGTCCTGCGCTGTACTCTCTCTGCAACTGTAGTGTCCTGTGCTGTACAGTCTCTGGAACTCTATTGTCCTGCGCTGTGCTCTCTCTTGTCCTGTATTGTCCTGTGCTGTACTCTTTCTGGAACTGTATTGTCCTGTGCTGTACTTTCTCTAGAACTGTATTGTCCTGCGCTGTACTCTCTTTGGAACTGCATTGTCCTGCGCTGTACTCTCTCTTGTCCTGCATTGTCCTGCACTGTCCTCTCTCTTGTCCTGTATTGTCCTGCGCTGTACTCTCTCTGGAACTGTATTGTCCTGTGCTGTACTCTCTCTGGAACTGTATTGTCCTGCGCTGTACTCTCTCTGCAACTGTATTGTCCTGTGCTGTACAGTCTCTGGAACTCTATTGCCCTGCGCTGTACTCTCTCCGGAACAGTATTGTCCTGTGCAGTACTCTCTCTTGTCCTGTATTGTTCTGCGCTGTACTCTCTCTTGTCCTGTATTTTCCTGTGCTGTACTCTCTCTTGTCCTGTGCTGTACTCTCTCTTTTCCTGTATTGTCCTGCACTGTACTCTCTCTGGAACTGTATTGTCCTGCGCTGTACTCTCCCATGTCCTGTATTGTCCTGCGCTGTACTCTCTCTTGTCTTGTATTGTCCTGCGCTGTGCTATCTTTTGTCCTGTATTGTCCTGCGCTGTACTCTCACTGGAACTGTATTGTCCTGCACTGTACTCTCTCTTGTCCTGTATTGTCCTGTGCTGTACTCTCTCTGGAACTGTATTGTCCTGCACTGTACTCTCTCTGGAACTGTATTGTCCTGCGCTGTACTCTCTCTGGAACTGTATAGTCCTGCGCTGTACTCTCTCTGGAACTATATTGTCCTGTGCTGTACTCTCTCTGGAACTGTATTGTCCTGCGCTGTACTCTCTCTGGAACTGTATTGTCCTGTGCTGTACCCTCCCTTGTCCTGTATTGTCCCGTGCTGTACTCTCTCTGGAACTGTATTGTCCTGTGCTGGACTGTCTCTGGAACTGTATTGTCCCGCGCTGTACTCTCTCTGGAACTGTATTGTCCTGTGCTGTACTCTCTCTGGAACTGTATTGTCCTGCGCTGTACTTTTTCTGGAACTGTATTGTCCTGTGCTGTACTCTCTCTTGTCCTGTATTGGCCTGTGCTGTACTCTCTCTGGAGCTGTATTGTCCTGCGCAGTACTCTCTCTGGAACTGTATTGTCATGTGCTGTACTCTCTGTTGTCCTGTATTGTCCTGTGCTGTACTCCCTCTGGAACTGTATTGTCCTGCACTGTACTCTCTCTGGAACTGTATTGTCCTGTGCTGTACTCTCTCTGGAACTGTATTGTCCTGTGCTGTACTCTCTCTGGAACGGTATTGTCCTGCGCTGTACTCTCTCTGGAACTGTATTGTCCTGTGCTCTACTCTCTCTGGAACTGTATTGTCCTGCGCTGTACTCTCTCTGGAACTGTATTGTCCTGTGCTGTACTCCCTCTGGAACTGTATTGTCCTGTGCTGTACTCTCTCTGGAACTGTATTGTCCTGTGCTGTACTCTCTCTGGAACTGTATTGTCCTGCGCTGTACTCTCTCTGGAACTGTATTGTCCTGTGCTCTACACTCTCTGGAACTGTATTGTCCTGCACTGTACCCTCTCTGGAACTGTACTGTCCTGCGCTGTACTCTCTCTGCAACTGTATTGTCCTGTGCTGTACAGTCTCTGGAACTCTATTGTCCTGCGCTGTACTCTCTCCGGAACTGTATTGTCCTGTGCTGTACTCTCTCTTGTACTGTATTGTTCTGCGCTGTACTCTCTCTTGTCCTGTATTGTCCTGTGCTGTACTCTCTCTTGTCCTGTGCTGTACTCTCTCTTGTCCTGTATTGTCCTGCACTGTACTCTCTCTGGAACTGTATTGTCCTGCGCTGTACTCTCTCATGTCCTGTATTGTCCTGCGCTGTACTCTCTCTTGTCCTGTATTGTCCTGCGCTGTGCTATCTTTTGTCCTGTATTGTCCTGCGCTGTACTCTCACTGGAACTGTATTGTCCTGCGCTGTACAGTCTCTGGAACTCTATTGTCCTGCGCTGTACTCTCTCTTGTCCTGTATTGTCCTGTGCTGTACTCCCTCTGGAACTGTATTGTCCTGTGCTGTACATTCTCTAGACCTGTATTGTCCTGCGCTGTACTCACTTTGGAACTGCATTGTCCTGCGCTGTACTCTCTCTTGTCCTGTATTGTCTTGCGCTGTACTCTCTCTGGAACTGTATTGTCCTGCGCTGTACTCTCTCTGGAACTGTATTGTCCTGCACTGTACCCTCTCTGGAACTGTACTGTCCTGCGCTGTACTCTCTCTGGAACTGTATTGTCCTGTGCTGTACTCTCTCATGTCCTGCGCTGTACTCTCTCTGGAACTGTATTGTCCTGTGCTGTACTCTCTCTGGAACTGTATTGTCCTGCACTGTACTCTCTCTGGAACTGTATTGTCCTGCGCTGTACTCTCTCTGCAACTGTAGTGTCCTGTGCTGTACAGTCTCTGGAACTCTATTGTCCTGCGCTGTACTCTCTCTTGTCCTGTATTGTCCTGTGCTGTACTCTTTCTGGAACTGTATTGTCCTGTGCTGTACTTTCTCTAGACCTGTATTGTCCTGCGCTGTACTCTCTTTGGAACTGCATTGTCCTGCGCTGTACTCTCTCTTGTCCTGCATTGTCCTGCACTGTCCTCTCTCTTGTCCTGTATTGTCCTGCGCTGTACTCTCTCTGGAACTGTATTGTCCTGTGCTGTACTCTCTCTGGAACTGTATTGTCCTGCGCTGTACTCTCTCTGCAACTGTATTGTCCTGTGCTGTACAGTCTCTGGAACTCTATTGCCCTGCGCTGTACTCTCTCCGGAACAGTATTGTCCTGTGCTGTACTCTCTCTTGTCCTGTATTGTTCTGCGCTGTACTCTCTCTTGTCCTGTATTTTCCTGTGCTGTACTCTCTCTTGTCCTGTGCTGTACTCTCTCTTTTCCTGTATTGTCCTGCACTGTACTCTCTCTGGAACTGTATTGTCCTGCGCTGTACTCTCTCATGTCCTGTATTGTCCTGCGCTGTACTCTCTCTTGTCCTGTATTGTCCTGCGCTGTGCTATCTTTTGTCCTGTATTGTCCTGCGCTGTACTCTCACTGGAACTGTATTGTCCTGCACTGTACTCTCTCTTGTCCTGTATTGTCCTGTGCTGTACTCTCTCTGGAACTGTATTGTCCTGCACTGTACTCTCTCTGGAACTGTATTGTCCTGCGCTGTACTCTCTCTGGAACTGTATAGTCCTGCGCTGTACTCTCTCTGGAACTGTATTGTCCTGTGCTGTACTCTCTCTGGAACTGTATTGTCCTGCGCTGTACTCTCTCTGGAACAGTATTGTCCTGTGCTGTACCCTCCCTTGTCCTGTATTGTCCCGTGCTGTACTCTCTCTGGAACTGTATTGTCCTGTGCTGGACTGTCTCTGGAACTGTATTGTCCCGCGCTGTACTCTCTCTGGAACTGTATTGTCCTGTGCTGTACTCTCTCTGGAACTGTATTGTCCTGCGCTGTACTCTTTCTGGAACTGTATTGTCCTGTGCTGTACTCTCTCTTGTCCTGTATTGGCCTGTGTTGTACTCTCTCTGGAGCTGTATTGTCCTGCGCAGTACTCTCTCTGGAACTGTATTGTCATGTGCTGTACTCTCTGTTGTCCTGTATTGTCCTGTGCTGTACTCTTCCTGGAACTGTATTGTCCTGCACTGTACTCTCTCTGGAACTGTATTGTCCTGCGCTGTACTCTCTCTGGAACTGTATAGTCCTGCGCTGTACTCTCTCTGGAACTGTATTGTCCTGTGCTGTACTCTCTCTGGAACTGTATTGTCCTGCGCTGTACTCTCTCTGGAACTGTATTGTCCTGTGCTGTACCCTCTCTTGTCCTGTATTGTCCCGTGCTGTACTCTCTCTGGAACTGTATTCTCCTGCACTGTACACTCTCTGGAACTGTATTGTCCTGCGCTGTACTCTCTCTGGAACTGTATTGTCCTGCGCTGTACTCTCTCTGGAACTGTATTGTCCTGTGCTGTACCCTCTCTTGTCCTGTATTGTCCCGTGCTGTACTCTCTCTGGAACTGTATTGTCCTGTGCTGGACTGTCTCTGGAACTGTATTGTCCCGCGCTGTACTCTCTCTGGAACTGTATTGTCCTGTGCTGTACTCTGTCTGGAACTGTATTGTCCTGCGCTGTACTCTCTCTGGAACTGTATTGTCCTGTGCTGTACTCTCTTTTGTCCTGTGCTGAACTCTCTCTGGAACTGTATTGTCCTGCGCTGTACTCTCTCTGGAACTGAATTGTCATGTGCTGTACTCTCTCTGGAACTGTATTGGCCTGTGCTGTACTCTCTCTGGAGCTGTTTTGTCCTGCGCAGTACTCTCTCTGGAACTGTATTGTCATGTGCTGTACTCTCTGTTGTCGTGTATTGTCCTGTGCTGTACTCTCTCTGGAACTGTATTGTCTTGCGCTGTACTCTCTCTGGAACTGTATTGTCCCGCGCTGTACTCTCTCTGGAACTGTATTGTCCTGTGCTGTACGCTCTCTGGAACTGTATTGTCCTGCGCTGTACTCTCTCTGGAACTGTATTGTCCTGTGCTGTACTCTCTCTTGTCCTGTATTGTGCCGTGCTTTACTCTCTCTGGAACTGTATTGTCCTGTGCTGTACTCTCTCTGGAACTGTATTGTCCTGCGCTGTACACTCTTTGGAACTGTATTGTCCTGTGCTGTACTCTCTCTGGAACTGTATTGTCCTGCACTGTACCCTCTCTGGAACTGTACTGTCCTGCGCTGTACTCTCTCTGGAACTGTATTGTCCTGTGCTGTACTCTCTCTTGTCCTGCGCTGTACTCTCTCTGGAACTGTATTGTCCTGTGCTGTACTCTCTCCGGAACTGTATTGTCCTGTGCTGTACTCTCTCTTGTCCTGTATTGTTCTGCGCTGTACTCTCTCTTGTCCTGTATTGTCCTGTGCTGTACTCTCTCTTGTCCTGTGCTGTACTCTCTCTTGTCCTGTATTGTCCTGCACTGTACTCTCTCTGGAACTGTATTGTCCTGCGCTGTACTCTCTCATGTCCTGTATTGTCCTGCGCTGTACTCTCTCTTGTCCTGTATTGTCCTGCGCTGTGCTATCTTTTGTCCTGTATTGTCCTGCGCTGTACTCTCACTGGAACTGTATTGTCCTGCGCTGTACTCTCTCTTGTCCTGTATTGTCCTGTGCTGTACTCTCTCTGGAACTGTATTCTCCTGCACTGTACTCTCTCTGGAACTGTATTGTCCTGCGCTGTACTCTCTCTGGAACTGTATTGTCCTGCGCTGTACTCTCTCTGGAACTGTATTGTCCTGTGCTGTACTCTCTGTTGTCCTGCGCTGAACTCTCTCTGGAACTGTATTGTCCTGCGCTGTACTCTCTCTGGAACTGAATTGTCATGTGCTGTACTCTCTCTGGAACTGTATTGGCCTGTGCTGTACTCTCTCTGGAGCTGTATTGTCCTGCGCAGTACTCTCTCTGGAACTGTATTGTCATGTGCTGTACTCTCTGTTGTCCTGTATTGTCCTGTGCTGTACTCTTCCTGGAACTGTATTGTCCTGCACTGTACTCTCTCTGGAACTGTATTGTCCTGCGCTGTACTCTCTCTGGAACTGTATAGTCCTGCGCTGTACTCTCTCTGGAACTGTATTGTCCTGTGCTGTACTCTCTCTGGAACTGTATTGTCCTGCGCTGTACTCTCTCTGGAACTGTATTGTCCTGTGCTGTACCCTCTCTTGTCCTGTATTGTCCCGTGCTGTACTCTCTCTGGAACTGTATTGTCCTGTGCTGGACTGTCTCTGGAACTGTATTGTCCCGCGCTGTACTCTCTCTGGAACTGTATTGTCCTGTGCTGTACGCTCTCTGGAACTGTATTGTCCTGCGCTGTACTCTCTCTGGAACTGTATTGTCCTGTGCTGTACCCTCTCTTGTCCTGTATTGTCCCGTGCTGTACTCTCTCTGGAACTGTATTGTCCTGTGCTGGACTGTCTCTGGAACTGTATTGTCCCACGCTGTACTCTCTCTGGAACTGTATTGTCCTGTGCTGTATGCTCTCTGGAACTGTATTGTCCTGCGCTGTACTCTCTCTGGAACTGTATTGTCCTGTGCTGTACTCTCTCTTGTCCTGTATTGTGCCGTGCTTTACTCTCTCTGGAACTGTATTGTCCTGTGCTGTACTCTCTCTGGAACTGTATTGTCCTGCGCTGTACTCTCTCTGGAACTGTATTGTCCTGTGCTGTACTCTCTCTGGAACTGTATTGTCCTGCACTGTACCCTCTCTGGAACTGTACTGTCCTGCGCTGTACTCTCTCTGGAACTGTATTGTCCTGTGCTGTACTCTCTCTTGTCCTGCGCTGTACTCTCTCTGGAACTGTATTGTCCTGTGCTGTACTCTCTCTGGAACTGTATTGTCCTGCACTGTACTCTCTCTGGAACTGTATTGTCCTGCGCTGTACTCTCTCTGCAACTGTAGTGTCCTGTGCTGTACAGTCTCTGGAACTCTATTGTCCTGCGCTGTGCTCTCTCTTGTCCTGTATTGTCCTGTGCTGTACTCTTTCTGGAACTGTATTGTCCTGTGCTGTACTTTCTCTAGAACTGTATTGTCCTGCGCTGTACTCTCTTTGGAACTGCATTGTCCTGCGCTGTACTCTCTCTTGTCCTGCATTGTCCTGCACTGTCCTCTCTCTTGTCCTGTATTGTCCTGCGCTGTACTCTCTCTGGAACTGTATTGTCCTGTGCTGTACTCTCTCTGGAACTGTATTGTCCTGCGCTGTACTCTCTCTGCAACTGTATTGTCCTGTGCTGTACAGTCTCTGGAACTCTATTGCCCTGCGCTGTACTCTCTCCGGAACAGTATTGTCCTGTGCAGTACTCTCTCTTGTCCTGTATTGTTCTGCGCTGTACTCTCTCTTGTCCTGTATTTTCCTGTGCTGTACTCTCTCTTGTCCTGTGCTGTACTCTCTCTTTTCCTGTATTGTCCTGCACTGTACTCTCACTGGAACTGTATTGTCCTGCGCTGTGCTATCTTTTGTCCTGTATTGTCCTGCGCTGTACTCTCACTGGAACTGTATTGTCCTGCACTGTACTCTCTCTTGTCCTGTATTGTCCTGTGCTGTACTCTCTCTGGAACTGTATTGTCCTGCACTGTACTCTCTCTGGAACTGTATTGTCCTGCGCTGTACTCTCTCTGGAACTGTATAGTCCTGCGCTGTACTCTCTCTGGAACTATATTGTCCTGTGCTGTACTCTCTCTGGAACTGTATTGTCCTGCGCTGTACTCTCTCTGGAACTGTATTGTCCTGTGCTGTACCCTCCCTTGTCCTGTATTGTCCCGTGCTGTACTCTCTCTGGAACTGTATTGTCCTGTGCTGGACTGTCTCTGGAACTGTATTGTCCCGCGCTGTACTCTCTCTGGAACTGTATTGTCCTGTGCTGTACTCTCTCTGGAACTGTATTGTCCTGCGCTGTACTTTTTCTGGAACTGTATTGTCCTGTGCTGTACTCTCTCTTGTCCTGTATTGGCCTGTGCTGTACTCTCTCTGGAGCTGTATTGTCCTGCGCAGTACTCTCTCTGGAACTGTATTGTCATGTGCTGTACTCTCTGTTGTCCTGTATTGTCCTGTGCTGTACTCCCTCTGGAACTGTATTGTCCTGCACTGTACTCTCTCTGGAACTGTATTGTCCTGTGCTGTACTCTCTCTGGAACTGTATTGTCCTGTGCTGTACTCTCTCTGGAACGGTATTGTCCTGCGCTGTACTCTCTCTGGAACTGTATTGTCCTGTGCTCTACTCTCTCTGGAACTGTATTGTCCTGCGCTGTACTCTCTCTGGAACTGTATTGTCCTGTGCTGTACTCCCTCTGGAACTGTATTGTCCTGTGCTGTACTCTCTCTGGAACTGTATTGTCCTGTGCTGTACTCTCTCTGGAACTGTATTGTCCTGCGCTGTACTCTCTCTGGAACTGTATTGTCCTGTGCTCTACACTCTCTGGAACTGTATTGTCCTGCACTGTACCCTCTCTGGAACTGTACTGTCCTGCGCTGTACTCTCTCTGCAACTGTATTGTCCTGTGCTGTACAGTCTCTGGAACTCTATTGTCCTGCGCTGTACTCTCTCCGGAACTGTATTGTCCTGTGCTGTACTCTCTCTTGTACTGTATTGTTCTGCGCTGTACTCTCTCTTGTCCTGTATTGTCCTGTGCTGTACTCTCTCTTGTCCTGTGCTGTACTCTCTCTTGTCCTGTATTGTCCTGCACTGTACTCTCTCTGGAACTGTATTGTCCTGCGCTGTACTCTCTCATGTCCTGTATTGTCCTGCGCTGTACTCTCTCTTGTCCTGTATTGTCCTGCGCTGTGCTATCTTTTGTCCTGTATTGTCCTGCGCTGTACTCTCACTGGAACTGTATTGTCCTGCGCTGTACAGTCTCTGGAACTCTATTGTCCTGCGCTGTACTCTCTCTTGTCCTGTATTGTCCTGTGCTGTACTCCCTCTGGAACTGTATTGTCCTGTGCTGTACATTCTCTAGACCTGTATTGTCCTGCGCTGTACTCACTTTGGAACTGCATTGTCCTGCGCTGTACTCTCTCTTGTCCTGTATTGTCTTGCGCTGTACTCTCTCTGGAACTGTATTGTCCTGCGCTGTACTCTCTCTGGAACAGTATTGTCCTGCACTGTACCCTCTCTGGAACTGTACTGTCCTGCGCTGTACTCTCTCTGGAACTGTATTGTCCTGTGCTGTACTCTCTCATGTCCTGCGCTGTACTCTCTCTGGAACTGTATTGTCCTGTGCTGTACTCTCTCTGGAACTGTATTGTCCTGCACTGTACTCTCTCTGGAACTGTATTGTCCTGCGCTGTACTCTCTCTGCAACTGTAGTGTCCTGTGCTGTACAGTCTCTGGAACTCTATTGTCCTGCGCGCAACTCTCTCTTGTCCTGTATTGTCCTGTGCTGTACTCTTTCTGGAACTGTATTGTCCTGTGCTGTACTTTCTCTAGACCTGTATTGTCCTGCGCTGTACTCTCTTTGGAACTGCATTGTCCTGCGCTGTACTCTCTCTTGTCCTGCATTGTCCTGCACTGTCCTCTCTCTTGTCCTGTATTGTCCTGCGCTGTACTCTCTCTGGAACTGTATTGTCCTGTGCTGTACTCTCTCGAACTGTATTGTCCTGCGCTGTACTCTCTCTGCAACTGTATTGTCCTGTGCTGTACAGTCTCTGGAACTCTATTGCCCTGCGCTGTACTCTCTCCGGAACAGTATTGTCCTGTGCTGTACTCTCTCTTGTCCTGTATTGTTCTGCGCTGTACTCTCTCTTGTCCTGTATTTTCCTGTGCTGTACTCTCTCTTGTCCTGTGCTGTACTCTCTCTTTTCCTGTATTGTCCTGCACTGTACTCTCTCTGGAACTGTATTGTCCTGCGCTGTACTCTCTCATGTCCTGTATTGTCCTGCGCTGTACTCTCTCTTGTCCTGTATTGTCCTGCGCTGTGCTATCTTTTGTCCTGTATTGTCCTGCGCTGTACTCTCACTGGAACTGTATTGTCCTGCACTGTACTCTCTCTTGTCCTGTATTGTCCTGTGCTGTACTCTCTCTGGAACTGTATTGTCCTGCACTGTACTCTCTCTGGAACTGTATTGTCCTGCGCTGTACTCTCTCTGGAACTGTATAGTCCTGCGCTGTACTCTCTCTGGAACTGTATTGTCCTGTGCTGTACTCTCTCTGGAACTGTATTGTCCTGCGCTGTACTCTCTCTGGAACAGTATTGTCCTGTGCTGTACCCTCCCTTGTCCTGTATTGTCCCGTGCTGTACTCTCTCTGGAACTGTATTGTCCTGTGCTGGACTGTCTCTGGAACTGTATTGTCCCGCGCTGTACTCTCTCTGGAACTGTATTGTCCTGTGCTGTACTCTCTCTGGAACTGTATTGTCCTGCGCTGTATTCTTTCTGGAACTGTATTGTCCTGTGCTGTACTCTCTCTTGTCCTGTATTGGCCTGTGTTGTACTCTCTCTGGAGCTGTATTGTCCTGCGCAGTACTCTCTCTGGAACTGTATTGTCATGTGCTGTACTCTCTGTTGTCCTGTATTGTCCTGTGCTGTACTCTTCCTGGAACTGTATTGTCCTGCACTGTACTCTCTCTGGAACTGTATTGTCCTGCGCTGTACTCTCTCTGGAACTGTATAGTCCTGCGCTGTACTCTCTCTGGAACTGTATTGTCCTGTGCTGTACTCTCTCTGGAACTGTATTGTCCTGCGCTGTACTCTCTCTGGAACTGTATTGTCCTGTGCTGTACCCTCTCTTGTCCTGTATTGTCCCGTGCTGTACTCTCTCTGGAACTGTATTCTCCTGCACTGTACACACTCTGGAACTGTATTGTCCTGCGCTGTACTCTCTCTGGAACTGTATTGTCCTGCGCTGTACTCTCTCTGGAACTGTATTGTCCTGTGCTGTACCCTCTCTTGTCCTGTATTGTCCCGTGCTGTACTCTCTCTGGAACTGTATTGTCCTGTGCTGGACTGTCTCTGGAACTGTATTGTCCCGCGCTGTACTCTCTCTGGAACTGTATTGTCCTGTGCTGTACTCTGTCTGGAACTGTATTGTCCTGCGCTGTACTCTCTCTGGAACTGTATTGTCCTGTGCTGTACTCTCTTTTGTCCTGTGCTGAACTCTCTCTGGAACTGTATTGTCCTGCGCTGTACTCTCTCTGGAACTGAATTGTCATGTGCTGTACTCTCTCTGGAACTGTATTGGCCTGTGCTGTACTCTCTCTGGAGCTGTTTTGTCCTGCGCAGTACTCTCTCTGGAACTGTATTGTCATGTGCTGTACTCTCTGTTGTCGTGTATTGTCCTGTGCTGTACTCTCTCTGGAACTGTATTGTCTTGCGCTGTACTCTCTCTGGAACTGTATTGTCCCGCGCTGTACTCTCTCTGGAACTGTATTGTCCTGTGCTGTACGCTCTCTGGAACTGTATTGTCCTGCGCTGTACTCTCTCTGGAACTGTATTGTCCTGTGCTGTACTCTCTCTTGTCCTGTATTGTGCCGTGCTTTACTCTCTCTGGAACTGTATTGTCCTGTGCTGTACTCTCTCTGGAACTGTATTGTCCTGCGCTGTACACTCTTTGGAACTGTATTGTCCTGTGCTGTACTCTCTCTGGAACTGTATTGTCCTGCACTGTACCCTCTCTGGAACTGTACTGTCCTGCGCTGTACTCTCTCTGGAACTGTATTGTCCTGTGCTGTACTCTCTCTTGTCCTGCGCTGTACTCTCTCTGGAACTGTATTGTCCTGTGCTGTACTCTCTCCGGAACTGTATTGTCCTGTGCTGTACTCTCTCTTGTCCTGTATTGTTCTGCGCTGTACTCTCTCTTGTCCTGTATTGTCCTGTGCTGTACTCTCTCTTGTCCTGTGCTGTACTCTCTCTTGTCCTGTATTGTCCTGCACTGTACTCTCTCTGGAACTGTATTGTCCTGTGCTGTACTCTCTCTTGTCCTGTATTGTGCCGTGCTTTACTCTCTCTGGAACTGTATTGTCCTGTGCTGTACTCTCTCTGGAACTGTATTGTCCTGCGCTGTACACTCTTTGGAACTGTATTGTCCTGTGCTGTACTCTCTCTGGAACTGTATTGTCCTGCACTGTACCCTCTCTGGAACTGTACTGTCCTGCGCTGTACTCTCTCTGGAACTGTATTGTCCTGTGCTGTACTCTCTCTTGTCCTGCGCTGTACTCTCTCTGGAACTGTATTGTCCTGTGCTGTACTCTCTCCGGAACTGTATTGTCCTGTGCTGTACTCTCTCTTGTCCTGTATTGTTCTGCGCTGTACTCTCTCTTGTCCTGTATTGTCCTGTGCTGTACTCTCTCTTGTCCTGTGCTGTACTCTCTCTTGTCCTGTATTGTCCTGCACTGTACTCTCTCTGGAACTGTATTGTCCTGCGCTGTACTCTCTCATGTCCTGTATTGTCCTGCGCTGTACTCTCTCTTGTCCTGTATTGTCCTGCGCTGTGCTATCTTTTGTCCTGTATTGTCCTGCGCTGTACTCTCACTGGAACTGTATTGTCCTGCGCTGTACTCTCTCTTGTCCTGTATTGTCCTGTGCTGTACTCTCTCTGGAACTGTATTCTCCTGCACTGTACACTCTCTGGAACTGTATTGTCCTGCGCTGTACTCTCTCTGGAACTGTATTGTCCTGCGCTGTACTCTCTCTGGAACTGTATTGTCCTGTGCTGTACTCTCTGTTGTCCTGCGCTGAACTCTCTCTGGAACTGTATTGTCCTGCGCTGTACTCTCTCTGGAACTGAATTGTCATGTGCTGTACTCTCTCTGGAACTGTATTGGCCTGTGCTGTACTCTCTCTGGAGCTGTATTGTCCTGCGCAGTACTCTCTCTGGAACTGTATTGTCATGTGCTGTACTCTCTGTTGTCCTGTATTGTCCTGTGCTGTACTCTTCCTGGAACTGTATTGTCCTGCACTGTACTCTCTCTGGAACTGTATTGTCCTGCGCTGTACTCTCTCTGGAACTGTATAGTCCTGCGCTGTACTCTCTCTGGAACTGTATTGTCCTGTGCTGTACTCTCTCTGGAACTGTATTGTCCTGCGCTGTACTCTCTCTGGAACTGTATTGTCCTGTGCTGTACCCTCTCTTGTCCTGTATTGTCCCGTGCTGTACTCTCTCTGGAACTGTATTGTCCTGTGCTGGACTGTCTCTGGAACTGTATTGTCCCGCGCTGTACTCTCTCTGGAACTGTATTGTCCTGTGCTGTACGCTCTCTGGAACTGTATTGTCCTGCGCTGTACTCTCTCTGGAACTGTATTGTCCTGTGCTGTACTCTCTCTTGTCCTGTATTGTGCCGTGCTTTACTCTCTCTGGAACTGTATTGTCCTGTGCTGTACTCTCTCTGGAACTGTATTGTCCTGCGCTGTACACTCTCTGGAACTGTATTGTCCTGTGCTGTACTCTCTCTGGAACTGTATTGTCCTGCACTGTACCCTCTCTGGAACTGTACTGTCCTGCGCTGTACTCTCTCTGGAACTGTATTGTCCTGTGCTGTACTCTCTCTTGTCCTGCGCTGTACTCTCTCTGGAACTGTATTGTCCTGTGCTGTACTCTCTCTGGAACTGTATTGTCCTGCACTGTACTCTCTCTGGAACTGTATTGTCCTGCGCTGTACTCTCTCTGCAACTGTTGTGTCCTGTGCTGTACAGTCTCTGGAACTCTCTTGTCCTGCGCTGTACTCTCTCTTGTCCTGTATTGTCCTGCACTGTACTCTCTCTGGAACTGTTTTGTCCTGCGCTGTACTCTCTCATGTCCTGTATTGTCCTGCGCTGTACTCTCTCTTGTCCTGTATTGTCCTGCGCTGTGCTATCTTTTGTCCTGTATTGTCCTGCGCTGTACTCTCACTGGAACTGTATTGTCCTGCGCTGTACTCTCTCTTGTCCTGTATTGTCCTGTGCTGTACTCTCTCTGGAACTGTATTCTCCTGCACTGTACACTCTCTGGAACTGTATTGTCCTGCGCTGAACTCTCTCTGGAACTGTATTGTCCTGCGCTGTACTCTCTCTGGAACTGAATTGTCATGTGCTGTACTCTCTCTGGAACTGTATTGGCCTGTGCTGTAATCTCTCTGGAGCTGTATTGTCCTGCGCAGTACTCTCTCTGGAACTGTATTGTCATGTGCTGTACTCTCTGTTGTCCTGTATTGTCCTGTGCTGTACTCTCTCTGGAACTGTATTGTCCTGCACTGTACTCTCTCTGGAACTGTATTGTCCTGCGCTGTACTCTCTCTGGAACTGTATAGTCCTGCGCTGTACTCTCTCTGGAACTGTATTGTCCTGTGCTGTACTCTCTCTGGAACTGTATTGTCCTGCGCTGTACTCTCTCTGGAACTGTATTGTCCTGTGCTGTACCCTCTCTTGTCCTGTATTGTCCCGTGCTGTACTCTCTCTGGAACTGTATTGTCCTGTGCTGGACTGTCTCTGGAACTGTATTGTCCCACGCTGTACTCTCTCTGGAACTGTATTGTCCTGTGCTGTATGCTCTCTGGAACTGTATTGTCCTGCGCTGTACTCTCTCTGGAACTGTATTGTCCTGTGCTGTACTCTCTCTTGTCCTGTATTGTGCCGTGCTTTACTCTCTCTGGAACTGTATTGTCCTGTGCTGTACTCTCTCTGGAACTGTATTGTCCTGCGCTGTACTCTCTCTGGAACTGTATTGTCCTGTGCTGTACTCTCTCTGGAACTGTATTGTCCTGCACTGTACCCTCTCTGGAACTGTACTGTCCTGCGCTGTACTCTCTCTGGAACTGTATTGTCCTGTGCTGTATTCTCTCTTGTCCTGCGCTGTACTCTCTCTGGAACTGTATTGTCCTGTGCTGTACTCTCTCTGGAACTGTATTGTCCTGCACTGTACTCTCTCTGGAACTGTATTGTCCTGCGCTGTACTCTCTCTGCAACTGTAGTGTCCTGTGCTGTACAGTCTCTGGAACTCTATTGTCCTGCGCTGTGCTCTCTCTTGTCCTGTATTGTCCTGTGCTGTACTCTTTCTGGAACTGTATTGTCCTGTGCTGTACTTTCTCTAGAACTGTATTGTCCTGCGCTGTACTCTCTTTGGAACTGCATTGTCCTGCGCTGTACTCTCTCTTGTCCTGCATTGTCCTGCACTGTCCTCTCTCTTGTCCTGTATTGTCCTGCGCTGTACTCTCTCTGGAACTGTATTGTCCTGTGCTGTACTCTCTCTGGAACTGTATTGTCCTGCGCTGTACTCTCTCTGCAACTGTATTGTCCTGTGCTGTACAGTCTCTGGAACTCTATTGCCCTGCGCTGTACTCTCTCCGGAACAGTATTGTCCTGTGCAGTACTCTCTCTTGTCCTGTATTGTTCTGCGCTGTACTCTCTCTTGTCCTGTATTTTCCTGTGCTGTACTCTCTCTTGTCCTGTGCTGTACTCTCTCTTTTCCTGTATTGTCCTGCACTGTACTCTCTCTGGAACTGTATTGTCCTGCGCTGTACTCTCTCATGTCCTGTATTGTCCTGCGCTGTACTCTCTCTTGTCTTGTATTGTCCTGCGCTGTGCTATCTTTTGTCCTGTATTGTCCTGCGCTGTACTCTCACTGGAACTGTATTGTCCTGCACTGTACTCTCTGTTGTCCTGTATTGTCCTGTGCTGTACTCTCTCTGGAACTGTATTGTCCTGCACTGTACTCTCTCTGGAACTGTATTGTCCTGCGCTGTACTCTCTCTGGAACTGTATAGTCCTGCGCTGTACTCTCTCTGGAACTATATTGTCCTGTGCTGTACTCTCTCTGGAACTGTATTGTCCTGCGCTGTACTCTATCTGGAACTGTATTGTCCTGTGCTGTACCCTCCCTTGTCCTGTATTGTCCCGTGCTGTACTCTCTCTGGAACTGTATTGTCCTGTGCTGGACTGTCTCTGGAACTGTATTGTCCCGCGCTGTACTCTCTCTGGAACTGTATTGTCCTGTGCTGTACTCTCTCTGGAACTGTATTGTCCTGCGCTGTACTTTTTCTGGAACTGTATTGTCCTGTGCTGTACTCTCTCTTGTCCTGTATTGGCCTGTGCTGTACTCTCTCTGGAGCTGTATTGTCCTGCGCAGTACTCTCTCTGGAACTGTATTGTCATGTGCTGTACTCTCTGTTGTCCTGTATTGTCCTGTGCTGTACTCCCTCTGGAACTGTATTGTCCTGCACTGTACTCTCTCTGGAACTGTATTGTCCTGTGCTGTACTCTCTCTGGAACTGTATTGTCCTGTGCTGTACTCTCTCTGGAACTGTATTGTCCTGCGCTGTACTCTCTCTGGAACTGTATTGTCCTGTGCTCTACTCTCTCTGGAACTGTATTGTCCTGCGCTGTACTCTCTCTGGAACTGTATTGTCCTGTGCTGTACTCCCTCTGGAACTGTATTGTCCTGTGCTGTACTCTCTCTGGAACTGTATTGTCCTGTGCTGTACTCTCTCTGGAACTGTATTGTCCTGCGCTGTACTCTCTCTGGAACTGTATTGTCCTGTGCTCTACACTCTCTGGAACTGTATTGTCCTGCACTGTACCCTCTCTGGAACTGTACTGTCCTGCGCTGTACTCTCTCTGCAACTGTATTGTCCTGTGCTGTACAGTCTCTGGAACTCTATTGTCCTGCGCTGTACTCTCTCCGGAACTGTATTGTCCTGTGCTGTACTCTCTCTTGTACTGTATTGTTCTGCGCTGTACTCTCTCTTGTCCTGTATTGTCCTGTGCTGTACTCTCTCTTGTCCTGTGCTGTACTCTCTCTTGTCCTGTATTGTCCTGCACTGTACTCTCTCTGGAACTGTATTGTCCTGCGCTGTACTCTCTCATGTCCTGTATTGTCCTGCGCTGTACTCTCTCTTGTCCTGTATTGTCCTGCGCTGTGCTATCTTTTGTCCTGTATTGTCCTGCGCTGTACTCTCACTGGAACTGTATTGTCCTGCGCTGTACAGTCTCTGGAACTCTATTGTCCTGCGCTGTACTCTCTCTTGTCCTGTATTGTCCTGTGCTGTACTCCCTCTGGAACTGTATTGTCCTGTGCTGTACATTCTCTAGACCTGTATTGTCCTGCGCTGTACTCACTTTGGAACTGCATTGTCCTGCGCTGTACTCTCTCTTGTCCTGTATTGTCTTGCGCTGTACTCTCTCTGGAACTGTATTGTCCTGCGCTGTACTCTCTCTGGAACTGTATTGTCCTGCACTGTACCCTCTCTGGAACTGTACTGTCCTGCGCTGTACTCTCTCTGGAACTGTATTGTCCTGTGCTGTACTCTCTCATGTCCTGCGCTGTACTCTCTCTGGAACTGTATTGTCCTGTGCTGTACTCTCTCTGGAACTGTATTGTCCTGCACTGTACTCTCTCTGGAACTGTATTGTCCTGCGCTGTACTCTCTCTGCAACTGTAGTGTCCTGTGCTGTACAGTCTCTGGAACTCTATTGTCCTGCGCTGTACTCTCTCTTGTCCTGTATTGTCCTGTGCTGTACTCTTTCTGGAACTGTATTGTCCTGTGCTGTACTTTCTCTAGACCTGTATTGTCCTGCGCTGTACTCTCTTTGGAACTGCATTGTCCTGCGCTGTACTCTCTCTTGTCCTGCATTGTCCTGCACTGTCCTCTCTCTTGTCCTGTATTGTCCTGCGCTGTACTCTCTCTGGAACTGTATTGTCCTGTGCTGTACTCTCTCTGGAACTGTATTGTCCTGCGCTGTACTCTCTCTGCAACTGTATTGTCCTGTGCTGTACAGTCTCTGGAACTCTATTGCCCTGCGCTGTACTCTCTCCGGAACAGTATTGTCCTGTGCTGTACTCTCTCTTGTCCTGTATTGTTCTGCGCTGTATTCTCTCTTGTCCTGTATTTTCCTGTGCTGTACTCTCTCTTGTCCTGTGCTGTACTCTCTCTTTTCCTGTATTGTCCTGCACTGTACTCTCTCTGGAACTGTATTGTCCTGCGCTGTACTCTCTCATGTCCTGTATTGTCCTGCGCTGTACTCTCTCTTGTCCTGTATTGTCCTGCGCTGTGCTATCTTTTGTCCTGTATTGTCCTGCGCTGTACTCTCACTGGAACTGTATTGTCCTGCACTGTACTCTCTCTTGTCCTGTATTGTCCTGTGCTGTACTCTCTCTGGAACTGTATTGTCCTGCACTGTACTCTCTCTGGAACTGTATTGTCCTGCGCTGTACTCTCTCTGGAACTGTATAGTCCTGCGCTGTACTCTCTCTGGAACTGTATTGTCCTGTGCTGTACTCTCTCTGGAACTGTATTGTCCTGCGCTGTACTCTCTCTGGAACTGTATTGTCCTGTGCTGTACCCTCCCTTGTCCTGTATTGTCCCGTGCTGTACTCTCTCTGGAACTGTATTGTCCTGTGCTGGACTGTCTCTGGAACTGTATTGTCCCGCGCTGTACTCTCTCTGGAACTGTATTGTCCTGTGCTGTACTCTCTCTGGAACTGTATTGTCCTGCGCTGTACTCTTTCTGGAACTGTATTGTCCTGTGCTGTACTCTCTCTTGTCCTGTATTGGCCTGTGTTGTACTCTCTCTGGAGCTGTATTGTCCTGCGCAGTACTCTCTCTGGAACTGTATTGTCATGTGCTGTACTCTCTGTTGTCCTGTATTGTCCTGTGCTGTACTCCCTCTGGAACTGTATTGTCCTGCACTGTACTCTCTCTGGAACTGTATTGTCCTGTGCTGTACTCTCTCTGGAACTGTATTGTCCTGTGCTGTACTCTCTCTGGAACTGTATTGTCCTGCGCTGTACTCTCTCTGGAACTGTATTGTCCTGTGCTCTACTCTCTCTGGAACTGTATTGTCCTGCGCTGTACTCTCTCTGGAACTGTATTGTCCTGTGCTGTACTCCCTCTGGAACTGTATTGTCCTGTGCTGTACATTCTCTAGACCTGTATTGTCCTGCGCTGTACTCACTTTGGAACTGCATTGTCCTGCGCTGTACTCTCTCTTGTCCTGTATTGTGTTGCGCTGTACTCTCTCTGGAACTGTATTGTCCTGTGCTGTACTCTCTCTGGAACTGTATTGTCCTGCGCTGTACTCTCTCTGCAACTGTAGTGTCCTGTGCTGTACAGTCTCTGGAACTCTATTGTCCTGCGCTGTACTCTCTCTTGTCCTGTATTGTCCTGTGCTGTACTCTTTCTGGAACTGTATTGTCCTGTGCTGTACTTTCTCTAGACCTGTATTGTCCTGCGCTGTACTCTCTTTGGAACTGCATTGTCCTGCGCTGTACTCTCTCTTGTCCTGCATTGTCCTGCACTGTCCTCTCTCTTGCCCTGTATTGTCCTGCGCTGTACTCTCTCTGGAACTGTGTTGTCCTGTGCTGTACTCTCTCTGGAACTGTATTGTCCTGCGCTGTACTCTCTCTGCAACTGTATTGTCCTGTGCTGTACATTCTCTGGAACTCTATTGTCCTGCGCTGTACTCTCTCCGGAACTGTATTGTCCTGTGCTGTACTCTCTCTTGTACTGTATTGTTCTGCGCTGTACTCTCTCTTGTCCTGTATTGTCCTGTGCTGTACTCTCTCTTGTCCTGTGCTGTACTCTCTCTTGTCCTGTATTGTCCTGCACTGTACTCTCTCTGGAACTGTATTGTCCTGCACTGTACTCTCTCTGGAACTGTATTGTCCTGTGCTGTACTCTCTCTGGAACTGTATTGTCCTGTGCTGTACTCTCTCTGGAACGGTATTGTCCTGCGCTGTACTCTCTCTGGAACTGTATTGTCCTGTGCTCTACTCTCTCTGGAACTGTATTGTCCTGCGCTGTACTCTCTCTGGAACTGTATTGTCCTGTGCTGTACTCCCTCTGGAACTGTATTGTCCTGTGCTGTACTCTCTCTGGAACTGTATTGTCCTGTGCTGTACTCTCTCTGGAACTGTATTGTCCTGCGCTGTACTCTCTCTGGAACTGTATTGTCCTGTGCTCTACACTCTCTGGAACTGTATTGTCCTGCACTGTACCCTCTCTGGAACTGTACTGTCCTGCGCTGTACTCTCTCTGCAACTGTATTGTCCTGTGCTGTACAGTCTCTGGAACTCTATTGTCCTGCGCTGTACTCTCTCCGGAACTGTATTGTCCTGTGCTGTACTCTCTCTTGTACTGTATTGTTCTGCGCTGTACTCTCTCTTGTCCTGTATTGTCCTGTGCTGTACTCTCTCTTGTCCTGTGCTGTACTCTCTCTTGTCCTGTATTGTCCTGCACTGTACTCTCTCTGGAACTGTATTGTCCTGCGCTGTACTCTCTCATGTCCTGTATTGTCCTGCGCTGTACTCTCTCTTGTCCTGTATTGTCCTGCGCTGTGCTATCTTTTGTCCTGTATTGTCCTGCGCTGTACTCTCACTGGAACTGTATTGTCCTGCGCTGTACAGTCTCTGGAACTCTATTGTCCTGCGCTGTACTCTCTCTTGTCCTGTATTGTCCTGTGCTGTACTCCCTCTGGAACTGTATTGTCCTGTGCTGTACATTCTCTAGACCTGTATTGTCCTGCGCTGTACTCACTTTGGAACTGCATTGTCCTGCGCTGTACTCTCTCTTGTCCTGTATTGTCTTGCGCTGTACTCTCTCTGGAACTGTATTGTCCTGCGCTGTACTCTCTCTGGAACTGTATTGTCCTGCACTGTACCCTCTCTGGAACTGTACTGTCCTGCGCTGTACTCTCTCTGGAACTGTATTGTCCTGTGCTGTACTCTCTCATGTCCTGCGCTGTACTCTCTCTGGAACTGTATTGTCCTGTGCTGTACTCTCTCTGGAACTGTATTGTCCTGCACTGTACTCTCTCTGGAACTGTATTGTCCTGCGCTGTACTCTCTCTGCAACTGTAGTGTCCTGTGCTGTACAGTCTCTGGAACTCTATTGTCCTGCGCTGTACTCTCTCTTGTCCTGTATTGTCCTGTGCTGTACTCTTTCTGGAACTGTATTGTCCTGTGCTGTACTTTCTCTAGACCTGTATTGTCCTGCGCTGTACTCTCTTTGGAACTGCATTGTCCTGCGCTGTACTCTCTCTTGTCCTGCATTGTCCTGCACTGTCCTCTCTCTTGTCCTGTATTGTCCTGCGCTGTACTCTCTCTGGAACTGTATTGTCCTGTGCTGTACTCTCTCTGGAACTGTATTGTCCTGCGCTGTACTCTCTCTGCAACTGTATTGTCCTGTGCTGTACAGTCTCTGGAACTCTATTGCCCTGCGCTGTACTCTCTCCGGAACAGTATTGTCCTGTGCTGTACTCTCTCTTGTCCTGTATTGTTCTGCGCTGTACTCTCTCTTGTCCTGTATTTTCCTGTGCTGTACTCTCTCTTGTCCTGTGCTGTACTCTCTCTTTTCCTGTATTGTCCTGCACTGTACTCTCTCTGGAACTGTATTGTCCTGCGCTGTACTCTCTCATGTCCTGTATTGTCCTGCGCTGTACTCTCTCTTGTCCTGTATTGTCCTGCGCTGTGCTATCTTTTGTCCTGTATTGTCCTGCGCTGTACTCTCACTGGAACTGTATTGTCCTGCACTGTACTCTCTCCTGTCCTGTATTGTCCTGTGCTGTACTCTCTCTGGAACTGTATTGTCCTGCACTGTACTCTCTCTGGAACTGTATTGTCCTGCGCTGTACTCTCTCTGGAACTGTATAGTCCTGCGCTGTACTCTCTCTGGAACTGTATTGTCCTGTGCTGTACTCTCTCTGGAACTGTATTGTCCTGCGCTGTACTCTCTCTGGAACAGTATTGTCCTGTGCTGTACCCTCCCTTGTCCTGTATTGTCCCGTGCTGTACTCTCTCTGGAACTGTATTGTCCTGTGCTGGACTGTCTCTGGAACTGTATTGTCCCGCGCTGTACTCTCTCTGGAACTGTATTGTCCTGTGCTGTACTCTCTCTGGAACTGTATTGTCCTGCGCTGTACTCTTTCTGGAACTGTATTGTCCTGTGCTGTACTCTCTCTTGTCCTGTATTGGCCTGTGTTGTACTCTCTCTGGAGCTGTATTGTCCTGCGCAGTACTCTCTCTGGAACTGTATTGTCATGTGCTGTACTCTCTGTTGTCCTGTATTGTCCTGTGCTGTACTCTTCCTGGAACTGTATTGTCCTGCACTGTACTCTCTCTGGAACTGTATTGTCCTGTGCTGTACTCTCTCTGGAACTGTATTGCCCTGCACTGTACTCTCTCTGGAACTGTATTGTCCTGCGCTGTACTCTCTCTGGAACTGTATAGTCCTGCGCTGTACTCTCTCTGGAACTGTATTGTCCTGTGCTGTACTCTCTCTGGAACTGTATTGTCCTGCGCTGTACTCTCTCTGGAACTGTATTGTCCTGTGCTGTACCCTCTCTTGTCCTGTATTGTCCCGTGCTGTACTCTCTCTGGAACTGTATTCTCCTGCACTGTACACTCTCTGGAACTGTATTGTCCTGCGCTGTACTCTCTCTGGAACTGTATTGTCCTGCGCTGTACTCTCTCTGGAACTGTATTGTCCTGTGCTGTACCCTCTCTTGTCCTGTATTGTCCCGTGCTGTACTCTCTCTGGAACTGTATTGTCCTGTGCTGGACTGTCTCTGGAACTGTATTGTCCCGCGCTGTACTCTCTCTGGAACTGTATTGTCCTGTGCTGTACTCTGTCTGGAACTGTATTGTCCTGCGCTGTACTCTCTCTGGAACTGTATTGTCCTGTGCTGTACTCTCTTTTGTCCTGTGCTGAACTGTCTCTGGAACTGTATTGTCCTGCGCTGTACTCTCTCTGGAACTGAATTGTCATGTGCTGTACTCTCTCTGGAACTGTATTGGCCTGTGCTGTACTCTCTCTGGAGCTGTTTTGTCCTGCGCAGTACTCTCTCTGGAACTGTATTGTCATGTGCTGTACTCTCTGTTGTCGTGTATTGTCCTGTGCTGTACTCTCTCTGGAACTGTATTGTCTTGCGCTGTACTCTCTCTGGAACTGTATTGTCCCGCGCTGTACTCTCTCTGGAACTGTATTGTCCTGTGCTGTACGCTCTCTGGAACTGTATTGTCCTGCGCTGTACTCTCTCTGGAACTGTATTGTCCTGTGCTGTACTCTCTCTTGTCCTGTATTGTGCCGTGCTTTACTCTCTCTTTTCCTGTATTGTCCTGCACTGTACTCTCTCTGGAACTGTATTGTCCTGCGCTGTACTCTCTCATGTCCTGTATTGTCCTGCGCTGTACTCTCTCTTGTCCTGTATTGTCCTGCGCTGTGCTATCTTTTGTCCTGTATTGTCCTGCGCTGTACTCTCACTGGAACTGTATTGTCCTGCATTGTACTCTCTCTTGTCCTGTATTGTCCTGTGCTGTACTCTCTCTGGAACTGTATTGTCCTGCACTGTACTCTCTCTGGAACTGTATTGTCCTGCGCTGTACTCTCTCTGGAACTGTATAGTCCTGCGCTGTACTCTCTCTGGAACTGTATTGTCCTGTGCTGTACTCTCTCTGGAACTGTATTGTCCTGCGCTGTACTCTCTCTGGAACAGTATTGTCCTGTGCTGTACCCTCCCTTGTCCTGTATTGTCCCGTGCTGTACTCTCTCTGGAACTGTATTGTCCTGTGCTGGACTGTCTCTGGAACTGTATTGTCCCGCGCTGTACTCTCTCTGGAACTGTATTGTCCTGTGCTGTACTCTCTCTGGAACTGTATTGTCCTGCGCTGTACTCTTTCTGGAACTGTATTGTCCTGTGCTGTACTCTCTCTTGTCCTGTATTGGCCTGTGTTGTACTCTCTCTGGAGCTGTATTGTCCTGCGCAGTACTCTCTCTGGAACTGTATTGTCATGTGCTGTACTCTCTGTTGTCCTGTATTGTCCTGTGCTGTACTCTTCCTGGAACTGTATTGTCCTGCACTGTACTCTCTCTGGAACTGTATTGTCCTGCGCTGTACTCTCTCTGGAACTGTATAGTCCTGCGCTGTACTCTCTCTGGAACTGTATTGTCCTGTGCTGTACTCTCTCTGGAACTGTATTGTCCTGCGCTGTACTCTCTCTGGAACTGTATTGTCCTGTGCTGTACCCTCTCTTGTCCTGTATTGTCCCGTGCTGTACTCTCTCTGGAACTGTATTCTCCTGCACTGTACACTCTCTGGAACTGTATTGTCCTGCGCTGTACTCTCTCTGGAACTGTATTGTCCTGCGCTGTACTCTCTCTGGAACTGTATTGTCCTGTGCTGTACCCTCTCTTGTCCTGTATTGTCCCGTGCTGTACTCTCTCTGGAACTGTATTGTCCTGTGCTGGACTGTCTCTGGAACTGTATTGTCCCGCGCTGTACTCTCTCTGGAACTGTATTGTCCTGTGCTGTACTCTGTCTGGAACTGTATTGTCCTGCGCTGTACTCTCTCTGGAACTGTATTGTCCTGTGCTGTACTCTCTTTTGTCCTGTGCTGAACTCTCTCTGGAACTGTATTGTCCTGCGCTGTACTCTCTCTGGAACTGAATTGTCATGTGCTGTACTCTCTCTGGAACTGTATTGGCCTGTGCTGTACTCTCTCTGGAGCTGTTTTGTCCTGCGCAGTACTCTCTCTGGAACTGTATTGTCATGTGCTGTACTCTCTGTTGTCGTGTATTGTCCTGTGCTGTACTCTCTCTGGAACTGTATTGTCTTGCGCTGTACTCTCTCTGGAACTGTATTGTCCCGCGCTGTACTCTCTCTGGAACTGTATTGTCCTGTGCTGTACGCTCTCTGGAACTGTATTGTCCTGCGCTGTACTCTCTCTGGAACTGTATTGTCCTGTGCTGTACTCTCTCTTGTCCTGTATTGTGCCGTGCTTTACTCTCTCTGGAACTGTATTGTCCTGTGCTGTACTCTCTCTGGAACTGTATTGTCCTGCGCTGAACACTCACTGGAACTGTATTGTCCTGTGCTGTACTCTCTCTGGAACTGTATTGTCCTGCACTGTACCCTCTCTGGAACTGTACTGTCCTGCGCTGTACTCTCTCTGGAACTGTATTGTCCTGTGCTGTACTCTCTCTTGTCCTGCGCTGTACTCTCTCTGGAACTGTATTGTCCTGTGCTGTACTCTCTCCGGAACTGTATTGTCCTGTGCTGTACTCTCTCTTGTCCTGTATTGTTCTGCGCTGTACTCTCTCTTGTCCTGTATTGTCCTGTGCTGTACTCTCTCTTGTCCTGTGCTGTACTCTCTCTTGTCCTGTATTGTCCTGCACTGTACACTCTCTGGAACTGTATTGTCCTGCGCTGTACTCTCTCATGTCCTGTATTGTCCTGCGCTGTACTCTCTCTTGTCCTGTATTGTCCTGCGCTGTGCTATCTTTTGTCCTGTATTGTCCTGCGCTGTACTCTCACTGGAACTGTATTGTCCTGCGCTGTACTCTCTCTGGAACTGTATTGTCCTGCGCTGTACTCTCTCTGGAACTGTATTGTCCTGTGCTGTACTCTCTGTTGTCCTGCGCTGAACTCTCTCTGGAACTGTATTGTCCTGCGCTGTACTCTCTCTGGAACTGAATTGTCATGTGCTGTACTCTCTCTGGAACTGTATTGGCCTGTGCTGTACTCTCTCTGGAGCTGTATTGTCCTGCGCAGTACTCTCTCTGGAACTGTATTGTCATGTGCTGTACTCTCTGTTGTCCTGTATTGTCCTGTGCTGTACTCTTCCTGGAACTGTATTGTCCTGCACTGTACTCTCTCTGGAACTGTATTGTCCTGCGCTGTACTCTCTCTGGAACTGTATAGTCCTGCGCTGTACTCTCTCTGGAACTGTATTGTCCTGTGCTGTACTCTCTCTGGAACTGTATTGTCCTGCGCTGTACTCTGTCTGGAACTGTATTGTCCTGTGCTGTACCCTCTCTTGTCCTGTATTGTCCCGTGCTGTACTCTCTCTGGAACTGTATTGTCCTGTGCTGGACTGTCTCTGGAACTGTATTGTCCCGCGCTGTACTCTCTCTGGAACTGTATTGTCCTGTGCTGTACGCTCTCTGGAACTGTATTGTCCTGCGCTGTACTCTCTCTGGAACTGTATTGTCCTGTGCTGTACTCTCTCTTGTCCTGTATTGTGCCGTGCTTTACTCTCTCTGGAACTGTATTGTCCTGTGCTGTACTCTCTCTGGAACTGTATTGTCCTGCGCTGTACACTCTCTGGAACTGTATTGTCCTGTGCTGTACTCTCTCTGGAACTGTATTGTCCTGCACTGTACCCTCTCTGGAACTGTACTGTCCTGCGCTGTACTCTCTCTGGAACTGTATTGTCCTGTGCTGTACTCTCTCTTGTCCTGCGCTGTACTCTCTCTGGAACTGTATTGTCCTGTGCTGTACTCTCTCTGGAACTGTATTGTCCTGCACTGTACTCTCTCTGGAACTGTATTGTCCTGCGCTGTACTCTCTCTGCAACTGTTGTGTCCTGTGCTGTACAGTCTCTGGAACTCTCTTGTCCTGCGCTGTACTCTCTCTTGTCCTGTATTGTCCTGCACTGTACTCTCTCTGGAACTGTTTTGTCCTGCGCTGTACTCTCTCATGTCCTGTATTGTCCTGCGCTGTACTCTCTCTTGTCCTGTATTGTCCTGCGCTGTGCTATCTTTTGTCCTGTATTGTCCTGCGCTGTACTCTCACTGGAACTGTATTGTCCTGCGCTGTACTCTCTCTTGTCCTGTATTGTCCTGTGCTGTACTCTCTCTGGAACTGTATTCTCCTGCACTGTACACTCTCTGGAACTGTATTGTCCTGCGCTGAACTCTCTCTGGAACTGTATTGTCCTGCGCTGTACTCTCTCTGGAACTGAATTGTCATGTGCTGTACTCTCTCTGGAACTGTATTGGCCTGTGCTGTAATCTCTCTGGAGCTGTATTGTCCTGCGCAGTACTCTCTCTGGAACTGTATTGTCATGTGCTGTACTCTCTGTTGTCCTGTATTGTCCTGTGCTGTACTCTCTCTGGAACTGTATTGTCCTGCACTGTACTCTCTCTGGAACTGTATTGTCCTGCGCTGTACTCTCTCTGGAACTGTATAGTCCTGCGCTGTACTCTCTCTGGAACTGTATTGTCCTGTGCTGTACTCTCTCTGGAACTGTATTGTCCTGCGCTGTACTCTCTCTGGAACTGTATTGTCCTGTGCTGTACCCTCTCTTGTCCTGTATTGTCCCGTGCTGTACTCTCTCTGGAACTGTATTGTCCTGTGCTGGACTGTCTCTGGAACTGTATTGTCCCACGCTGTACTCTCTCTGGAACTGTATTGTCCTGTGCTGTATGCTCTCTGGAACTGTATTGTCCTGCGCTGTACTCTCTCTGGAACTGTATTGTCCTGTGCTGTACTCTCTCTTGTCCTGTATTGTGCCGTGCTTTACTCTCTCTGGAACTGTATTGTCCTGTGCTGTACTCTCTCTGGAACTGTATTGTCCTGCGCTGTACTCTCTCTGGAACTGTATTGTCCTGTGCTGTACTCTCTCTGGAACTGTATTGTCCTGCACTGTACCCTCTCTGGAACTGTACTGTCCTGCGCTGTACTCTCTCTGGAACTGTATTGTCCTGTGCTGTACTCTCTCTTGTCCTGCGCTGTACTCTCTTTGGAACTGTATTGTCCTGTGCTGTACTCTCTCTGGAACTGTATTGTCCTGCACTGTACTCTCTCTGGAACTGTATTGTCCTGCGCTGTACTCTCTCTGCAACTGTAGTGTCCTGTGCTGTACAGTCTCTGGAACTCTATTGTCCTGCGCTGTGCTCTCTCTTGTCCTGTATTGTCCTGTGCTGTACTCTTTCTGGAACTGTATTGTCCTGTACTGTACTTTCTCTAGAACTGTATTGTCCTGCGCTGTACTCTCTTTGGAACTGCATTGTCCTGCGCTGTACTCTCTCTTGTCCTGCATTGTCCTGCACTGTCCTCTCTCTTGTCCTGTATTGTCCTGCGCTGTACTCTCTCTGGAACTGTATTGTCCTGTGCTGTACTCTCTCTGGAACTGTATTGTCCTGCGCTGTACTCTCTCTGCAACTGTATTGTCCTGTGCTGTACAGTCTCTGGAACTCTATTGCCCTGCGCTGTACTCTCTCCGGAACAGTATTGTCCTGTGCAGTACTCTCTCTTGTCCTGTATTGTTCTGCGCTGTACTCTCTCTTGTCCTGTATTTTCCTGTGCTGTACTCTCTCTTGTCCTGTGCTGTACTCTCTCTTTTCCTGTATTGTCCTGCACTGTACTCTCTCTGGAACTGTATTGTCCTGCGCTGTACTCTCTCATGTCCTGTATTGTCCTGCGCTGTACTCTCTCTTGTCTTGTATTGTCCTGCGCTGTGCTATCTTTTGTCCTGTATTGTCCTGCGCTGTACTCTCACTGGAACTGTATTGTCCTGCACTGTACTCTCTCTTGTCCTGTATTGTCCTGTGCTGTACTCTCTCTGGAACTGTATTGTCCTGCACTGTACTCTCTCTGGAACTGTATTGTCCTGCGCTGTACTCTCTCTGGAACTGTATAGTCCTGCGCTGTACTCTCTCTGGAACTATATTGTCCTGTGCTGTACTCTCTCTGGAACTGTATTGTCCTGCGCTGTACTCTATCTGGAACTGTATTGTCCTGTGCTGTACCCTCCCTTGTCCTGTATTGTCCCGTGCTGTACTCTCTCTGGAACTGTATTGTCCTGTGCTGGACTGTCTCTGGAACTGTATTGTCCCGCGCTGTACTCTCTCTGGAACTGTATTGTCCTGTGCTGTACTCTCTCTGGAACTGTATTGTCCTGCGCTGTACTTTTTCTGGAACTGTATTGTCCTGTGCTGTACTCTCTCTTGTCCTGTATTGGCCTGTGCTGTACTCTCTCTGGAGCTGTATTGTCCTGCGCAGTACTCTCTCTGGAACTGTATTGTCATGTGCTGTACTCTCTGTTGTCCTGTATTGTCCTGTGCTGTACTCCCTCTGGAACTGTATTGTCCTGCACTGTACTCTCTCTGGAACTGTATTGTCCTGTGCTGTACTCTCTCTGGAACTGTATTGTCCTGTGCTGTACTCTCTCTGGAACTGTATTGTCCTGCGCTGTACTCTCTCTGGAACTGTATTGTCCTGTGCTCTACTCTCTCTGGAACTGTATTGTCCTGCGCTGTACTCTCTCTGGAACTGTATTGTCCTGTGCTGTACTCCCTCTGGAACTGTATTGTCCTGTGCTGTACTCTTTCTGGAACTGTATTGTCCTGTGCTGTACTCTCTCTGGAACTGTATTGTCCTGCGCTGTACTCTCTCTGGAACTGTATTGTCCTGTGCTCTACACTCTCTGGAACTGTATTGTCCTGCACTGTACCCTCTCTGGAACTGTACTGTCCTGCGCTGTACTCTCTCTGCAACTGTATTGTCCTGTGCTGTACAGTCTCTGGAACTCTATTGTCCTGCGCTGTACTCTCTCCGGAACTGTATTGTCCTGTGCTGTACTCTCTCTTGTACTGTATTGTTCTGCGCTGTACTCTCTCTTGTCCTGTATTGTCCTGTGCTGTACTCTCTCTTGTCCTGTGCTGTACTCTCTCTTGTCCTGTATTGTCCTGCACTGTACTCTCTCTGGAACTGTATTGTCCTGCGCTGTACTCTCTCATGTCCTGTATTGTCCTGCGCTGTACTCTCTCTTGACCTGTATTGTCCTGCGCTGTGCTATCTTTTGTCCTGTATTGTCCTGCGCTGTACTCTCACTGGAACTGTATTGTCCTGCGCTGTACAGTCTCTGGAACTCTATTGTCCTGCGCTGTACTCTCTCTTGTCCTGTATTGTCCTGTGCTGTACTCCCTCTGGAACTGTATTGTCCTGTGCTGTACATTCTCTAGACCTGTATTGTCCTGCGCTGTACTCACTTTGGAACTGCATTGTCCTGCGCTGTACTCTCTCTTGTCCTGTATTGTCTTGCGCTGTACTCTCTCTAGAACTGTATTGTCCTGCGCTGTACTCTCTCTGGAACTGTATTGTCCTGCACTGTACCCTCTCTGGAACTGTACTGTCCTGCGCTGTACTCTCTCTGGAACTGTATTGTCCTGTGCTGTACTCTCTCATGTCCTGCGCTGTACTCTCTCTGGAACTGTATTGTCCTGTGCTGTACTCTCTCTGGAACTGTATTGTCCTGCACTGTACTCTCTCTGGAACTGTATTGTCCTGCGCTGTACTCTCTCTGCAACTGTAGTGTCCTGTGCTGTACAGTCTCTGGAACTCTATTGTCCTGCGCTGTACTCTCTCTTGTCCTGTATTGTCCTGTGCTGTACTCTTTCTGGAACTGTATTGTCCTGTGCTGTACTTTCTCTAGACCTGTATTGTCCTGCGCTGTACTCTCTTTGGAACTGCATTGTCCTGCGCTGTACTCTCTCTTGTCCTGCATTGTCCTGCACTGTCCTCTCTCTTGTCCTGTATTGTCCTGCGCTGTACTCTCTCTGGAACTGTATTGTCCTGTGCTGTACTCTCTCTGGAACTGTATTGTCCTGCGCTGTACTCTCTCTGCAACTGTATTGTCCTGTGCTGTACAGTCTCTGGAACTCTATTGCCCTGCGCTGTACTCTCTCCGGAACAGTATTGTCCTGTGCTGTACTCTCTCTTGTCCTGTATTGTTCTGCGCTGTATTCTCTCTTGTCCTGTATTTTCCTGTGCTGTACTCTCTCTTGTCCTGTGCTGAACTCTCTCTTTTCCTGTATTGTCCTGCACTGTACTCTCTCTGGAACTGTATTGTCCTGCGCTGTACTCTCTCATGTCCTGTATTGTCCTGCGCTGTACTCTCTCTTGTCCTGTATTGTCCTGCGCTGTGCTATCTTTTGTCCTGTATTGTCCTGCGCTGTACTCTCACTGGAACTGTATTGTCCTGCACTGTACTCTCTCTTGTCCTGTATTGTCCTGTGCTGTACTCTCTCTGGAACTGTATTGTCCTGCACTGTACTCTCTCTGGAACTGTATTGTCCTGCGCTGTACTCTCTCTGGAACTGTATAGTCCTGCGCTGTACTCTCTCTGGAACTGTATTGTCCTGTGCTGTACTCTCTCTGGAACTGTATTGTCCTGCGCTGTACTCTCTCTGGAACTGTATTGTCCTGTGCTGTACCCTCCCTTGTCCTGTATTGTCCCGTGCTGTACTCTCTCTGGAACTGTATTGTCCTGTGCTGGACTGTCTCTGGAACTGTATTGTCCCGCGCTGTACTCTCTCTGGAACTGTATTGTCCTGTGCTGTACTCTCTCTGGAACTGTATTGTCCTGCGCTGTACTCTTTCTGGAACTGTATTGTCCTGTGCTGTACTCTCTCTTGTCCTGTATTGGCCTGTGTTGTACTCTCTCTGGAGCTGTATTGTCCTGCGCAGTACTCTCTCTGGAACTGTATTGTCATGTGCTGTACTCTCTGTTGTCCTGTATTGTCCTGTGCTGTACTCCCTCTGGAACTGTATTGTCCTGCACTGTACTCTCTCTGGAACTGTATTGTCCTGTGCTGTACTCTCTCTGGAACTGTATTGTCCTGTGCTGTACTCTCTCTGGAACTGTATTGTCCTGCGCTGTACTCTCTCTGGAACTGTATTGTCCTGTGCTCTACTCTCTCTGGAACTGTATTGTCCTGCGCTGTACTCTCTCTGGAACTGAATTGTCCTGTGCTGTACTCCCTCTGGAACTGTATTGTCCTGTGCTGTACATTCTCTAGACCTGTATTGTCCTGCGCTGTACTCACTTTGGAACTGCATTGTCCTGCGCTGTACTCTCTCTTGTCCTGTATTGTGTTGCGCTGTACTCTCTCTGGAACTGTATTGTCCTGTGCTGTACTCTCTCTGGAACTGTATTGTCCTGCGCTGTACTCTCTCTGCAACTGTAGTGTCCTGTGCTGTACAGTCTCTGGAACTCTATTGTCCTGCGCTGTACTCTCTCTTGTCCTGTATTGTCCTGTGCTGTACTCTTTCTGGAACTGTATTGTCCTGTGCTGTACTTTCTCTAGACCTGTATTGTCCTGCGCTGTACTCTCTTTGGAACTGCATTGTCCTGCTCTCTACTCTCTCTTGTCCTGCATTGTCCTGCACTGTCCTCTCTCTTGCCCTGTATTGTCCTGCGCTGTACTCTCTCTGGAACTGTGTTGTCCTGTGCTGTACTCTCTCTGGAACTGTATTGTCCTGCGCTGTACTCTCTCTGCAACTGTATTGTCCTGTGCTGTACAGTCTCTGGAACTCTATTGTCCTGCGCTGTACTCTCTCCGGAACTGTATTGTCCTGTGCTGTACTCTCTCTTGTACTGTATTGTTCTGCGCTGTACTCTCTCTTGTCCTGTATTGTCCTGTGCTGTACTCTCTCTTGTCCTGTGCTGTACTCTCTCTTGTCCTGTATTGTCCTGCACTGTACTCTCTCTGGAACTGTATTGTCCTGCGCTGTACTCTCTCATGTCCTGTATTGTCCTGCGCTGTACTCTCTCTTGTCCTGTATTGTCCTGCGCTGTGCTATCTTTTGTCCTGTATTGTCCTGCGCTGTACTCTCACTGGAACTGTATTGTCCTGCGCTGTACAGTCTCTGGAACTCTATTGTCCTGCGCTGTACTCTCTCTTGTCCTGTATTGTCCTGTGCTGTACTCCCTCTGGAACTGTATTGTCCTGTGCTGTACATTCTCTAGACCTGTATTGTCCTGCGCTGTACTCACTTTGGAACTGCATTGTCCTGCGCTGTACTCTCTCTTGTCCTGTATTGTCTTGCGCTGTACTCTCTCTGGAACTGTATTGTCCTGCGCTGTACTCTCTCTGGAACTGTATTGTCCTGCGCTGTACTCTCTCTGCAACTGTAGTGTCCTGTGCTGTACAGTCTCTGGAACTCTATTGTCCTGCGCTGTACTCTCTCTTGTCCTGTATTGTCCTGTGCTGTACTCTTTCTGGAACTGTATTGTCCTGTGCTGTACTTTCTCTAGACCTGTATTGTCCTGCGCTGTACTCTCTTTGGAACTGCATTGTCCTGCGCTGTACTCTCTCTTGTCCTGCATTGTCCTGCACTGTCCTCTCTCTTGCCCTGTATTGTCCTGCGCTGTACTCTCTCTGGAACTGTGTTGTCCTGTGCTGTACTCTCTCTGGAACTGTATTGTCCTGCGCTGTACTCTCTCTGCAACTGTATTGTCCTGTGCTGTACAGTCTCTGGAACTCTATTGTCCTGCGCTGTACTCTCTCCGGAACTGTATTGTCCTGTGCTGTACTCTCTCTTGTACTGTATTGTTCTGCGCTGTACTCTCTCTTGTCCTGTATTGTCCTGTGCTGTACTCTCTCTTGTCCTGTGCTGTACTCTCTCTTGTCCTGTATTGTCCTGCACTGTACTCTCTCTGGAACTGTATTGTCCTGCGCTGTACTCTCTCATGTCCTGTATTGTCCTGCGCTGTACTCTCTCTTGTCCTGTATTGTCCTGCGCTGTGCTATCTTTTGTCCTGTATTGTCCTGCGCTGTACTCTCACTGGAACTGTATTGTCCTGCGCTGTACAGTCTCTGGAACTCTATTGTCCTGCGCTGTACTCTCTCTTGTCCTGTATTGTCCTGCACTGTACTCTCTCTGGAACTGTATTGTCCTGCGCTGTACTCTCTCATATCCTGTATTGTCCTGCGCTGTACTCTCTCTTGTCCTGTATTGTCCTGCGCTGTGCTATCTTTTGTCCTGTATTGTCCTGCGCTGTACTCTCACTGGAACTGTATTGTCCTGCGCTGTACTCTCTCTTGTCCTGTATTGTCCTGTGCTGTACTCTCTCTGGAACTGTATTCTCCTGCACTGTACACTCTCTGGAACTGTATTGTCCTGCGCTGTACTCTCTCTGGAACTGTATTGTCCTGCGCTGTACTCTCTCTGGAACTGTATTGTCCTGTGCTGTACTCTCTCTTGTCCTGCGCTGAACTCTCTCTGGAACTGTATTGTCCTGCGCTGTACTCTCTCTGGAACTGAATTGTCATGTGCTGTACTCTCTCTGGAACTGTATTGGCCTGTGCTGTAATCTCTCTGGAGCTGTATTGTCCTGCGCAGTACTCTCTCTGGAACTGTATTGTCATGTGCTGTACTCTCTGTTGTCCTGTATTGTCCTGCGCTGTACTCTCTCATGTCCTGTATTGTCCTGCGCTGTACTCTCTCTTGTCCTGTATTGTCCTGCGCTGTGCTATATTTTGTCCTGTATTGTCCTGCGCTGTACTCTCACTGGAACTGTATTGTCCTGCGCTGTACAGTCTCTGGAACTCTATTGTCCTGCGCTGTACTCTCTCTTGTCCTGTATTGTCCTGCACTGTACTCTCTCTGGAACTGTATTGTCCTGCGCTGTACTCTCTCATGTCCTGTATTGTCCTGCGCTGTACTCTCTCTTGTCCTGTATTGTCCTGCGCTGTGCTATCTTTTGTCCTGTATTGTCCTGCGCTGTACTCTCACTGGAACTGTATTGTCCTGCGCTGTACTCTCTCTTGTCCTGTATTGTCCTGTGCTGTACTCTCTCTGGAACTGTATTCTCCTGCACTGTACACTCTCTGGAACTGTATTGTCCTGTGCTGTACTCTCTCTGGAACTGTATTGTCCTGCGCTGTACTCTCTCTGGAACTGTATTGTCCTGTGCTGTACTCTCTCTTGTCCTGCGCTGAACTCTCTCTGGAACTGTATTGTCCTCCGCTGTACTCTCTCTGGAACTGAATTGTCATGTGCTGTACTCTCTCTGGAACTGTATTGGCCTGTGCTGTAATCTCTCTGGAGCTGTATTGTCCTGCGCAGTACTCTCTCTGGAACTGTATTGTCATGTGCTGTACTCTCTGTTGTCCTGTATTGTCCTGTGCTGTACTCTCTCTGGAACTGTATTGTCCTGCACTGTACTCTCTCTGGAACTGTATTGTCCTGCGCTGTACTCTCTCTGGAACTGTATTGTCCCGCGCTGTACTCTCTCTGGAACTGTATTGTCCTGTGCTGTACGCTCTCTGGAACTGTATTGTCCTGCGCTGTACTCTCTCTGGAACTGTATTGTCCTGTGCTGTACTCTCTCTTGTCCTGTATTGTGCCGTGCTTTACTCTCTCTGGAACTGTATTGTCCTGTGCTGTACTCTCTCTGGAACTGTATTGTCCTGCGCTGTACTCTCTCTGGAACTGTATTGTCCTGTGCTGTACTCTCTCTGGAACTGTATTGTCCTGCACTGTACCCTCTCTGGAACTGTACTGTCCTGCGCTGTACTCTCTCTGCAACTGTATTGTCCTGTGCTGTACAGTCTCTGGAACTCTATTGTCCTGCGCTGTACTCTCTCCGGAACTGTATTGTCCTGTGCTGTACTCTCTCTTGTCCTGTATTGTTCTGCGCTGTACTCTCTCTTGTCCTGTATTGTCCTGTGCTGTACTCTCTCTTGTCCTGTGCTGTACTCTCTCTTTTCCTGTATTGTCCTGCACTGTACTCTCTCTGGAACTGTATTGTCCTGCGCTGTACTCTCTCATGTCCTGTATTGTCCTGCGCTGTACTCTCTCTTGTCCTGTATTGTCCTGCGCTGTACTCTCTCTTGTCCTGTATTGTCCTGCGCTGTGCTATCTTTTGTCCTGTATTGTCCTGCGCTGTACTCTCACTGGAACTGTATTGTCCTGCGCTGTACTCTCTCTTGTCCTGTATTGTCCTGTGCTGTACTCTCTCTGGAACTGTATTCTCCTGCACTGTACACTCTCTGGAACTGTATTGTCCTGCGCTGTACTCTCTCTGGAACTGTATTGTCCTGCGCTGTACTCTCTCTGGAACTGTATTGTCCTGTGCTGTACCCTCTCTTGTCCTGTATTGTCCCGTGCTGTACTCTCTCTGGAACTGTATTGTCCTGTGCTGGACTGTCTCTGGAACTGTATTGTCCCGCGCTGTACTCTCTCTGGAACTGTATTGTCCTGTGCTGTACTCTGTCTGGAACTGTATTGTCCTGCGCTGTACTCTCTCTGGAACTGTATTGTCCTGTGCTGTACTCTCTCTTGTCCTGTGCTGAACTCTCTCTGGAACTGTATTGTCCGGCGCTGTACTCTCTCTGGAACTGAATTGTCATGTGCTGTACTCTCTCTGGAACTGTATTGGCCTGTGCTGTACTCTCTCTGGAGCTGTTTTGTCCTGCGCAGTACTCTCTCTGGAACTGTATTGTCATGTGCTGTACTCTCTGTTGTCGTGTATTGTCCTGTGCTGTACTCTCTCTGGAACTGTATTGTCTTGCGCTGTACTCTCTCTGGAACTGTATTGTCCCGCGCTGTACTCTCTCTGGAACTGTATTGTCCTGTGCTGTACGCTCTCTGGAACTGTATTGTCCTGCGCTGTACTCTCTCTGGAACTGTATTGTCCTGTGCTGTACTCTCTCTTGTCCTGTATTGTGCCGTGCTTTACTCTCTCTGGAACTGTATTGTCCTGTGCTGTACTCTCTCTGGAACTGTATTGTCCTGCGCTGTACACTCTCTGGAACTGTATTGTCCTGTGCTGTACTCTCTCTGGAACTGTATTGTCCTGCACTGTACCCTCTCTGGAACTGTACTGTCCTGCGCTGTACTCTCTCTGGAACTGTATTGTCCTGTGCTGTACTCTCTCTTGTCCTGCGCTGTACTCTCTCTGGAACTGTATTGTCCTGTGCTGTACTCTCTCCGGAACTGTATTGTCCTGTGCTGTACTCTCTCTTGTCCTGTATTGTTCTGCGCTGTACTCTCTCTTGTCCTGTATTGTCCTGTGCTGTACTCTCTCTTGTCCTGTGCTGTACTCTCTCTTGTCCTGTATTGTCCTGCACTGTACTCTCTCTGGAACTGTATTGTCCTGCGCTGTACTCTCTCATGTCCTGTATTGTCCTGCGCTGTACTCTCTCTTGTCCTGTATTGTCCTGCGCTGTGCTATCTTTTGTCCTGTATTGTCCTGCGCTGTACTCTCACTGGAACTGTATTGTCCTGCGCTGTACTCTCTCTTGTCCTGTATTGTCCTGTGCTGTACTCTCTCTGGAACTGTATTCTCCTGCACTGTACACTCTCTGGAACTGTATTGTCCTGCGCTGTACTCTCTCTGGAACTGTATTGTCCTGCGCTGTACTCTCTCTGGAACTGTATTGTCCTGTGCTGTACTCTCTGTTGTCCTGCGCTGAACTCTCTCTGGAACTGTATTGTCCTGCGCTGTACTCTCTCTGGAACTGAATTGTCATGTGCTGTACTCTCTCTGGAACTGTATTGGCCTGTGCTGTACTCTCTCTGGAGCTGTATTGTCCTGCGCAGTACTCTCTCTGGAACTGTATTGTCATGTGCTGTACTCTCTGTTGTCCTGTATTGTCCTGTGCTGTACTCTTCCTGGAACTGTATTGTCCTGCACTGTACTCTCTCTGCAACTGTATTGTCCTGCGCTGTACTCTCTCTGGAACTGTATAGTCCTGCGCTGTACTCTCTCTGGAACTGTATTGTCCTGTGCTGTACTCTCTCTGGAACTGTATTGTCCTGCGCTGTACTCTCTCTGGAACTGTATTGTCCTGTGCTGTACCCTCTCTTGTCCTGTATTGTCCCGTGCTGTACTCTCTCTGGAACTGTATTGTCCTGTGCTGGACTGTCTCTGGAACTGTATTGTCCCGCGCTGTACTCTCTCTGGAACTGTATTGTCCTGTGCTGTACGCTCTCTGGAACTGTATTGTCCTGCGCTGTACTCTCTCTGGAACTGTATTGTCCTGTGCTGTACTCTCTCTTGTCCTGTATTGTGCCGTGCTTTACTCTCTCTGGAACTGTATTGTCCTGTGCTGTACTCTCTCTGGAACTGTATTGTCCTGCGCTGTACACTCTCTGGAACTGTATTGTCCTGTGCTGTACTCTCTCTGGACCTGTATTGTCCTGCACTGTACCCTCTCTGGAACTGTACTGTCCTGCGCTGTACTCTCTCTGGAACTGTATTGTCCTGTGCTGTACTCTCTCTTGTCCTGCGCTGTACTCTCTCTGGAACTGTATTGTCCTGTGCTGTACTCTCTCTGGAACTGTATTGTCCTGCACTGTACTCTCTCTGGAACTGTATTGTCCTGCGCTGTACTCTCTCTGCAACTGTTGTGTCCTGTGCTGTACAGTCTCTGGAACTCTCTTGTCCTGCGCTGTACTCTCTCTTGTCCTGTATTGTCCTGCACTGTACTCTCTCTGGAACTGTTTTGTCCTGCGCTGTACTCTCTCATGTCCTGTATTGTCCTGTGCTGTACTCTCTCTTGTCCTGTATTGTCCTGCGCTGTGCTATCTTTTGTCCTGTATTGTCCTGCGCTGTACTCTCACTGGAACTGTATTGTCCTGCGCTGTACTCTCTCTTGTCCTGTATTGTCCTGTGCTGTACTCTCTCTGGAACTGTATTCTCCTGCACTGTACACTCTCTGGAACTGTATTGTCCTGCGCTGAACTCTCTCTGGAACTGTATTGTCCTGCGCTGTACTCTCTCTGGAACTGAATTGTCATGTGCTGTACTCTCTCTGGAACTGTATTGGCCTGTGCTGTAATCTCTCTGGAGCTGTATTGTCCTGCGCAGTACTCTCTCTGGAACTGTATTGTCATGTGCTGTACTCTCTGTTGTCCTGTATTGTCCTGTGCTGTACTCTCTCTGGAACTGTATTGTCCTGCACTGTACTCTCTCTGGAACTGTATTGTCCTGCGCTGTACTCTCTCTGGAACTGTATAGTCCTGCGCTGTACTCTCTCTGGAACTGTATTGTCCTGTGCTGTAGTCTCTCTGGAACTGTATTGTCCTGCGCTGTACTCTCTCTGGAACTGTATTGTCCTGTGCTGTACCCTCTCTTGTCCTGTATTGTCCCGTGCTGTACTCTCTCTGGAACTGTATTGTCCTGTGCTGGACTGTCTCTGGAACTGTATTGTCCCACGCTGTACTCTCTCTGGAACTGTATTGTCCTGTGCTGTATGCTCTCTGGAACTGTATTGTCCTGCGCTGTACTCTCTCTGGAACTGTATTGTCCTGTGCTGTACTCTCTCTTGTCCTGTATTGTGCCGTGCTTTACTCTCTCTGGAACTGTATTGTCCTGTGCTGTACTCTCTCTGGAACTGTATTGTCCTGCGCTGTACTCTCTCTGGAACTGTATTGTCCTGTGCTGTACTCTCTCTGGAACTGTATTGTCCTGCACTGTACCCTCTCTGGAACTGTACTGTCCTGCGCTGTACTCTCTCTGGAACTGTATTGTCCTGTGCTGTACTCTCTCTTGTCCTGCGCTGTACTCTCTCTGGAACTGTATTGTCCTGTGCTGTACTCTCTCTGGAACTGTATTGTCCTGCACTGTACTCTCTCTGGAACTGTATTGTCCTGCGCTGTACTCTCTCTGCAACTGTAGTGTCCTGTGCTGTACAGTCTCTGGAACTCTATTGTCCTGCGCTGTGCTCTCTCTTGTCCTGTATTGTCCTGCGCTGTACTCTCTCTGGAACTGTATTGTCCTGTGCTGTACTCTCTCTGGAACTGTATTGTCCTGCGCTGTACTCTCTCTGCAACTGTATTGTCCTGTGCTGTACAGTCTCTGGAACTCTATTGCCCTGCGCTGTACTCTCTCCGGAACAGTATTGTCCTGTGCAGTACTCTCTCTTGTCCTGTATTGTTCTGCGCTGTACTCTCTCTTGTCCTGTATTTTCCTATGCTGTACTCTCTCTTGTCCTGTGCTGTACTCTCTCTTTTCCTGTATTGTCCTGCACTGTACTCTCTCTGGAACTGTATTGTCCTGCGCTGTACTCTCTCATGTCCTGTATTGTCCTGCGCTGTACTCTCTCTTGTCTTGTATTGTCCTGCGCTGTGCTATCTTTTGTCCTGTATTGTCCTGCGCTGTACTCTCACTGGAACTGTATTGTCCTGCACTGTACTCTCTCTTGTCCTGTATTGTCCTGTGCTGTACTCTCTCTGGAACTGTATTGTCCTGCACTGTACTCTCTCTGGAACTGTATTGTCCTGCGCTGTACTCTCTCTGGAACTGTATAGTCCTGCGCTGTACTCTCTCTGGAACTATATTGTCCTGTGCTGTACTCTCTCTGGAACTGTATTGTCCTGCGCTGTACTCTCTCTGGAACTGTATTGTCCTGTGCTGTACCCTCCCTTGTCCTGTATTGTCCCGTGCTGTACTCTCTCTGGAACTGTATTGTCCTGTGCTGGACTGTCTCTGGAACTGTATTGTCCCGCGCTGTACTCTCTCTGGAACTGTATTGTCCTGTGCTGTACTCTCTCTGGAACTGTATTGTCCTGCGCTGTACTTTTTCTGGAACTGTATTGTCCTGTGCTGTACTCTCTCTTGTCCTGTATTGGCCTGTGCTGTACTCTCTCTGGAGCTGTATTGTCCTGCGCAGTACTCTCTCTGGAACTGTATTGTCATGTGCTGTACTCTCTGTTGTCCTGTATTGTCCTGTGCTGTACTCCCTCTGGAACTGTATTGTCCTGCACTGTACTCTCTCTGGAACTGTATTGTCCTGTGCTGTACTCTCTCTGGAACTGTATTGTCCTGTGCTGTACTCTCTCTGGAACTGTATTGTCCTGCGCTGTACTCTCTCTGGAACTGTATTGTCCTGTGCTCTACTCTCTCTGGAACTGTATTGTCCTGCGCTGTACTCTCTCTGGAACTGTATTGTCCTGTGCTGTACTCCCTCTGGAACTGTATTGTCCTGTGCTGTACATTCTCTAGACCTGTATTGTCCTGCGCTGTACTCACTTTGGAACTGCATTGTCCTGCGCTGTACTCTCTCTTGTCCTGTATTGTGTTGCGCTGTACTCTCTCTGGAACTGTATTGTCCTGTGCTGTACTCTCTCTGGAACTGTATTGTCCTGCGCTGTACTCTCTCTGCAACTGTAGTGTCCTGTGCTGTACAGTCTCTGGAACTCTATTGTCCTGCGCTGTACTCTCTCTTGTCCTGTATTGTCCTGTGCTGTACTCTTTCTGGAACTGTATTGTCCTGTGCTGTACTTTCTCTAGACCTGTATTGTCCTGCGCTGTACTCTCTTTGGAACTGCATTGTCCTGCGCTGTACTCTCTCTTGTCCTGCATTGTCCTGCACTGTCCTCTCTCTTGCCCTGTATTGTCCTGCGCTGTACTCTCTCTGGAACTGTGTTGTCCTGTGCTGTACTCTCTCTGGAACTGTATTGTCCTGCGCTGTACTCTCTCTGCAACTGTATTGTCCTGTGCTGTACAGTCTCTGGAACTCTATTGTCCTGCGCTGTACTCTCTCTTGTACTGTATTGTCCTGTGCTGTACTCTCTCTTGTACTGTATTGTTCTGCGCTGTACTCTCTCTTGTCCTGTATTGTCCTGTGCTGTACTCTCTCTTGTCCTGTGCTGTACTCTCTCTTGTCCTGTATTGTCCTGCACTGTACTCTCTCTGGAACTGTATTGTCCTGCGCTGTACTCTCTCATGTCCTGTATTGTCCTGCGCTGTACTCTCTCTTGTCCTGTATTGTCCTGCGCTGTGCTATCTTTTGTCCTGTATTGTCCTGCGCTGTACTCTCACTGGAACTGTATTGTCCAGCGCTGTACAGTCTCTGGAACTCTATTGTCCTGCGCTGTACTCTCTCTTGTCCTGTATTGTCCTGTGCTGTACTCCCTCTGGAACTGTATTGTCCTGTGCTGTACATTCTCTAGACCTGTATTGTCCTGCGCTGTACTCACTTTGGAACTGCATTGTCCTGCGCTGTACTCTCTCTTGTCCTGTATTGTCTTGCGCTGTACTCTCTCTGGAACTGTATTGTCCTGCGCTGTACTCTCTCTGGAACTGTATTGTCCTGCGCTGTACTCTCTCTGCAACTGTAGTGTCCTGTGCTGTACAGTCTCTGGAACTCTATTGTCCTGCGCTGTACTCTCTCTTGTCCTGTATTGTCCTGTGCTGTACTCTTTCTGGAACTGTATTGTCCTGTGCTGTACTTTCTCTAGACCTGTATTGTCCTGCGCTGTACTCTCTTTGGAACTGCATTGTCCTGCGCTGTACTCTCTCTTGTCCTGCATTGTCCTGCACTGTCCTCTCTCTTGCCCTGTATTGTCCTGCGCTGTACTCTCTCTGGAACTGTGTTGTCCTGTGCTGTACTCTCTCTGGAACTGTATTGTCCTGCGCTGTACTCTCTCTGCAACTGTATTGTCCTGTGCTGTACAGTCTCTGGAACTCTATTGTCCTGCGCTGTACTCTCTCCGGAACTGTATTGTCCTGTGCTGTACTCTCTCTTGTACTGTATTGTTCTGCGCTGTACTCTCTCTTGTCCTGTATTGTCCTGTGCTGTACTCTCTCTTGTCCTGTGCTGTACTCTCTCTTGTCCTGTATTGTCCTGCACTGTACTCTCTCTGGAACTGTATTGTCCTGCGCTGTACTCTCTCATGTCCTGTATTGTCCTGCGCTGTACTCTCTCTTGTCCTGTATTGTCCTGCGCTGTGCTATCTTTTGTCCTGTATTGTCCTGTGCTGTACTCTGACTGGAACTGTATTGTCCTGCGCTGTACAGTCTCTGGAACTCTATTGTCCTGCGCTGTAGTCTCTCTTGTCCTGTATTGTCCTGCACTGTACTCTCTCTGGAACTGTATTGTCCTGCGCTGTACTCTCTCATGTCCTGTATTGTCCTGCGCTGTACTCTCTCTTGTCCTGTATTGTCCTGCGCTGTGCTATCTTTTGTCCTGTATTGTCCTGTGCTGTACTCTCACTGGAACTGTATTGTCCTGCGCTGTACTCTCTCTTGTCCTGTATTGTCCTGTGCTGTACTCTCTCTGGAACTGTATTCTCCTGCACTGTACACTCTCTGGAACTGTATTGTCCTGCGCTGTACTCTCTCTGGAACTGTATTGTCCTGCGCTGTACTCTCTCTGGAACTGTATTGTCATGTGCTGTACTCTCTGTTGTCCTGTATTGTCCTGTGCTGTACTCTCTCTGGAACTGTATTGTCCTGCACTGTACTCTCTCTGGAACTGTATTGTCCTGCGCTGTACTCTCTCTGGAACTGTATTGTCCCGCGCTGTACTCTCTCTGGAACTGTATTGTCCTGTGCTGTACGCTCTCTGGAACTGTATTGTCCTGCGCTGTACTCTCTCTGGAACTGTATTGTCCTGTGCTGTACTCTCTCTTGTCCTGTATTGTGCCGTGCTTTACTCTCTCTGGAACTGTATTGTCCTGTGCTGTACTCTCTCTGGAACTGTATTGTCCTGCGCTGTACTCTCTCTGGAACTGTATTGTCCTGTGCTGTACTCTCTCTGGAACTGTATTGTCCTGCACTGTACCCTCTCTGGAATTGTACTGTCCTGCGCTGTACTCTCTCTGCAACTGTATTGTCCTGTGCTGTACAGTCTCTGGAACTCTATTGTCCTGCGCTGTACTCTCTCCGGAACTGTATTGTCCTGTGCTGTACTCTCTCTTGTCCTGTATTGTCCTGCGCTGTACTCTCTCTTGTCCTGTATTGTCCTGTGCTGTACTCTCTCTTGTCCTGTGCTGTACTCTCTCTTGTCCTGTATTGTCCTGCACTGTACTCTCTCTGGAACTGTATTGTCCTGCGCTGTACTCTCTCATGTCCTGTATTGTCCTGCGCTGTACTCTCTCTTGTCCTGTATTGTCCTGCGCTGTACTCTCTCTTGTCCTGTATTGTCCTGCGCTGTGCTATCTTTTGTCCTGTATTGTCCTGCGCTGTACTCTCACTGGAACTGTATTGTCCTGCGCTGTACTCTCTCTTGTCCTGTATTGTCCTGTGCTGTACTCTCTCTGGAACTGTATTCTCCTGCACTGTACACTCTCTGGAACTGTATTGTCCTGCGCTGTACTCTCTCTGGAACTGTATTGTCCTGCGCTGTACTCTCTCTGGAACTGTATTGTCCTGTGCTGTACCCTCTCTTGTCCTGTATTGTCCCGTGCTGTACTCTCTCTGGAACTGTATTGTCCTGTGCTGGACTGTCTCTGGAACTGTATTGTCCCGCGCTGTACTCTCTCTGGAACTGTATTGTCCTGTGCTGTACTCTCTCTGGAACTGTATTGTCCTGCGCTGTACTCTGTCTGGAACTGTATTGTCCTGCGCTGTACTCTCTCTGGAACTGTATTGTCCTGTGCTGTACTCTCTCTTGTCCTGTGCTGAACTCTCTCTGGAACTGTATTGTCCTGCGCTGTACTCTCTCTGGAACTGAATTGTCATGTGCTGTACTCTCTCTGGAACTGTATTGGCCTGTGCTGTACTCTCTCTGGAGCTGTTTTGTCCTGCGCAGTACTCTCTCTGGAACTGTATTGTCATGTGCTGTACTCTCTGTTGTCGTGTATTGTCCTGTGCTGTACTCTCTCTGGAACTGTATTGTCTTGCGCTGTACTCTCTCTGGAACTGTATTGTCCCGCGCTGTACTCTCTCTGGAACTGCATTGTCCTGTGCTGTACTCTCTCTGGAACTGTATTGTCCTGCACTGTACCCTCTCTGGAACTGTACTGTCCTGCGCTGTACTCTCTCTGGAAATGTATTGTCCTGTGCTGTACTCTCTCTTGTCCTGCGCTGTACTCTCTCTGGAACTGTATTGTCCTGTGCTGTACTCTCTCCGGAACTGTATTGTCCTGTGCTGTACTCTCTCTTGTCCTGTATTGTTCTGCGCTGTACTCTCTCTTGTCCTGTATTGTCCTGTGCTGTACTCTCTCTTGTCCTGTGCTGTACTCTCTCTTGTCCTGTATTGTCCTGCACTGTACTCTCTCTGGAACTGTATTGTCCTGCGCTGTACTCTCTCATGTCCTGTATTGTCCTGTGCTGTACGCTCTCTGGAACTGTATTGTCCTGCGCTGTACTCTCTCTGGAACTGTATTGTCCTGTGCTGTACTCTCTCTTGTCCTGTATTGTGCCGTGCTTTACTCTCTCTGGAACTGTATTGTCCTGTGCTGTACTCTCTCTGGAACTGTATTGTCCTGCGCTGTACACTCTCTGGAACTGTATTGTCCTGTGCTGTACTCTCTCTGGAACTGTATTGTCCTGCACTGTACCCTCTCTGGAACTGTACTGTCCTGCGCTGTACTCTCTCTGGAACTGTATTGTCCTGTGCTGTACTCTCTCTTGTCCTGCGCTGTACTCTCTCTGGAACTGTATTGTCCTGTGCTGTACTCTCTCCGGAACTGTATTGTCCTGTGCTGTACTCTCTCTTGTCCTGTATTGTTCTGCGCTGTACTCTCTCTTGTCCTGTATTGTCCTGTGCTGTACTCTCTCTTGTCCTGTGCTGTACTCTCTCTTGTCCTGTATTGTCCTGCACTGTACTCTCTCTGGAACTGTATTGTCCTGCGCTGTACTCTCTCATGTCCTGTATTGTCCTGCGCTGTACTCTCTCTTGTCCTGTATTGTCCTGCGCTGTGCTATCTTTTGTCCTGTATAGTCCTGCGCTGTATTCTCACTGGAACTGTATTGTCCTGCGCTGTACTCTCTCTTGTCCTGTATTGTCTGTGCTGTACTCTCTCTGGAACTGTATTCTCCTGCACTGTACACTCTCTGGAACTGTATTGTCCTGCGCTGTACTCTCTCTGGAACTGTATTGTCCTGCGCTGTACTCTCTCTGGAACTGTATTGTCCTGTGCTGTACTCTCTGTTGTCCTGCGCTGAACTCTCTCTGGAACTGTATTGTCCTGCGCTGTACTCTCTCTGGAACTGAATTGTCATGTGCTGTACTCTCTCTGGAACTGTATTGGCCTGTGCTGTACTCTCTCTGGAGCTGTATTGTCCTGCGCAGTACTCTCTCTGGAACTGTATTGTCATGTGCTGTACTCTCTGTTGTCCTGTATTGTCCTGTGCTGTACTCTTCCTGGAACTGTATTGTCCTGCACTGTACTCTCTCTGGAACTGTATTGTCCTGCGCTGTACTCTCTCTGGAACTGTATAGTCCTGCGCTGTACTCTCTCTGGAACTGTATTGTCCTGTGCTGTACTCTCTCTGGAACTGTATTGTCCTGCGCTGTACTCTCTCTGGAACTGTATTGTCCTGTGCTGTACCCTCTCTTGTCCTGTATTGTCCCGTGCTGTACTCTCTCTGGAACTGTATTGTCCTGTGCTGGACTGTCTCTGGAACTGTATTGTCCCGCGCTGTACTCTCTCTGGAACTGTATTGTCCTGTGCTGTACTCTCTCTGGAACTGTATTGTCCTGCACTGTACCCTCTCTGGAACTGTACTGTCCTGCGCTGTACTCTCTCTGGAACTGTATTGTCCTGTGCTGTACTCTCTCTTGTCCTGCGCTGTACTCTCTCTGGAACTGTATTGTCCTGTGCTGTACTCTCTCTGGAACTGTATTGTCCTGCACTGTACTCTCTCTGGAACTGTATTGTCCTGCGCTGTACTCTCTCTGCAACTGTAGTGTCCTGTGCTGTACAGTCTCTGGAACTCTCTTGTCCTGCGCTGTACTCTCTCTTGTACTGTATTGTCCTGCACTGTACTCTCTCTGGAACTGTTTTGTCCTGCGCTGTACTCTCTCATGTCCTGTATTGTCCTGCGCTGTACTCTCTCTTGTCCTGTATTGTCCTGCGCTGTGCTATCTTTTGTCCTGTATTGTCCTGCGCTGTACTCTCACTGGAACTGTATTGTCCTGCGCTGTACTCTCTCTTGTCCTGTATTGTCCTGTGCTGTACTCTCTCTGGAACTGTATTCTCCTGCACTGTACACTCTCTGGAACTGTATTGTCCTGCGCTGAACTCTCTCTGGAACTGTATTGTCCTGCGCTGTACTCTCTCTGGAACTGAATTGTCATGTGCTGTACTCTCTCTGGAACTGTATTGGCCTGTGCTGTAATCTCTCTGGAGCTGTATTGTCCTGCGCAGTACTCTCTCTGGAACTGTATTGTCATGTGCTGTACTCTCTGTTGTCCTGTATTGTCCTGTGCTGTACTCTCTCTGGAACTGTATTGTCCTGCACTGTACTCTCTCTGGAACTGTATTGTCCTGCGCTGTACTCTCTCTGGAACTGTATAGTCCTGCGCTGTACTCTCTCTGGAACTGTATTGTCCTGTGCTGTACTCTCTCTGGAACTGTATTGTCCTGCGCTGTACTCTCTCTGGAACTGTATTGTCCTGTGCTGTACCCTCTCTTGTCCTGTATTGTCCCGTGCTGTACTCTCTCTGGAACTGTATTGTCCTGTGCTGTACTGTCTCTGGAACTGTATTGTCCCACGCTGTACTCTCTCTGGAACTGTATTGTCCTGTGCTGTATGCTCTCTGGAACTGTATTGTCCTGCGCTGTACTCTCTCTGGAACTGTATTGTCCTGTGCTGTACTCTCTCTTGTCCTGTATTGTGCCGTGCTTTACTCTCTCTGGAACTGTATTGTCCTGTGCTGTACTCTCTCTGGAACTGTATTGTCCTGCGCTGTACTCTCTCTGGAACTGTATTGTCCTGTGCTGTACTCTCTCTGGAACTGTATTGTCCTGCGCTGTACACTCTCTGGAACTGTATTGTCCTGTGCTGTACTCTCTCTGGAACTGTATTGTCCTGCACTGTACCCTCTCTGGAACTGTACTGTCCTGCGCTGTACTCTCTCTGGAACTGTATTGTCCTGTGCTGTACTCTCTCTTGTCCTGCGCTGTACGCTCTCTGGAACTGTATTGTCCTGTGCTGTACTCCCTCCGGAACTGTATTGTCCTGTGCTGTACTCTCTCTTGTCCTGTATTGTTCTGCGCAGTACTCTCTCTTGTCCTGTATTGTCCTGTGCTGTACTCTCTCTTGTCCTGTGCTGTACTCTCTCTTGTCCTGTATTGTCCTGCACTGTACTCTCTCTGGAACTGTATTGTCCTGCGCTGTACTCTCTCATGTCCTGTATTGTCCTGCGCTGTACTCTCTCTTGTCCTGTATTGTCCTGCGCTGTGCTATCTTTTGTCCTGTATAGTCCTGCGCTGTATTCTCACTGGAACTGTATTGTCCTGCGCTGTACTCTCTCTTGTCCTGTATTGTCCTGTGCTGTACTCTCTCTGGAACTGTATTCTCCTGCACTGTACACTCTCTGGAACTGTATTGTCCTGCGCTGTACTCTCTCTGGAACTGTATTGTCCTGCGCTGTACTCTCTCTGGAACTGTATTGTCCTGTGCTGTACTCTCTGTTGTCCTGCGCTGAACTCTCTCTGGAACTGTATTGTCCTGCACTGTACTCTCTCTGGAACTGAATTGTCATGTGCTGTACTCTCTCTGGAACTGTATTGGCCTGTGCTGTACTCTCTCTGGAGCTGTATTGTCCTGCGCAGTACTCTCTCTGGAACTGTATTGTCATGTGCTGTACTCTCTGTTGTCCTGTATTGTCCTGTGCTGTACTCTTCCTGGAACTGTATTGTCCTGCACTGTACTCTCTCTGGAACTGTATTGTCCTGCGCTGTACTCTCTCTGGAACTGTATAGTCCTGCGCTGTACTCTCTCTGGAACTGTATTCTCCTGCACTGTACACTCTCTGGAACTGTATTGTCCTGCGCTGAACTCTCTCTGGAACTGTATTGTCCTGCGCTGTACTCTCTCTGGAACTGAATTGTCATGTGCTGTACTCTCTCTGGAACTGTATTGGCCTGTGCTGTAATCTCTCTGGAGCTGTATTGTCCTGCGCAGTACTCTCTCTGGAACTGTATTGTCATGTGCTGTACTCTCTGTTGTCCTGTATTGTCCTGTGCTGTACTCTCTCTGGAACTGTATTGTCCTGCACTGTACTCTCTCTGGAACTGTATTGTCCTGCGCTGTACTCTCTCTGGAACTGTATAGTCCTGCGCTGTACTCTCTCTGGAACTGTATTGTCCTGTGCTGTACTCTCTCTGGAACTGTATTGTCCTGCGCTGTACTCTCTCTGGAACTGTATTGTCCTGTGCTGTACCCTCTCTTGTCCTGTATTGTCCCGTGCTGTACTCTCTCTGGAACTGTATTGTCCTGTGCTGGACTGTCTCTGGAACTGTATTGTCCCACGCTGTACTCTCTCTGGAACTGTATTGTCCTGTGCTGTATGCTCTCTGGAACTGTATTGTCCTGCGCTGTACTCTCTCTGGAACTGTATTGTCCTGTGCTGTACTCTCTCTTGTCCTGTATTGTGCCGTGCTTTACTCTCTCTGGAACTGTATTGTCCTGTGCTGTACTCTCTCTGGAACTGTATTGTCCTGCGCTGTACTCTCTCTGGAACTGTATTGTCCTGTGCTGTACTCTCTCTGGAACTGTATTGTCCTGCGCTGTACACTCTCTGGAACTGTATTGTCCTGTGCTGTACTCTCTCTGGAACTGTATTGTCCTGCACTGTACCCTCTCTGGAACTGTACTGTCCTGCGCTGTACTCTCTCTGGAACTGTATTGTCCTGTGCTGTACTCTCTCTTGTCCTGCGCTGTACTCTCTCTGGAACTGTATTGTCCTGTGCTGTACTCTCTCCGGAACTGTATTGTCCTGTGCTGTACTCTCTCTTGTCCTGTATTGTTCTGCGCTGTACTCTCTCTTGTCCTGTATTGTCCTGTGCTGTACTCTCTCTTGTCCTGTGCTGTACTCTCTCTTGTCCTGTATTGTCCTGCACTGTACTCTCTCTGGAACTGTATTGTCCTGCGCTGTACTCTCTCATGTCCTGTATTGTCCTGCGCTGTACTCTCTCTTGTCCTGTATTGTCCTGCGCTGTGCTATCTTTTGTCCTGTATAGTCCTGCGCTGTATTCTCACTGGAACTGTATTGTCCTGCGCTGTACTCTCTCTTGTCCTGTATTGTCCTGTGCTGTACTCTCTCTGGAACTGTATTCTCCTGCACTGTACACTCTCTGGAACTGTATTGTCCTGCGCTGTACTCTCTCTGGAACTGTATTGTCCTGCGCTGTACTCTCTCTGGAACTGTATTGTCCTGTGCTGTACTCTCTGTTGTCCTGCGCTGAACTCTCTCTGGAACTGTATTGTCCTGCGCTGTACTCTCTCTGGAACTGAATTGTCATGTGCTGTACTCTCTCTGGAACTGTATTGGCCTGTGCTGTACTCTCTCTGGAGCTGTATTGTCCTGCGCAGTACTCTCTCTGGAACTGTATTGTCATGTGCTGTACTCTCTGTTGTCCTGTATTGTCCTGTGCTGTACTCTTCCTGGAACTGTATTGTCCTGCACTGTACTCTCTCTGGAACTGTATTGTCCTGCGCTGTACTCTCTCTGGAACTGTATAGTCCTGCGCTGTACTCTCTCTGGAACTGTATTGTCCTGTGCTGTACTCTCTCTGGAACTGTATTGTCCTGCGCTGTACTCTCTCTGGAACTGTATTGTCCTGTGCTGTACCCTCTCTTGTCCTGTATTGTCCCGTGCTGTACTCTCTCTGGAACTGTATTGTCCTGTGCTGGACTGTCTCTGGAACTGTATTGTCCCGCGCTGTACTCTCTCTGGAACTGTATTGTCCTGTGCTGTACGCTCTCTGGAACTGTATTGTCCTGCGCTGTACTCTCTCTGGAACTGTATTGTCCTGTGCTGTACTCTCTCTTGTCCTGTATTGTGCCGTGCTTTACTCTCTCTGGAACTGTATTGTCCTGTGCTGTACTCTCTCTGGAACTGTATTGTCCTGCGCTGTACACTCTCTGGAACTGTATTGTCCTGTGCTGTACTCTCTCTGGAACTGTATTGTCCTGCACTGTACCCTCTCTGGAACTGTACTGTCCTGCGCTGTACTCTCTCTGGAACTGAATTGTCCTGTGCTGTACTCTCTCTTGTCCTGCGCTGTACTCTCTCTGGAACTGTATTGTCCTGTGCTGTACTCTCTCTGGAACTGTATTGTCCTGCACTGTACTCTCTCTGGAACTGTATTGTCCTGCGCTGTACTCTCTCTGCAACTGTAGTGTCCTGTGCTGTACAGTCTCTGGAACTCTCTTGTCCTGCGCTGTACTCTCTCTTGTCCTGTATTGTCCTGCACTGTACTCTCTCTGGAACTGTTTTGTCCTGCGCTGTACTCTCTCATGTCCTGTATTGTCCTGCGCTGTACTCTCTCTTGTCCTGTATTGTCCTGCGCTGTGCTATCTTTTGTCCTGTATTGTCCTGCGCTGTACTCTCACTGGAACTGTATTGTCCTGCGCTGTACTCTCTCTTGTCCTGTATTGTCCTGTGCTGTACTCTCTCTGGAACTGTATTCTCCTGCAATGTACACTCTCTGGAACTGTATTGTCCTGCGCTGAACTCTCTCTGGAACTGTATTGTCCTGCGCTGTACTCTCTCTGGAACTGAATTGTCATGTGCTGTACTCTCTCTGGAACTGTATTGGCCTGTGCTGTAATCTCTCTGGAGCTGTATTGTCCTGCGCAGTACTCTCTCTGGAACTGTATTGTCATGTGCTGTACTCTCTGTTGTCCTGTATTGTCCTGTGCTGTACTCTCTCTGGAACTGTATTGTCCTGCACTGTACTCTCTCTGGAACTGTATTGTCCTGCGCTGTACTCTCTCTGGAACTGTATAGTCCTGCGCTGTACTCTCTCTGGAACTGTATTGTCCTGTGCTGTACTCTCTCTGGAACTGTATTGTCCTGCGCTGTACTCTCTCTGGAACTGTATTGTCCTGTGCTGTACCCTCTCTTGTCCTGTATTGTCCCGTGCTGTACTCTCTCTGGAACTGTATTGTCCTGTGCTGGACTGTCTCTGGAACTGTATTGTCCCACGCTGTACTCTCTCTGGAACTGTATTGTCCTGTGCTGTATGCTCTCTGGAACTGTATTGTCCTGCGCTGTACTCTCTCTGGAACTGTATTGTCCTGTGCTGTACTCTCTCTTGTCCTGTATTGTGCCGTGTTTTACTCTCTCTGGAACTGTATTGTCCTGTGCTGTACTCTCTCTGGAACTGTATTGTCCTGCGCTGTACTCTCTCTGGAACTGTATTGTCCTGTGCTGTACTCTCTCTGGAACTGTATTGTCCTGCACTGTACCCTCTCTGGAACTGTACTGTCCTGCGCTGTACTCTCTCTGGAACTGTATTGTCCTGTGCTGTACTCTCTCTTGTCCTGCGCTGTACTCTCTCTGGAACTGTATTGTCCTGTGCTGTACTCTCTCTGGAACTGTATTGTCCTGCACTGTACTCTCTCTGGAACTGTATTGTCCTGCGCTGTACTCTCTCTGCAACTGTAGTGTCCTGTGCTGTACAGTCTCTGGAACTCTATTGTCCTGCGCTGTGCTCTCTCTGGAACTGTATTGTCCTGTGCTGTACTCTCTCTGGAACTGTATTGTCCTGCACTGTACCCTCTCTGGAACTGTACTGTCCGGCGCTGTACTCTCTCTGCAACTGTATTGTCCTGTGCTGTACAGTCTCTGGAACTCTATTGTCCTGCGCTGTACTCTCTCCGGAACTGTATTGTCCTGTGCTGTACTCTCTCTTGTCCTGTATTGTTCTGCGCTGTACTCTCTCTTGTCCTGTATTGTCCTGTGCTGTACTCTCTCTTGTCCTGTGCTGTACTCTCTCTTGTCCTGTATTGTCCTGCACTGTACTCTCTCTGGAACTGTATTGTCCTGCGCTGTACTCTCTCATGTCCTGTATTGTCCTGCGCTGTACTCTCTCTTGTCCTGTATTGTCCTGCGCTGTACTCTCTCTTGTCCTGTATTGTCCTGCGCTGTGCTATCTTTTGTCCTGTATTGTCCTGCGCTGTACTCTCACTGGAACTGTATTGTCCTGCGCTGTACTCTCTCTTGTCCTGTATTGTCCTGTGCTGTACTCTCTCTGGAACTGTATTCTCCTGCACTGTACACTATCTGGAACTGTATTGTCCTGCGCTGTACTCTCTCTGGAACTGTATTGTCCTGCGCTGTACACTCTCTGGAACTGTATTTTCCTGTGCTGTACCCTCTCTTGTCCTGTATTGTCCCGTGCTGTACTCTCTCTGGAACTGTATTGTCCTGTGCTGGACTGTCTCTGGAACTGTATTGTCCCGCGCTGTACTCTCTCTGGAACTGTATTGTCCTGTGCTGTACTCTGTCTGGAACTGTATTGTCCTGCGCTGTACTCTCTCTGGAACTGTATTGTCCTGTGCTGTACTCTCTCTTGTCCTGTGCTGAACTCTCTCTGGAACTGTATTGTCCTGCGCTGTACTCTCTCTGGAACTGAATTGTCATGTGCTGTACTCTCTCTGGAACTGTATTGGCCTGTGCTGTACTCTCTCTGGAGCTGTTTTGTCCTGCGCAGTACTCTCTCTGGAACTGTATTGTCATGTGCTGTACTCTCTGTTGTCGTGTATTGTCCTGTGCTGTACTCTCTCTGGAACTGTATTGTCTTGCGCTGTACTCTCTCTGGAACTGTATTGTCCCGCGCTGTACTCTCTCTGGAACTGTATTGTCCTGTGCTGTACGCTCTCTGGAACTGTATTGTCCTGCGCTGTACTCTCTCTGGAACTGTATTGTCCTGTGCTGTACTCTCTCTTGTCCTGTATTGTGCCGTGCTTTACTCTCTCTGGAACTGTATTGTCCTGTGCTGTACTCTCTCTGGAACTGTATTGTCCTGCGCTGTACACTCTCTGGAACTGTATTGTCCTGTGCTGTACTCTCTCTGGAACTGTATTGTCCTGCACTGTACCCTCTCTGGAACTGTACTGTCCTGCGCTGTACTCTCTCTGGAACTGTATTGTCCTGTGCTGTACTCTCTCTTGTCCTGCGCTGTACTCTCTCTGGAACTGTATTGTCCTGTGCTGTACTCTCTCCGGAACTGTATTGTCCTGTGCTGTACTCTCTCTTGTCCTGTATTGTTCTGCGCTGTACTCTCTCTTGTCCTGTATTGTCCTGTGCTGTACTCTCTCTTGTCCTGTGCTGTACTCTCTCTTGTCCTGTATTGTCCTGCACTGTACTCTCTCTGGAACTGTATTGTCCTGCGCTGTACTCTCTCATGTCCTGTATTGTCCTGCGCTGTACTCTCTCTTGTCCTGTATTGTCCTGCGCTGTGCTATCTTTTGTCCTGTATTGTCCTGCGCTGTACTCTCTCTTGTCCTGTATTGTCCTGTGCTGTACTCTCTCTGGAACTGTATTCTCCTGCACTGTACACTCTCTGGAACTGTATTGTCCTGCGCTGTACTCTCTCTGGAACTGTATTGTCCTGCGCTGTACTCTCTCTGGAACTGTATTGTCCTGTGCTGTACTCTCTGTTGTCCTGCGCTGAACTCTCTCTGGAACTGTATTGTCCTGCGCTGTACTCTCTCTGGAACTGAATTGTCATGTGCTGTACTCTCTCTGGAACTGTATTGGCCTCTGCTGTACTCTCTCTGGAGCTGAATTGTCCTGCGCAGTACTCTCTCTGGAACTGTATTGTCATGTGCTGTACTCTCTGTTGTCCTGTATTGTCCTGTGCTGTACTCTTCCTGGAACTGTATTGTCCTGCACTGTACTCTCTCTGGAACTGTATTGTCCTGCGCTGTACTCTCTCTGGAACTGTATAGTCCTGCGCTGTACTCTCTCTGGAACTGTATTGTCCTGTGCTGTACTCTCTCTGGAACTGTATTGTCCTGCGCTGTACTCTCTCTGGAACTGTATTGTCCTGTGCTGTACCCTCTCTTGTCCTGTATTGTCCCGTGCTGTACTCTCTCTGGAACTGTATTGTCCTGTGCTGGACTGTCTCTGGAACTGTATTGTCCCGCGCTGTACTCTCTCTGGAACTGTATTGTCCTGTGCTGTACGCTCTCTGGAACTGTATTGTCCTGCGCTGTACTCTCTCTGGAACTGTATTGTCCTGTGCTGTACTCTCTCTTGTCCTGTATTGTGCCGTGCTTTACTCTCTCTGGAACTGTATTGTCCTGTGCTGTACTCTCTCTGGAACTGTATTGTCCTGCGCTGTACACTCTCTGGAACTGTATTGTCCTGTGCTGTACTCTCTCTGGATCTGTATTGTCCTGCACTGTACCCTCTCTGGAACTGTACTGTCCTGCGCTGTACTCTCTCTGGAACTGTATTGTCCTGTGCTGTACTCTCTCTTGTCCTGCGCTGTACTCTCTCTGGAACTGTATTGTCCTGTGCTGTACTCTCTCTGGAACTGTATTGTCCTGCACTGTACTCTCTCTGGAACTGTATTGTCCTGCGCTGTACTCTCTCTGCAACTGTAGTGTCCTGTGCTGTACAGTCTCTGGAACTCTCTTGTCCTGCGCTGTACTCTCTCTTGTCCTGTATTGTCCTGCACTGTACTCTCTCTGGAACTGTTTTGTCCTGCGCTGTACTCTCTCATGTCCTGTATTGTCCTGCGCTGTACTCTCTCTTGTCCTGTATTGTCCTGCGCTGTGCTATCTTTTGTCCTGTATTGTCCTGCGCTGTACTCTCACTGGAACTGTATTGTCCTGCGCTGTACTCTCTCTTGTCCTGTATTGTCCTGTGCTGTACTCTCTCTGGAACTTTATTCTCCTGCACTGTACACTCTCTGGAACTGTATTGTCCTGCGCTGAACTCTCTCTGGAACTGTATTGTCCTGCGCTGTACTCTCTCTGGAACTGAATTGTCATGTGCTGTACTCTCTCTGGAACTGTATTGGCCTGTGCTGTAATCTCTCTGGAGCTGTATTGTCCTGCGCAGTACTCTCTCTGGAACTGTATTGTCATGTGCTGTACTCTCTGTTGTCCTGTATTGTCCTGTGCTGTACTCTCTCTGGAACTGTATTGTCCTGCACTGTACTCTCTCTGGAACTGTATTGTCCTGCGCTGTACTCTCTCTGGAACTGTATAGTCCTGCGCTGTACTCTCTCTGGAACTGTATTGTCCTGTGCTGTACTCTCTCTGGAACTGTATTGTCCTGCGCTGTACTCTCTCTGGAACTGTATTGTCCTGTGCTGTACCCTCTCTTGTCCTGTATTGTCCCGTGCTGTACTCTCTCTGGAACTGTATTGTCCTGTGCTGGACTGTCTCTGGAACTGTATTGTCCCACGCTGTACTCTCTCTGGAACTGTATTGTCCTGTGCTGTATGCTCTCTGGAACTGTATTGTCCTGCGCTGTACTCTCTCTGGAACTGTATTGTCCTGTGCTGTACTCTCTCTTGTCCTGTATTGTGCCGTGCTTTACTCTCTCTGGAACTGTATTGTCCTGTGCTGTACTCTCTCTGGAACTGTATTGTCCTGCGCTGTACTCTCTCTGGAACTGTATTGTCCTGTGCTGTACTCTCTCTGGAACTGTATTGTCCTGCACTGTACCCTCTCTGGAACTGTACTGTCCTGCGCTGTACTCTCTCTGGAACTGTATTGTCCTGTGCTGTACTCTCTCTTGTCCTGCGCTGTACTCTCTCTGGAACTGTATTGTCCTGTGCTGTACTCTCTCTGGAACTGTATTGTCCTGCACTGTACTCTCTCTGGAACTGTATTGTCCTGCGCTGTACTCTCTCTGCAACTGTAGTGTCCTGTGCTGTACAGTCTCTGGAACTCTATTGTCCTGCGCTGTGCTCTCTCTTGTCCTGTATTGTCCTGTGCTGTACTCTTTCTGGAACTGTATTGTCCTCTGCTGTACTTTCTCTAGAACTGTATTGTCCTGCGCTGTACTCTCTTTGGAACTGCATTGTCCTGCGCTGTACTCTCTCTTGTCCTGCATTGTCCTGCACTGTCCTCTCTCTTGTCCTGTATTGTCCTGCGCTGTACTCTCTCTGGAACTGTATTGTCCTGTGCTGTACTCTCTCTGGAACTGTATTGTCCTGCGCTGTACTCTCTCTGCAACTGTATTGTCCTGTGCTGTACAGTCTCTGGAACTCTATTGCCCTGCGCTGTACTCTCTCCGGAACAGTATTGTCCTGTGCAGTACTCTCTCTTGTCCTGTATTGTTCTGCGCTGTACTCTCTCTGGAACTGTATTGTCCTGCGCTGTACTCTCTCATGTCCTGTATTGTCCTGCGCTGTACTCTCTCTTGTCTTGTATTGTCCTGCGCTGTGCTATCTTTTGTCCTGTATTGTCCTGCGCTGTACTCTCACTGGAACTGTATTGTCCTGCACTGTACTCTCTCTTGTCCTGTATTGTCCTGTGCTGTACTCTCTCTGGAACTGTAATGTCCTGCACTGTACTCTCTCTGGAACTGTATTGTCCTGCGCTGTACTCTCTCTGGAACTGTATAGTCCTGCGCTGTACTCTCTCTGGAACTATATTGTCCTGTGCTGTACTCTCTCTGGAACTGTATTGTCCTGCGCTGTACTCTCTCTGGAACTGTATTGTCCTGTGCTGTACCCTCCCTTGTCCTGTATTGTCCCGCGCTGTACTCTCTCTGGAACTGTATTGTCCTGTGCTGTACTCTCTCTGGAACTGTATTGTCCTGCGCTGTACTTTTTCTGGAACTGTATTGTCCTGTGCTGTACTCTCTCTTGTCCTGTATTGGCCTGTGCTGTACTCTCTCTGGAGCTGTATTGTCCTGCGCAGTACTCTCTCTGGAACTGTATTGTCATGTGCTGTACTCTCTGTTGTCCTGTATTGTCCTGTGCTGTACTCCCTCTGGAACTGTATTGTCCTGCACTGTACTCTCTCTGGAACTGTATTGTCCTGTGCTGTACTCTCTCTGGAACTGTATTGTCCTGTGCTGTACTCTCTCTGGAACTGTATTGTCCTGCGCTGTACTCTCTCTGGAACTGTATTGTCCTGTGCTCTACTCTCTCTGGAACTGTATTGTCCTGCGCTGTACTCTCTCTGGAACTGTATTGTCCTGTGCTGTACTCCCTCTGGAACTGTATTGTCCTGTGCTGTACATTCTCTAGACCTGTATTGTCCTGCGCTGTACTCACTTTGGAACTGCATTGTCCTGCGCTGTACTCTCTCTTGTCCTGTATTGTGTTGCGCTGTACTCTCTCTGGAACTGTATTGTCCTGTGCTGTACTCTCTCTGGAACTGTATTGTCCTGCGCTGTACTCTCTCTGCAACTGTAGTGTCCTGTGCTGTACAGTCTCTGGAACTCTATTGTCCTGCGCTGTACTCTCTCTTGTCCTGTATTGTCCTGTGCTGTACTCTTTCTGGAACTGTATTGTCCTGTGCTGTACTCTCTCTGGAACTGTATTGTCCTGCGCTGTACACTCTCTGGAACTGTATTGTCCTGTGCTGTACTCTCTCTGGAACTGTATTGTCCTGCACTGTACCCTCTCTGGAACTGTATTGTCCTGCGCTGTACACTCTCTGGAACTGTATTGTCCTGTGCTGTACTCTCTCTGGAACTGTATTGTCCTGCACTGTACCCTCTCTGGAACTGTACTGTCCTGCGCTGTACTCTCTCTGGAACTGTATTGTCCTGTGCTGTACTCTCTCTTGTCCTGCGCTGTACTCTCTCTGGAACTGTATTGTCCTGTGCTGTACTCTCTCTGGAACTGTATTGTCCTGCACTGTACCCTCTCTGGAACTGTATTGTCCTGCGCTGTACACTCTCTGGAACTGTATTGTCCTGCGCTGTACACTCTCTGGAACTGTATTGTCCTGTGCTGTACTCTCTCTGGAACTGTATTGTCCTGCACTGTACTCTCTCTGGAACTGTATTGTCCTGTGCTGTACTCTCTCTTGTCCTGCGCTGTACTCTCTCTGGAACTGTATTGTCCTGTGCTCTACTCTCTCTGGAACTGTATTGTCCTGCGCTGTACTCTCTCTGGAACAGTATTGTCCTGTGCTGTACTCCCTCTGGAACTGTATTGTCCTGTGCTGTACATTCTCTAGACCTGTATTGTCCTGCGCTGTACTCACTTTGGAACTGCATTGTCCTGCGCTGTACTCTCTCTTGTCCTGTATTGTGTTGCGCTGTACTCTCTCTGGAACTGTATTGTCCTGTGCTGTACTCTCTCTGGAACTGTATTGTCCTGCGCTGTACTCTCTCTGCAACTGTAGTGTCCTGTGCTGTACAGTCTCTGGAACTCTATTGTCCTGCGCTGTACTCTCTCTTGTCCTGTATTGTCCTGTGCTGTACTCTTTCTGGAACTGTATTGTCCTGTGCTGTACTCTCTCTGGAACTGTATTGTCCTGCGCTGTACACTCTCTGGAACTGTATTGTCCTGTGCTGTACTCTCTCTGGAACTGTATTGTCCTGCACTGTACCCTCTCTGGAACTGTATTGTCCTGCGCTGTACACTCTCTGGAACTGTATTGTCCTGTGCTGTACTCTCTCTGGAACTGTATTGTCCTGCACTGTACCCTCTCTGGAACTGTACTGTCCTGCGCTGTACTCTCTCTGGAACTGTATTGTCCTGTGCTGTACTCTCTCTTGTCCTGCGCTGTACTCTCTCTGGAACTGTATTGTCCTGTGCTGTACTCTCTCTGGAACTCCATTGTCCTGCACTGTACCCTCTCTGGAACTGTATTGTCCTGCGCTGTACACTCTCTGGAACTGTATTGTCCTGCGCTGTACACTCTCTGGAACTGTATTGTCCTGCACTGTACTCTCTCTGGAACTGTATTGTCCTGCGCTGTACTCTCTCTGCAACTGTAGTGTCCTGTGCTGTACAGTCTCTGGAACTCTCTTGTCCTGCGCTGTACTCTCTCTTGTCCTGTATTGTCCTGCACTGTACTCTCTCTGGAACTGTTTTGTCCTGCGCTGTACTCTCTCATGTCCTGTATTGTCCTGCGCTGTACTCTCTCTTGTCCTGTATTGTCCTGCGCTGTGCTATCTTTTGTCCTGTATTGTCCTGCGCTGTACTCTCTCTTGTCCTGTATTGTCCTGTGCTGTACTCTCTCTGGAACTGTATTCTCCTGCACTGTACACTCTCTGGAACTGTATTGTCCTGCGCTGAACTCTCTCTGGAACTGTATTGTCCTGCGCTGTACTCTCTCTGGAACTGAATTGTCATGTGCTGTACTCTCTCTGGAACTGTATTGGCCTGTGCTGTAATCTCTCTGGAGCTGTATTGTCCTGCGCAGTACTCTCTCTGGAACTGTATTGTCATGTGCTGTACTCTCTGTTGTCCTGTATTGTCCTGTGCTGTACTCTCTCTGGAACTGTATTGTCCTGCACTGTACTCTCTCTGGAACTGTATTGTCCTGCGCTGTACTCTCTCTTGAACTGTATAGTCCTGCGCTGTACTCTCTCTGGAACTGTATTGTCCTGTGCTGTACTCTCTCTGGAACTGTATTGTCCTGCGCTGTACTCTCTCTGGAACTGTATTGTCCTGTGCTGTACCCTCTCTTGTCCTGTATTGTCCCGTGCTGTACTCTCTCTGGAACTGTATTGTCCTGTGCTGGACTGTCTCTGGAACTGTATTGTCCCACGCTGTACTCTCTCTGGAACTGTATTGTCCTGTGCTGTATGCTCTCTGGAACTGTATTGTCCTGCGCTGTACTCTCTCTGGAACTGTATTGTCCTGTGCTGTACTCTCTCTTGTCCTGTATTGTGCCGTGCTTTACTCTCTCTGGAACTGTATTGTCCTGTGCTGTACTCTCTCTGGAACTGTATTGTCCTGCGCTGTACTCTCTCTGGAACTGTATTGTCCTGTGCTGTACTCTCTCTGGAACTGTATTGTCCTGCACTGTACCCTCTCTGGAAATGTACTGTCCTGCGCTGTACTCTCTCTGGAACTGTATTGTCCTGTGCTGTACTCTCTCTTGTCCTGCGCTGTACTCTCTCTGGAACTGTATTGTCCTGTGCTGTACTCTCTCTGGAACTGTATTGTCCTGCACTGTACTCTCTCTGGAACTGTATTGTCCTGCGCTGTACTCTCTCTGCAACTGTAGTGTCCTGTGCTGTACAGTCTCTGGAACTCTATTGTCCTGCGCTGTGCTCTCTCTTGTCCTGTATTGTCCTGTGCTGTACTCTTTCTGGAACTGTATTGTCCTGTGCTGTACTTTCTCTAGAACTGTATTGTCCTGCGCTGTACTCTCTTTGGAACTGCATTGTCCTGCGCTGTACTCTCTCTTGTCCTGCATTGTCCTGCACTGTCCTCTCTCTTGTCCTGTATTGTCCTGCGCTGTACTCTCTCTGGAACTGTATTGTCCTGTGCTGTACTCTCTCTGGAACTGTATTGTCCTGCGCTGTACTCTCTCTGCAACTGTATTGTCCTGTGCTGTACAGTCTCTGGAACTCTATTGCCCTGCGCTGTACTCTCTCCGGAACAGTATTGTCCTGTGCTGTACAGTCTCTGGAACTCTATTGCCCTGCGCTGTACTCTCTCCGGAACAGTATTGTCCTGTGCAGTACTCTCTCTTGTCCTGTATTGTTCTGCGCTGTACTCTCTCTTGTCCTGTATTTTCCTGTGCTGTAATCTCTCTTGTCCTGTGCTGTACTCTCTCTTTTCCTGTATTGTCCTGCACTGTACTCTCTCTGGAACTGTATTGTCCTGCGCTGTACTCTCTCATGTCCTGTATTGTCCTGCGCTGTACTCTCTCTTGTCTTGTATTGTCCTGCGCTGTGCTATCTTTTGTCCTGTATTGTCCTGCGCTGTACTCTCACTGGAACTGTATTGTCCTGCACTGTACTCTCTTGTCCTGTATTGTCCTGTGCTGTACTCTCTCTGGAACTGTATTGTCCTGCACTGTACTCTCTCTGGAACTGTATTGTCCTGCGCTGTACTCTCTCTGGAACTGTATAGTCCTGCGCTGTACTCTCTCTGGAACTATATTGTCCTGTGCTGTACTCTCTCTGGAACTGTATTGTCCTGCGCTGTACTCTCTCTGGAACTGTATTGTCCTGTGCTGTACCCTCCCTTGTCCTGTATTGTCCCGTGCTGAACTCTCTCTGGAACTGTATTGTCCTGTGCTGGACTGTCTCTGGAACTGTATTGTCCCGCGCTGTACTCTCTCTGGAACTGTATTGTCCTGTGCTGTACTCTCTCTGGAACTGTATTGTCCTGCGCTGTACTTTTTCTGGAACTGTATTGTCCTGTGCTGTACTCTCTCTTGTCCTGTATTGGCCTGTGCTGTACTCTCTCTGGAGCTGTATTGTCCTGCGCAGTACTCTCTCTGGAACTGTATTGTCATGTGCTGTACTCTCTGTTGTCCTGTATTGTCCTGTGCTGTACTCCCTCTGGAACTGTATTGTCCTGCACTGTACTCTCTCTGGAACTGTATTGTCCTGTGCTGTACTCTCTCTGGAACTGTATTGTCCTGTGCTGTACTCTCTCTGGAACTGTATTGTCCTGCGTTGTACTCTCTCTGGAACTGTATTGTCCTGTGCTCTACTCTCTCTGGAACTGTATTGTCCTGCGCTGTACTTTTTCTGGAACTGTATTGTCCTGTGCTGTACTCTCTCTTGTCCTGTATTGGCCTGTGCTGTACTCTCTCTGGAGCTGTATTGTCCTGCGCAGTACTCTCTCTGGAACTGTATTGTCATGTGCTGTACTCTCTGTTGTCCTGTATTGTCCTGTGCTGTACTCCCTCTGGAACTGTATTGTCCTGCACTGTACTCTCTCTGGAACTGTATTGTCCTGTGCTGTACTCTCTCTGGAACTGTATTGTCCTGTGCTGTACTCTCTCTGGAACTGTATTGTCCTGCGCTGTACTCTCTCTGGAACTGTATTGTCCTGTGCTCTACTCTCTCTGGAACTGTATTGTCCTGCGCTGTACTCTCTCTGGAACTGTATTGTCCTGTGCTGTACTCCCTCTGGAACTGTATTGTCCTGTGCTGTACATTCTCTAGACCTGTATTGTCCTGCGCTGTACTCACTTTGGAACTGCATTGTCCTGCGCTGTACTCTCTCTTGTCCTGTATTGTGTTGCGCTGTACTCTCTCTGGAACTGTATTGTCCTGTGCTGTACTCTCTCTGGAACTGTATTGTCCTGCGCTGTACTCTCTCTGCAACTGTAGTGTCCTGTGCTGTACAGTCTCTGGAACTCTATTGTCCTGCGCTGTACTCTCTCTTGTCCTGTATTGTCCTGTGCTGTACTCTTTCTGGAACTGTATTGTCCTGTGCTGTACTCTCTCTGGAACTGTATTGTCCTGCGCTGTACACTCTCTGGAACTGTATTGTCCTGTGCTGTACTCTCTCTGGAACTGTATTGTCCTGCACTGTACCCTCTCTGGAACTGTATTGTCCTGCGCTGTACACTCTCTGGAACTGTATTGTCCTGTGCTGTACTCTCTCTGGAACTGTATTGTCCTGCACTGTACCCTCTCTGGAACTGTACTGTCCTGCGCTGTACTCTCTCTGGAACTGTATTGTCCTGTGCTGTACTCTCTCTTGTCCTGCGCTGTACTCTCTCTGGAACTGTATTGTCCTGTGCTGTACTCTCTCTGGAACTGTATTGTCCTGCACTGTACCCTCTCTGGAACTGTATTGTCCTGCGCTGTACACTCTCTGGAACTGTATTGTCCTGCGCTGTACACTCTCTGGAACTGTATTGTCCTGTGCTGTACTCTCTCTGGAACTGTATTGTCCTGCACTGTACTCTCTCTGGAACTGTATTGTCCTGTGCTGTACTCTCTCTTGTCCTGCGCTGTACTCTCTCTGGAACTGTATTGTCCTGTGCTCTACTCTCTCTGGAACTGTATTGTCCTGCGCTGTACTCTCTCTGGAACAGTATTGTCCTGTGCTGTACTCCCTCTGGAACTGTATTGTCCTGTGCTGTACATTCTCTAGACCTGTATTGTCCTGCGCTGTACTCACTTTGGAACTGCATTGTCCTGCGCTGTACTCTCTCTTGTCCTGTATTGTGTTGCGCTGTACTCTCTCTGGAACTGTATTGTCCTGTGCTGTACTCTCTCTGGAACTGTATTGTCCTGCGCTGTACTCTCTCTGCAACTGTAGTGTCCTGTGCTGTACAGTCTCTGGAACTCTATTGTCCTGCGCTGTACTCTCTCTTGTCCTGTATTGTCCTGTGCTGTACTCTTTCTGGAACTGTATTGTCCTGTGCTGTACTCTCTCTGGAACTGTATTGTCCTGCGCTGTACACTCTCTGGAACTGTATTGTCCTGTGCTGTACTCTCTCTGGAACTGTATTGTCCTGCACTGTACCCTCTCTGGAACTGTATTGTCCTGTGCTGTACTCTCTCTTGTCCTGCGCTGTACTCTCTCTGGAACTGTATTGTCCTGTGCTGTACTCTCTCTGGAACTCCATTGTCCTGCACTGTACCCTCTCTGGAACTGTATTGTCCTGCGCTGTACACTCTCTGGAACTGTATTGTCCTGCGCTGTACACTCTCTGGAACTGTATTGTCCTGCACTGTACTCTCTCTGGAACTGTATTGTCCTGCGCTGTACTCTCTCTGCAACTGTAGTGTCCTGTGCTGTACAGTCTCTGGAACTCTCTTGTCCTGCGCTGTACTCTCTCTTGTCCTGTATTGTCCTGCACTGTACTCTCTCTGGAACTGTTTTGTCCTGCGCTGTACTCTCTCATGTCCTGTATTGTCCTGCGCTGTACTCTCTCTTGTCCTGTATTGTCCTGCGCTGTGCTATCTTTTGTCCTGTATTGTCCTGTGCTGTACCCTCCCTTGTCCTGTATTGTCCCGTGCTGAACTCTCTCTGGAACTGTATTGTCCTGTGCTGGACTGTCTCTGGAACTGTATTGTCCCGCGCTGTACTCTCTCTGGAACTGTATTGTCCTGTGCTGTACTCTCTCTGGAACTGTATTGTCCTGCGCTGTACTTTTTCTGGAACTGTATTGTCCTGTGCTGTACTCTCTCTTGTCCTGTATTGGCCTGTGCTGTACTCTCTCTGGAGCTGTATTGTCCTGCGCAGTACTCTCTCTGGAACTGTATTGTCATGTGCTGTACTCTCTGTTGTCCTGTATTGTCCTGTGCTGTACTCCCTCTGGAACTGTATTGTCCTGCACTGTACTCTCTCTGGAACTGTATTGTCCTGTGCTGTACTCTCTCTGGAACTGTATTGTCCTGTGCTGTACTCTCTCTGGAACTGTATTGTCCTGCGTTGTACTCTCTCTGGAACTGTATTGTCCTGTGCTCTACTCTCTCTGGAACTGTATTGTCCTGCGCTGTACTTTTTCTGGAACTGTATTGTCCTGTGCTGTACTCTCTCTTGTCCTGTATTGGCCTGTGCTGTACTCTCTCTGGAGCTGTATTGTCCTGCGCAGTACTCTCTCTGGAACTGTATTGTCATGTGCTGTACTCTCTGTTGTCCTGTATTGTCCTGTGCTGTACTCCCTCTGGAACTGTATTGTCCTGCACTGTACTCTCTCTGGAACTGTATTGTCCTGTGCTGTACTCTCTCTGGAACTGTATTGTCCTGTGCTGTACTCTCTCTGGAACTGTATTGTCCTGCGCTGTACTCTCTCTGGAACTGTATTGTCCTGTGCTCTACTCTCTCTGGAACTGTATTGTCCTGCGCTGTACTCTCTCTGGAACTGTATTGTCCTGTGCTGTACTCCCTCTGGAACTGTATTGTCCTGTGCTGTACATTCTCTAGACCTGTATTGTCCTGCGCTGTACTCACTTTGGAACTGCATTGTCCTGCGCTGTACTCTCTCTTGTCCTGTATTGTGTTGCGCTGTACTCTCTCTGGAACTGTATTGTCCTGTGCTGTACTCTCTCTGGAACTGTATTGTCCTGCGCTGTACTCTCTCTGCAACTGTAGTGTCCTGTGCTGTACAGTCTCTGGAACTCTATTGTCCTGCGCTGTACTCTCTCTTGTCCTGTATTGTCCTGTGCTGTACTCTTTCTGGAACTGTATTGTCCTGTGCTGTACTCTCTCTGGAACTGTATTGTCCTGCGCTGTACACTCTCTGGAACTGTATTGTCCTGTGCTGTACTCTCTCTGGAACTGTATTGTCCTGCACTGTACCCTCTCTGGAACTGTATTGTCCTGCGCTGTACACTCTCTGGAACTGTATTGTCCTGTGCTGTACTCTCTCTGGAACTGTATTGTCCTGCACTGTACCCTCTCTGGAACTGTACTGTCCTGCGCTGTACTCTCTCTGGAACTGTATTGTCCTGTGCTGTACTCTCTCTTGTCCTGCGCTGTACTCTCTCTGGAACTGTATTGTCCTGTGCTGTACTCTCTCTGGAACTGTATTGTCCTGCACTGTACCCTCTCTGGAACTGTATTGTCCTGCGCTGTACACTCTCTGGAACTGTATTGTCCTGCGCTGTACACTCTCTGGAACTGTATTGTCCTGTGCTGTACTCTCTCTGGAACTGTATTGTCCTGCACTGTACTCTCTCTGGAACTGTATTGTCCTGTGCTGTACTCTCTCTTGTCCTGCGCTGTACTCTCTCTGGAACTGTATTGTCCTGTGCTCTACTCTCTCTGGAACTGTATTGTCCTGCGCTGTACTCTCTCTGGAACAGTATTGTCCTGTGCTGTACTCCCTCTGGAACTGTATTGTCCTGTGCTGTACATTCTCTAGACCTGTATTGTCCTGCGCTGTACTCACTTTGGAACTGCATTGTCCTGCGCTGTACTCTCTCTTGTCCTGTATTGTGTTGCGCTGTACTCTCTCTGGAACTGTATTGTCCTGTGCTGTACTCTCTCTGGAACTGTATTGTCCTGCGCTGTACTCTCTCTGCAACTGTAGTGTCCTGTGCTGTACAGTCTCTGGAACTCTATTGTCCTGCGCTGTACTCTCTCTTGTCCTGTATTGTCCTGCACTGTACTCTCTCTGGAACTGTATTGTCCTGTGCTGTACTCTCTCTTGTCCTGCGCTGTACTCTCTCTGGAACTGTATTGTCCTGTGCTCTACTCTCTCTGGAACTGTATTGTCCTGCGCTGTACTCTCTCTGGAACAGTATTGTCCTGTGCTGTACTCCCTCTGGAACTGTATTGTCCTGTGCTGTACATTCTCTAGACCTGTATTGTCCTGCGCTGTACTCACTTTGGAACTGCATTGTCCTGCGCTGTACTCTCTCTTGTCCTGTATTGTCCTGTGCTGTACTCTCTCTGGAACTGTATTGTCCTGCGCTGTACTCTCTCTGCAACTGTAGTGTCCTGTGCTGTACAGTCTCTGGAACTCTATTGTCCTGCGCTGTACTCTCTCTTGTCCTGTATTGTCCTGTGCTGTACTCTTTCTGGAACTGTATTGTCCTGTGCTGTACTCTCTCTGGAACTGTATTGTCCTGCGCTGTACACTCTCTGGAACTGTATTGTCCTGTGCTGTACTCTCTCTGGAACTGTATTGTCCTGCACTGTACCCTCTCTGGAACTGTATTGTCCTGCGCTGTACACTCTCTGGAACTGTATTGTCCTGTGCTGTACTCTCTCTGGAACTGTATTGTCCTGCACTGTACCCTCTCTGGAACTGTACTGTCCTGCGCTGTACTCTCTCTGGAACTGTATTGTCCTGTGCTGTACTCTCTCTTGTCCTGCGCTGTACTCTCTCTGGAACTGTATTGTCCTGTGCTGTACTCTCTCTGGAACTCCATTGTCCTGCACTGTACCCTCTCTGGAACTGTATTGTCCTGCGCTGTACACTCTCTGGAACTGTATTGTCCTGCGCTGTACACTCTCTGGAACTGTATTGTCCTGCACTGTACTCTCTCTGGAACTGTATTGTCCTGCGCTGTACTCTCTCTGCAACTGTAGTGTCCTGTGCTGTACAGTCTCTGGAACTCTCTTGTCCTGCGCTGTACTCTCTCTTGTCCTGTATTGTCCTGCACTGTACTCTCTCTGGAACTGTTTTGTCCTGCGCTGTACTCTCTCATGTCCTGTATTGTCCTGCGCTGTACTCTCTCTTGTCCTGTATTGTCCTGCGCTGTGCTATCTTTTGTCCTGTATTGTCCTGCGCTGTACTCTCACTGGAACTGTATTGTCCTGCGCTGTACTCTCTCTTGTCCTGTATTGTCCTGTGCTGTACTCTCTCTGGAACTGTATTCTCCTGCACTGTACACTCTCTGGAACTGTATTGTCCTGCGCTGAACTCTCTCTGGAACTGTATTGTCCTGCGCTGTACTCTCTCTGGAACTGAATTGTCATGTGCTGTACTCTCTCTGGAACTGTATTGGCCTGTGCTGTAATCTCTCTGGAGCTGTATTGTCCTGCGCAGTACTCTCTCTGGAACTGTATTGTCCTGCGCTGTACTCTCTCTGGAACTGTATTGTCCTGTGCTGTACCCTCTCTTGTCCTGTATTGTCCCGTGCTGTACTCTCTCTGGAACTGTATTGTCCTGTGCTGGACTGTCTCTGGAACTGTATTGTCCCACGCTGTACTCTCTCTGGAACTGTATTGTCCTGTGCTGTATGCTCTCTGGAACTGTATTGTCCTGCGCTGTACTCTCTCTGGAACTGTATTGTCCTGTGCTGTACTCTCTCTTGTCCTGTATTGTGCCGTGCTTTACTCTCTCTGGAACTGTATTGTCCTGTGCTGTACTCTCTCTGGAACTGTATTGTCCTGCGCTGTACTCTCTCTGGAACTGTATTGTCCTGTGCTGTACTCTCTCCTGAACTGTATTGTCCTGCACTGTACCCTCTCTGGAAATGTACTGTCCTGCGCTGTACTCTCTCTGGAACTGTATTGTCCTGTGCTGTACTCTCTCTTGTCCTGCGCTGTACTCTCTCTGGAACTGTATTGTCCTGTGCTGTACTCTCTCTGGAACTGTATTGTCCTGCACTGTACTCTCTCTGGAACTGTATTGTCCTGCGCTGTACTCTCTCTGCAACTGTAGTGTCCTGTGCTGTACAGTCTCTGGAACTCTATTGTCCTGCGCTGTGCTCTCTCTTGTCCTGTATTGTCCTGTGCTGTACTCTTTCTGGAACTGTATTGTCCTGTGCTGTACTTTCTCTAGAACTGTATTGTCCTGCGCTGTACTCTCTTTGGAACTGCATTGTCCTGCGCTGTACTCTCTCTTGTCCTGCATTGTCCTGCACTGTCCTCTCTCTTGTCCTGTATTGTCCTGCGCTGTACTCTCTCTGGAACTGTATTGTCCTGTGCTGTACTCTCTCTGGAACTGTATTGTCCTGCGCTGTACTCTCTCTGCAACTGTATTGTCCTGTGCTGTACAGTCTCTGGAACTCTATTGCCCTGCGCTGTACTCTCTCCGGAACAGTATTGTCCTGTGCTGTACAGTCTCTGGAACTCTATTGCCCTGCGCTGTACTCTCTCCGGAACAGTATTGTCCTGTGCAGTACTCTCTCTTGTCCTGTATTGTTCTGCGCTGTACTCTCTCTTGTCCTGTATTTTCCTGTGCTGTAATCTCTCTTGTCCTGTGCTGTACTCTCTCTTTTCCTGTATTGTCCTGCACTGTACTCTCTCTGGAACTGTATTGTCCTGCGCTGTACTCTCTCATGTCCTGTATTGTCCTGCGCTGTACTCTCTCTTGTCTTGTATTGTCCTGCGCTGTGCTATCTTTTGTCCTGTATTGTCCTGCGCTGTACTCTCACTGGAACTGTATTGTCCTGCACTGTACTCTCTTGTCCTGTATTGTCCTGTGCTGTACTCTCTCTGGAACTGTATTGTCCTGCACTGTACTCTCTCTGGAACTGTATTGTCCTGCGCTGTACTCTCTCTGGAACTGTATAGTCCTGCGCTGTACTCTCTCTGGAACTATATTGTCCTGTGCTGTACTCTCTCTGGAACTGTATTGTCCTGCGCTGTACTCTCTCTGGAACTGTATTGTCCTGTGCTGTACCCTCCCTTGTCCTGTATTGTCCCGTGCTGAACTCTCTCTGGAACTGTATTGTCCTGTGCTGGACTGTCTCTGGAACTGTATTGTCCCGCGCTGTACTCTCTCTGGAACTGTATTGTCCTGTGCTGTACTCTCTCTGGAACTGTATTGTCCTGCGCTGTACTTTTTCTGGAACTGTATTGTCCTGTGCTGTACTCTCTCTTGTCCTGTATTGGCCTGTGCTGTACTCTCTCTGGAGCTGTATTGTCCTGCGCAGTACTCTCTCTGGAACTGTATTGTCATGTGCTGTACTCTCTGTTGTCCTGTATTGTCCTGTGCTGTACTCCCTCTGGAACTGTATTGTCCTGCACTGTACTCTCTCTGGAACTGTATTGTCCTGTGCTGTACTCTCTCTGGAACTGTATTGTCCTGTGCTGTACTCTCTCTGGAACTGTATTGTCCTGCGTTGTACTCTCTCTGGAACTGTATTGTCCTGTGCTCTACTCTCTCTGGAACTGTATTGTCCTGCGCTGTACTCTCTCTGGAACTGTATTGTCCTGTGCTGTACTCCCTCTGGAACTGTATTGTCCTGTGCTGTACTCTCTCTGGAACTGTATTGTCCTGTGCTGTACTCTCTCTGGAACTGTATTGTCCTGTGCTGTACGCTCTCTGGAACTGTATTGTCCTGCGCTGTACTCTCTCTGGAACTGTATTGTCCTGTGCTGTACTCTCTCTTGTCCTGTATTGTGCCGTGCTTTACTCTCTCTGGAACTGTATTGTCCTGTGCTGTACTCTCTCTGGAACTGTATTGTCCTGCGCTGTACACTCTCTGGAACTGTATTGTCCTGTGCTGTACTCTCTCTGGAACTGTATTGTCCTGCACTGTACCCTCTCTGGAACTGTACTGTCCTGCGCTGTACTCTCTCTGGAACTGTATTGTCCTGTGCTGTACTCTCTCTTGTCCTGCGCTGTACTCTCTCTGGAACTGTATTGTCCTGTGCTGTACTCTCTCTGGAACTGTATTGTCCTGCACTGTACTCTCTCTGGAACTGTATTGTCCTGCGCTGTACTCTCTCTGCAACTGTAGTGTCCTGTGCTGTACAGTCTCTGGAACTCTCTTGTCCTGCGCTGTACTCTCTCTTGTCCTGTATTGTCCTGCACTGTACTCTCTCATGTCCTGTATTGTCCTGCGCTGTACTCTCTCTTGTCCTGTATTGTCCTGCGCTGTGCTATCTTTTGTCCTGTATTGTCCTGCGCTGTACTCTCACTGGAACTGTATTGTCCTGCGCTGTACTCTCTCTTGTCCTGTATTGTCCTGTGCTGTACTCTCTCTGGAACTGTATTCTCCTGCACTGTACACTCTCTGGAACTGTATTGTCCTGCGCTGAACTCTCTCTGGAACTGTATTGTCCTGCGCTGTACTCTCTCTGGAACTGAATTGTCATGTGCTGTACTCTCTCTGGAACTGTATTGGCCTGTGCTGTAATCTCTCTGGAGCTGTATTGTCCTGCGCAGTACTCTCTCTGGAACTGTATTGTCATGTGCTGTACTCTCTGTTGTCCTGTATTGTCCTGTGCTGTACTCTCTCTGGAACTGTATTGTCCTGCACTGTACTCTCTCTGGAACTGTATTGTCCTGTGCTGTACTCTCTCTGGAACTGTATTGTCCTGCGCTGTACTCTCTCTGGAACTGTATTGTCCTGTGCTGTACTCTCTCTGGAACTGTATTGTCCTGCACTGTACCCTCTCTGGAACTGTACTGTCCTGCGCTGTACTCTCTCTGGAACTGTATTGTCCTGTGCTGTACTCTCCCTTGTCCTGCGCTGTACTCTCTCTGGAACTGTATTGTCCTGTGCTGTACTCTCTCTGGAACTGTATTGTCCTGCACTGTACTCTCTCTGGAACTGTATTGTCCTGTGCTGTACTCTCTCTGCAACTGTAGTGTCCTGTGCTGTACAGTCTCTGGAACTCTATTGTCCTGCGCTGTGCTCTCTCTTGTCCTGTATTGTCCTGTGCTGTACTCTTTCTGGAACTGTATTGTCCTGTGCTGTACTTTCTCTAGAACTGTATTGTCCTGCGCTGTACTCTCTTTGGAACTGCATTGTCCTGCGCTGTACTCTCTCTTGTCCTGCATTGTCCTGCACTGTCCTCTCTCTTGTCCTGTATTGTCCTGCGCTGTACTCTCTCTGGAACTGTATTGTCCTGTGCTGTACTCTCTCTGGAACTGTATTGTCCTGCGCTGTACTCTCTCTGCAACTGTATTGTCCTGTGCTGTACAGTCTCTGGAACTCTATTGCCCTGCGCTGTACTCTCTCCGGAACAGTATTGTCCTGTGCTGTACTCTCTCTTGTCCTGTATTGTCCTGCACTGTACTCTCTCTGGAACTGTATTGTCCTGCGCTGTACTCTCTCATGTCCTGTATTGTCCTGCGCTGTACTCTCTCTTGTCTTGTATTGTCCTGCGCTGTGCTATCTTTTGTCCTGTATTGTCCTGCGCTGTACTCTCACTGGAACTGTATTGCCCTGCGCTGTACTCTCTCTGCAACTGTATTGTCCTGTGCTGTACTCTCTCTTGTCCTGTATTGTCCTGTGCTGTACTCTCTCTGGAACTGTATTGTCCTGTGCTGTACTCTCTCTGGAACTGTATTGTCCTGCACTGTACTCTCTCTGGAACTGTATTGTCCTGCACTGTACTCTCTCTGGAACTGTATTGTCCTGCGCTGTACTCTCTCTGGAACTGTATAGTCCTGCGCTGTACTCTCTCTGGAACTATATTGTCCTGTGCTGTACTCTCTCTGGAACTGTATTGTCCTGCGCTGTACTCTCTCTGGAACTGTATTGTCCTGTGCTGTACCCTCCCTTGTCCTGTATTGTCCCGCGCTGTACTCTCTCTGGAACTGTATTGTCCTGTTCTGGACTGTCTCTGGAACTGTATTGTCCCGCGCTGTACTCTCTCTGGAACTGTATTGTCCTGTGCTGTACTCTCTCTGGAACTGTATTGTCCTGCGCTGTACTTTTTCTGGAACTGTATTGTCCTGTGCTGTACTCTCTCTTGTCCTGTATTGGCCTGTGCTGTACTCTCTCTGGAGCTGTATTGTCCTGCGCAGTACTCTCTCTGGAACTGTATTGTCATGTGCTGTACTCTCTGTTGTCCTGTATTGTCCTGTGCTGTACTCCCTCTGGAACTGTATTGTCCTGCACTGTACTCTCTCTGGAACTGTATTGTCCTGTGCTGTACTCTCTCTGGAACTGTATTGTCCTGTGCTGTACTCTCTCTGGAACTGTATTGTCCTGCGCTGTACTCTCTCTGGAACTGTATTGTCCTGTGCTCTACTCTCTCTGGAACTGTATTGTCCTGCGCTGTACTCTCTCTGGAACTGTATTGTCCTGTGCTGTACTCCCTCTGGAACTGTATTGTCCTGTGCTGTACATTCTCTAGACCTGTATTGTCCTGCGCTGTACTCACTTTGGAACTGCATTGTCCTGCGCTGTACTCTCTCTTGTCCTGTATTGTGTTGCGCTGTACTCTCTCTGGAACTGTATTGTCCTGTGCTGTACTCTCTCTGGAACTGTATTGTCCTGCGCTGTACTCTCTCTGCAACTGTAGTGTCCTGTGCTGTACAGTCTCTGGAACTCTATTGTCCTGCGCTGTACTCTCTCTTGTCCTGTATTGTCCTGTGCTGTACTCTTTCTGGAACTGTATTGTCCTGTGCTGTACTCTCTCTGGAACTGTATTGTCCTGCGCTGTACACTCTCTGGAACTGTATTGTCCTGTGCTGTACTCTCTCTGGAACTGTATTGTCCTGCACTGTACCCTCTCTGGAACTGTATTGTCCTGCGCTGTACACTCTCTGGAACTGTATTGTCCTGTGCTGTACTCTCTCTGGAACTGTATTGTCCTGCACTGTACCCTCTCTGGAACTGTACTGTCCTGCGCTGTACTCTCTCTGGAACTGTATTGTCCTGTGCTGTACTCTCTCTTGTCCTGCGCTGTACTCTCTCTGGAACTGTATTGTCCTGTGCTGTACTCTCTCTGGAACTGTATTGTCCTGCACTGTACCCTCTCTGGAACTGTATTGTCCTGCGCTGTACACTCTCTGGAACTGTATTGTCCTGCGCTGTACACTCTCTGGAACTGTATTGTCCTGTGCTGTACTCTCTCTGGAACTGTATTGTCCTGCACTGTACTCTCTCTGGAACTGTATTGTCCTGTGCTGTACTCTCTCTTGTCCTGCGCTGTACTCTCTCTGGAACTGTATTGTCCTGTGCTGTACTCTCTCTGCAACTGTAGTGTCCTGTGCTGTACAGTCTCTGGAACTCTATTGTCCTGCGCTGTACTCTCTCTTGTCCTGTATTGTCCTGTGCTGTACTCTTTCTGGAACTGTATTGTCCTGTGCTGTACTCTCTCTGGAACTGTATTGTCCTGCGCTGTACACTCTCTGGAACTGTATTGTCCTGTGCTGTACTCTCTCTGGAACTGTATTGTCCTGCACTGTACCCTCTCTGGAACTGTATTGTCCTGCGCTGTACACTCTCTGGAACTGTATTGTCCTGTGCTGTACTCTCTCTGGAACTGTATTGTCCTGCACTGTACCCTCTCTGGAACTGTACTGTCCTGCGCTGTACTCTCTCTGGAACTGTATTGTACTGTGCTGTACTCTCTCTTGTCCTGCGCTGTACTCTCTCTGGAACTGTATTGTCCTGTGCTGTACTCTCTCTGGAACTGTATTGTCCTGCACTGTACCCTCTCTGGAACTGTATTGTCCTGCGCTGTACACTCTCTGGAACTGTATTGTCCTGCGCTGTACACTCTCTGGAACTGTATTGTCCTGTGCTGTACTCTCTCTGGAACTGTATTGTCCTGCACTGTACTCTCTCTGGAACTGTATTGTCCTGTGCTGTACTCTCTCTTGTCCTGCGCTGTACTCTCTCTGGAACTGTATTGTCCTGTGCTGTACTCTCTCTGGAACTGTATTGTCCTGCACTGTACTCTCTCTGGAACTGTATTGTCCTGCGCTGTACTCTCTCTGCAACTGTAGTGTCCTGTGCTGTACAGTCTCTGGAACTCTCTTGTCCTGCGCTGTACTCTCTCTTGTCCTGTATTGTCCTGCACTGTACTCTCTCTGGAACTGTTTTGTCCTGCGCTGTACTCTCTCATGTCCTGTATTGTCCTGCGCTGTACTCTCTCTTGTCCTGTATTGTCCTGCGCTGTGCTATCTTTTGTCCTGTATTGTCCTGCGCTGTACTCTCACTGGAACTGTATTGTCCTGCGCTGTACTCTCTCTTGTCCTGTATTGTCCTGTGCTGTACTCTCTCTGGAACTGTATTCTCCTGCACTGTACACTCTCTGGAACTGTATTGTCCTGCGCTGAACTCTCTCTGGAACTGTATTGTCCTGCGCTGTACTCTCTCTGGAACTGAATTGTCATGTGCTGTACTCTCTCTGGAACTGTATTGGCCTGTGCTGTAATCTCTCTGGAGCTGTATTGTCCTGCGCAGTACTCTCTCTGGAACTGTATTGTCATGTGCTGTACTCTCTGTTGTCCTGTATTGTCCTGTGCTGTACTCTCTCTGGAACTGTATTGTCCTGCACTGTACTCTCTCTGGAACTGTATTGTCCTGCGCTGTACTCTCTCTGGAACTGTATAGTCCTGCGCTGTACTCTCTCTGGAACTGTATTGTCCTGTCCTGTACTCTCTCTGGAACTGTATTGTCCTGCGCTGTACTCTCTCTGGAACTGTATTGTCCTGTGCTGTACCCTCTCTTGTCCTGTATTGTCCCGTGCTGTACTCTCTCTGGAACTGTATTGTCCTGTGCTGGACTGTCTCTGGAACTGTATTGTCCCACGCTGTACTCTCTCTGGAACTGTATTGTCCTGTGCTGTATGCTCTCTGGAACTGTATTGTCCTGCGCTGTACTCTCTCTGGAACTGTATTGTCCTGTGCTGTACTCTCTCTTGTCCTGTATTGTGCCGTGCTTTACTCTCTCTGGAACTGTATTGTCCTGTGCTGTACTCTCTCTGGAACTGTATTGTCCTGCGCTGTACTCTCTCTGGAACTGTATTGTCCTGTGCTGTACTCTCTCTGGAACTGTATTGTCCTGCACTGTACCCTCTCTGGAACTGTACTGTCCTGCGCTGTACTCTCTCTGGAACTGTATTGTCCTGTGCTGTACTCTCTCTTGTCCTGCGCTGTACTCTTTCTGGAACTGTATTGTCCTGTGCTGTACTCTCTCTGGAACTGTATTGTCCTGCACTGTACTCTCTCTGGAACTGTATTGTCCTGCGCTGTACTCTCTCTGCAACTGTAGTGTCCTGTGCTGTACAGTCTCTGGAACTCTATTGTCCTGCGCTGTGCTCTCTCTTGTCCTGTATTGTCCTGTGCTGTACTCTTTCTGGAACTGTATTGTCCTGTGCTGTACTTTCTCTAGAACTGTATTGTCCTGCGCTGTACTCTCTTTGGAACTGCATTGTCCTGCGCTGTACTCTCTCTTGTCCTGCATTGTCCTGCACTGTCCTCTCTCTTGTCCTGTATTGTCCTGCGCTGTACTCTCTCTGGAACTGTATTGTCCTGTGCTGTACTCTCTCTGGAACTGTATTGTCCTGCGCTGTACTCTCTCTGCAACTGTATTGTCCTGTGCTGTACAGTCTCTGGAACTCTATTGCCCTGCGCTGTACTCTCTCCGGAACAGTATTGTCCTGTGCAGTACTCTCTCTTGTCCTGTATTGTTCTGCGCTGTACTCTCTCTTGTCCTGTATTTTCCTGTGCTGTAATCTCTCTTGTCCTGTGCTGTACTCTCTCTTTTCCTGTATTGTCCTGCACTGTACTCTCTCTGGAACTGTATTGTCCTGCGCTGTACTCTCTCATGTCCTGTATTGTGCTGCGCTGTACTCTCTCTTGTCTTGTATTGTCCTGCGCTGTGCTATCTTTTGTCCTGTATTGTCCTGCGCTGTACTCTCACTGGAACTGTATTGTCCTGCACTGTACTCTCTCTTGTCCTGTATTGTCCTGTGCTGTACTCTCTCTGGAACTGTATTGTCCTGCACTGTACTCTCTCTGGAACTGTATTGTCCTGCGCTGTACTCTCTCTGGAACTGTATAGTCCTGCGCTGTACTCTCTCTGGAACTATATTGTCCTGTGCTGTACTCTCTCTGGAACTGTATTGTCCTGCGCTGTACTCTCTCTGGAACTGTATTGTCCTGTGCTGTACCCTCCCTTGTCCTGTATTGTCCCGTGCTGTACTCTCTCTGGAACTGTATTGTCCTGTGCTGGACTGTCTCTGGAACTGTATTGTCCCGCGCTGTACTCTCTCTGGAACTGTATTGTCCTGTGCTGTACTCTCTCTGGAACTGTATTGTCCTGCGCTGTACTTTTTCTGGAACTGTATTGTCCTGTGCTGTACTCTCTCTTGTCCTGTATTGGCCTGTGCTGTACTCTCTCTGGAGCTGTATTGTCCTGCGCAGTACTCTCTCTGGAACTGTATTGTCATGTGCTGTACTCTCTGTTGTCCTGTATTGTCCTGTGCTGTACTCCCTCCGGAACTGTATTGTCCTGCACTGTACTCTCTCTGGAACTGTATTGTCCTGTGCTGTACTCTCTCTGGAACTGTATTGTCCTGTGCTGTACTCTCTCTGGAACTGTATTGTCCTGCGCTGTACTCTCTCTGGAACTGTATTGTCCTGTGCTCTACTCTCTCTGGAACTGTATTGTCCTGCGCTGTACTCTCTCTGGAACTGTATTGTCCTGTGCTGTACTCCCTCTGGAACTGTATTGTCCTGTGCTGTACATTCTCTAGACCTGTATTGTCCTGCGCTGTACTCACTTTGGAACTGCATTGTCCTGCGCTGTACTCTCTCTTGTCCTGTATTGTGTTGCGCTGTACTCTCTCTGGAACTGTATTGTCCTGTGCTGTACTCTCTCTGGAACTGTATTGTCCTGCGCTGTACTCTCTCTGCAACTGTAGTGTCCTGTGCTGTACAGTCTCTGGAACTCTATTGTCCTGCGCTGTACTCTCTCTTGTCCTGTATTGTCCTGTGCTGTACTCTTTCTGGAACTGTATTGTCCTGTGCTGTACATTCTCTAGACCTGTATTGTCCTGCGCTGTACTCACTTTGGAACTGCATTGTCCTGCGCTGTACTCTCTTTGGAACTGCATTGTCCTGCGCTGTACTCTCTCTTGTCCTGCATTGTCCTGCACTGTCCTCTCTCTTGCCCTGTATTGTCCTGCGCTGTACTCTCTCTGGAACTGTGTTGTCCTGTGCTGTACTCTCTCTGGAACTGTATTGTCCTGCGCTGTACTCTCTCTGCAACTGTATTGTCCTGTGCTGTACAGTCTCTGGAACTCTATTGTCCTGCGCTGTACTCTCTCCGGAACTGTATTGTCCTGTGCTGTACTCTCTCTTGTACTGTATTGTTCTGCGCTGTACTCTCTCTTGTCCTGTATTGTCCTGTGCTGTACTCTCTCTTGTCCTGTGCTGTACTCTCTCTTGTCCTGTATTGTCCTGCACTGTACTCTCTCTGGAACTGTATTGTCCTGCGCTGTACTCTCTCATGTCCTGTATTGTCCTGCGCTGTACTCTCTCTTGTCCTGTATTGTCCTGCGCTGTGCTATCTTTTGTCCTGTATTGTCCTGCGCTGTACTCTCACTGGAACTGTATTGTCCTGCGCTGTACAGTCTCTGGAACTCTATTGTCCTGCGCTGTACTCTCTCTTGTCCTGTATTGTCCTGTGCTGTACTCCCTCTGGAACTGTATTGTCCTGTGCTGTACATTCTCTAGACCTGTATTGTCCTGCGCTGTACTCACTTTGGAACTGCATTGTCCTGCGCTGTACTCTCTCTTGTCCTGTATTGTCTTGCGCTGTACTCTCTCTGGAACTGTATTGTCCTGCGCTGTACTCTCTCTGGAACTGTATTGTCCTGCGCTGTACTCTCTCTGCAACTGTAGTGTCCTGTGCTGTACAGTCTCTGGAACTCTATTGTCCTGCGCTGTACTCTCTCTTGTCCTGTATTGTCCTGTGCTGTACTCTTTCTGGAACTGTATTGTCCTGTGCTGTACTTTCTCTAGACCTGTATTGTCCTGCGCTGTACTCTCTTTGGAACTGCATTGTCCTGCGCTGTACTCTCTCTTGTCCTGCATTGTCCTGCACTGTCCTCTCTCTTGCCCTGTATTGTCCTGCGCTGTACTCTCTCTGGAACTATGTTGTCCTGTGCTGTACTCTCTCTGGAACTGTATTGTCCTGCGCTGTACTCTCTCTGCAACTGTATTGTGCTGTGCTGTACAGTCTCTGGAACTCTATTGTCCTGCGCTGTACTCTCTCCGGAACTGTATTGTCCTGTGCTGTACTCTCTCTTGTACTGTATTGTTCTGCGCTGTACTCTCTCTTGTCCTGTATTGTCCTGTGCTGTACTCTCTCTTGTCCTGTGCTGTACTCTCTCTTGTCCTGTATTGTCCTGCACTGTACTCTCTCTGGAACTGTATTGTCCTGCGCTGTACTCTCTCATGTCCTGTATTGTCCTGCGCTGTACTCTCTCTTGTCCTGTATTGTCCTGCGCTGTGCTATCTTTTGTCCTGTATTGTCCTGCGCTGTACTCTCACTGGAACTGTATTGTCCTGCGCTGTACAGTCTCTGGAACTCTATTGTCCTGCGCTGTACTCTCTCTTGTCCTGTATTGTCCTGCACTGTACTCTCTCTGGAACTGTATTGTCCTGCGCTGTACTCTCTCATGTCCTGTATTGTCCTGCGCTGTACTCTCTCTTGTCCTGTATTGTCCTGCGCTGTGCTATCTTTTGTCCTGTATTGTCCTGCGCTGTACTCTCACTGGAACTGTATTGTCCTGCGCTGTACTCTCTCTTGTCCTGTATTGTCCTGTGCTGTACTCTCTCTGGAACAGTATTCTCCTGCACTGTACACTCTCTGGAACTGTATTGTCCTGCGCTGTACTCTCTCTGGAACTGTATTGTCCTGCGCTGTACTCTCTCTGGAACTGTATTGTCCTGTGCTGTACTCTCTCTTGTCCTGCGCTGAACTCTCTCTGGAACTGTATTGTCCTGCGCTGTACTCTCTCTGGAACTGAATTGTCATGTGCTGTACTCTCTCTGGAACTGTATTGGCCTGTGCTGTAATCTCTCTGGAGCTGTATTGTCCTGCGCAGTACTCTCTCTGGAACTGTATTGTCATGTGCTGTACTCTCTGTTGTCCTGTATTGTCCTGTGCTGTACTCTCTCTGGAACTGTATTGTCCTGCACTGTACTCTCTCTGGAACTGTATTGTCCTGCGCTGTACTCTCTCTGGAACTGTATTGTCCCGCGCTGTACTCTCTCTGGAACTGTATTGTCCTGTGCTGTACGCTCTCTGGAACTGTATTGTCCTGCGCTGTACTCTCTCTGGAACTGTATTGTCCTGTGCTGTACTCTCTCTTGTCCTGTATTGTGCCGTGCTTTACTCTCTCTGGAACTGTATTGTCCTGTGCTGTACTCTCTCTGGAACTATATTGTCCTGCGCTGTACTCTCTCTGGAACTGTATTGTCCTGTGCTGTACTCTCTCTGGAACTGTATTGTCCTGCACTGTACCCTCTCTGGAACTGTACTGTCCTGCGCTGTACTCTCTCTGCAACTGTATTGTCCTGTGCTGTACAGTCTCTGGAACTCTATTGTCCTGCGCTGTACTCTCTCCGGAACTGTATTGTCCTGTGCTGTACTCTCTCTTGTCCTGTATTGTTCTGCGCTGTACTCTCTCTTGTCCTGTATTGTCCTGTGCTGTACTCTCTCTTGTCCTGTGCTGTACTCTCTCTTGTCCTGTATTGTCCTGCACTGTACTCTCTCTGGAACTGTATTGTCCTGCGCTGTACTCTCTCATGTCCTGTATTGTCCTGCGCTGTACTCTCTCTTGTCCTGTATTGTCCTGCGCTGTACTCTCTCTTGTCCTGTATTGTCCTGCGCTGTGCTATCTTTTGTCCTGTATTGTCCTGCGCTGTACTCTCACTGGAACTGTATTGTCCTGCGCTGTACTCTCTCTTGTCCTGTATTGTCCTGTGCTGTACTCTCTCTGGAACTGTATTCTCCTGCACTGTACACTCTCTGGAACTGTATTGTCCTGCGCTGTACTCTCTCTGGAACTGTATTGTCCTGCGCTGTACTCTCTCTGGAACTGTATTGTCCTGTGCTGTACCCTCTCTTGTCCTGTATTGTCCCGTGCTGTACTCTCTCTGGAACTGTATTGTCCTGTGCTGGACTGTCTCTGGAACTGTATTGTCCCGCGCTGTACTCTCTCTGGAACTGTATTCTCCTGCACTGTACACTCTCTGGAACTGTATTGTCCTGCGCTGTACTCTCTCTGGAACTGTATTGTCCTGCGCTGTACTCTCTCTGGAACTGTATTGTCCTGTGCTGTACCCTCTCTTGTCCTGTATTGTCCCGTGCTGTACTCTCTCTGGAACTGTATTGTCCTGTGCTGTACTCTCTCTGGAACTGTATTGTCCTGCGCTGTACTCTCTCTGGAACTGTATTGTCCTGTGCTGTACTCTCTCTTGTCCTGCGCTGAACTCTCTCTGGAACTGTATTGTCCTGCGCTGTACTCTCTCTGGAACTGTATTGTCATGTGCTGTACTCTCTGTTGTCCTGTATTGTCCTGTGCTGTACTCTCTCTGGAACTGTATTGTCCTGCACTGTACCCTCTCTGGAACTGTATTGTCCTGCGCTGTACACTCTCTGGAACTGTATTGTCCTGCGCAGTACTCTCTCTGGAACTGTATTGTCATGTGCTGTACTCTCTGTTGTCCTGTATTGTCCTGTGCTGTACTCTCTCTGGAACTGTATTGTCCTGCACTGTACTCTCTCTGGAACTGTATTGCCCTGCGCTGTACTCTCTCTGGAACTGTATAGTCCTGCGCTGTACTCTCTCTGGAACTGTATTGTCCTGTGCTGTACTCTCTCTGGAACTGTATTGTCCTGCGCTGTACTCTCTCTGGAACTGTATTGTCCTGTGCTGTACCCTCTCTTGTCCTGTATTGTCCCGTGCTGTACTCTCTCTGGAACTGTATTGTCCTGTGCTGGACTGTCTGTGGAACTGTATTGTCCCACGCTGTACTCTCTCTGGAACTGTATTGTCCTGTGCTGTATGCTCTCTGGAACTGTATTGTCCTGCGCTGTACTCTCTCTGGAACTGTATTGTCCTGTGCTGTACTCTCTCTTGTCCTGTATTGTGCCGTGCTTTACTCTCTCTGGAACTGTATTGTCCTGTGCTGTACTCTCTCTGGAACTGTATTGTCCTGCGCTGTACTCTCTCTGGAACTGTATTGTCCTGTGCTGTACTCTCTCTGGAACTGTATTGTCCTGCACTGTACCCTCTCTGGAACTGTACTGTCCTGCGCTGTACTCTCTCTGGAACTGTATTGTCCTGTGCTGTACTCTCTCTTGTCCTGCGCTGTACTCTTTCTGGAACTGTATTGTCCTGTGCTGTACTCTCTCTGGAACTGTATTGTCCTGCACTGTACTCTCTCTGGAACTGTATTGTCCTGCGCTGTACTCTCTCTGCAACTGTAGTGTCCTGTGCTGTACAGTCTCTGGAACTCTATTGTCCTGCGCTGTGCTCTCTCTTGTCCTGTATTGTCCTGTGCTGTACTCTTTCTGGAACTGTATTGTCCTGTGCTGTACTTTCTCTAGAACTGTATTGTCCTGCGCTGTACTCTCTTTGGAACTGCATTGTCCTGCGCTGTACTCTCTCTTGTCCTGCATTGTCCTGCACTGTCCTCTCTCTTGTCCTGTATTGTCCTGCGCTGTACTCTCTCTGGAACTGTATTGTCCTGTGCTGTACTCTCTCTGGAACTGTATTGTCCTGCGCTGTACTCTCTCTGCAACTGTATTGTCCTGTGCTGTACAGTCTCTGGAACTCTATTGCCCTGCGCTGTACTCTCTCCGGAACAGTATTGTCCTGTGCAGTACTCTCTCTTGTCCTGTATTGTTCTGCGCTGTACTCTCTCTTGTCCTGTATTTTCCTGTGCTGTAATCTCTCTTGTCCTGTGCTGTACTCTCTCTTTTCCTGTATTGTCCTGCACTGTACTCTCTCTGGAACTGTATTGTCCTGCGCTGTACTCTCTCATGTCCTGTATTGTGCTGCGCTGTACTCTCTCTTGTCTTGTATTGTCCTGCGCTGTGCCATCTTTTGTCCTGTATTGTCCTGCGCTGTACTCTCACTGGAACTGTATTGTCCTGCACTGTACTCTCTCTTGTCCTGTATTGTCCTGTGCTGTACTCTCTCTGGAACTGTATTGTCCTGCACTGTACTCTCTCTGGAACTGTATTGTCCTGCGCTGTACTCTCTCTGGAACTGTATAGTCCTGCGCTGTACTCTCTCTGGAACTATATTGTCCTGTGCTGTACTCTCTCTGGAACTGTATTGTCCTGCGCTGTACTCTCTCTGGAACTGTATTGTCCTGTGCTGTACCCTCCCTTGTCCTGTATTGTCCCGTGCTGTACTCTCTCTGGAACTGTATTGTCCTGTGCTGGACTGTCTCTGGAACTGTATTGTCCCGCGCTGTACTCTCTCTGGAACTGTATTGTCCTGTGCTGTACTCTCTCTGGAACTGTATTGTCCTGCGCTGTACTTTTTCTGGAACTGTATTGTCCTGTGCTGTACTCTCTCTTGTCCTGTATTGGCCTGTGCTGTACTCTCTCTGGAGCTGTATTGTCCTGCGCAGTACTCTCTCTGGAACTGTATTGTCATGTGCTGTACTCTCTGTTGTCCTGTATTGTCCTGTGCTGTACTCCCTCCGGAACTGTATTGTCCTGCACTGTACTCTCTCTGGAACTGTATTGTCCTGTGCTGTACTCTCTCTGGAACTGTATTGTCCTGTGCTGTACTCTCTCTGGAACTGTATTGTCCTGCGCTGTACTCTCTCTGGAACTGTATTGTCCTGTGCTCTACTCTCTCTGGAACTGTATTGTCCTGCGCTGTACTCCCTCTGGAACTGTATTGTCCTGTGCTGTACATTCTCTAGACCTGTATTGTCCTGCGCTGTACTCACTTTGGAACTGCATTGTCCTGCGCTGTACTCTCTCTTGTCCTGTATTGTGTTGCGCTGTACTCTCTCTGGAACTGTATTGTCCTGTGCTGTACTCTCTCTGGAACTGTATTGTCCTGTGCTGTACATTCTCTAGACCTGTATTGTCCTGCGCTGTACTCACTTTGGAACTGCATTGTCCTGCGCTGTACTCTCTTTGGAACTGCATTGTCCTGCGCTGTACTCTCTCTTGTCCTGCATTGTCCTGCACTGTCCTCTCTCTTGCCCTGTATTGTCCTGCGCTGTACTCTCTCTGGAACTGTGTTGTCCTGTGCTGTACTCTCTCTGGAACTGTATTGTCCTGCGCTGTACTCTCTCTGCAACTGTATTGTCCTGTGCTGTACAGTCTCTGGAACTCTATTGTCCTGCGCTGTACTCTCTCCGGAACTGTATTGTCCTGTGCTGTACTCTCTCTTGTACTGTATTGTTCTGCGCTGTACTCTCTCTTGTCCTGTATTGTCCTGTGCTGTACTCTCTCTTGTCCTGTGCTGTACTCTCTCTTGTCCTGTATTGTCCTGCACTGTACTCTCTCTGGAACTGTATTGTCCTGCGCTGTACTCTCTCATGTCCTGTATTGTCCTGCGCTGTACTCTCTCTTGTCCTGTATTGTCCTGCGCTGTGCTATCTTTTGTCCTGTATTGTCCTGCGCTGTACTCTCACTGGAACTGTATTGTCCTGCGCTGTACAGTCTCTGGAACTCTATTGTCCTGCGCTGTACTCTCTCTTGTCCTGTATTGTCCTGTGCTGTACTCCCTCTGGAACTGTATTGTCCTGTGCTGTACATTCTCTAGACCTGTATTGTCCTGCGCTGTACTCACTTTGGAACTGCATTGTCCTGCGCTGTACTCTCTCTTGTCCTGTATTGTCTTGCGCTGTACTCTCTCTGGAACTGTATTGTCCTGCGCTGTACTCTCTCTGGAACTGTATTGTCCTGCGCTGTACTCTCTCTGCAACTGTAGTGTCCTGTGCTGTACAGTCTCTGGAACTCTATTGTCCTGCGCTGTACTCTCTCTTGTCCTGTATTGTCCTGTGCTGTACTCTTTCTGGAACTGTATTGTCCTGTGCTGTACTTTCTCTAGACCTGTATTGTCCTGCGCTGTACTCTCTTTGGAACTGCATTGTCCTGCGCTGTACTCTCTCTTGTCCTGCATTGTCCTGCACTGTCCTCTCTCTTGCCCTGTATTGTCCTGCGCTGTACTCTCTCTGGAACTATGTTGTCCTGTGCTGTACTCTCTCTGGAACTGTATTGTCCTGCGCTGTACTCTCTCTGCAACTGTATTGTCCTGTGCTGTACAGTCTCTGGAACTCTATTGTCCTGCGCTGTACTCTCTCCGGAACTGTATTGTCCTGTGCTGTACTCTCTCTTGTACTGTATTGTTCTGCGCTGTACTCTCTCTTGTCCTGTATTGTCCTGTGCTGTACTCTCTCTTGTCCTGTGCTGTACTCTCTCTTGTCCTGTATTGTCCTGCACTGTACTCTCTCTGGAACTGTATTGTCCTGCGCTGTACTCTCTCATGTCCTGTATTGTCCTGCGCTGTACTCTCTCTTGTCCTGTATTGTCCTGCGCTGTGCTATCTTTTGTCCTGTATTGTCCTGCGCTGTACTCTCACTTGAACTGTATTGTCCTGCGCTGTACTCTCTCTTGTCCTGTATTGTCCTGTGCTGTACTCTCTCTGGAACAGTATTCTCCTGCACTGTACACTCTCTGGAACTGTATTGTCCTGCGCTGTACTCTCTCTGGAACTGTATTGTCCTGCGCTGTACTCTCTCTGGAACTGTATTGTCCTGTGCTGTACTCTCTCTTGTCCTGCGCTGAACTCTCTCTGGAACTGTATTGTCCTGCGCTGTACTCTCTCTGGAACTGAATTGTCATGTGCTGTACTCTCTCTGGAACTGTATTGGCCTGTGCTGTAATCTCTCTGGAGCTGTATTGTCCTGCGCAGTACTCTCTCTGGAACTGTATTGTCATGTGCTGTACTCTCTGTTGTCCTGTATTGTCCTGTGCTGTACTCTCTCTGGAACTGTATTGTCCTGCACTGTACTCTCTCTGGAACTGTATTGTCCTGCGCTGTACTCTCTCTGGAACTGTATTGTCCCGCGCTGTACTCTCTCTGGAACTGTATTGTCCTGTGCTGTACGCTCTCTGGAACTGTATTGTCCTGCGCTGTACTCTCTCTGGAACTGTATTGTCCTGTGCTGTACTCTCTCTTGTCCTGTATTGTGCCGTGCTTTACTCTCTCTGGAACTGTATTGTCCTGTGCTGTACTCTCTCTGGAACTGTATTGTCCTGCGCTGTACTCTCTCTGGAACTGTATTGTCCTGTGCTGTACTCTCTCTGGAACTGTATTGTCCTGCACTGTACCCTCTCTGGAACTGTACTGTCCTGCGCTGTACTCTCTCTGCAACTGTATTGTCCTGTGCTGTACAGTCTCTGGAACTCTATTGTCCTGCGCTGTACTCTCTCCGGAACTGTATTGTCCTGTGCTGTACTCTCTCTTGTCCTGTATTGTTCTGCGCTGTACTCTCTCTTGTCCTGTATTGTCCTGTGCTGTACTCTCTCTTGTCCTGTGCTGTACTCTCTCTTGTCCTGTATTGTCCTGCACTGTACTCTCTCTGGAACTGTATTGTCCTGCGCTGTACTCTCTCATGTCCTGTATTGTCCTGCGCTGTACTCTCTCTTGTCCTGTATTGTCCTGCGCTGTACTCTCTCTTGTCCTGTATTGTCCTGCGCTGTGCTATCTTTTGTCCTGTATTGTCCTGCGCTGTACTCTCACTGGAACTGTATTGTCCTGCGCTGTACTCTCTCTTGTCCTGTATTGTCCTGTGCTGTACTCTCTCTGGAACTGTATTCTCCTGCACTGTACACTCTCTGGAACTGTATTGTCCTGCGCTGTACTCTCTCTGGAACTGTATTGTCCTGCGCTGTACTCTCTCTGGAACTGTATTGTCCTGTGCTGTACCCTCTCTTGTCCTGTATTGTCCCGTGCTGTACTCTCTCTGGAACTGTATTGTCCTGTGCTGGACTGTCTCTGGAACTGTATTGTCCCGCGCTGTACTCTCTCTGGAACTGTATTCTCCTGCACTGTACACTCTCTGGAACTGTATTGTCCTGCGCTGTACTCTCTCTGGAACTGTATTGTCCTGCGCTGTACTCTCTCTGGAACTGTATTGTCCTGTGCTGTACCCTCTCTTGTCCTGTATTGTCCCGTGCTGTACTCTCTCTGGAACTGTATTGTCCTGTGCTGTACTCTCTCTGGAACTGTATTGTCCTGCGCTGTACTCTCTCTGGAACTGTATTGTCCTGTGCTGTACTCTCTCTTGTCCTGCGCTGAACTCTCTCTGGAACTGTATTGTCCTGCGCTGTACTCTCTCTGGAACTGAATTGTCATGTGCTGTACTCTCTCTGGAACTGTATTGGCCTGTGCTGTAATCTCTCTGGAGCTGTATTGTCCTGCGCAGTACTCTCTCTGGAACTGTATTGTCATGTGCTGTACTCTCTGTTGTCCTGTATTGTCCTGTGCTGTACTCTCTCTGGAACTGTATTGTCCTGCACTGTACTCTCTCTGGAACTGTATTGTCCTGCGCTGTACTCTCTCTGGAACTGTATTGTCCCGCGCTGTACTCTCTCTGGAACTGTATTGTCCTGTGCTGTACGCTCTCTGGAACTGTATTGTCCTGCGCTGTACTCTCTCTGGAACTGTATTGTCCTGTGCTGTACTCTCTCTTGTCCTGTATTGTGCCGTGCTTTACTCTCTCTGGAACTGTATTGTCCTGTGCTGTACTCTCTCTGGAACTGTATTGTCCTGCGCTGTACTCTCTCTGGAACTGTATTGTCCTGTGCTGTACTCTCTCTGGAACTGTATTGTCCTGTGCTGTACAGTCTCTGGAACTCTATTGTCCTGCGCTGTACTCTCTCCGGAACTGTATTGTCCTGTGCTGTACTCTCTCTTGTCCTGTATTGTTCTGCGCTGTACTCTCTCTTGTCCTGTATTGTCCTGTGCTGTACTCTCTCTTGTCCTGTATTGTTCTGCGCTGTACTCTCTCTTGTCCTGTATTGTCCTGTGCTGTACTCTCTCTTGTCCTGTGCTGTACTCTCTCTTGTCCTGTATTGTCCTGCACTGTACTCTCTCAGGAACTGTATTGTCCTGCGCTGTACTCTCTCATGTCCTGTATTGTCCTGCGCTGTACTCTCTCTTGTCCTGTATTGTCCTGCGCTGTACTCTCTCTTGTCCTGTATTGTCCTGCGCTGTGCTATCTTTTGTCCTGTATTGTCCTGCGCTGTACTCTCACTGGAACTGTATTGTCCTGCGCTGTACTCTCTCTTGTCCTGTATTGTCCTGTGCTGTACTCTCTCTGGAACTGTATTCTCCTGCACTGTACACTCTCTGGAACTGTATTGTCCTGCGCTGTACTCTCTCTGGAACTGTATTGTCCTGCGCTGTACTCTCTCTGGAACTGTATTGTCCTGTGCTGTACCCTCTCTTGTCCTGTATTGTCCCGTGCTGTACTCTCTCTGGAACTGTATTGTCCTGTGCTGGACTGTCTCTGGAACTGTATTGTCCCGCGCTGTACTCTCTCTGGAACTGTATTGTCCTGTGCTGTACTCTCTCTGGAACTGTATTGTCCTGCGCTGTACTCTGTCTGGAACTGTATTGTCCTGCGCTGTACTCTCTCTGGAACTGTATTGTCCTGTGTTGTACTCTCTCTTGTCCTGTGCTGAACTCTCTCTGGAACTGTATTGTCATGTGCTGTACTCTCTCTGGAACTGTATTGGCCTGTGCTGTACTCTCTCTGGAGCTGTTTTGTCCTGCGCAGTACTCTCTCTGGAACTGTATTGTCATGTGCTGTACTCTCTGTTGTCGTGTATTGTCCTGTGCTGTACTCTCTCTGGAACTGTATTGTCTTGCGCTGTACTCTCTCTGGAACTGTATTGTCCCGCGCTGTACTCTCTCTGGAACTGTATTGTGCCGTGCTTTACTCTCTCTGGAACTGTATTGTCCTGTGCTGTACTCTCTCTGGAACTGTATTGTCCTGCGCTGTACACTCTCTGGAACTGTATTGTCCTGTGCTGTACTCTCTCTGGAACTGTATTGTCCTGCACTGTACCCTCTCTGGAACTGTACTGTCCTGCGCTGCACTCTCTCTGGAACTGTATTGTCCTGTGCTGTACTCTCTCTTGTCCTGCGCTGTACTCTCTCTGGAACTGTATTGTCCTGTGCTGTACTCTCTCCGGAACTGTATTGTCCTGTGCTGTACTCTCTCTTGTCCTGTATTGTTCTGCGCTGTACTCTCTCTTGTCCTGTATTGTCCTGTGCTGTACTCTCTCTTGTCCTGTGCTGTACTCTCTCTTGTCCTGTATTGTCCTGCACTGTACTCTCTCTGGAACTGTATTGTCCTGCGCTGTACTCTCTCATGTCCTGTATTGTCCTGCGCTGTACTCTCTCTTGTCCTGTATTGTCCTGCGCTGTGCTATCTTTTGTCCTGTATTGTCCTGCGCTGTATTCTCACTGGAACTGTATTGTCCTGCGCTGTACTCTCTCTTGTCCTGTATTGTCCTGTGCTGTACTCTCTCTGGAACTGTATTCTCCTGCACTGTACACTCTCTGGAACTGTATTGTCCTGCGCTGTACTCTCTCTGGAACTGTATTGTCCTGCGCTGTACTCTCTCTGGAACTGTATTGTCCTGTGCTGTACTCTCTGTTGTCCTGCGCTGAACTCTCTCTGGAACTGTATTGTCCTGCGCTGTACTCTCTCTGGAACTGAATTGTCATGTGCTGTACTCTCTCTGGAACTGTATTGGCCTGTGCTGTACTCTCTCTGGAGCTGTATTGTCCTGCGCAGTACTCTCTCTGGAACTGTATTGTCATGTGCTGTACTCTCTGTTGTCCTGTATTGTCCTGTGCTGTACTCTTCCTGGAACTGTATTGTCCTGCACTGTACTCTCTCTGGAACTGTATTGTCCTGCGCTGTACTCACTCTGGAACTGTATAGTCCTGCGCTGTACTCTCTCTGGAACTGTATTGTCCTGTGCTGTACTCTCTCTGGAACTGTATTGTCCTGCGCTGTACTCTCTCTGGAACTGTATTGTCCTGTGCTGTACCCTCTCTTGTCCTGTATTGTCCCGTGCTGTACTCTCTCTGGAACTGTATTGTCCTGTGCTGGACTGTCTCTGGAACTGTATTGTCCCGCGCTGTACTCTCTCTGGAACTGTATTGTCCTGTGCTGTACGCTCTCTGGAACTGTATTGTCCTGCGCTGTACTCTCTCTGGAACTGTATTGTCCTGTGCTGTACTCTCTCTTGTCCTGTATTGTGCCGTGCTTTACTCTCTCTGGAACTGTATTGTCCTGTGCTGTACTCTCTCTGGAACTGTATTGTCCTGCGCTGTACACTCTCTGGAACTGTATTGTCCTGTGCTGTACTCTCTCTGGAACTGTATTGTCCTGCACTGTACCCTCTCTGGAACTGTACTGTCCTGCGCTGTACTCTCTCTGGAACTGTATTGTCCTGTGCTGTACTCTCTCTTGTCCTGCGCTGTACTCTCTCTGGAACTGTATTGTCCTGTGCTGTACTCTCTCCGGAACTGTATTGTCCTGTGCTGTACTCTCTCTTGTCCTGTATTGTTCTGCGCTGTACTCTCTCTTGTCCTGTATTGTCCTGTGCTGTACTCTCTCTTGTCCTGTGCTGTACTCTCTCTTGTCCTGTATTGTCCTGCACTGTACTCTCTGTGGAACTGTATTGTCCTGCGCTGTACTCTCTCATGTCCTGTATTGTCCTGCGCTGTACTCTCTCTTGTCCTGTATTGTCCTGCGCTGTGCTATCTTTTGTCCTGTATTGTCCTGCGCTGTACTCTCACTGGAACTGTATTGTCCTGCGCTGTACTCTCTCTTGTCCTGTATTGTCCTGTGCTGTACTCTCTCTGGAACTGTATTCTCCTGCACTTTACACTCTCTGGAACTGTATTGTCCTGCGCTGAACTCTCTCTGGAACTGTATTGTCCTGCGCTGTACTCTCTCTGGAACTGAATTGTCATGTGCTGTACTCTCTCTGGAACTGTATTGGCCTGTGCTGTAATCTCTCTGGAGCTGTATTGTCCTGCGCAGTACTCTCTCTGGAACTGTATTGTCATGTGCTGTACTCTCTGTTGTCCTGTATTGTCCTGTGCTGTACTCTCTCTGGAACTGTATTGTCCTGCACTGTACTCTCTCTGGAACTGTATTGTCCTGCGCTGTACTCTCTCTGGAACTGTATAGTCCTGCGCTGTACTCTCTCTGGAACTGTATTGTCCTGTGCTGTACTCTCTCTGGAACTGTATTGTCCTGCGCTGTACTCTCTCTGGAACTGTATTGTCCTGTGCTGTACCCTCTCTTGTCCTGTATTTTCCCGTGCTGTACTCTCTCTGGAACTGTATTGTCCTGTGCTGGACTGTCTCTGGAACTGTATTGTCCCACGCTGTACTCTCTCTGGAACTGTATTGTCCTGTGCTGTATGCTCTCTGGAACTGTATTGTCCTGCGCTGTACTCTCTCTGGAACTGTATTGTCCTGTGCTGTACTCTCTCTTGTCCTGTATTGTGCCGTGCTTTACTCTCTCTGGAACTGTATTGTCCTGTGCTGTACTCTCTCTGGAACTGTATTGTCCTGCGCTGTACTCTCTCTGGAACTGTATTGTCCTGTGCTGTACTCTCTCTGGAACTGTATTGTCCTGCACTGTACCCTCTCTGGAACTGTACTGTCCTGCGCTGTACTCTCTCTGGAACTGTATTGTCCTGTGCTGTACTCTCTCTTGTCCTGCGCTGTACTCTCTCTGGAACTGTATTGTCCTGTGCTGTACTCTCTCTGGAACTGTATTGTCCTGCACTGTACTCTCTCTGGAACGGTATTGTCCTGCGCTGTACTCTCTCTGCAACTGTAGTGTCCTGTGCTGTACAGTCTCTGGAACTCTATTGTCCTGCGCTGTGCTCTCTCTTGTCCTGTATTGTCCTGTGCTGTACTCTTTCTGGAACTGTATTGTCCTGTGCTGTACTTTCTCTAGACCTGTATTGTCCTGCGCTGTACTCTCTTTGGAACTGCATTGTCCTGCGCTGTACTCTCTCTTGTCCTGCATTGTCCTGCACTGTCCTCTCTCTTGTCCTGTATTGTCCTGCGCTGTACTCTCTCTGGAACTGTATTGTCCTGTGCTGTACTCTCTCTGGAACTGTATTGTCCTGCGCTGTACTCTCTCTGCAACTGTATTGTCCTGTGCTGTACAGTCTCTGGAACTCTATTGCCCTGCGCTGTACTCTCTCCGGAACAGTATTGTCCTGTGCAGTACTCTCTCTTGTCCTGTATTGTTCTGCGCTGTACTCTCTCTTGTCCTGTGTTTTCCTGTGCTGTACTCTCTCTTGTCCTGTGCTGTACTCTCTCTTTTCCTGTATTGTCCTGCACTGTACTCTCTCTGGAACTGTATTGTCCTGCGCTGTACTCTCTCATGTCCTGTATTGTCCTGCGCTGTACTCTCTCTTGTCTTGTATTGTCCTGCGCTGTGCTATCTTTTGTCCTGTATTGTCCTGCGCTGTACTCTCACTGGAACTGTATTGTCCTGCACTGTACTCTCTCTTGTCCTGTATTGTCCTGTGCTGTACTCTCTCTGGAACTGTATTGTCCTGCACTGTACTCTCTCTGGAACTGTATTGTCCTGCGCTGTACTCTCTCTGGAACTGTATAGTCCTGCGCTGTACTCTCTCTGGAACTATATTGTCCTGTGCTGTACTCTCTCTGGAACTGTATTGTCCTGCGCTGTACTCTCTCTGGAACTGTATTGTCCTGTGCTGTACCCTCCCTTGTCCTGTATTGTCCCGTGCTGTACTCTCTCTGGAACTGTATTGTCCTGTGCTGGACTGTCTCTGGAACTGTATTGTCCCGCGCTGTACTCTCTCTGGAACTGTATTGTCCTGTGCTGTACTCTCTCTGGAACTGTATTGTCCTGCGCTGTACTTTTTCTGGAACTGTATTGTCCTGTGCTGTACTCTCTCTTGTCCTGTATTGGCCTGTGCTGTACTCTCTCTGGAGCTGTATTGTCCTGCGCAGTACTCTCTCTGGAACTGTATTGTCATGTGCTGTACTCTCTGTTGTCCTGTATTGTCCTGTGCTGTACTCTCTCTGGAACTGTATTGTCCTGCACTGTACTCTCTCTGGAACTGTATTGTCCTGTGCTGTACTCTCTCTGGAACTGTATTGTCCTGTGCTGTACTCTCTCTGGAACTGTATTGTCCTGCGCTGTACTCTCTCTGGAACTGTATTGTCCTGTGCTCTACTCTCTCTGGAACTGTATTGTCCTGCGCTGTACTCTCTCTGGAACTGTATTGTCCTGTGCTGTACTCCCTCTGGAACTGTATTGTCCTGTGCTGTACATTCTCTAGACCTGTATTGTCCTGCGCTGTACTCACTTTGGAACTGCATTGTCCTGCGCTGTACTCTCTCTTGTCCTGTATTGTCCTGCACTGTACTCTCTCTTGTCCTGTATTGTCTTGCGCTGTACTCTCTCTGGAACTGTATTGTCCTGTGCTGTACTCTCTCTGGAACTGTATTGTCCTGCGCTGTACTCTCTCTGCAACTGTAGTGTCCTGTGCTGTACAGTCTCTGGAACTCTATTGTCCTGCGCTGTACTCTCTCTTGTCCTGTATTGTCCTGTGCTGTACTCTTTCTGGAACTGTATTGTCCTGTGCTGTACTTTCTCTAGACCTGTATTGTCCTGCGCTGTACTCTCTTTGGAACTGCATTGTCCTGCGCTGTACTCTCTCTTGTCCTGCATTGTCCTGCAGTGTCCTCTCTCTTGTCCTGTATTGTCCTGCGCTGTACTCTCTCTGGAACTGTGTTGTCCTGTGCTGTACTCTCTCTGGAACTGTATTGTCCTGCGCTGTACTCTCTCTGCAACTGTATTGTCCTGTGCTGTACAGTCTCTGGAACTCTATTGTCCTGCGCTGTACTCTCTCCGGAACTGTATTGTCCTGTGCTGTACTCTCTCTTGTACTGTATTGTTCTGCGCTGTACTCTCTCTTGTCCTGTATTGTCCTGTGCTGTACTCTCTCTTGTCCTGTGCTGTACTCTCTCTTGTCCTGTATTGTCCTGCACTGTACTCTCTCTGGAACTGTATTGTCCTGCGCTGTACTCTCTCATGTCCTGTATTGTCCTGCGCTGTACTTTCTCTTGTCCTGTATTGTCCTGCGCTGTGCTATCTTTTGTCCTGTATTGTCCTGCGCTGTACTCTCACTGTAACTGTATTGTCCTGCGCTGTACTCTCTCTTGTCCTGTATTGTCCTGTGCTGTACTCTCTCTGGAACTGTATTCTCCTGCACTGTATCCTCTCTGGAACTGTATTGTCCTGCGCTGTACTCTCTCTGGAACTGTATTGTCCTGCGCTGTACTCTCTCTTGTCCTGCGCTGAACTCTCTCTGGAACTGTATTGTCCTGCACTGTACTCTCTCTGGAACTGAATTGTCATGTGCTGTACTCTCTCTGGAACTGTATTGGCCTGTGCTGTACTCTCTCTGGAGCTGTAGTGTCCTGCGCAGTACTCTCTCTGGAACTGTATTGTCATGTGCTGTACTCTCTGTTGTCCTGTATTGTCCTGTGCTGTACTCTCTCTGGAACTGTATTGTCCTGCACTGTACTCTCTCTGGAACTGTATTGTCCTGCGCTGTACTCTCTCTGGAACTGTATAGTCCTGCGCTGTACTCTCTCTGGAACTGTATTGTCCTGTGCTGTACTCTCTCTGGAACTGTATTGTCCTGCGCTGTACTCTCTCTTGTCCTGTATTGTCCCGTGCTGTACTCTCTCTGGAACTGTATTGTCCTGTGCTGTACCATCTCTTGTCCTGTATTGTCCCGTGCTGTACTCTCTCTGGAACTGTATTGTCCTGTGCTGGATGTCTCTGGAACTGTATTGTCCCGTGCTTTACTCTCTCTGGAACTGTATTGTCCTGTGCTGTACTCTCTCTGCAACTGTATTGTCCTGTGCTGTACTCTCTCTGGAACTGTATTGTCCTGCGCTGTACTCTCTCTTGTCCTGTATTGTCCCGTGCTGTACTCTCTCTGGAACTGTATTGTCCTGTGCTGTACCCTCTCTTGTCCTGTATTGTCCCGTGCTGTACTCTCTCTGGAACTGTATTGTCCTGTGCTGGATGTCTCTGGAACTGTATTGTCCCGTGCTTTACTCTCTCTGGAACTGTATTGTCCTGTGCTGTACTCTCTCTGGAACTGTATTGTTCTGCGCTGTACTTTCTCTGGAACTGTATTGTCCTGTGCTGTACTCTCTCTGGAACTGTATTGTCCTGTGCTGTACTCTCTCTTGTCCTGTATTGTCCTGTGCTGTACACTCTCTTGTCCTGTATTGTCCTGTGCTGTACTCTCTCTTGTCCTGTATTGTCCTGCGCTGTACAGTCTCTGGAACTGTATTGTCCTGTGCTGGATGTCTCTGGAACTGTATTGTCCCGTGCTTTACTCTCTCCGGAACTGTATTGTCCTGCGCTGTACTCTCTCTGGAACTGTATTGCCCTGCGCTGTACTCTCTCCACATCTGTATTGTCCTGCGCTGTAGTCTCTCCGGAACTGTATTGTCCTGCGCTGTACTCTCTCTGGAACTGTATTGTCCTGCGCTGTACTCTCTCCGGAACTGTATTGTCCTGTGCTGTACAGTCTCTGGAACTGTATTGTTCTGCGCTGTACTCTCTGTGGAACTGTATAGTCCTGCGCTGTACTCTCTCTTGTCCTGTATTGTCCCGTGCGGTACTCTCTCTGGAACTGTATTGTCCTGCGCTGTACCCTCTCTTGTCCTGTATTGTCCCGTGCGGTACTCTCTCTGGAACTGTATAGTCCTGCGCTGTACCCTCTCTTGTCCTGTATTGTCCTGTGCTGTACTCTCTCTGGAACTGTATTGTTCTGCGCTGTACTCTCTGTGGAACTGTATAGTCCTGCGCTGTACTCTCTCTTGTCCTGTATTGTCCCGTGCGGTACTCTCTCTGGAACTGTATTGTCCTGCGCTGTACTCTCTCTTGAACTGTATTGTCCTGTGCTGTACTCTCTCTGGAACTGTATTGTCCTGCGCTGTACTCTCTCTGGAACTGTATAGTCCTGCGCTGTACTCTCTCTGGAACTGTATTGTCCTGTGCTGTACTCTCTATGGAACTGTATTGTCCTACGCTGTACTCTCTTGTCCTGTATTGTCCTGTGCTGTACACTCTCTTGTCCTGTATTGTCCTGTGCTGTACACTCTCTGGTCATGTATTGTCCTGTGCTGTTCTCTCTCTGGAACTGTATTGTTCTGCGTTGTATTCTCTCTGGAACTGTATTGTCCTGTGCTGTACTCTCTCTGGAACTGTATTGTTCTGCGCTGTACTCTCTCAGGAACTTTATTGTCCTGTGCTGTACTCTCTCTGGAACTGTATTGTCCTGTACTGTACTCTCTCTTGTCCTGTATTGTCCTGTGTGGTACTCTCTCTTGTCCTGTATTGTCCTGCGCTGTACTCTCTCTTGTCCTGTTCTGTCCTGTGTTGTACTCTCTCTGGAACTGTATTGTCCTGCGCTGTACTCTCTCTTGTCCTGTATTGTCCCGTGCGGTACTCTCTCTGGAACTGTATTGTCCTGCGCTGTACTCTCTCTTGTCCTGTTCTGTCCTGTGTTGTACTCTCTCTGGAACTGTATAGTCCTGCGCTGTACTCTCTCTTGTCCTGTATTGTCCCGTGCGGTACTCTCTCTGGAACTGTACTGTCCTGCGCTGTAGTCTCTCCGGAACTGTATTGTTCTGCGCTGTACTCTCTGTGGAACTGTATAGTCCTGCGCTGTACTCTCTCTTGTCCTGTATTGTCCCGTGCGGTACTCTCTCTGGAACTGTATTGTCCTGCGCTGTACTCTCTCTTGAACTGTATAGTCCTGCGCTGTACTCTCTCTGGAACTGTATTGTCCTGCGCTGTACTCTCTCTGGAACTGTATTGTCCTGCGCTGTACTCTCTATGGAACTGTATTGTCCTACGCTGTACTCTCTTGTCCTGTATTGTCCTGTGCTGTACACTCTCTTGTCCTGTATTGTCCTGTGGTGTACACTCTCTGGTCATGTATTGTCCTGTGCTGTTCTCTCTCTGGAACTGTATTGTTCTGCGTTGTATTCTCTCTGGAACTGTATTGTCCTGTGCTGTACTCTCTCTGGAACTGTATTGTTCTGCGCTGTACTCTCTCAGGAACTTTATTGTCCTGTGCTGTACTCTCTCTGGAACTGTATTGTCCTGTGCTGTACTCTCTCTGGAACTGTATTGTCCTGCGCTGTACTCTCTCTGGAACTGTATTGTCCTGTGCTGTACACTCTCTGGAACTGTATTGTCCTGCGCTGTACTCTCTCTGGAACTGTATTGTCCTGCGCTGTACTCTCTATGGAACTGTATTGTCCTACGCTGTACTCTCTTGTCCTGTATTGTCCTGTGCTGTACACTCTCTTGTCCTGTATTGTCCTGTGGTGTACACTCTCTGGTCATGTATTGTCCTGTGCTGTTCTCTCTCTGGAACTGTATTGTTCTGCGTTGTATTCTCTCTGGAACTGTATTGTCCTGTGCTGTACTCTCTCTGGAACTGTATTGTTCTGCGCTGTACTCTCTCAGGAACTTTATTGTCCTGTGCTGTACTCTCTCTGGAACTGTATTGTCCTGTACTGTACTCTCTCTTGTCCTGTATTGTCCTGTGTGGTACTCTCTCTTGTCCTGTATTGTCCTGCGCTGTACTCTCTCTTGTCCTGTTCTGTCCTGTGTTGTACTCTCTCTTGAACCGTATTGTCCTGCGCTGTACTGTCTCTTCTCCTGTATTGTCCTGCGCTGTACTGTCTCTTGTCCTGTATTGTCCTGCGCTGTACTCTCTCTGGAACTGTATTGTCCCGTGCTGTACGCTCTCCGGAACTGTATTGTCCTGCACTGTACTCTCTCTTGTCCTGTATTGTCCTGCACTGTACTCTCTCCAGAACTGTATTGTCCTGCACTGTACTCTCTCTTGTCCTGTATTGTCCTGCACTGTACTCTCTCTGGAACTGTATTGTCCTGCACTGTACTCTCTCTTGTCCTGTATTGTACTTCGCTGTTCTCTCTCTGGAAGTGTACTGTCCTGCACTGTACTCTCTCTTGTCCTGTATTGTCCTGCGCTGTACTCTCTCCGGAACTGTATTGTCATGCACTGTACTCTCTCCAGAATTGTATTATCCTGCGCTGTACTCTCTCTGGAACTGTTTTGTCCTGTGCTGAACTCTCTCCGGAATCGTATTGTCCTGCGCTGTACTCTCTCCGGAACTGTATTGTCCTGCGCTGTACCCTCTCCGGAACTGTATTGTCCTGCGCTGTATTCTCGCTGGAACTGTATTGTCCTGTGCTGTACTCTCTCTTGTCCTGTATTGTCCTGTGCTGTACACTCTCTTGTCCTGTATTGTCCTGCGCTGTACTCTCTCTGGAACTGTATTGTTCTGCGCTGTATTCTCTCTGGAACTGTATTGTCCTGTGCTGTACTCTCTCTGGAACTGTATTGTTCTGCGCTGTACTCTCTCTGGAACTGTATTGTCCTGTGCTGTACTCTCTGTGGAACTGTATTGTCCTGCTCTGTACTCTCTCTTGTCCTGTATTGTCCCGTGCGGTACTCTCTCTGGAACTGTATTGTCCTGCGCTGTACTCTCTCTTGAACTGTATTGTCTGGTGCTGTACTCTCTATGGAACTGTATTGTCCTACGCTGTACTCTCTCTTGTCCTGTATTGTCCTGCGCTGTAATCTCTGTGGAACTGTATTGTCCCGTGCTGTACACTCTCTTGTCCTGTATTGTCCTGTGCTGTACTCTCTCTGGAACTGTATTGTTCTGCGTTGTATTCTCTCTGGAACTGTATTGTCCTGTGTTGTACTCTCTCTGGAACTGTATTGTTCTGCGCTGTACTGTCTCTTCTCCTGTATTGTCCTGCGCTGTACTGTCTCTTCTCCTGCATTGTCCTGCGCTGTACTATCTCTGGAACTGTATTGCCCCGTGCTGTACGCTCTCCGGAACTGTATTGTCCTGCACTGTACTCTCTGTTGTCCTGTATTGTCCTGCACTGTACTCTCTCCAGAACTGTATTGTCCTGCACTGTACTCTCTCTTGTCCTGTATTGTCCTGCACTGTACTCTCTCTGGAACTGTATTGTCCTGCACTGTACTCTCTCTTGTCCTGTGTTGTACTTCTCTGTACTCTCTCTGGAAGTGTACTGTCCTGCACTGTACTCTCTCTTGTCCTGTATTGTCCTGTGCTGTACTCTCTCTGGAACTGTATTGTTCTGCGCTGTACTGTCTCTTCTCCTGTATTGTCCTGCGCTGTACTGTCTCTTCTCCTGCATTGTCCTGCGCTGTACTATCTCTGGAACTGTATTGTCCCGTGCTGTACGCTCTCCGGAACTGTATTGTCCTGCACTGTACTCTCTCTTGTCCTGTATTGTCCTGCACTGTACTCTCTCCAGAACTGTATTGTCCTGCACTGTACTCTCTCTTGTCCTGTATTGTCCTGCACTGTACTCTCTCTTGTCCTGTATTGTACTTCGCTGTACTCTCTCTGGAAGTGTACTGTCCTGCACTGTACTCTCTCTTGTCCTGTATTGTCCTGCGCTGTACTCTCTCCGGAACTGTATTGTCATGCACTGTTCTCTCTCCAGAACTGTATTATCCTGCGCTGTACTCTCTCTGTAACTGTCTTGTCCTGCTCTGTACTCTCTCTGGAACTGTATTGTCCTGCGCTGTACTCTCTCTTGAACTGTATTGTCCTGTGCTGTACTCTCTCTGGAACTGTATTGTCCTGCGCTGTACTCTCTCTGGAACTGTATTGTCCCGTGCTGTACTCTGTCCGGAACTGTATTGTCCTGCGCTGTACTCTCTCTTGAACTGTATTGTCCTGCGCTGTACTCTCTCTTGTCCTGTATTGTCCTGTGTTGTACTCTCTCTTGTCCTGCATTGTCCTGTGCTGTACTCTCTCCGGAACTGTATTGTCCTGCGCTGTACTCTCTCTGGAACTGTATTGCCCTGCGCTATACTCTCTCTGGAACTGTATTGTCCTGCGCTGTACTCTCTCTGGAACTGTATTGTCCTGCGCTGTACTCTCTCAGGAACTGTATTGTTCTGCGCTGTACTCTCTGTGGAACTGTATTGTCCTGCGCTGTACTCTCTCTTGTCCTGTATTGTCCCGTGCGGTACTCTCTCTGGAACTGTATTGTCCTGCGCTGTACTCTCTCTTGAACTGTATTGTCCTGCACTGTAATCTCTATGGAACTGTATTGTCCTACACTGTACTCTCTTATCCTGTATTGTCCTGCGCTGTACTCTCTCTGGAACTGTATTGTCCTCTGCTGTACTCTCTCTGGAACTGTATTGTCCTGCGCTGTACTCTCTCTTGTCCTGTTCTGTCCTGTGTTGTACTCTCTCTTGAACTGTATTGTCCTGCACTGTACTGTCTCTTCTCCTGTATTGTCCTGCGCTGTACTGTCTCTTCTCCTGCATTGTCCTGCGCTGTACTCTCTCTGGAACTGTATTGTCCCGTGCTGTACGCTCTCCGGAACTGTATTGTCCTGCACTGTACTCTCTCTTGTCCTGTATTGTCCTGCGCTGTACTCTCTCTGGAACTGTATTGTCCTGCGCTGTACTCTCTCTGGAACTGTATTGTCCTGTGCTGTACTCTCTCTGGAACTGTATTGTCCGGCGCTGTACCCTCTCCGGAACTGTTTTGTCCTGTGCTGTACTCCCTCTGGAACTGTATTGTCCCGTGCTGTACTCTCTCCGGAACTGTATTGTCCTGCACTGTACTCTCTCTTGTCCTGTATTGTCCTGCACTGTACTCTCTCTGGAACTGTATTGTCCTGCACTGTACTCTCTCTTGTCCTGTATTGTACTTCGCTGTACTCTCTCTGGAAGTGTACTGTCCTGCACTGTACTCTCTCTTGTCCTGTATTGTCCTGCGCTGTACTCTCTCCGGAACTGTATTGTCATGCACTGCACTCTCTCCATAACTGTATTGTCCTGCGCTGTAATCTCTCCGGAACTGTATTGTCCTGCGCTGTACTCTCTCTGGAACTGTTTTGTCCTGTGCTGAACTCTCTCCGGAACCATATTGTCCTGCGCTGTACTCTCTCTGGAACTGTATTGTCCTGCGCTGTACTCTCTCTTGTCCTGCATTGTCCCGTGCTGTACTCTCTCTGGAACTGTATTGTCCTGCGCTGTACTCTCACTGGAACTGTATTGTCCTGTGCTGTACTCTCTCTGGAACTGTATTGTCCCGTGCTGTACGCTCTCCGGAACTGTATTGTCCTGCACTGTACTCTCTCTTGTCCTGTATTGTCCTGCACTGTACTCTCTCCAGAACTGTATTGTCCTGCACTGTACTCTCTCTTGTCCTGTATTGTCCTGCACTGTACTCTCTCTGGAACTGTATTGTCCTGCACTGTACTCTCTCTTGTCCTGTATTGTACTTCGCTGTTCTCTCTCTGGAAGTGTACTGTCCTGCACTGTACTCTCTCTTGTCCTGTATTGTCCTGCGCTGTACTCTCTCCGGAACTGTATTGTCATGCACTGTACTCTCTCCAGAACTGTATTATTCTGCGCTGTACTCTCTCTGGAACTGTTTTGTCCTGTGCTGAACTCTCTCCGGAATCGTATTGTCCTGCGCTGTACTCTCTCCGGAACTGTATTGTCCTGCGCTGTACCCTCTCCGGAACTGTATTGTCCTGCGCTGTATTCTCGCTGGAACTGTATTGTCCTGTGCTGTACTCTCTCTTGTCCTGTATTGTCCTGTGCTGTACACTCTCTTGTCCTGTATTGTCCTGCGCTGTACTCTCTCTGGAACTGTATTGTTCTGCGCTGTATTCTCTCTGGAACTGTATTGTCCTGTGCTGTACTCTCTCTGGAACTGTATTGTTCTGCGCTGTACTCTGTCTGGAACTGTATTGTCCTGTGCTGTACTCTCTGTGGAACTGTATTGTCCTGCTCTGTACTTTCTCTTGTCCTGTATTGTCCCGTGCGGTACTCTCTCTGGAACTGTATTGTCCTGCGCTGTACTCTCTCTTGAACTGTATTGTCTGGTGCTGTACTCTCTATGGAACTGTATTGTCCTACGCTGTACTCTCTCTTGTCCTGTATTGTCCTGCGCTGTAATCTCTGTGGAACTGTATTGTCCCGTGCTGTACACTCTCTTGTCCTGTATTGTCCTGTGCTGTACTCTCTCTGGAACTGTATTGTTCTGCGTTGTATTCTCTCTGGAACTGTATTGTCCTGTGCTGTACTCTCTCTGGAACTGTATTGTTCTGCGCTGTACTGTCTCTTCTCCTGTATTGTCCTGCGCTGTACTGTCTCTTCTCCTGCATTGTCCTGCGCTGTACTATCTCTGGAACTGTATTGTCCCGTGCTGTACGCTCTCCGGAACTGTATTGTCCTGCACTGTACTCTCTGTTGTCCTGTATTGTCCTGCACTGTACTCTCTCTAGAACTGTATTGTCCTGCACTGTACTCTCTCTTGTCCTGTATTGTCCTGTGCTGTACTCTCTCTGGAACTGTATTGTCCTGCGCTGTACTCTCACTGGAACTGTATTGTCCTGTGCTGTACTCTCTCTGGAACTGTATTGTCCCGTGCTGTACTCTCTCTTGTCCTGCATTGTCCCGTGCTGTACTCTCTCTGGAACTGTATTGTCCTGCGCTGTACTCTCACTGGAACTGTATTGTCCTGTGCTGTACTCTCTCTGGAACTGTATTGTCCCGTGCTGTACGCTCTCCGGAACTGTATTGTCCTGCACTGTACTCTCTCTTGTCCTGTATTGTCCTGCACTGTACTCTCTCCAGAACTGTATTGTCCTGCACTGTACTCTCTCTTGTCCTGTATTGTCCTGCACTGTACTCTCTCTGGAACTGTATTGTCCTGCACTGTACTCTCTCTTGTCCTGTATTGTACTTCGCTGTTCTCTCTCTGGAAGTGTACTGTCCTGCACTGTACTCTCTCTTGTCCTGTATTGTCCTGCGCTGTACTCTCTCCGGAACTGTATTGTCATGCACTGTACTCTCTCCAGAACTGTATTATTCTGCGCTGTACTCTCTCTGGAACTGTTTTGTCCTGTGCTGAACTCTCTCCGGAATCGTATTGTCCTGCGCTGTACTCTCTCCGGAACTGTATTGTCCTGCGCTGTACCCTCTCCGGAACTGTATTGTCCTGCGCTGTATTCTCGCTGGAACTGTATTGTCCTGTGCTGTACTCTCTCTTGTCCTGTATTGTCCTGTGCTGTACACTCTCTTGTCCTGTATTGTCCTGCGCTGTACTCTCTCTGGAACTGTATTGTTCTGCGCTGTATTCTCTCTGGAACTGTATTGTCCTGTGCTGTACTCTCTCTGGAACTGTATTGTTCTGCGCTGTACTCTCTCTGGAACTGTATTGTCCTGTGCTGTACTCTCTGTGGAACTGTATTGTCCTGCTCTGTACTTTCTCTTGTCCTGTATTGTCCCGTGCGGTACTCTCTCTGGAACTGTATTGTCCTGCGCTGTACTCTCTCTTGAACTGTATTGTCTGGTGCTGTACTCTCTATGGAACTGTATTGTCCTACGCTGTACTCTCTCTTGTCCTGTATTGTCCTGCGCTGTAATCTCTGTGGAACTGTATTGTCCCGTGCTGTACACTCTCTTGTCCTGTATTGTCCTGTGCTGTACTCTCTCTGGAACTGTATTGTTCTGCGTTGTATTCTCTCTGGAACTGTATTGTCCTGTGCTGTACTCTCTCTGGAACTGTATTGTTCTGCGCTGTACTGTCTCTTCTCCTGTATTGTCCTGCGCTGTACTGTCTCTTCTCCTGCATTGTCCTGCGCTGTACTATCTCTGGAACTGTATTGTCCCGTGCTGTACGCTCTCCGGAACTGTATTGTCCTGCACTGTACTCTCTGTTGTCCTGTATTGTCCTGCACTGTACTCTCTCTAGAACTGTATTGTCCTGCACTGTACTCTCTCTTGTCCTGTATTGTCCTGCACTGTACTCTCTCTGGAACTGTATTGTCCTGCACTGTACTCTCTCTTGTCCTGTATTGTACTTCGCTGTACTCTCTCTGGAAGTGTACTGTCCTGCACTGTACTCTCTCTTGTCCTGTATTGTCCTGTGCTGTACTCTCTCTGGAACTGTATTGTTCTGCGCTGTACTGTCTCTTCTCCTGTATTGTCCTGCGCTGTACTGTCTCTTCTCCTGCATTGTCCTGCGCTGTACTATCTCTGGAACTGTATTGTCCCGTGCTGTACGCTCTCCGGAACTGTATTGTCCTGCACTGTACTCTCTCTTGTCCTGTATTGTCCTGCACTGTACTCTCTCCAGAACTGTATTGTCCTGCACTGTACTCTCTCTTGTCCTGTATTGTCCTGCACTGTACTCTCTCTTGTCCTGTATTGTACTTCGCTGTACTCTCTCTGGAAGTGTACTGTCCTGCACTGTACTCTCTCTTGTCCTGTATTGTCCTGCGCTGTACTCTCTCCGGAACTGTATTGTCATGCACTATTCTCTCTCCAGAACTGTATTATCCTGCGCTGTACTCTCTCTGGAACTGTTTTGTCCTGTGCTGAACTCTCTCCGGAACCGTATTGTCTTGCGCTGTACTCTCTCTGGAACTGTATTGTCCTGTGCTGTACTCTCTCTGGAACTGTATTGTCCGGCGCTGTACCCTCTCCGGAACTGTATTGTCCTGTGCTGAACTCTCTCCGGAACCGTATTGTCTTGCGCTGTACTCTCTCTGGAACTGTATTGTCCCGTGCTGTACTCTCTCTTGTCCTGCATTGTCCCGTGCTGTACTCTCTCTGGAACTGTATTGTCCTGCGCTGTACTCTCACTGGAACTGTATTGTCCTGTGCTGTACTCTCTCTGGAACTGTATTGTCCCGTGCTGTACGCTCTCCGGAACTGTATTGTCCTGCACTGTACTCTCTCTTGTCCTGTATTGTCCTGCACTGTACTCTCTCCAGAACTGTATTGTCCTGCACTGTACTCTCTCTTGTCCTGTATTGTCCTGCACTGTACTCTCTCTGGAACTGTATTGTCCTGCACTGTACTCTCTCTTGTCCTGTATTGTACTTCGCTGTTCTCTCTCTGGAAGTGTACTGTCCTGCACTGTACTCTCTCTTGTCCTGTATTGTCCTGCGCTGTACTCTCTCCGGAACTGTATTGTCATGCACTGTACTCTCTCCAGAACTGTATTATTCTGCGCTGTACTCTCTCTGGAACTGTTTTGTCCTGTGCTGAACTCTCTCCGGAATCGTATTGTCCTGCGCTGTACTCTCTCCGGAACTGTATTGTCCTGCGCTGTACCCTCTCCGGAACTGTATTGTCCTGCGCTGTATTCTCGCTGGAACTGTATTGTCCTGTGCTGTACTCTCTCTTGTCCTGTATTGTCCTGTGCTGTACACTCTCTTGTCCTGTATTGTCCTGCGCTGTACTCTCTCTGGAACTGTATTGTTCTGCGCTGTATTCTCTCTGGAACTGTATTGTCCTGTGCTGTACTCTCTCTGGAACTGTATTGTTCTGCGCTGTACTCTCTCTGGAACTGTATTGTCCTGTGCTGTACTCTCTGTGGAACTGTATTGTCCTGCTCTGTACTTTCTCTTGTCCTGTATTGTCCCGTGCGGTACTCTCTCTGGAACTGTATTGTCCTGCGCTGTACTCTCTCTTGAACTGTATTGTCTGGTGCTGTACTCTCTATGGAACTGTATTGTCCTACGCTGTACTCTCTCTTGTCCTGTATTGTCCTGCGCTGTAATCTCTGTGGAACTGTATTGTCCCGTGCTGTACACTCTCTTGTCCTGTATTGTCCTGTGCTGTACTCTCTCTGGAACTGTATTGTTCTGCGTTGTATTCTCTCTGGAACTGTATTGTCCTGTGCTGTACTCTCTCTGGAACTGTATTGTTCTGCGCTGTACTGTCTCTTCTCCTGTATTGTCCTGCGCTGTACTGTCTCTTCTCCTGCATTGTCCTGCGCTGTACTATCTCTGGAACTGTATTGTCCCGTGCTGTACGCTCTCCGGAACTGTATTGTCCTGCACTGTACTCTCTGTTGTCCTGTATTGTCCTGCACTGTACTCTCTCTAGAACTGTATTGTCCTGCACTGTACTCTCTCTTGTCCTGTATTGTCCTGCACTGTACTCTCTCTGGAACTGTATTGTCCTGCACTGTACTCTCTCTTGTCCTGTATTGTACTTCGCTGTACTCTCTCTGGAAGTGTACTGTCCTGCACTGTACTCTCTCTTGTCCTGTATTGTCCTGTGCTGTACTCTCTCTGGAACTGTATTGTTCTGCGCTGTACTGTCTCTTCTCCTGTATTGTCCTGCGCTGTACTGTCTCTTCTCCTGCATTGTCCTGCGCTGTACTATCTCTGGAACTGTATTGTCCCGTGCTGTACGCTCTCCGGAACTGTATTGTCCTGCACTGTACTCTCTCTTGTCCTGTATTGTCCTGCACTGTACTCTCTCCAGAACTGTATTGTCCTGCACTGTACTCTCTCTTGTCCTGTATTGTCCTGCACTGTACTCTCTCTTGTCCTGTATTGTACTTCGCTGTACTCTCTCTGGAAGTGTACTGTCCTGCACTGTACTCTCTCTTGTCCTGTATTGTCCTGCGCTGTACTCTCTCCGGAACTGTATTGTCATGCACTATTCTCTCTCCAGAACTGTATTATCCTGCGCTGTACTCTCTCTGGAACTGTTTTGTCCTGTGCTGAACTCTCTCCGGAACCGTATTGTCTTGCGCTGTACTCTCTCTGGAACTGTATTGTCCTGTGCTGTACTCTCTCTGGAACTGTATTGTCCGGCGCTGTACCCTCTCCGGAACTGTATTGTCCTGTGCTGAACTCTCTCCGGAACCGTATTGTCTTGCGCTGTACTCTCTCTGGAACTGTATTGTCCTGCGCTGTACTCTCTCTTGTCCTGCATTGTCCCGTGCTGTACTCTCTCTGGAACTGTATAGTCCTGCGCTGTACTCTCACTGGAACTGTATTGTCCTGCGCTTTACTCTCTCTTGTCCTGTATTGTCCTGTGCTGTACTCTCTCTGGAACTGTATTGTCCTGCACTGTACTCTCTCTGGAACTGTATTGTCCTGCGCTGTACTCTCTCTGGAACTGTATAGTCCTGCGCTGTACTCTCTCTGGAACTATATTGTCCTGTGCTGTACTCTCTCTGGAACTGTATTGTCCTGCGCTGTACTCTCTCTGGAACTGTATTGTCCTGTGCTGTACCCTCCCTTGTCCTGTATTGTCCCGTGCTGTACTCTCTCTGGAACTGTATTGTCCTGTGCTGGACTGTCTCTGGAACTGTATTGTCCCGCGCTGTACTCTCTCTGGAACTGTATTGTCCTGTGCTGTACTCTCTCTGGAACTGTATTGTCCTGCGCTGTACTTTTTCTGGAACTGTATTGTCCTGTGCTGTACTCTCTCTTGTCCTGTATTGGCCTGTGCTGTACTCTCTCTGGAGCTGTATTGTCCTGCGCAGTACTCTCTCTGGAACTGTATTGTCATGTGCTGTACTCTCTGTTGTCCTGTATTGTCCTGTGCTGTACTCCCTCCGGAACTGTATTGTCCTGCACTGTACTCTCTCTGGAACTGTATTGTCCTGTGCTGTACTCTCTCTGGAACTGTATTGTCCTGTGCTGTACTCTCTCTGGAACTGTATTGTCCTGCGCTGTACTCTCTCTGGAACTGTATTGTCCTGTGCTCTACTCTCTCTGGAACTGTATTGTCCTGCGCTGTACTCTCTCTGGAACTGTATTGTCCTGTGCTGTACTCCCTCTGGAACTGTATTGTCCTGTGCTGTACATTCTCTGGACCTGTATTGTCCTGCGCTGTACTCACTTTGGAACTGCATTGTCCTGCGCTGTACTCTCTCTTGTCCTGTATTGTGTTGCGCTGTACTCTCTCTGGAACTGTATTGTCCTGTGCTGTACTCTCTCTGGAACTGTATTGTCCTGCGCTGTACTCTCTCTGCAATTGTAGTGTCCTGTGCTGTACAGTCTCTGGAACTCTATTGTCCTGCGCTGTACTCTCTCTTGTCCTGTATTGTCCTGTGCTGTACTCTTTCTGGAACTGTATTGTCCTGTGCTGTACATTCTCTAGACCTGTATTGTCCTGCGCTGTACTCACTTTGGAACTGCATTGTCCTGCGCTGTACTCTCTTTGGAACTGCATTGTCCTGCGCTGTACTCTCTCTTGTCCTGCATTGTCCTGCACTGTCCTCTCTCTTGCCCTGTATTGTCCTGCGCTGTACTCTCTCTGGAACTGTGTTGTCCTGTGCTGTACTCTCTCTGGAACTGTATTGTCCTGCGCTGTACTCTCTCTGCAACTGTATTGTCCTGTGCTGTACAGTCTCTGGAACTCTATTGTCCTGCGCTGTACTCTCTCCGGAACTGTATTGTCCTGTGCTGTACTCTCTCTTGTACTGTATTGTTCTGCGCTGTACTCTCTCTTGTCCTGTATTGTCCTGTGCTGTACTCTCTCTTGTCCTGTGCTGTACTCTCTCTTGTCCTGTATTGTCCTGCACTGTACTCTCTCTGGAACTGTATTGTCCTGCGCTGTACTCTCTCATGTCCTGTATTGTCCTGCGCTGTACTCTCTCTTGTCCTGTATTGTCCTGCGCTGTGCTATCTTTTGTCCTGTATTGTCCTGCGCTGTACTCTCACTGGAACTGTATTGTCCTGCGCTGTACAGTCTCTGGAACTCTATTGTCCTGCGCTGTACTCTCTCTTGTCCTGTATTGTCCTGTGCTGTACTCCCTCTGGAACTGTATTGTCCTGTGCTGTACATTCTCTAGACCTGTATTGTCCTGCGCTGTACTCACTTTGGAACTGCATTGTCCTGCGCTGTACTCTCTCTTGTCCTGTATTGTCTTGCGCTGTACTCTCTCTGGAACTGTATTGTCCTGCGCTGTACTCTCTCTGGAACTGTATTGTCCTGCGCTGTACTCTCTCTGCAACTGTAGTGTCCTGTGCTGTACAGTCTCTGGAACTCTATTGTCCTGCGCTGTACTCTCTCTTGTCCTGTATTGTCCTGTGCTGTACTCTTTCTGGAACTGTATTGTCCTGTGCTGTACTTTCTCTAGACCTGTATTGTCCTGCGCTGTACTCTCTTTGGAACTGCATTGTCCTGCGCTGTACTCTCTCTTGTCCTGCATTGTCCTGCACTGTCCTCTCTCTTGCACTGTATTGTCCTGCGCTGTACTCTCTCTGGAACTATGTTGTCCTGTGCTGTACTCTCTCTGGAACTGTATTGTCCTGCGCTGTACTCTCTCTGCAACTGTATTGTCCTGTGCTGTACAGTCTCTGGAACTCTATTGTCCTGCGCTGTACTCTCTCCGGAACTGTATTGTCCTGTGCTGTACTCTCTCTTGTACTGTATTGTTCTGCGCTGTACTCTCTCTTGTCCTGTATTGTCCTGTGCTGTACTCTCTCTTGTCCTGTGCTGTACTCTCTCTTGTCCTGTATTGTCCTGCACTGTACTCTCTCTGGAACTGTATTGTCCTGCGCTGTACTCTCTCATGTCCTGTATTGTCCTGCGCTGTACTCTCTCTTGTCCTGTATTGTCCTGCGCTGTGCTATCTTTTGTCCTGTATTGTCCTGCGCTGTACTCTCACTTGAACTGTATTGTCCTGCGCTGTACTCTCTCTTGTCCTGTATTGTCCTGTGCTGTACTCTCTCTGGAACAGTATTCTCCTGCACTGTACACTCTCTGGAACTGTATTGTCCTGCGCTGTACTCTCTCTGGAACTGTATTGTCCTGCGCTGTACTCTCTCTGGAACTGTATTGTCCTGTGCTGTACTCTCTCTTGTCCTGCGCTGAACTCTCTCTGGAACTGTATTGTCCTGCGCTGTACTCTCTCTGGAACTGAATTGTCATGTGCTGTACTCTCTCTGGAACTGTATTGGCCTGTGCTGTAATCTCTCTGGAGCTGTATTGTCCTGCGCAGTACTCTCTCTGGAACTGTATTGTCATGTGCTGTACTCTCTGTTGTCCTGTATTGTCCTGTGCTGTACTCTCTCTGGAACTGTATTGTCCTGCACTGTACTCTCTCTGGAACTGTATTGTCCTGCGCTGTACTCTCTCTGGAACTGTATTGTCCCGCGCTGTACTCTCTCTGGAACTGTATTGTCCTGTGCTGTACGCTCTCTGGAACTGTATTGTCCTGCGCTGTACTCTCTCTGGAACTGTATTGTCCTGTGCTGTACTCTCTCTTGTCCTGTATTGTGCCGTGCTTTACTCTCTCTGGAACTGTATTGTCCTGTGCTGTACTCTCTCTGGAACTGTATTGTCCTGCGCTGTACTCTCTCTGGAACTGTATTGTCCTGTGCTGTACTCTCTCTGGAACTGTATTGTCCTGCACTGTACCCTCTCTGGAACTGTACTGTCCTGCGCTGTACTCTCTCTGCAACTGTATTGTCCTGTGCTGTACAGTCTCTGGAACTCTATTGTCCTGCGCTGTACTCTCTCCGGAACTGTATTGTCCTGTGCTGTACTCTCTCTTGTCCTGTATTGTTCTGCGCTGTACTCTCTCTTGTCCTGTATTGTCCTGTGCTGTACTCTCTCTTGTCCTGTGCTGTACTCTCTCTTGTCCTGTATTGTCCTGCACTGTACTCTCTCTGGAACTGTATTGTCCTGCGCTGTACTCTCTCATGTCCTGTATTGTCCTGCGCTGTACTCTCTCTTGTCCTGTATTGTCCTGCGCTGTACTCTCTCTTGTCCTGTATTGTCCTGCGCTGTGCTATCTTTTGTCCTGTATTGTCCTGCGCTGTACTCTCACTGGAACTGTATTGTCCTGCGCTGTACTCTCTCTTGTCCTGTATTGTCCTGTGCTGTACTCTCTCTGGAACTGTATTCTCCTGCACTGTACACTCTCTGGAACTGTATTGTCCTGCGCTGTACTCTCTCTGGAACTGTATTGTCCTGCGCTGTACTCTCTCTGGAACTGTATTGTCCTGTGCTGTACCCTCTCTTGTCCTGTATTGTCCCGTGCTGTACTCTCTCTGGAACTGTATTGTCCTGTGCTGGACTGTCTCTGGAACTGTATTGTCCCGCGCTGTACTCTCTCTGGAACTGTATTCTCCTGCACTGTACACTCTCTGGAACTGTATTGTCCTGCGCTGTACTCTCTCTGGAACTGTATTGTCCTGCGCTGTACTCTCTCTGGAACTGTATTGTCCTGTGCTGTACCCTCTCTTGTCCTGTATTGTCCCGTGCTGTACTCTCTCTGGAACTGTATTGTCCTGTGCTGTACTCTCTCTGGAACTGTATTGTCCTGCGCTGTACTCTCTCTGGAACTGTATTGTCCTGTGCTGTACTCTCTCTTGTCCTGCGCTGAACTCTCTCTGGAACTGTATTGTCCTGCGCTGTACTCTCTCTGGAACTGAATTGTCATGTGCTGTACTCTCTCTGGAACTGTATTGGCCTGTGCTGTAATCTCTCTGGAGCTGTATTGTCCTGCGCAGTACTCTCTCTGGAACTGTATTGTCATGTGCTGTACTCTCTGTTGTCCTGTATTGTCCTGTGCTGTACTCTCTCTGGAACTGTATTGTCCTGCACTGTACTCTCTCTGGAACTGTATTGTCCTGCGCTGTACTCTCTCTGGAACTGTATTGTCCCGCGCTGTACTCTCTCTGGAACTGTATTGTCCTGTGCTGTACGCTCTCTGGAACTGTATTGTCCTGCGCTGTACTCTCTCTGGAACTGTATTGTCCTGTGCTGTACTCTCTCTTGTCCTGTATTGTGCCGTGCTTTACTCTCTCTGGAACTGTATTGTCCTGTGCTGTACTCTCTCTGGAACTGTATTGTCCTGCGCTGTACTCTCTCTGGAACTGTATTGTCCTGTGCTGTACTCTCTCTGGAACTGTATTGTCCTGCACTGTACCCTCTCTGGAACTGTACTGTCCTGCGCTGTACTCTCTCTGCAACTGTATTGTCCTGTGCTGTACAGTCTCTGGAACTCTATTGTCCTGCGCTGTACTCTCTCCGGAACTGTATTGTCCTGTGCTGTACTCTCTCTTGTCCTGTATTGTTCTGCGCTGTACTCTCTCTTGTCCTGTATTGTCCTGTGCTGTACTCTCTCTTGTCCTGTGCTGTACTCTCTCTTGTCCTGTATTGTCCTGCACTGTACTCTCTCTGGAACTGTATTGTCCTGCGCTGTACTCTCTCATGTCCTGTATTGTCCTGCGCTGTACTCTCTCTTGTCCTGTATTGTCCTGCGCTGTACTCTCTCTTGTCCTGTATTGTCCTGCGCTGTGCTATCTTTTGTCCTGTATTGTCCTGCGCTGTACTCTCACTGGAACTGTATTGTCCTGCGCTGTACTCTCTCTTGTCCTGTATTGTCCTGTGCTGTACTCTCTCTGGAACTGTATTCTCCTGCACTGTACACTCTCTGGAACTGTATTGTCCTGCGCTGTACTCTCTCTGGAACTGTATTGTCCTGCGCTGTACTCTCTCTGGAACTGTATTGTCCTGTGCTGTACCCTCTCTTGTCCTGTATTGTCCCGTGCTGTACTCTCTCTGGAACTGTATTGTCCTGTGCTGGACTGTCTCTGGAACTGTATTGTCCCGCGCTGTACTCTCTCTGGAACTGTATTCTCCTGCACTGTACACTCTCTGGAACTGTATTGTCCTGCGCTGTACTCTCTCTGGAACTGTATTGTCCTGCGCTGTACTCTCTCTGGAACTGTATTGTCCTGTGCTGTACCCTCTCTTGTCCTGTATTGTCCCGTGCTGTACTCTCTCTGGAACTGTATTGTCCTGTGCTGTACTCTCTCTGGAACTGTATTGTCCTGCGCTGTACTCTCTCTGGAACTGTATTGTCCTGTGCTGTACTCTCTCTTGTCCTGCGCTGAACTCTCTCTGGAACTGTATTGTCCTGCGCTGTACTCTCTCTGGAACTGAATTGTCATGTGCTGTACTCTCTCTGGAACTGTATTGGCCTGTGCTGTAATCTCTCTGGAGCTGTATTGTCCTGCGCAGTACTCTCTCTGGAACTGTATTGTCATGTGCTGTACTCTCTGTTGTCCTGTATTGTCCTGTGCTGTACTCTCTCTGGAACTGTATTGTCCTGCACTGTACTCTCTCTGGAACTGTATTGTCCTGCGCTGTACTCTCTCTGGAACTGTATTGTCCCGCGCTGTACTCTCTCTGGAACTGTATTGTCCTGTGCTGTACGCTCTCTGGAACTGTATTGTCCTGCGCTGTACTCTCTCTGGAACTGTATTGTCCTGTGCTGTACTCTCTCTTGTCCTGTATTGTGCCGTGCTTTACTCTCTCTGGAACTGTATTGTCCTGTGCTGTACTCTCTCTGGAACTGTATTGTCCTGCGCTGTACTCTCTCTGGAACTGTATTGTCCTGTGCTGTACTCTCTCTGGAACTGTATTGTCCTGTGCTGTACAGTCTCTGGAACTCTATTGTCCTGCGCTGTACTCTCTCCGGAACTGTATTGTCCTGTGCTGTACTCTCTCTTGTCCTGTATTGTTCTGCGCTGTACTCTCTCTTGTCCTGTATTGTCCTGTGCTGTACTCTCTCTTGTCCTGTATTGTTCTGCGCTGTACTCTCTCTTGTCCTGTATTGTCCTGTGCTGTACTCTCTCTTGTCCTGTGCTGTACTCTCTCTTGTCCTGTATTGTCCTGCACTGTACTCTCTCTGGAACTGTATTGTCCTGCGCTGTACTCTCTCATGTCCTGTATTGTCCTGCGCTGTACTCTCTCTTGTCCTGTATTGTCCTGCGCTGTACTCTCTCTTGTCCTGTATTGTCCTGCGCTGTGCTATCTTTTGTCCTGTATTGTCCTGCGCTGTACTCTCACTGGAACTGTATTGTCCTGCGCTGTACTCTCTCTTGCCCTGTATTGTCCTGTGCTGTACTCTCTCTGGAACTGTATTCTCCTGCACTGTACACTCTCTGGAACTGTATTGTCCTGCGCTGTACTCTCTCTGGAACTGTATTGTCCTGCGCTGTACTCTCTCTGGAACTGTATTGTCCTGTGCTGTACCCTCTCTTGTCCTGTATTGTCCCGTGCTGTACTCTCTCTGGAACTGTATTGTCCTGTGCTGGACTGTCTCTGGAACTGTATTGTCCCGCGCTGTACTCTCTCTGGAACTGTATTGTCCTGTGCTGTACTCTCTCTGGAACTGTATTGTCCTGCGCTGTACTCTGTCTGGAACTGTATTGTCCTGCGCTGTACTCTCTCTGGAACTGTATTGTCCTGTGTTGTACTCTCTCTTGTCCTGTGCAGAACTCTCTCTGGAACTGTATTGTCATGTGCTGTACTCTCTCTGGAACTGTATTGGCCTGTGCTGTACTCTCTCTGGAGCTGTTTTGTCCTGCGCAGTACTCTCTCTGGAACTGTATTGTCATGTGCTGTACTCTCTGTTGTCGTGTATTGTCCTGTGCTGTACTCTCTCTGGAACTGTATTGTCTTGCGCTGTACTCTCTCTGGAACTGTATTGTCCCGCGCTGTACTCTCTCTGGAACTGTATTGTGCCGTGCTTTACTCTCTCTGGAACTGTATTGTCCTGTGCTGTACTCTCTCTGGAACTGTATTGTCCTGCGCTGTACACTCTCTGGAACTGTATTGTCCTGTGCTGTACTCTCTCTGGAACTGTATTGTCCTGCACTGTACCCTCTCTGGAACTGTACTGTCCTGCGCTGCACTCTCTCTGGAACTGTATTGTCCTGTGCTGTACTCTCTCTTGTCCTGCGCTGTACTCTCTCTGGAACTGTATTGTCCTGTGCTGTACTCTCTCCGGAACTGTATTGTCCTGTGCTGTACTCTCTCTTGTCCTGTATTGTTCTGCGCTGTACTCTCTCTTGTCCTGTATTGTCCTGTGCTGTACTCTCTCTTGTCCTGTGCTGTACTCTCTCTTGTCCTGTATTGTCCTGCACTGTACTCTCTCTGGAACTGTATTGTCCTGCGCTGTACTCTCTCATGTCCTGTATTGTCCTGCGCTGTACTCTCTCTTGTCCTGTATTGTCCTGCGCTGTGCTATCTTTTGTCCTGTATTGTCCTGCGCTGTATTCTCACTGGAACTGTATTGTCCTGCGCTGTACTCTCTCTTGTCCTGTATTGTCCTGTGCTGTACTCTCTCTGGAACTGTATTCTCCTGCACTGTACACTCTCTGGAACTGTATTGTCCTGCGCTGTACTCTCTCTGGAACTGTATTGTCCTGCGCTGTACTCTCTCTGGAACTGTATTGTCCTGTGCTGTACTCTCTGTTGTCCTGCGCTGAACTCTCTCTGGAACTGTATTGTCCTGCGCTGTACTCTCTCTGGAACTGAATTGTCATGTGCTGTACTCTCTCTGGAACTGTATTGGCCTGTGCTGTACTCTCTCTGGAGCTGTATTGTCCTGCGCAGTACTCTCTCTGGAACTGTATTGTCATGTGCTGTACTCTCTGTTGTCCTGTATTGTCCTGTGCTGTACTCTTCCTGGAACTGTATTGTCCTGCACTGTACTCTCTCTGGAACTGTATTGTCCTGCGCTGTACTCACTCTGGAACTGTATAGTCCTGCGCTGTACTCTCTCTGGAACTGTATTGTCCTGTGCTGTACTCTCTCTGGAACTGTATTGTCCTGCGCTGTACTCTCTCTGGAACTGTATTGTCCTGTGCTGTACCCTCTCTTGTCCTGTATTGTCCCGTGCTGTACTCTCTCTGGAACTGTATTGTCCTGTGCTGGACTGTCTCTGGAACTGTATTGTCCCGCGCTGTACTCTCTCTGGAACTGTATTGTCCTGTGCTGTACGCTCTCTGGAACTGTATTGTCCTGCGCTGTACTCTCTCTGGAACTGTATTGTCCTGTGCTGTACTCTCTCTTGTCCTGTATTGTGCCGTGCTTTACTCTCTCTGGAACTGTATTGTCCTGTGCTGTACTCTCTCTGGAACTGTATTGTCCTGCGCTGTACACTCTCTGGAACTGTATTGTCCTGTGCTGTACTCTCTCTGGAACTGTATTGTCCTGCACTGTACCCTCTCTGGAACTGTACTGTCCTGCGCTGTACTCTCTCTGGAACTGTATTGTCCTGTGCTGTACTCTCTCTTGTCCTGCGCTGTACTCTCTCTGGAACTGTATTGTCCTGTGCTGTACTCTCTCTGGAACTGTATTGTCCTGTGCTGTACTCTCTCTTGTCCTGTATTGTTCTGCGCTGTACTCTCTCTTGTCCTGTATTGTCCTGTGCTGTACTCTCTCTTGTCCTGTGCTGTACTCTCTCTTGTCCTGTATTGTCCTGCACTGTACTCTCTCTGGAACTGTATTGTCCTGCGCTGTACTCTCTCATGTCCTGTATTGTCCTGCGCTGTACTCTCTCTTGTCCTGTATTGTCCTGCGCTGTGCTATCTTTTGTCCTGTATTGTCCTGCGCTGTACTCTCACTGGAACTGTATTGTCCTGCGCTGTACTCTCTCTTGTCCTGTATTGTCCTGTGCTGTACTCTCTCTGGAACTGTATTCTCCTGCACTTTACACTCTCTGGAACTGTATTGTCCTGCGCTGAACTCTCTCTGGAACTGTATTGTCCTGCGCTGTACTCTCTCTGGAACTGAATTGTCATGTGCTGTACTCTCTCTGGAACTGTATTGGCCTGTGCTGTAATCTCTCTGGAGCTGTATTGTCCTGCGCAGTACTCTCTCTGGAACTGTATTGTCATGTGCTGTACTCTCTGTTGTCCTGTATTGTCCTGTGCTGTACTCTCTCTGGAACTGTATTGTCCTGCACTGTACTCTCTCTGGAACTGTATTGTCCTGCGCTGTACTCTCTCTGGAACTGTATAGTCCTGCGCTGTACTCTCTCTGGAACTGTATTGTCCTGTGCTGTACTCTCTCTGGAACTGTATTGTCCTGCGCTGTACTCTCTCTGGAACTGTATTGTCCTGTGCTGTACCCTCTCTTGTCCTGTATTTTCCCGTGCTGTACTCTCTCTGGAACTGTATTGTCCTGTGCTGGACTGTCTCTGGAACTGTATGGTCCCACGCTGTACTCTCTCTGGAACTGTATTGTCCTGTGCTGTATGCTCTCTGGAACTGTATTGTCCTGCGCTGTACTCTCTCTGGAACTGTATTGTCCTGTGCTGTACTCTCTCTTGTCCTGTATTGTGCCGTGCTTTACTCTCTCTGGAACTGTATTGTCCTGTGCTGTACTCTCTCTGGAACTGTATTGTCCTGCGCTGTACTCTCTCTGGAACTGTATTGTCCTGTGCTGTACTCTCTCTGGAACTGTATTGTCCTGCACTGTACCCTCTCTGGAACTGTACTGTCCTGCGCTTTACTCTCTCTGGAACTGTATTGTCCTGTGCTGTACTCTCTCTTGTCCTGCGCTGTACTCTCTCTGGAACTGTATTGTCCTGTGCTGTACTCTCTCTGGAACTGTATTGTCCTGCACTGTACTCTCTCTGGAACGGTATTGTCCTGCGCTGTACTCTCTCTGCAACTGTAGTGTCCTGTGCTGTACAGTCTCTGGAACTCTATTGTCCTGCGCTGTGCTCTCTCTTGTCCTGTATTGTCCTGTGCTGTACTCTTTCTGGAACTGTATTGTCCTGTGCTGTACTTTCTCTAGACCTGTATTGTCCTGCGCTGTACTCTCTTTGGAACTGCATTGTCCTGCGCTGTACTCTCTCTTGTCCTGCATTGTCCTGCACTGTCCTCTCTCTTGTCCTGTATTGTCCTGCGCTGTACTCTCTCTGGAACTGTATTGTCCTGTGCTGTACTCTCTCTGGAACTGTATTGTCCTGCGCTGTACTCTCTCTGCAACTGTATTGTCCTGTGCTGTACAGTCTCTGGAACTCTATTGCCCTGCGCTGTACTCTCTCCGGAACAGTATTGTCCTGTGCAGTACTCTCTCTTGTCCTGTATTGTTCTGCGCTGTACTCTCTCTTGTCCTGTATTTTCCTGTGCTGTACTCTCTCTTGTCCTGTGCTGTACTCTCTCTTTTCCTGTATTGTCCTGCACTGTACTCTCTCTGGAACTGTATTGTCCTGCGCTGTACTCTCTCATGTCCTGTATTGTCCTGCGCTGTACTCTCTCTTGTCTTGTATTGTCCTGCGCTGTGCTATCTTTTGTCCTGTATTGTCCTGCGCTGTACTCTCACTGGAACTGTATTGTCCTGCACTGTACTCTCTCTTGTCCTGTATTGTCCTGTGCTGTACTCTCTCTGGAACTGTATTGTCCTGCACTGTACTCTCTCTGGAACTGTATTGTCCTGCGCTGTACTCTCTCTGGAACTGTATAGTCCTGCGCTGTACTCTCTCTGGAACTATATTGTCCTGTGCTGTACTCTCTCTGGAACTGTATTGTCCTGCGCTGTACTCTCTCTGGAACTGTATTGTCCTGTGCTGTACCCTCCCTTGTCCTGTATTGTCCCGTGCTGTACTCTCTCTGGAACTGTATTGTCCTGTGCTGGACTGTCTCTGGAACTGTATTGTCCCGCGCTGTACTCTCTCTGGAACTGTATTGTCCTGTGCTGTACTCTCTCTGGAACTGTATTGTCCTGCGCTGTACTTTTTCTGGAACTGTATTGTCCTGTGCTGTATTCTCTCTTGTCCTGTATTGGCCTGTGCTGTACTCTCTCTGGAGCTGTATTGTCCTGCGCAGTACTCTCTCTGGAACTGTATTGTCATGTGCTGTACTCTCTGTTGTCCTGTATTGTCCTGTGCTGTACTCTCTCTGGAACTGTATTGTCCTGCACTGTACTCTCTCTGGAACTGTATTGTCCTGTGCTGTACTCTCTCTGGAACTGTATTGTCCTGTGCTGTACTCTCTCTGGAACTGTATTGTCCTGCGCTGTACTCTCTCTGGAACTGTATTGTCCTGTGCTCTACTCTCTCTGGAACTGTATTGTCCTGCGCTGTACTCTCTCTGGAACTGTATTGTCCTGTGCTGTACTCCCTCTGGAACTGTATTGTCCTGTGCTGTACATTCTCTAGACCTGTATTGTCCTGCGCTGTACTCACTTTGTAACTGCATTGTCCTGCGCTGTACTCTCTCTTGTCCTGTATTGTCCTGCACTGTACTCTCTCTTGTCCTGTATTGTCTTGCGCTGTACTCTCTCTGGAACTGTATTGTCCTGTGCTGTACTCTCTCTGGAACTGTATTGTCCTGCGCTGTACTCTCTCTGGAACTGTATTGTCCTGTGCTGTACTCTCTCTTGTCCTGTATTGTGCCGTGCTTTACTCTCTCTGGAACTGTATTGTCCTGTGCTGTACTCTCTCTGGAACTGTATTGTCCTGCGCTGTACTCTCTCTGGAACTGTATTGTCCTGTGCTGTACTCTCTCTGGAACTGTATTGTCCTGTGCTGTACAGTCTCTGGAACTCTATTGTCCTGCGCTGTACTCTCTCCGGAACTGTATTGTCCTGTGCTGTACTCTCTCTTGTCCTGTATTGTTCTGCGCTGTACTCTCTCTTGTCCTGTATTGTCCTGTGCTGTACTCTCTCTTGTCCTGTATTGTTCTGCGCTGTACTCTCTCTTGTCCTGTATTGTCCTGTGCTGTACTCTCTCTTGTCCTGTGCTGTACTCTCTCTTGTCCTGTATTGTCCTGCACTGTACTCTCTCTGGAACTGTATTGTCCTGCGCTGTACTCTCTCATGTCCTGTATTGTCCTGCGCTGTACTCTCTCTTGTCCTGTATTGTCCTGCGCTGTACTCTCTCTTGTCCTGTATTGTCCTGCGCTGTGCTATCTTTTGTCCTGTATTGTCCTGCGCTGTACTCTCACTGGAACTGTATTGTCCTGCGCTGTACTCTCTCTTGCCCTGTATTGTCCTGTGCTGTACTCTCTCTGGAACTGTATTCTCCTGCACTGTACACTCTCTGGAACTGTATTGTCCTGCGCTGTACTCTCTCTGGAACTGTATTGTCCTGCGCTGTACTCTCTCTGGAACTGTATTGTCCTGTGCTGTACCCTCTCTTGTCCTGTATTGTCCCGTGCTGTACTCTCTCTGGAACTGTATTGTCCTGTGCTGGACTGTCTCTGGAACTGTATTGTCCCGCGCTGTACTCTCTCTGGAACTGTATTGTCCTGTGCTGTACTCTCTCTGGAACTGTATTGTCCTGCGCTGTACTCTGTCTGGAACTGTATTGTCCTGCGCTGTACTCTCTCTGGAACTGTATTGTCCTGTGTTGTACTCTCTCTTGTCCTGTGCAGAACTCTCTCTGGAACTGTATTGTCATGTGCTGTACTCTCTCTGGAACTGTATTGGCCTGTGCTGTACTCTCTCTGGAGCTGTTTTGTCCTGCGCAGTACTCTCTCTGGAACTGTATTGTCATGTGCTGTACTCTCTGTTGTCGTGTATTGTCCTGTGCTGTACTCTCTCTGGAACTGTATTGTCTTGCGCTGTACTCTCTCTGGAACTGTATTGTCCCGCGCTGTACTCTCTCTGGAACTGTATTGTGCCGTGCTTTACTCTCTCTGGAACTGTATTGTCCTGTGCTGTACTCTCTCTGGAACTGTATTGTCCTGCGCTGTACACTCTCTGGAACTGTATTGTCCTGTGCTGTACTCTCTCTGGAACTGTATTGTCCTGCACTGTACCCTCTCTGGAACTGTACTGTCCTGCGCTGCACTCTCTCTGGAACTGTATTGTCCTGTGCTGTACTCTCTCTTGTCCTGCGCTGTACTCTCTCTGGAACTGTATTGTCCTGTGCTGTACTCTCTCCGGAACTGTATTGTCCTGTGCTGTACTCTCTCTTGTCCTGTATTGTTCTGCGCTGTACTCTCTCTTGTCCTGTATTGTCCTGTGCTGTACTCTCTCTTGTCCTGTGCTGTACTCTCTCTTGTCCTGTATTGTCCTGCACTGTACTCTCTCTGGAACTGTATTGTCCTGCGCTGTACTCTCTCATGTCCTGTATTGTCCTGCGCTGTACTCTCTCTTGTCCTGTATTGTCCTGCGCTGTGCTATCTTTTGTCCTGTATTGTCCTGCGCTGTATTCTCACTGGAACTGTATTGTCCTGCGCTGTACTCTCTCTTGTCCTGTATTGTCCTGTGCTGTACTCTCTCTGGAACTGTATTCTCCTGCACTGTACACTCTCTGGAACTGTATTGTCCTGCGCTGTACTCTCTCTGGAACTGTATTGTCCTGCGCTGTACTCTCTCTGGAACTGTATTGTCCTGTGCTGTACTCTCTGTTGTCCTGCGCTGAACTCTCTCTGGAACTGTATTGTCCTGCGCTGTACTCTCTCTGGAACTGAATTGTCATGTGCTGTACTCTCTCTGGAACTGTATTGGCCTGTGCTGTACTCTCTCTGGAGCTGTATTGTCCTGCGCAGTACTCTCTCTGGAACTGTATTGTCATGTGCTGTACTCTCTGTTGTCCTGTATTGTCCTGTGCTGTACTCTTCCTGGAACTGTATTGTCCTGCACTGTACTCTCTCTGGAACTGTATTGTCCTGCGCTGTACTCACTCTGGAACTGTATAGTCCTGCGCTGTACTCTCTCTGGAACTGTATTGTCCTGTGCTGTACTCTCTCTGGAACTGTATTGTCCTGCGCTGTACTCTCTCTGGAACTGTATTGTCCTGTGCTGTACCCTCTCTTGTCCTGTATTGTCCCGTGCTGTACTCTCTCTGGAACTGTATTGTCCTGTGCTGGACTGTCTCTGGAACTGTATTGTCCCGCGCTGTACTCTCTCTGGAACTGTATTGTCCTGTGCTGTACGCTCTCTGGAACTGTATTGTCCTGCGCTGTACTCTCTCTGGAACTGTATTGTCCTGTGCTGTACTCTCTCTTGTCCTGTATTGTGCCGTGCTTTACTCTCTCTGGAACTGTATTGTCCTGTGCTGTACTCTCTCTGGAACTGTATTGTCCTGCGCTGTACACTCTCTGGAACTGTATTGTCCTGTGCTGTACTCTCTCTGGAACTGTATTGTCCTGCACTGTACCCTCTCTGGAACTGTACTGTCCTGCGCTGTACTCTCTCTGGAACTGTATTGTCCTGTGCTGTACTCTCTCTTGTCCTGCGCTGTACTCTCTCTGGAACTGTATTGTCCTGTGCTGTACTCTCTCTGGAACTGTATTGTCCTGTGCTGTACTCTCTCTTGTCCTGTATTGTTCTGCGCTGTACTCTCTCTTGTCCTGTATTGTCCTGTGCTGTACTCTCTCTTGTCCTGTGCTGTACTCTCTCTTGTCCTGTATTGTCCTGCACTGTACTCTCTCTGGAACTGTATTGTCCTGCGCTGTACTCTCTCATGTCCTGTATTGTCCTGCGCTGTACTCTCTCTTGTCCTGTATTGTCCTGCGCTGTGCTATCTTTTGTCCTGTATTGTCCTGCGCTGTACTCTCACTGGAACTGTATTGTCCTGCGCTGTACTCTCTCTTGTCCTGTATTGTCCTGTGCTGTACTCTCTCTGGAACTGTATTCTCCTGCACTTTACACTCTCTGGAACTGTATTGTCCTGCGCTGAACTCTCTCTGGAACTGTATTGTCCTGCGCTGTACTCTCTCTGGAACTGAATTGTCATGTGCTGTACTCTCTCTGGAACTGTATTGGCCTGTGCTGTAATCTCTCTGGAGCTGTATTGTCCTGCGCAGTACTCTCTCTGGAACTGTATTGTCATGTGCTGTACTCTCTGTTGTCCTGTATTGTCCTGTGCTGTACTCTCTCTGGAACTGTATTGTCCTGCACTGTACTCTCTCTGGAACTGTATTGTCCTGCGCTGTACTCTCTCTGGAACTGTATAGTCCTGCGCTGTACTCTCTCTGGAACTGTATTGTCCTGTGCTGTACTCTCTCTGGAACTGTATTGTCCTGCGCTGTACTCTCTCTGGAACTGTATTGTCCTGTGCTGTACCCTCTCTTGTCCTGTATTTTCCCGTGCTGTACTCTCTCTGGAACTGTATTGTCCTGTGCTGGACTGTCTCTGGAACTGTATGGTCCCACGCTGTACTCTCTCTGGAACTGTATTGTCCTGTGCTGTATGCTCTCTGGAACTGTATTGTCCTGCGCTGTACTCTCTCTGGAACTGTATTGTCCTGTGCTGTACTCTCTCTTGTCCTGTATTGTGCCGTGCTTTACTCTCTCTGGAACTGTATTGTCCTGTGCTGTACTCTCTCTGGAACTGTATTGTCCTGCGCTGTACTCTCTCTGGAACTGTATTGTCCTGTGCTGTACTCTCTCTGGAACTGTATTGTCCTGCACTGTACCCTCTCTGGAACTGTACTGTCCTGCGCTTTACTCTCTCTGGAACTGTATTGTCCTGTGCTGTACTCTCTCTTGTCCTGCGCTGTACTCTCTCTGGAACTGTATTGTCCTGTGCTGTACTCTCTCTGGAACTGTATTGTCCTGCACTGTACTCTCTCTGGAACGGTATTGTCCTGCGCTGTACTCTCTCTGCAACTGTAGTGTCCTGTGCTGTACAGTCTCTGGAACTCTATTGTCCTGCGCTGTGCTCTCTCTTGTCCTGTATTGTCCTGTGCTGTACTCTTTCTGGAACTGTATTGTCCTGTGCTGTACTTTCTCTAGACCTGTATTGTCCTGCGCTGTACTCTCTTTGGAACTGCATTGTCCTGCGCTGTACTCTCTCTTGTCCTGCATTGTCCTGCACTGTCCTCTCTCTTGTCCTGTATTGTCCTGCGCTGTACTCTCTCTGGAACTGTATTGTCCTGTGCTGTACTCTCTCTGGAACTGTATTGTCCTGCGCTGTACTCTCTCTGCAACTGTATTGTCCTGTGCTGTACAGTCTCTGGAACTCTATTGCCCTGCGCTGTACTCTCTCCGGAACAGTATTGTCCTGTGCAGTACTCTCTCTTGTCCTGTATTGTTCTGCGCTGTACTCTCTCTTGTCCTGTATTTTCCTGTGCTGTACTCTCTCTTGTCCTGTGCTGTACTCTCTCTTTTCCTGTATTGTCCTGCACTGTACTCTCTCTGGAACTGTATTGTCCTGCGCTGTACTCTCTCATGTCCTGTATTGTCCTGCGCTGTACTCTCTCTTGTCTTGTATTGTCCTGCGCTGTGCTATCTTTTGTCCTGTATTGTCCTGCGCTGTACTCTCACTGGAACTGTATTGTCCTGCACTGTACTCTCTCTTGTCCTGTATTGTCCTGTGCTGTACTCTCTCTGGAACTGTATTGTCCTGCACTGTACTCTCTCTGGAACTGTATTGTCCTGCGCTGTACTCTCTCTGGAACTGTATAGTCCTGCGCTGTACTCTCTCTGGAACTATATTGTCCTGTGCTGTACTCTCTCTGGAACTGTATTGTCCTGCGCTGTACTCTCTCTGGAACTGTATTGTCCTGTGCTGTACCCTCCCTTGTCCTGTATTGTCCCGTGCTGTACTCTCTCTGGAACTGTATTGTCCTGTGCTGGACTGTCTCTGGAACTGTATTGTCCCGCGCTGTACTCTCTCTGGAACTGTATTGTCCTGTGCTGTACTCTCTCTGGAACTGTATTGTCCTGCGCTGTACTTTTTCTGGAACTGTATTGTCCTGTGCTGTATTCTCTCTTGTCCTGTATTGGCCTGTGCTGTACTCTCTCTGGAGCTGTATTGTCCTGCGCAGTACTCTCTCTGGAACTGTATTGTCATGTGCTGTACTCTCTGTTGTCCTGTATTGTCCTGTGCTGTACTCTCTCTGGAACTGTATTGTCCTGCACTGTACTCTCTCTGGAACTGTATTGTCCTGTGCTGTACTCTCTCTGGAACTGTATTGTCCTGTGCTGTACTCTCTCTGGAACTGTATTGTCCTGCGCTGTACTCTCTCTGGAACTGTATTGTCCTGTGCTCTACTCTCTCTGGAACTGTATTGTCCTGCGCTGTACTCTCTCTGGAACTGTATTGTCCTGTGCTGTACTCCCTCTGGAACTGTATTGTCCTGTGCTGTACATTCTCTAGACCTGTATTGTCCTGCGCTGTACTCACTTTGTAACTGCATTGTCCTGCGCTGTACTCTCTCTTGTCCTGTATTGTCCTGCACTGTACTCTCTCTTGTCCTGTATTGTCTTGCGCTGTACTCTCTCTGGAACTGTATTGTCCTGTGCTGTACTCTCTCTGGAACTGTATTGTCCTGCGCTGTACTCTCTCTGCAACTGTAGTGTCCTGTGCTGTACAGTCTCTGGAACTCTATTGTCCTGCGCTGTACTCTCTCTTGTCCTGTATTGTCCTGTGCTGTACTCTTTCTGGAACTGTATTGTCCTGTGCTGTACTTTCTCTAGACCTGTATTGTCCTGCGCTGTACTCTCTTTGGAACTGCATTGTCCTGCGCTGTACTCTCTCTTGTCCTGCATTGTCCTGCAGTGTCCTCTCTCTTGTCCTGTATTGTCCTGCGCTGTACTCTCTCTGGAACTGTGTTGTCCTGTGCTGTACTCTCTCTGGAACTGTATTGTCCTGCGCTGTACTCTCTCTGCAACTGTATTGTCCTGTGCTGTACAGTCTCTGGAACTCTATTGTCCTGCGCTGTACTCTCTCCGGAACTGTATTGTCCTGTGCTGTACTCTCTCTTGTACTGTATTGTTCTGCGCTGTACTCTCTCTTGTCCTGTATTGTCCTGTGCTGTACTCTCTCTTGTCCTGTGCTGTACTCTCTCTTGTCCTGTATTGTCCTGCACTGTACTCTCTCTGGAACTGTATTGTCCTGCGCTGTACTCTCTCATGTCCTGTATTGTCCTGCGCTGTACTTTCTCTTGTCCTGTATTGTCCTGCGCTGTGCTATCTTTTGTCCTGTATTGTCCTGCGCTGTACTCTCACTGTAACTGTATTGTCCTGCGCTGTACTCTCTCTTGTCCTGTATTGTCCTGTGCTGTACTCTCTCTGGAACTGTATTCTCCTGCACTGTATCCTCTCTGGAACTGTATTGTCCTGCGCTGTACTCTCTCTGGAACTGTATTGTCCTGCGCTGTACTCTCTCTTGTCCTGCGCTGAACTCTCTCTGGAACTGTATTGTCCTGCACTGTACTCTCTCTGGAACTGAATTGTCATGTGCTGTACTCTCTCTGGAACTGTATTGGCCTGTGCTGTACTCTCTCTGGAGCTGTAGTGTCCTGCGCAGTACTCTCTCTGGAACTGTATTGTCATGTGCTGTACTCTCTGTTGTCCTGTATTGTCCTGTGCTGTACTCTCTCTGGAACTGTATTGTCCTGCACTGTACTCTCTCTGGAACTGTATTGTCCTGCGCTGTACTCTCTCTGGAACTGTATAGTCCTGCGCTGTACTCTCTCTGGAACTGTATTGTCCTGTGCTGTACTCTCTCTGGAACTGTATTGTCCTGCGCTGTACTCTCTCTTGTCCTGTATTGTCCCGTGCTGTACTCTCTCTGGAACTGTATTGTCCTGTGCTGTACCATCTCTTGTCCTGTATTGTCCCGTGCTGTACTCTCTCTGGAACTGTATTGTCCTGTGCTGGATGTCTCTGGAACTGTATTGTCCCGTGCTTTACTCTCTCTGGAACTGTATTGTCCTGTGCTGTACTCTCTCTGCAACTGTATTGTCCTGTGCTGTACTCTCTCTGGAACTGTATTGTCCTGCGCTGTACTCTCTCTTGTCCTGTATTGTCCCGTGCTGTACTCTCTCTGGAACTGTATTGTCCTGTGCTGTACCCTCTCTTGTCCTGTATTGTCCCGTGCTGTACTCTCTCTGGAACTGTATTGTCCTGTGCTGGATGTCTCTGGAACTGTATTGTCCCGTGCTTTACTCTCTCTGGAACTGTATTGTCCTGTGCTGTACTCTCTCTGGAACTGTATTGTTCTGCGCTGTACTTTCTCTGGAACTGTATTGTCCTGTGCTGTACTCTCTCTGGAACTGTATTGTCCTGTGCTGTACTCTCTCTTGTCCTGTATTGTCCTGTGCTGTACACTCTCTTGTCCTGTATTGTCCTGTGCTGTACTCTCTCTTGTCCTGTATTGTCCTGCGCTGTACAGTCTCTGGAACTGTATTGTCCTGTGCTGTACTCTCTCCGGAACTGTATTGTCCTGCGCTGTACTCTCTCTGGAACTGTATTGCCCTGCGCTGTACTCTCTCCACATCTGTATTGTCCTGCGCTGTAGTCTCTCCGGAACTGTATTGTCCTGCGCTGTACTCTCTCTGGAACTGTATTGTCCTGCGCTGTACTCTCTCCGGAACTGTATTGTCCTGTGCTGTACAGTCTCTGGAACTGTATTGTTCTGCGCTGTACTCTCTGTGGAACTGTATAGTCCTGCGCTGTACTCTCTCTTGTCCTGTATTGTCCCGTGCGGTACTCTCTCTGGAACTGTATTGTCCTGCGCTGTACCCTCTCTTGTCCTGTATTGTCCCGTGCGGTACTCTCTCTGGAACTGTATAGTCCTGCGCTGTACCCTCTCTTGTCCTGTATTGTCCTGTGCTGTACTCTCTCTGGAACTGTATTGTTCTGCGCTGTACTCTCTGTGGAACTGTATAGTCCTGCGCTGTACTCTCTCTTGTCCTGTATTGTCCCGTGCGGTACTCTCTCTGGAACTGTATTGTCCTGCGCTGTACTCTCTCTTGAACTGTATTGTCCTGTGCTGTACTCTCTCTGGAACTGTATTGTCCTGCGCTGTACTCTCTCTGGAACTGTATAGTCCTGCGCTGTACTCTCTCTGGAACTGTATTGTCCTGTACTGTACTCTCTATGGAACTGTATTGTCCTACGCTGTACTCTCTTGTCCTGTATTGTCCTGTGCTGTACACTCTCTTGTCCTGTATTGTCCTGTGCTGTACACTCTCTGGTCATGTATTGTCCTGTGCTGTTCTCTCTCTGGAACTGTATTGTTCTGCGTTGTATTCTCTCTGGAACTGTATTGTCCTGTGCTGTACTCTCTCTGGAACTGTATTGTTCTGCGCTGTACTCTCTCAGGAACTTTATTGTCCTGTGCTGTACTCTCTCTGGAACTGTATTGTCCTGTACTGTACTCTCTCTTGTCCTGTATTGTCCTGTGTGGTACTCTCTCTTGTCCTGTATTGTCCTGCGCTGTACTCTCTCTTGTCCTGTTCTGTCCTGTGTTGTACTCTCTCTGGAACTGTATTGCCCTGCACTGTACTCTCTCTGGAACTGTATTGTCCTGCGCTGTACTCTCTCTTGTCCTGTTCTGTCCTGTGTTGTACTCTCTCTGGAACTGTATAGTCCTGCGCTGTACTCTCTCTTGTCCTGTATTGTCCCGTGCGGTACTCTCTCTGGAACTGTACTGTCCTGCGCTGTAGTCTCTCCGGAACTGTATTGTTCTGCGCTGTACTCTCTGTGGAACTGTATAGTCCTGCGCTGTACTCTCTCTTGTCCTGTATTGTCCCGTGCGGTACTCTCTCTGGAACTGTATTGTCCTGCGCTGTACTCTCTCTTGAACTGTATAGTCCTGCGCTGTACTCTCTCTGGAACTGTATTGTCCTGCGCTGTACTCTCTCTGGAACTGTATTGTCCTGCGCTGTACTCTCTATGGAACTGTATTGTCCTACGCTGTACTCTCTTGTCCTGTATTGTCCTGTGCTGTACACTCTCTTGTCCTGTATTGTCCTGTGGTGTACACTCTCTGGTCATGTATTGTCCTGTGCTGTTCTCTCTCTGGAACTGTATTGTTCTGCGTTGTATTCTCTCTGGAACTGTATTGTCCTGTGCTGTACTCTCTCTGGAACTGTATTGTTCTGCGCTGTACTCTCTCAGGAACTTTATTGTCCTGTGCTGTACTCTCTCTGGAACTGTATTGTCCTGTGCTGTACTCTCTCTGGAACTGTATTGTCCTGCGCTGTACTCTCTCTGGAACTGTATTGTCCTGTGCTGTACACTCTCTGGAACTGTATTGTCCTGCGCTGTACTCTCTCTGGAACTGTATTGTCCTGCGCTGTACTCTCTATGGAACTGTATTGTCCTACGCTGTACTCTCTTGTCCTGTATTGTCCTGTGCTGTACACTCTCTTGTCCTGTATTGTCCTGTGGTGTACACTCTCTGGTCATGTATTGTCCTGTGCTGTTCTCTCTCTGGAACTGTATTGTTCTGCGTTGTATTCTCTCTGGAACTGTATTGTCCTGTGCTGTACTCTCTCTGGAACTGTATTGTTCTGCGCTGTACTCTCTCAGGAACTTTATTGTCCTGTGCTGTACTCTCTCTGGAACTGTATTGTCCTGTACTGTACTCTCTCTTGTCCTGTATTGTCCTGTGTGGTACTCTCTCTTGTCCTGTATTGTCCTGCGCTGTACTCTCTCTTGTCCTGTTCTGTCCTGTGTTGTACTCTCTCTTGAACCGTATTGTCCTGCGCTGTACTGTCTCTTCTCCTGTATTGTCCTGCGCTGTACTGTCTCTTGTCCTGTATTGTCCTGCGCTGTACTCTCTCTGGAACTGTATTGTCCCGTGCTGTACGCTCTCCGGAACTGTATTGTCCTGCACTGTACTCTCTCTTGTCCTGTATTGTCCTGCACTGTACTCTCTCCAGAACTGTATTGTCCTGCACTGTACTCTCTCTTGTCCTGTATTGTCCTGCACTGTACTCTCTCTGGAACTGTATTGTCCTGCACTGTACTCTCTCTTGTCCTGTATTGTACTTCGCTGTTCTCTCTCTGGAAGTGTACTGTCCTGCACTGTACTCTCTCTTGTCCTGTATTGTCCTGCGCTGTACTCTCTCCGGAACTGTATTGTCATGCACTGTACTCTCTCCAGAATTGTATTATCCTGCGCTGTACTCCTTCTGGAACTGTTTTGTCCTGTGCTGAACTCTCTCCGGAATCGTATTGTCCTGCGCTGTACTCTCTCCGGAACTGTATTGTCCTGCGCTGTACCCTCTCCGGAACTGTATTGTCCTGCGCTGTATTCTCGCTGGAACTGTATTGTCCTGTGCTGTACTCTCTCTTGTCCTGTATTGTCCTGTGCTGTACACTCTCTTGTCCTGTATTGTCCTGCGCTGTACTCTCTCTGGAACTGTATTGTTCTGCGCTGTATTCTCTCTGGAACTGTATTGTCCTGTGCTGTACTCTCTCTGGAACTGTATTGTTCTGCGCTGTACTCTCTCTGGAACTGTATTGTCCTGTGCTGTACTCTCTGTGGAACTGTATTGTCCTGCTCTGTACTCTCTCTTGTCCTGTATTGTCCCGTGCGGTACTCTCTCTGGAACTGTATTGTCCTGCGCTGTACTCTCTCTTGAACTGTATTGTCTGGTGCTGTACTCTCTATGGAACTGTATTGTCCTACGCTGTACTCTCTCTTGTCCTGTATTGTCCTGCGCTGTAATCTCTGTGGAACTGTATTGTCCCGTGCTGTACACTCTCTTGTCCTGTATTGTCCTGTGCTGTACTCTCTCTGGAACTGTATTGTTCTGCGTTGTATTCTCTCTGGAACTGTATTGTCCTGTGTTGTACTCTCTCTGGAACTGTATTGTTCTGCGCTGTACTGTCTCTTCTCCTGTATTGTCCTGCGCTGTACTGTCTCTTCTCCTGCATTGTCCTGCGCTGTACTATCTCTGGAACTGTATTGCCCCGTGCTGTACGCTCTCCGGAACTGTATTGTCCTGCACTGTACTCTCTGTTGTCCTGTATTGTCCTGCACTGTACTCTCTCCAGAACTGTATTGTCCTGCACTGTACTCTCTCTTGTCCTGTATTGTCCTGCACTGTACTCTCTCTGGAACTGTATTGTCCTGCACTGTACTCTCTCTTGTCCTGTGTTGTACTTCGCTGTACTCTCTCTGGAAGTGTACTGTCCTGCACTGTACTCTCTCTTGTCCTGTATTGTCCTGTGCTGTACTCTCTCTGGAACTGTATTGTTCTGCGCTGTACTGTCTCTTCTCCTGTATTGTCCTGCGCTGTACTGTCTCTTCTCCTGCATTGTCCTGCGCTGTACTATCTCTGGAACTGTATTGTCCCGTGCTGTACGCTCTCCGGAACTGTATTGTCCTGCACTGTACTCTCTCTTGTCCTGTATTGTCCTGCACTGTACTCTCTCCAGAACTGTATTGTCCTGCACTGTACTCTCTCTTGTCCTGTATTGTCCTGCACTGTACTCTCTCTTGTCCTGTATTGTACTTCGCTGTACTCTCTCTGGAAGTGTACTGTCCTGCACTGTACTCTCTCTTGTCCTGTATTGTCCTGCGCTGTACTCTCTCCGGAACTGTCTTGTCATGCACTGTTCTCTCTCCAGAACTGTATTATCCTGCGCTGTACTCTCTCTGGAACTGTTTTGTCCTGTGCTGAACTCTCTCCGGAACCATATTGTCTTGCGCTGTACTCTCTCTGGAACTGTATTGTCCTGCGCTGTACTCTCTCTTGTCCTGCATTGTCCCGTGCTGTACTCTCTCTGGAACTGTATTGTCCTGCGCTGTACTCTCACTGGAACTGTATTGTCCTGCGCTTTACTCTCTCTGGAACTGTATTGTCCCGTGCTGTACTCTCTCTGGAACTGTATTGTCCTGCGCTGTACTCTCTCTTGAATTGTATTGTCCTGCGCTGTACTCTCTCCAGAACTGTATTGTCCTGCACTGTACTCTCTCTGTAACTGTCTTGTCCTGCTCTGTACTCTCTCTGGAACTGTATTGTCCTGCGCTGTACTCTCTCTTGAACTGTATTGTCCTGTGCTGTACTCTCTCTGGAACTGTATTGTCCTGCGCTGTACTCTCTCTGGAACTGTATTGTCCCGTGCTGTACTCTGTCCGGAACTGTATTGTCCTGCGCTGTACTCTCTCTTGAACTGTATTGTCCTGCGCTGTACTCTCTCTTGTCCTGTATTGTCCTGTGTTGTACTCTCTCTTGTCCTGCATTGTCCTGTGCTGTACTCTCTCCGGAACTGTATTGTCCTGCGCTGTACTCTCTCTGGAACTGTATTGCCCTGCGCTATACTCTCTCTGGAACTGTATTGTCCTGCGCTGTACTCTCTCTGGAACTGTATTGTCCTGCGCTGTACTCTCTCAGGAACTGTATTGTTCTGCGCTGTACTCTCTGTGGAACTGTATTGTCCTGCGCTGTACTCTCTCTTGTCCTGTATTGTCCCGTGCGGTACTCTCTCTGGAACTGTATTGTCCTGCGCTGTACTCTCTCTTGAACTGTATTGTCCTGCACTGTAATCTCTATGGAACTGTATTGTCCTACACTGTACTCTCTTATCCTGTATTGTCCTGCGCTGTACTCTCTCTGGAACTGTATTGTCCTCTGCTGTACTCTCTCTGGAACTGTATTGTCCTGCGCTGTACTCTCTCTTGTCCTGTTCTGTCCTGTGTTGTACTCTCTCTTGAACTGTATTGTCCTGCACTGTACTGTCTCTTCTCCTGTATTGTCCTGCGCTGTACTGTCTCTTCTCCTGCATTGTCCTGCGCTGTACTCTCTCTGGAACTGTATTGTCCCGTGCTGTACGCTCTCCGGAACTGTATTGTCCTGCACTGTACTCTCTCTTGTCCTGTATTGTCCTGCGCTGTACTCTCTCTGGAACTGTATTGTCCTGCGCTGTACTCTCTCTGGAACTGTATTGTCCTGTGCTGTACTCTCTCTGGAACTGTATTGTCCGGCGCTGTACCCTCTCCGGAACTGTATTGTCCTGTGCTGTACTCCCTCTGGAACTGTATTGTCCCGTGCTGTACTCTCTCCGGAACTGTATTGTCCTGCACTGTACTCTCTCTTGTCCTGTATTGTCCTGCACTGTACTCTCTCTGGAACTGTATTGTCCTGCACTGTACTCTCTCTTGTCCTGTATTGTACTTCGCTGTACTCTCTCTGGAAGTGTACTGTCCTGCACTGTACTCTCTCTTGTCCTGTATTGTCCTGCGCTGTACTCTCTCCGGAACTGTATTGTCATGCACTGCACTCTCTCCATAACTGTATTGTCCTGCGCTGTAATCTCTCCGGAACTGTATTGTCCTGCGCTGTACTCTCTCTGGAACTGTTTTGTCCTGTGCTGAACTCTCTCCGGAACCATATTGTCCTGCGCTGTACTCTCTCTGGAACTGTATTGTCCTGCGCTGTACTCTCTCTTGTCATGCATTGTCCCGTGCTGTACTCTCTCTGGAACTGTATTGTCCTGCGCTGTACTCTCACTGGAACTGTATTGTCCTGCGCTGTACTCTCTCTGGAACTGTATTGTCCCGTGCTGTACGCTCTCCGGAACTGTATTGTCCTGCACTGTACTCTCTCTTGTCCTGTATTGTCCTGCACTGTACTCTCTCCAGAACTGTATTGTCCTGCACTGTACTCTCTCTTGTCCTGTATTGTCCTGCACTGTACTCTCTCTGGAACTGTATTGTCCTGCACTGTACTCTCTCTTGTCCTGTATTGTACTTCGCTGTTCTCTCTCTGGAAGTGTACTGTCCTGCACTGTACTCTCTCTTGTCCTGTATTGTCCTGCGCTGTACTCTCTCCGGAACTGTATTGTCATGCACTGTACTCTCTCCAGAACTGTATTATTCTGCGCTGTACTCTCTCTGGAACTGTTTTGTCCTGTGCTGAACTCTCTCCGGAATCGTATTGTCCTGCGCTGTACTCTCTCCGGAACTGTATTGTCCTGCGCTGTACCCTCTCCGGAACTGTATTGTCCTGCGCTGTATTCTCGCTGGAACTGTATTGTCCTGTGCTGTACTCTCTCTTGTCCTGTATTGTCCTGTGCTGTACACTCTCTTGTCCTGTATTGTCCTGCGCTGTACTCTCTCTGGAACTGTATTGTTCTGCGCTGTATTCTCTCTGGAACTGTATTGTCCTGTGCTGTACTCTCTCTGGAACTGTATTGTTCTGCGCTGTACTCTCTCTGGAACTGTATTGTCCTGTGCTGTACTCTCTGTGGAACTGTATTGTCCTGCTCTGTACTTTCTCTTGTCCTGTATTGTCCCGTGCGGTACTCTCTCTGGAACTGTATTGTCCTGCGCTGTACTCTCTCTTGAACTGTATTGTCTGGTGCTGTACTCTCTATGGAACTGTATTGTCCTACGCTGTACTCTCTCTTGTCCTGTATTGTCCTGCGCTGTAATCTCTGTGGAACTGTATTGTCCCGTGCTGTACACTCTCTTGTCCTGTATTGTCCTGTGCTGTACTCTCTCTGGAACTGTATTGTTCTGCGTTGTATTCTCTCTGGAACTGTATTGTCCTGTGCTGTACTCTCTCTGGAACTGTATTGTTCTGCGCTGTACTGTCTCTTCTCCTGTATTGTCCTGCGCTGTACTGTCTCTTCTCCTGCATTGTCCTGCGCTGTACTATCTCTGGAACTGTATTGTCCCGTGCTGTACGCTCTCCGGAACTGTATTGTCCTGCACTGTACTCTCTGTTGTCCTGTATTGTCCTGCACTGTACTCTCTCTGGAACTGTATTGTCCTGCACTGTACTCTCTCTTGTCCTGTATTGTCCTGCACTGTACTCTCTCTGGAACTGTATTGTCCTGCACTGTACTCTCTCTTGTCCTGTATTGTACTTCGCTGTACTCTCTCTGGAAGTGTACTGTCCTGCACTGTACTCTCTCTTGTCCTGTATTGTCCTGTGCTGTACTCTCTCTGGAACTGTATTGTTCTGCGCTGTACTGTCTCTTCTCCTGTATTGTCCTGCGCTGTACTGTCTCTTCTCCTGCATTGTCCTGCGCTGTACTATCTCTGGAACTGTATTGTCCCGTGCTGTACGCTCTCCGGAACTGTATTGTCCTGCACTGTACTCTCTCTTGTCCTGTATTGTCCTGCACTGTACTCTCTCCAGAACTGTATTGTCCTGCACTGTACTCTCTCTTGTCCTGTATTGTCCTGCACTGTACTCTCTCTTGTCCTGTATTGTACTTCGCTGTACTCTCTCTGGAAGTGTACTGTCCTGCACTGTACTCTCTCTTGTCCTGTATTGTCCTGCGCTGTACTCTCTCCGGAACTGTATTGTCATGCACTATTCTCTCTCCAGAACTGTATTATCCTGCGCTGTACTCTCTCTGGAACTGTTTTGTCCTGTGCTGAACTCTCTCCGGAACCGTATTGTCTTGCGCTGTACTCTCTCTGGAACTGTATTGTCCTGTGCTGTACTCTCTCTGGAACTGTATTGTCCGGCGCTGTACCCTCTCCGGAACTGTATTGTCCTGTGCTGAACTCTCTCCGGAACCGTATTGTCTTGCGCTGTACTCTCTCTGGAACTGTATTGTCCTGCGCTGTACTCTCTCTTGTCCTGCATTGTCCCGTGCTGTACTCTCTCTGGAACTGTATTGTCCTGCGCTGTACTCTCACTGGAACTGTATTGTCCTGCGCTTTACTCTCTCTGGAACTGTATTGTCCCGTGCTGTACTCTCTCTGGAACTGTATTGTCCTGCGCTGTACTCTCTCTGGAACTGTATTGTCCTGCGCTGTACTCTCTCTGGAACTGTATTGTCCTGTGCTGTACTCTCTCTGGAACTGTATTGTCCGGCGCTGTACCCTCTCCGGAACTGTATTGTCCTGTGCTGAACTCTCTCCGGAACCGTATTGTCTTGCGCTGTACTCTCTCTGGAACTGTATTGTCCTGCGCTGTACTCTCTCTTGTCCTGCATTGTCCCGTGCTGTACTCTCTCTGGAACTGTATTGTCCTGCGCTGTACTCTCACTGGAACTGTATTGTCCTGCGCTTTACTCTCTCTGGAACTGTATTGTCCCGTGCTGTACTCTCTCTGGAACTGTATTGTCCTGCGCTGTACTCTCTCCAGAACTGTATTGTCCTGCGCTGTACTCTCTCTGGAACTGTATTGTCCTGCGCTGTACTCTCTCTGGAACTGTATTGTCCTGTGCTGTACTCTCTCTGGAACTGTATTGTCCGGCGCTGTACCCTCTCCGGATCTGTATTGTCCTGTGCTGAACTCTCTCCGGAACCGTATTGTCTTGCGCTGTACTCTCTCTGGAACTGTATTGTCCTGCGCTGTACTCTCTCTTGTCCTGCATTGTCCCGTGCTGTACTCTCTCTGGAACTGTATTGTCCTGCGCTGTACTCTCACTGGAACTGTATTGTCCTGCGCTTTACTCTCTCTGGAACTGTATTGTCCCGTGCTGTACTCTCTCTGGAACTGTATTGTCCTGCGCTGTACTCTCTCCAGAACTGTATTGTCCTGCGCTGTACTCTCTCTGGAACTGTATTGTCCGGCGCTGTACCCTCTCCGGAACTGTATTGTCCTGTGCTGAACTCTCTCCGGAACCGTATTGTCTTGCGCTGTACTCTCTCTGGAACTGTATTGTCCTGCGCTGTACTCTCTCTTGTCCTGTATTGTCCCGTGCGGTACTCTCTCTGGAACTGTATTGTCCTGCGCTGTACTCTCTCTTGAACTGTATTGTCCTGCGCTGTAATCTCTATGGAACTGTATTGTCCTACACTGTACTCTCTTATCCTGTATTGTCCTGCGCTGTACTCTCTCTGGAACTGTATTGTCCTCTGCTGTACTCTCTCTGGAACTGTATTGTCCTGCGCTGTACTCTCTCTTGTCCTGTTCTGTCCTGTGTTGTACTCTCTCTTGAACTGTATTGTCCTGCACTGTACTGTCTCTTCTCCTGTATTGTCCTGCGCTGTACTGTCTCTTCTCCTGCATTGTCCTGCGCTGTACTCTCTCTGGAACTGTATTGTCCCGTGCTGTACGCTCTCCGGAACTGTATTGTCCTGCACTGTACTCTCTCTTGTCCTGTATTGTCCTGCGCTGTACTCTCTCTGGAACTGTATTGTCCTGCGCTGTACTCTCTCTGGAACTGTATTGTCCTGTGCTGTACTCTCTCTGGAACTGTATTGTCCGGCGCTGTACCCTCTCCGGAACTGTATTGTCCTGTGCTGAACTCTCTCCGGAACCGTATTGTCTTGCGCTGTACTCTCTCTGGAACTGTATTGTCCTGCGCTGTACTCTCTCTTGTCCTGCATTGTCCCGTGCTGTACTCTCTCTGGAACTGTATTGTCCTGCGCTGTACTCTCACTGGAACTGTATTGTCCTGCGCTTTACTCTCTCTGGAACTGTATTGTCCCGTGCTGTACTCTCTCTGGAACTGTATTGTCCTGCGCTGTACTCTCTCCAGAACTGTATTGTCCTGCGCTGTACTCTCTCTGGAACTGTATTGTCCTGCGCTGTACTCTCTCTTGAATTGTATTGTCCTGTGCTGTACTCTCTCCAGAACTGTATTGTCCTGCACTGTACTCTCTCTGTAACTGTCTTGTCCTGCTCTGTACTCTCTCTGGAACTGTATTGTCCTGCGCTGTACTCTCTCTTGAACTGTATTGTCCTGTGCTGTACTCTCTCTGGAACTGTATTGTCCTGCGCTGTACTCTCTCTGGAACTGTATTGTCCCGTGCTGTACTCTGTCCGGAAATGTATTGTCCTGCGCTGTACTCTCTCTTGAACTGTATTGTCCTGCGCTGTACTCTCTCTTGTCCTGTATTGTCCTGTGTTGTACTCTCTCTTGTCCTGCATTGTCCTGTGCTGTACTCTCTCCGGAACTGTATTGTCCTGCGCTGTACTCTCTCTGGAACTGTGTTGTCCTGCACTGTACTCTCTCCAGAACTGTATTGTCCTGCGCTGTAGTCTCTCCGGAACTGTATTGTCCTGCACTGTACTCTCTCTGGAACTGTATTGTCCTGCGCTGTACTCTCTCAGGAACTGTATTGTTCTGCGCTGTACTCTCTGTGGAACTGTATTGTCCTGCGCTGTACTCTCTCTTGTCCTGTATTGTCCCGTGCGGTACTCTCTCTGGAACTGTATTGTCCTGCGCTGTACTCTCTCTTGAACTGTATTGTCCTGCGCTGTAATCTCTATGGAACTGTATTGTCCTACACTGTACTCTCTTATCCTGTATTGTCCTGCGCTGTACTCTCTCTGGAACTGTATTGTCCTCTGCTGTACTCTCTCTGGAACTGTATTGTCCTGCACTGTACCCTCTCTGGAACTGTACTGTCCTGCGCTGTACTCTCTCTGGAACTGTATTGTCCTGTGCTGTACTCTCTCTTGTCCTGTTCTGTCCTGTGTTGTACTCTCTCTTGAACTGTATTGTCCTGCACTGTACTGTCTCTTCTCCTGTATTGTCCTGCGCTGTACTGTCTCTTCTCCTGCATTGTCCTGCGCTGTACTCTCTCTGGAACTGTATTGTCCCGTGCTGTACGCTCTCCGGAACTGTATTGTCCTGCACTGTACTCTCTCTTGTCCTGTATTGTCCTGCGCTGTACTCTCTCTGGAACTGTATTGTCCTGCGCTGTACTCTCTCTGGAACTGTATTGTCCTGTGCTGTACTCTCTCTGGAACTGTATTGTCCGGCGCTGTACCCTCTCCGGAACTGTATTGTCCTGTGCTGTACTCCCTCTGGAACTGTATTGTCCCGTGCTGTACTCTCTCCGGAACTGTATTGTCCTGCACTGTACTCTCTCTTGTCCTGTATTGTCCTGCACTGTACTCTCTCTGGAACTGTATTGTCCTGCACTGTACTCTCTCTTGTCCTGTATTGTACTTCGCTGTACTCTCTCTGGAAGTGTACTGTCCTGCACTGTACTCTCTCTTGTCCTGTATTGTCCTGCGCTGTACTCTCTCCGGAACTGTATTGTCATGCACTGCATCTCTCCATAACTGTATTGTCCTGCGCTGTAATCTCTCCGGAACTGTATTGTCCTGCGCTGTACTCTCTCTGGAACTGTTTTGTCCTGTGCTGAACTCTCTCCGGAACCATATTGTCCTGCGCTGTACTCTCTCTGGAACTGTATTGTCCTGCGCTGTACTCTCTCTTGTCCTGCATTGTCCCGTGCTGTACTCTCTCTGGAACTGTATTGTCCTGCGCTGTACTCTCACTGGAACTGTATTGTCCTGCGCTGTACTCTCTCTGGAACTGTATTGTCCCGTGCTGTACTCTCTCTGGAACTGTATTGTCCTGCGCTGTACTCTCTCCAGAACTGTATTGTCCTGCGCTGTACTCTCTCTGGAACTGTATTGTCCCGTGCTGTACTCTCTCTGGAACTGTATTGTCCTGCGCTGTACTCTCTCCAGAACTGTATTGTCCTGCGCTGTACTCTCTCTGGAACTGTATTGTCCGGCGCTGTACCCTCTCCGGAACTGTATTGTCCTGTGCTGAACTCTCTCCGGAACCGTATTGTCTTGCGCTGTACTCTCTCTGGAACTGTATTGTCCTGCGCTGTACTCTCTCTTGTCCTGTATTGTCCCGTGCGGTACTCTCTCTGGAACTGTATTGTCCTGCGCTGTACTCTCTCTTGAACTGTATTGTCCTGCGCTGTAATCTCTATGGAACTGTATTGTCCTACACTGTACTCTCTTATCCTGTATTGTCCTGCGCTGTACTCTCTCTGGAACTGTATTGTCCTCTGCTGTACTCTCTCTGGAACTGTATTGTCCTGCGCTGTACTCTCTCTTGTCCTGTTCTGTCCTGTGTTGTACTCTCTCTTGAACTGTATTGTCCTGCACTGTACTGTCTCTTCTCCTGTATTGTCCTGCGCTGTACTGTCTCTTCTCCTGCATTGTCCTGCGCTGTACTCTCTCTGGAACTGTATTGTCCCGTGCTGTACGCTCTCCGGAACTGTATTGTCCTGCACTGTACTCTCTCTTGTCCTGTATTGTCCTGCGCTGTACTCTCTCTGGAACTGTATTGTCCTGCGCTGTACTCTCTCTGGAACTGTATTGTCCTGTGCTGTACTCTCTCTGGAACTGTATTGTCCGGCGCTGTACCCTCTCCGGAACTGTATTGTCCTGTGCTGAACTCTCTCCGGAACCGTATTGTCTTGCGCTGTACTCTCTCTGGAACTGTATTGTCCTGCGCTGTACTCTCTCTTGTCCTGCATTGTCCCGTGCTGTACTCTCTCTGGAACTGTATTGTCCTGCGCTGTACTCTCACTGGAACTGTATTGTCCTGCGCTTTACTCTCTCTGGAACTGTATTGTCCCGTGCTGTACTCTCTCTGGAACTGTATTGTCCTGCGCTGTACTCTCTCCAGAACTGTATTGTCCTGCGCTGTACTCTCTCTGGAACTGTATTGTCCTGCGCTGTACTCTCTCTTGAATTGTATTGTCCTGTGCTGTACTCTCTCCAGAACTGTATTGTCCTGCACTGTACTCTCTCTGTAACTGTCTTGTCCTGCTCTGTACTCTCTCTGGAACTGTATTGTCCTGCGCTGTACTCTCTCTTGAACTGTATTGTCCTGTGCTGTACTCTCTCTGGAACTGTATTGTCCTGCGCTGTACTCTCTCTGGAACTGTATTGTCCCGTGCTGTACTCTGTCCGGAAATGTATTGTCCTGCGCTGTACTCTCTCTTGAACTGTATTGTCCTGCGCTGTACTCTCTCTTGTCCTGTATTGTCCTGTGTTGTACTCTCTCTTGTCCTGCATTGTCCTGTGCTGTACTCTCTCCGGAACTGTATTGTCCTGCGCTGTACTCTCTCTGGAACTGTATTGTCCTGCACTGTACTCTCTCCAGAACTGTATTGTCCTGCGCTGTAGTCTCTCCGGAACTGTATTTTCCTGCACTGTACTCTCTCTGGAACTGTATTGTCCTGCGCTGTACTCTCTCAGGAACTGTATTGTTCTGCGCTGTACTCTCTGTGGAACTGTATTGTCCTGCGCTGTACTCTCTCTTGTCCTGTATTGTCCCGTGCGGTACTCTCTCTGGAACTGTATTGTCCTGCGCTGTACTCTCTCTTGAACTGTATTGTCCTGCGCTGTAATCTCTATGGAACTGTATTGTCCTACACTGTACTCTCTTATCCTGTATTGTCCTGCGCTGTACTCTCTCTGGAACTGTATTGTCCTCTGCTGTACTCTCTCTGGAACTGTATTGTCCTGCACTGTACCCTCTCTGGAACTGTACTGTCCTGCGCTGTACTCTCTCTGGAACTGTATTGTCCTGTGCTGTACTCTCTCTTGTCCTGTTCTGTCCTGTGTTGTACTCTCTCTTGAACTGTATTGCCCTGCACTGTACTGTCTCTTCTCCTGTATTGTCCTGCGCTGTACTGTCTCTTCTCCTGCATTGTCCTGCGCTGTACTCTCTCTGGAACTGTATTGTCCCGTGCTGTACGCTCTCCGGAACTGTATTGTCCTGCACTGTACTCTCTCTTGTCCTGTATTGTCCTGCGCTGTACTCTCTCTGGAACTGTATTGTCCTGCGCTGTACTCTCTCTGGAACTGTATTGTCCTGTGCTGTACTCTCTCTGGAACTGTATTGTCCGGCGCTGTACCCTCTCCGGAACTGTATTGTCCTGTGCTGTACTCCCTCTGGAACTGTATTGTCCCGTGCTGTACTCTCTCCGGAACTGTATTGTCCTGCACTGTACTCTCTCTTGTCCTGTATTGTCCTGCACTGTACTCTCTCTGGAACTGTATTGTCCTGCACTGTACTCTCTCTTGTCCTGTATTGTACTTCGCTGTACTCTCTCTGGAAGTGTACTGTCCTGCACTGTACTCTCTCTTGTCCTGTATTGTCCTGCGCTGTACTCTCTCCGGAACTGTATTGTCATGCACTGCACTCTCTCCATAACTGTATTGTCCTGCGCTGTAATCTCTCCGGAACTGTATTGTCCTGCGCTGTACTCTCTCTGGAACTGTTTTGTCCTGTGCTGAACTCTCTCCGGAACCATATGGTCCTGCGCTGTACTCTCTCTGGAACTGTATTGTCCTGCGCTGTACTCTCTCTTGTCCTGCATTGTCCCGTGCTGTACTCTCTCTGGAACTGTATTGTCCTGCGCTGTACTCTCACTGGAACTGTATTGTCCTGCGCTGTACTCTCTCTGGAACTGTATTGTCCCGTGCTGTACTCTCTCTGGAACTGTATTGTCCTGCGCTGTACTCTCTCCAGAACTGTATTGTCCTGCGCTGTACTCTCTCTGGAACTGTATTGTCCCGTGCTGTACTCTCTCTGGAACTGTATTGTCCTGCGCTGTACTCTCTCCAGAACTGTATTGTCCTGCGCTGTACTCTCTCTGGAACTGTATTGTCCGGCGCTGTACCCTCTCCGGAACTGTATTGTCCTGTGCTGAACTCTCTCCGGAACCGTATTGTCTTGCGCTGTACTCTCTCTGGAACTGTATTGTCCTGCGCTGTACTCTCTCTTGTCCTGTATTGTCCCGTGCGGTACTCTCTCTGGAACTGTATTGTCCTGCGCTGTACTCTCTCTTGAACTGTATTGTCCTGCGCTGTAATCTCTCTGGAACTGTATTGTCCCGTGCTGTACTCTCTCTGGAACTGTATTGTCCTGTGCTGTACTCCCTCTGGAACTGTATTGTCCTACACTGTACTCTCTCTGGAACTGTATTGTCCTCTGCTGTACTCTCTCTGGAACTGTATTGTCCTGCGCTGTACTCTCTCTTGTCCTGTTCTGTCCTGTGTTGTACTCTCTCTTGAACTGTATTGTCCTGCACTGTACTGTCTCTTCTCCTGTATTGTCCTGCGCTGTACTGTCTCTTCTCCTGCATTGTCCTGCGCTGTACTCTCTCTGGAACTGTATTGTCCCGTGCTGTACGCTCTCCGGAACTGTATTGTCCTGCACTGTACTCTCTCTTGTCCTGTATTGTCCTGCGCTGTACTCTCTCTGGAACTGTATTGTCCTGCGCTGTACTCTCTCTGGAACTGTATTGTCCTGTGCTGTACTCTCTCTGGAACTGTATTGTCCGGCGCTGTACCCTCTCCGGAACTGTATTGTCCTGTGCTGAACTCTCTCCGGAACCGTATTGTCTTGCGCTGTACTCTCTCTGGAACTGTATTGTCCTGCGCTGTACTCTCTCTTGTCCTGCATTGTCCCGTGCTGTACTCTCTCTGGAACTGTATTGTCCTGCGCTGTACTCTCACTGGAACTGTATTGTCCTGCGCTTTACTCTCTCTGGAACTGTATTGTCCCGTGCTGTCCTCTCTCTGGAACTGTATTGTCCTGCGCTGTACTCTCTCCAGAACTGTATTGTCCTGCGCTGTACTCTCTCTGGAACTGTATTGTCATGCGCTGTACTCTCTCTTGAATTGTATTGTCATGTGCTGTACTCTCTCCAGAACTGTATTGTCCTGCACTGTACTCTCTCTGTAACTGTCTTGTCCTGCTCTGTACTCTCTCTGGAACTGTATTGTCCTGCGCTGTACTCTCTCTTGAACTGTATTGTCCTGTGCTGTACTCTCTCTGGAACTGTATTGTCCTGCGCTGTACTCTCTCTGGAACTGTATTGTCCCGTGCTGTACTCTGTCCGGAAATGTATTGTCCTGCGCTGTACTCTCTCTTGAACTGTATTGTCCTGCGCTGTACTCTCTCTTGTCCTGTATTGTCCTGTGTTGTACTCTCTCTTGTCCTGCAGTGTCCTGTGCTGTACTCTCTCCGGAACTGTATTGTCCTGCGCTGTACTCTCTCTGGAACTGTATTGTCCTGCACTGTACTCTCTCCAGAACTGTATTGTCCTGCGCTGTAGTCTCTCCGGAACTGTATTGTCCTGCACTGTACTCTCTCTGGAACTGTATTGTCCTGCGCTGTACTCTCTCAGGAACTGTATTGTTCTGTGCTGTACTCTCTGTGGAACTGTATTGTCCTGCGCTGTACTCTCTCTTGTCCTGTATTGTCCCGTGCGGTACTCTCTCTGGAACTGTATTGTCCTGCGCTGTACTCCCTCTTGAACTGTATTGTCCTGCGCTGTAATCTCTATGGAACTGTATTGTCCTACACTGTACTCTCTTATCCTGTATTGTCCTGCGCTGTACTCTCTCTGGAACTGTATTGTCCTCTGCTGTACTCTCTCTGGAACTGTATTGTCCTGCACTGTACCCTCTCTGGAACTGTACTGTCCTGCGCTGTACTCTCTCTGGAACTGTATTGTCCTGTGCTTTACTCTCTCTTGTCCTGTTCTGTCCTTTGTTGTACTCTCTCTTGAACTGTATTGTCCTGCACTGTACTGTCTCTTCTTCTGTATTGTCCTGCGCTGTACTGTCTCTTCTCCTGCATTGTCCTGCGCTGTACTCTCTCTGGAACTGTATTGTCCCGTGCTGTACGCTCTCCGGAACTGTATTGTCCTGCACTGTACTCTCTCTTGTCCTGTATTGTCCTGCGCTGTACTCTCTCTGGAACTGTATTGTCCTGCGCTGTACTCTCTCTGGAACTGTATTGTCCTGTGCTGTACTCTCTCTGGAACTGTATTGTCCGGCGCTGTACCCTCTCCGGAACTGTATTGTCCTGTGCTGTACTCCCTCTGGAACTGTATTGTCCCGTGCTGTACTCTCTCCGGAACTGTATTGTCCTGCACTGTACTCTCTCTTGTCCTGTATTGTCCTGCGCTGTACTCTCTCTGGAACTGTATTGTCCTGCACTGTACTCTCTCTTGTCCTGTATTGTACTTCGCTGTACTCTCTCTGGAAGTGTACTGTCCTGCACTGTACTCTCTCTTGTCCTGTATTGTCCTGCGCTGTACTCTCTCCGGAACTGTATTGTCATGCACTGCACTCTCTCCATAACTGTATTGTCCTGCGCTCTAATCTCTCCGGAACTGTATTGTCCTGCACTGTACTCTCTCTGGAACTGTTTTGTCCTGTGCTGAACTCTCTCCGGAACCATATTGTCCTGCGCTGTACTCTCTCTGGAACTGTATTGTCCTGCGCTGTACTCTCTCTTGTCCTGCATTGTCCCGTGCTGTACTCTCTCTGGAACTGTATTGTCCTGCGCTGTACTCTCACTGGAACTGTATTGTCCTGCGCATTACTCTCTCTGGAACTGTATTGTCCCGTGCTGTACTCTCTCTGGAACTGTATTGTCCTGCGCTGTACTCTCTCCAGAACTGTATTGTCCTGCGCTGTACTCTCTCTGGAACTGTATTGTCCTGTGCTGTACTCTCTCTTGAACTGTATTGTCCTGCGCTGTACTCTCTCCAGAACTGTATTGTCCTGCGCTGTACTCTCTCTGGAACTGTATTGTCCTGCGCTGTACTCTCTCTTGTCCTGCATTGTCCCGTGCTGTACTCTCTCTGGAACTGTATTGTCCTGCGCTGTACTCTCACTGGAACTGTATTGTCCTGCGCTGTACTCTCTCTTGAACTGTATTGTCTGTGCTCTACTCTCTCTGGAACTGTATTGTCCTGCGCTGTACTCTCTCTTATCCTGTATTTTCCTGTGTTGTACTCTCTCTTGTTCTGCATTGTCCTGCGCTGTACTCTCTCTGGAACTGTATTGTCCTGCACTGTACTCTCTCTGGAACTGTATTGTCCCGTGCTGTACTCTGTCCGGAACTGTATTGTCCTGCGCTGTACTCTCTGTTGTCCTGTATTGTCCTGTGTTGTACTCTCTCTTGTCCTGCATTGTCCTGCGCTGTACTCTCTCTTGAACTGTATTGTCCTGCACTGTACTCTCTCTTGTCCTGTATTGTGCTGCGCTGTACTCTCTCTGGAACTGTATTGTCCTGCGCTGTACTCTCTCTGGATCTGTATTGTCCTGCACTGTACTCTCTCTTGTCCTGTATTGTCCTGCGCTGTACTCTCTCTTGTCCTGTATTGTCCTGCGCTGTTCTCTCTCTGGAACTGTAACGCTGTTTCGTTTCCTGCTTTTGCTCCCTTTTGTATCGCCTTGATATGTGGAATGATACTTTTTGTTGATATGCCAGGTTATGGGAGAAATTGGCCAAAATGGCACCAGGAATGTGGGAATGCCATGTCATGGAGTGTCATTAGTTACTGATGACAGAGTGACAAAGGCCAACACGTTAACATGGTGCAGAAGAAATTGGATACGTTCAAAATAGGAGGAATTTTCCAGGATTTCACATAGCCAGACCATGTAGGACTAATACCACAATTCTAGTGAAACACTGATACCAGATGACTGAACAAAGGATCTCCATGCGTACAATTTACCATGAGGCCATCTGTCTGGAAACGGCAGAGATGTGATACAGCAGGAACTAACAGCCTCCCAGTGTGAAACTTCTCCTCTTGCTAAGGAACGGTTATTACACAATCCTGGTAGACACAGCCTGCTGGAAACTTAAAGCTACTCCCAGAATGAGCAGATCTGTTTATTAGTGTGGAGCATCTTCCTCAGTGGGAGATACAGGTTTGAATAACAAGATCAGTGTGCCCTGGGAGAAAATTAAGTCATATCCACTCACAGGTGTCTGGAGACAGCAGAGGGAGCTCGAGTTTAATGCTTCAGGCTGTGGTGCAGTGTGAGTGAGATCACTGTTCAATCATTCTAACACCCTTTCTCCCATTCCACACTGAGATTACTGTTCAATCATTCCGAGACCCTTTCTCCCGTTCCACACTGAGATTACTGTTCAATCATTCCCGTTCCACACTGAGATTACTGTTCAATCATTCCGACACCCTTTCTCCCGTTCCACACTGAGATTACTGTTCAATCATTCCCGTTCCACACTGAGATTACTGTTCAATCATTCCGACACCCTTTCTCCCGTTCCACACTGAGATTACTGTTCAATCATTCCCGTTCCACACTGAGATTACTGTTCAATCATTCCGACACCCTTTCTCCCGTTCCACACTGAGATTACTGTTCAATCATTCCCGTTCCACACTGAGATTACTGTTCAATCATTCCGACACCCTTTCTCCCGTTCCACACTGAGATTACTGTTCAATCATTCCCGTTCCACACTGAGATTACTGTTCAATCATTCCGACACCCTTTCTCCCGTTCCACACTGAGATTACTGTTCAATCATTCCGACACCCTTTCTCCCATTCCACACAGAGATTACTGTTCAATCATTCCGAGACCCTTTCTCCAACGTTTTACGTAGTGTCTCTGGTACATGTTGCTAGAGGTGACAATGGATAAAGTGGCGTTAAACAGACACATGTCTGGAATGAAGGGAATGGGGTGATGGAGACCATGTGCAGGGAGAAGGGATCTGTTTAATCTGACATCCCTTTCATTGTGGGCCAAAGTGCCTGTAGATTTACCAATTTTTCTATGCATTATGTTCTAGTTACACCCTCCGCTGGGATCTTGTTTCTCCTCTCCTTGTGAGCCAGTCTCCCCTGCCCATGTCCTCTGAACCTGTCTTACCCATTTACTCATCTAAAATGCTACTAATGTCTCACTGACTTTTTGTCCATTGGCTGAGAGACTGGTCCGATGTCAACCTCATTTGCCCTCTATCGTTTCCTGACCACTCTGTTCTTAGGAAGTTTGTTGTTGCACACAAATCTCTCTCCATATTGAAGCAAAGCACAGCACCTGCACTCATACAGCCAAAGCCTTACCAATTAGAGTCAGAGAGAAATGCCCTTCTGCCCAACCTGCCCATGCTGGCCATTGCCCAATGATAGTAATCCTTCCAATCCACCTCTATCTCCAATTCCTTAAGGCCGTTTAGCACCTTTGCAAGCTTTAATGCACTTCCAACCTTGACATGAGAGAACCATACAGAATAGAGGAATCTGTCTCTGCTCGCTGTACCTTTAAAGGGTTTTATGCATTTGCTCCACCTGCTCTTTCAAACACAATCCTCCAGCACTTTACCCACAGCTTTGTAATTTATTTTCTCCAATCACTCCCTGAAATCCATGACAGGTTCTACTTCCACCAACCTCAAGGCAGCAAGTCCTACATTGAAGAGATTTGGTATGTCAACAAATACACTCAAAAAATTCTATAGATGCACCGTGAAGAGCATTCTGACAGGCTGCATCACTGTCTGGTACGGAGGAGCTACTGCTCAGGACCGAAAGAAGCTGCAGAGGGTCATAAATTTAGTCAGCTCCATCTTGGGTACTAGCCTACAAAGTACCTGAGACATCTTCAGGGAGCAGTGTCTCAAAAAGGCAGCATCCATTATTAAGGACCTCCAGCACCCAGGGCATGCCCTTTTCTCACTGTTACCATCAGGTAGGAGGTACAGAAGCCTGAAGGCACACACTCAGCAATTCAGAAACAACTTCTTCCCCTCTGCTATCCGATTCCTAAATGAACATTGAACCCTTGGACACTACCTCACTTTTTAATACATATTATTTCTGCTTTTGCATGATTTTAATCTATTTGTTATATGTATACTGTGATTGATTTACTTATTTATTTATTCTCCTTATTTTTTTCTTCTATATTAAGTATAGCATTGCACTACTGCTGCTAAGTTAACAAATTTCATGACACCTGCTGGTGATAATAAACCTGATTCTGACCATTATTTTATCCATAAAATCATGTTTCCCTTTGAGCTCTTCTTGAATGTCTGAATTTGAATGCATTACCCTTGTCCTTGAACCCTGAGGTAACAGGAATCTCTGGGAATCAGACTTCTAGGAATTCTGACGGTCCAGTCAGCAGCAGGAGCAGGCCACAACGATGAGGTTTCTTGCAGGTCGGCAACATTTGTTTAAAAGGAGAGCCTCGCGGGTGTTCAGGCTTATTCGGTTGGTCCAATGAGTGGCAGGAGCAGACCACAGAGGCAAGGGTTCTCACAGGATGGAGACGCTTGCTTAAAAGTGCAGAGAGGACAAGTGGGTGGCCATTGCTAGGAGTGGACCAATGGTGAGAGTAGGAGTGTCAGGCTTCGGCTCAAAAAATGCGTTGGCTCTTGGTAAACTTCTGTTAAGGTTCATTTCTTTTCTCTCACTGTACCTAGTGTAGTAAATGGCTGTTGTGTGTTCTTCATGCCGGATGTTGGAGAACTGGGAGACCCAGAGTCTCCCAGGAAACCACATCTGGGTGAAGTGCATCTGGCTGCAGCTCCTTGAAGACTGTGTTAGGGATCTGGAGCAGCAGCTGGATGACCTTCGGCCTGTACGAGAGAGTGAGGGGATCATCGATCAGAGTTACAGGGAAGTAGTCAACCCGAAGCTGCAGGAGGCGAGTAGCTGGGTGACTGTCAGGAGGAATGGAAATGTGAACAGGCAATTAGCGCACAACTCCCCCCAATAATAAATATACTGTTGTGGGGGATGACCTCCCAGGGGAATGCCACGGAGACCGGGTTACTGACTCTGAGCATGGGTCCATGGTGTAGAAGGGAACGGTAGTGATAGGGGACTCAGTAGTGAGGGGAATAGACAGGAGATTTGTGGACATGAACAGGGCACCCAGATGGTATGTTGCCTCCCAGGTGTCAAGGTCAGGCATTTTGAAGGGGGAGGTGTCACAGCCAGATGTCTTGGTACATATTGGTACCAATGATATTGGAAGGAAAAGCAAAGAGGTCCTGAAAAGTGAATTCAGGGAGCTGGGCAGAAAGCTGAGAAGCCGGACCTCCAGGGTAGTAATTTCTGGATTACTGCCTGTGTCACGCACCAGTGAGGGTAGAAACTGGACGATTTGGCAGATTAATGTGTGGCTGAGAAGCTGGTGCAGGGGGCAGGGCTTCAGATTCTTGGATCATTGGGATCTCCTCTGGGGGAGGTATGACCCGTTCAAAAGTGACGGGTTGCACCTGAACCCGAGGGGAACTAATATTCTTGTGGGCAGGTTTGTTAGTGCTGTTGGGAGGAGCTTAGACTAATTTGGCGGGGGGGGGGGTTGAGAACCAGAGTGAAGGGACTCAGGATAGGACGGATGGTACAAAAGTAAAGATGGTGTGCAGTCAGACTGTCAGGAAGGGCAGGCAGATGATAGGACACAATCGCAGCCAACAGGGCATTAGAGATGCAGAATCAAAAAGGGTAGCAAATACAGCACTCAAGTGGTTATATCTCAATGCATGGAGCATAAGAAATACGGTGGATGATCTTGTTGCACTATTACAGATGGTGAGGTGTGATGTTGTGGCCATCACTGAATGGTGGCTGAAGGATGGTTGCAGTTGAGAGCTCAATGTCCAAGGTTACATGTTGTATCAGAGGGATAGGAAGGTTGGCAGAGGGGTTGGTGTGGCTCAGCTGGTAAAGAATGGCATCAAATCAGCAGAAAGATGTTACGTAGGATCGGGAGATGTTGGATCCTTGTGGGTTGAGTTAAGAAACTGCAAGGTAAAAGGAGTCATAGACAGGCCTCCCAGCAGTAGCTGGGGGTTGGACCACAGAGTATAACGGAAATGGAAAAGGCATGTCAAAAGGACAATGTTTTGATAGTCATGGCAGATTTCAATATGCAGGTCAATTGGGAAAATTAGATTTGAAATGGACCCCAAGAGAGTGAGTCTGTTGAATGCTTAGGAGATGGCTTTTCCGAACAGTTTGTCATTGAGCCTACTAGGGGATCAGCTATACTGGATCAGGTGTTATGTAATGAACTGGAGGTGATTTGGAAGCTTAAGGTAAAAGAACCCTTAGGAGGTGGTGATCACAATATAATTGAATTCAACTTGAAATCTGATAGGGAGAGAGTAAGCTCCATGGTATCAGTATTTCATTGGAGGAAAGCACATTATAGTGTATGAGAGAGGAGTTGGCCAAAGTAAATTGGAAGGAACTGCTGGCAGGGATGTCAGCAGAGCAGCAACGGTGTGTGTTTCTGGGAAAATGAGGAAGGTGCAGGATAGATGTATTCCAAAAATGAAGAAATACTCAAATGGCAAATTAGTACAGCCATGGCTGGACAGGGAAGGCAAAGCTATTGTAAAAGCAAAAATCAGTGGGAAAACAGAGAATTGGGAGGCTTTTAAAACCCTACAGTGAGGTTTTCAAGATGGCGGCGCAGTGAAAGGCCTGCTTTGCTGAGCTCAGCACCACAACACTGATAACTTTGCATATAAACCTATCCATTTCAACTTTCTTTTTAAATGCCCAAGTGTCGGATTTAATAACAGGAACACTGATCACTATTTTTTTTGAGCTGCTTCAACACCATGCCATCGAAAAGTACTAAAAAGGTGGCCAAGATGGATTGCACAGAGTGCTCGTCCGGGGCTGGGGAGCTAGCTCCTGCTAGCTCTGTTAACACGTTGGACCCTGCTTTTCATCAAGTAATTCAGGAAGTTACGGAGAACATACCCAAAATGATGGACGAGAAGCTGGGTCCGCTCTCTCTAACACTCCAGAACCACACATTGGAGCTTAAAAATCTTGATACAAGAACGACCGAGGCTGAGGGCCGAGTCTCCGCGGTAGAGGCTGTAACTGATCAAACCCAAAGCCACATCCAGGCGCTAGAAAAGCAAGTTCAAAGCCTCTCTGACTATGTCGATGATCTTGAGAACAGAGGTAGGAGAAAGAACATACAGATCATCGGTCTACCTGAAGATACAGAAGGCAGCCAGCCAGCAAAGTTTTTTGAGAGCTGGCTGCCTAATTTCCTTGATTTGGAAACCAAGGGTGGACGCATTACAGTGGAAAGAGCTCATCGTACGCTGGCTCCAAAACCGGGCCCAGGCCAATGCCCTTGACCTGTCCTCGTGCAGTTCCATAATTTTGGTGATAAGCAAAGAGTGATGGAGGCTTCGAGACGCCACAGGACTGATGCCCAGGCTTTGATATATGAGGGATCCGGGCTTATGTTTTTTCAAGATATTTCAGCAGCCATTATTTGGAAGCGCAAGGAATTCAACCAGGTAAAGATGCGGCTGAGAGAATCTGGAATCCAGTACTCTATGCTATACCCAGCGGCGCTGAAAATCACCAACAACGGGACCACCAAGATATTTGATTGTCCTGACAAAGCTAAAACTTTTGTGGACACATTGGGCTAAAGAATGTATACAGTATATTGTGTAGCCCTGGTTATGGACGATAACATGACCAGGGCTACACAATGGTCGCTTTAGTTTACCTTTTCATTACTCAACGGCAAGATATCTTATAGGATGGGTAATGTGTTTGTTTTCATTAATACAGCTTCATTATTTGTTTAAATTAGCGGTGCCTTTCCAGCCTGAAGGAGTTTAAATATGACGGTAGCAAACCGGTGGATTGATAAATTATGCCCTGTTTTCATTTTTGACTATGTTAAATATTGGCAGTGGGGCAGAATATGGGGTGCTAGAAGGTTCAGATATCCCCTTTAAGTGTGGGGTAAGTCCTCTTGTTCAGCGCTGTTGGCCCTTTGTTCTTTTTTGTGTTTTTTTTTACTTACTGCTGCTCAGCTGATCTTAAGTCGGGTTTCTTCTCCTCCAGAGTCAAATCATTGTTATAAAGGGTTATGGCCAGTAATATATTAAAATTGTGCACTTGGAACATTAAGGGGAGTCATTCACCAATCAAGAGAAAGAAAATCCTACTAAACCTGAGAAAGGAAAGGGTGGATATCGCCTTATTGCAGGAGACACATTTAAATGATAAAGAACATCTGAAACTGCAACAGAGTGGATTTGATCACGTTTATTTTTCATCTTTTAATACCAGGAGTGGGGGTGGTGGCCATTTTAATTAGGAACAACTTACCTTTTAAGTTATTAGACTGCATTAAGGATAAATATGGGAGATTTGTGATTGTCAAGGCTTCAGTATATGGAGAGGAATGTGATATTCTCAATGTTTACTGCCCTCCAACTCATCCTCTCAAATTCCTAATAGATGCTTTTTCCAAACTTACAAGCTTTTCAATACAGAACATTATTGTAAGTGGGGATTTTAATTGTCTCATGGACCCATTGATGGACAAAATATCTAGTGATTCCCCCATTGCTCTCCTCACAGTCCAAACAAATCATGGGCTTATGTGGAAAACTAGGACTTGTGGATGTCTGGAGGTTGTTACATCCCTCAGACAAAGACTTCACATTTTTTTCTAATCCACATAAGTGTTACACCAGAATTGATCTTTTTCTAACCCCCAAGATGCTCCTAGACTTAGTTGTACCCTGCACAACTGGAAATATCGCTATTTCTGACCATGCAGCAGTATATTTAACTATCAAACCCTAAGATAATTCAGCACGATCTAGACAATGGTGGCTGAATCCTTTTATTCTAAAAGATAATACGTTTATAGACCACTTTACTTCTGAACTCAAAACTTTCCTATCTATTAATTCCAAATCAGCTAGTAGTCCATTGATGCTCTGGGAAACTGCTAAGGCCTATACAAGGGGATTAATACTCTGCTAGTAAGAAGTGACAAACTGCAGAACAGCAGCGCCTAGTGGAAGCAAGACTGGCGCAGCTGAAAAGGATTATATTAATAAGCTTTCTGCAGCTAAGTTAACAAAGATCACAGCCCTACGCTGTACACTAAACTCTTTACTTACACAAGCAGCCAAAAGAAAATTGACATTTGCTAAACAACGATTGTTTGAACATGATGAAAAACCAGGTAAGTATTTGGCTTATTTAGCTAGAAAGAAAAATGCCTCTCAGACTATTGCTTCAATTAGGGATGGGACAGGAGCCCTCACTAGTAATTCTAAAATGACTAATGTTCTGTTTAAGAATTTTTATTCTACATTGCATCAATCTGAGCAATGTAATGATGGGCAATCTAGGATGGCGTCCTTTTTCAGGAATTTAGATCTCCTAGGCATTTCTTCTGAACAAGAGTCCCTCCTCAAGGCTCCGTTATCTATACATGAGATACAGGAAGCTGTGAGACAGCTCCAAAGTGGGAATGCCCCTGGTCCTGATGGACTCACTAGTGAATTCTATAAAGAGTTCACAGGGTTATTATCAGAGCCTATGCTAAACATGTTCAATCATGCATTTAATTGTGGTCTCCTCCCATCATCATTGAGAGAAGCTAATAGCTCCCTAATTCTTAAAAAAGTAAAGAGCCCTGAAGACTGTGCCTCCTACAGGCCTATTTCATTGTTAAATGTTGACTTTAAAATCTTATCTAAAACCTTAGCGTTATGATTAGAAACTGTGTTACCTTTTATCATAAAAGAGGATCAAATGGGTTTTGTAAAAGGCCATAGATCATCTCACAATATCAGAAGATTACTTAATGTGATTCAGGCATGTCAGCAACAGGCAGTGGACGGTTTGGTGGTTTCCTTAGATACAGAAAAGGCCTTTGATCATGTTGAATGGCCATATCTTTTTTTCACTTTAGAACAATTTGGTTTGGGCAATAATTTTATTAAGTGGGTGAAGGTTCTTTATAATGACCCTTTGGCTGCAATTCTCACTAATGGTATTAGGTCAGTTAATTTTACTATTCTGAGGGGCAGCCGGCAGGGCTGCCCTTTATCACCACTACTTTTCACACTAGTGATCAAGCCATTAGCAGAGGCTATTCGGCAAGACTCCAAAATATCTCTCCAGACATAGGACTAAAGTCACATGAAATTACATTGTATGTGGATGATGTTCTAATCTTCTTATCAAACCCTGCTATATCACTGCACCACCTTATACAATGCATCAATTCATTTAGCGCCTTTTCAGGTTATAAAATCAAATTTACTAAATCAGAGGCTATGCCTCTGGGGAATCTGCTGCAGGTACCTGACACTCAGGGTGCTTTCCCTTTTAAATTGTCACACACTGGTTTTGTTTACTCAGGCATATTTATCAAACCTACGTTTAATCAATTGTTGAAAGCTAACTTTACACAGTTATTTGACAAAATCAAACAGGATCTTAAGCAATGGAGCATTCTTCCCATCTCTTGGCATGGCTGAATATCCTTGTTCAAAATGAACATTCTTCTTCATCTGCTCTACCCAATAGGAATGATTCCAGTCATTTTTACCCAACAAATACTTAAAAAAATAAATGGCTGGTTCGTTTCTTTCACCTGGAACAAAAAAAGACCCTGTATTAAAATATCTAAGTTACAACTTCCCAGTAGTCTAAGGGGTCTGGATTTTCCAGACATCAAAAAATATCAATTAAGTTTCTTTTTATCTTATGTGGTTGTCTGGGTTTGCAAGGACCCTTCCTCAATTTGGCTAGACATTGAAGCTTCACAAGCAAAATGCCCTCTTATTAATTTGCTTTTCTTCAATAAGATGAAACTAGTTAAGGAATATTGTCGCAATCCAATAACAATTAATACAGTCAGGGCTTGGAGGGCGGTGCGACAAATTGAGGGCAACACAGCGAAAATATCACCCTTCACTCCAATAACCAGTAGTCCAGATTTTCAGCCTGGCTTAATGGGTTCTGGATTTAAGCTTTGGATTTCTAAGGGTATTTTCCATCTAGGAGATTTGTTTGATGAAGGAGCAATGATGTCTTTTAGTCAAATAGTACAGAACTTTAACATACCAAAAAGGAACTTTTTTGTTTCTTTCAGATAAGAGATTATATACAGAAAAAAGCATCATTGTTAACTGATTTCTATAGTGCTGACATAGAAAAGAGGGTGTTTTGTTCTAAGGGTGAAGTCTCCTTTAGTACTTCTTACAGCATCTTGAGGGAATGTTCTTACGGAGAGGCTGAGCAGCTGGGAAGGGTCTGGGAGGAAGAGCTGGGAGTAGAAATTACATCTGTGCTAACGCACAGAAAATTTCAGTTTGTATTACAACTAAAGCATTGCAACTCAAAATTCTGAATAGAGCCCATCTGACTCTAGATTGTCTCTGGAAATTTAAGACGGGGTTTTCTCCAATGTGTTCTAAATGTGAAGTAAATACTGGAACTTTCACCCACTGTTTTTGGACTTGTCCCAAACTTCAGGCATACTGGAGTGATATTTTGGGTGAAATGGAAAAGATTCTGAACATGGAGCTTGAACTGGACCCAGTGTCTTTTCCCAGCAGTTGTATTATTAATGCACATCAGAAATAACTTCTTAACATCCTGACTTTTCATGTAAGGAAGAACATTTTACTTTGTTGGATATCCGATTAGGCCCCTGGACTTTTTAGTTGGTGTAAATTAATCATGGAATATATGTATGGTACACTCAAAAACAAATAGTTTTCATAAAACACGGCAACCTTTTCTGCAGCATGTAGATGTAAACCTGTCTGCTATACTAATAAGGGATTTTGTATAGGATGTTGTGGTGATGTCTATATTTTGATGGATGTGTTCTGATAGTTGATATCTGTGAGGGGAAGAAATGTAAATGTAAATATATCTGGAAATTGAAAGTTTTGGTATGCTGAGCAATAAATAAATAAAATTAAAATTAAAACCCTACAATGAGCAAGTAAAAGAATCATTAGGAGAGAAAAGATGAAATATGAAAGCAAGCTGGCAAACAATATCAAAGTGGATAGTAAAAGCTTTTTCAACTATGTAAAAAATAAAGAGAGATGAGAGTGGATATGGACTGCTAGAAAATGAGATGGAGAAATAACAATGGGGCCGAATGAACTAAATGACTGTTTTGTGTCTGTTTTTACTGTGGAAGACACTAGCAGTATGCCAGATGTTGGAGTGTGTGAGGGAAGAGAAGTGGGTGCAGTTACTATCACATGGGAGAAGGTGCTCAAAAAGCTGAAAGACTTAAGGGTACATAAGTCACCCTGACCAGATGAATTGCACCCTAGGTTTCTGAAAGAGGTAGCATTGGAGATTGTGGTGGCATTAGTAATGATCTTTCAAAAACCATTGGACTCTGACATAGTGCCAGAGGACTGGGAAATTGCAAATGTCACTCCACTCTTTAAGATAGGAGGAAGGCAGCAGAAAGGAAATTATAGACCAGTTAGCTTGACCTCAGTGGTTAGGAAGATGTTGGAGTCAATTGTTAAGGATGAGATTATGGAGTATCTGGTGACACAGGACAAGACAGGACAAAGTCAGCATGGTCTCATTAAGGGAAAATCTTGCCTGACAAACCTGTTGGAATTCTTTGAGGAGATTACACGTATATAGGTTAGACAAGGGGGATGGAGTGTATGTTGACATTTGGACTTCCAGAAGGCCTTTGACAAGGTGCCACACATGAGGCTGCTGAACAAGTTAACAGCCCATAGGGAAGTTAGAGCAGTCGCTGATTGGTAGGAGGGAATAAAAGACTCCTTTTCTGGTTGGCTGCCAGTGACTGGTGGTGTTCCGCAGGGGTCGGTGTTGGGGCCACTTCTTTATATGCTGTATTTCAATGATTTAGATTATGCAATAGATGGGTTTTCTGGCAAGTTTACAGATGATACGAAGATTGGTGGAGGGGCAGGTAGTGTTGAGGAAACAGGTAGGCTGCAGAAGGATTTAGACAGATTAGAAGAATGGGCAAGTGGCAAATGAAATACAATGCTGGGAAATGTATGGTCATGCACTTTGGTAGTAGAAATAAATATACAGACTATTTTCTAAATGGAGGAAATCCAAAAATCTGAAATGCAGATGGACTTGGGAGTCCTTGTGCAGAACACCCTAAAGGTTAGCTTGCAGGTTGAGTCAGTGATGAGGAAGGCAAATACAATGTTAGCATTCATTTCAAGAGGTCTAGAATACAAGAGCAGGGATGTGATGCTGAGGCTTTATAAGGTACTGGTGAAGCCTCACCTTGAGTATTATGAACATTTTCGGGCTCCTCATCTTAGAAAAGATGTGCTGGCATTGGAGAGGGTTCAGAGGAGGTTCACAAGGATGATTCTGGGAATGAAAGGGTTATCACACGAGGAACATTTGATGGCTCTGGGTCTGTACTTACTGGAAATTAGAAAGATGAGGGGAGGATCTTATTGAAATCTTTTGAATGTTGAAAGGCCTAGACAGAGTAGATGTGGAAAGGATGTTTCACATGGTGGGGGAGTGTAGGACTGGGGAGCATGGCCTGAGGATAGAGGGGCGTCCATTTAAAACAGAGATGCGGAGTAATTTCTTTTGCCAGAGGGTGGTGAATTTGTGGAATTTATTACCACAGGCAGCTGTCAAGGCCAGCTCGTTGGGTATATTTAAGACAGAGCTTGATAGGTTCTTGTCTGGACACGGCATCAAAGGTTACGGACAGAAGGTCGGGGTGTGGGGCTGAGGAAGAGGGAAAGAATCAGTCATGATTGAATGGAGACACAGACTTGATGGGCCGAATGGCTCCTATATCTTATGATCTTATGGACGTAACCTTGTACTCCCTCATTAAATCTCCTCTCCAAACCGCTTGCTCCAAGGAGAATGGTTCTGGCCAATCCAAATTAACTCTTGTTGCTGGAAATATCACATCAAATCTTTTCGTCTTTGCTCTCTAACTTTGGATCCGCAGATTAGCATACAGAACTCCAGATGTGGCCCAACCAGGGTTCAAAACCAGAGTCAGAATCTGAGTATTTTTTTAACACTGATTTTTATGACATGAAATTCTTTTTTCACAGCAGTAGTACACTGCAAATAAATAAAATTGCTATAAATTACAAGGTAAACAAATAGAATAAAAAATATCATGAGTAAATGTTCATGGACTACAGAGAAATCTAATGGCTGAGGGAACAAAGCTGTTTTATACAAGTTCAGCAGAACTTCCCTGTCCTTGCAGGTGAAGAGGGGTGATAGGCTGGACTTTATCTGACTGTTCTGATGAACTCTGGCCGTTAAAGTGGATTGAAACGAGGACCTTTTCCAGAGGACTCAGGTGGGGATGCAACGTCAAAGGCCTGGAAACAATTCATAGTTCAGTTATATTTGTTCTTTATTAAAAACTTCCCCTTTTGTTTTGTTTGATGTCACTGGAGACACATGGCATTCCAATTACCAATAGAAACCCTGGACCAACAAATAACCAAGAATTGACTCAGAATGCAATTTCTCCTCCAGAAACCGTTACCTTACTGTGTCTAATGAGTCTCAGTGAACTAAAGACTGCGTTTTAACAATCCTTTGGAGTGATCACACGAAAGCAAGCAACCAATGATACTGGTTACAGCTCTTTCATTTCAGTCTCAGACACGGAGACTTAAGCTTCACTTGTGCTGGGTCAGAACTTTCAGAACAACATCCTCAGCAATTTTCCAGAAGCAGTAGCTGAAGTCTGGACCAAGTACCTTAAAGTCCAATACAAAGCATTTATTGTTGGTTGTGGATTAAGGGGAGTGAATTAAAAGCAACTGGGTTACAAACACGTCATCGAACAGTCAAGAAGGCAGCATCCGTCATGAAGTAGCCTCACCACTGGGACATGCCATCTTCTCATTGTGACCGTCAGGAAGGAGGTACAGGAGCCTCCAAGACCCACACTCAATGATTCAGGAACAGCTTCTTGCCTACCACCAGCAGATTTCTGGACAGTCCATTAATCCATGAGTATTACCTTATTATTCCTATCTTTGCCCGATTTATTTAATTGTAATTGATGGTAATTTTATGCCTGTGGTGTACTGCTGCAAACTGTCATGTAAATCACAGTCATAGAACATTGTAGCACAGAAAAAGGCCCATCATGCCATCTATTAATCTGCCTAGTCCCATCAACTGGCTCTAGACCATCGCCCTCCATACCCCTCCATCCGTAGACCCATCCAAATTGCTCTTGTGTTGAAATCAACTCCACATCCACCACTTGCACTAGCAGCTCATTCCAAATTCCCACCACCTTCTGAGTGAAGATTCCCCTCATCTTCCCCTTAAACATTTCACTTTTCACACTTAACGCATGACATCTGGTTGTAATCCCACCCAACCTCAGTGGTAAATGCCTGCTTTCATTTACCCAGTCTATACACCTCATAATTTTGTGTACCTCTATCAAACCATCCCTCAATCTGCTACTTTCTAGGGAATAAAGTCCTATTCAACCTTGCCCTATAACTCAGGTCCTCAAGTCCTGGCAAAATTCTTGTAAATAGTCTCTGCACTCTTTCCACCTTATTTACATCTTTCCTGTAGACAGTTGACCAAAAGTAGACACAGTACTCCAAATTAGGCCTCACCAATGTCTTATACAATTTCAACATAACTTCCCAACTCCTCAACCCAATACATTGAATTATTAAGGCCGATGCACCAAAAGCTTTCTTTATAACACTATCTACCTGTAATGCTACTTTCAAGGAATTATAGATTAGTATTCTCAAATCTCTGTTGTACCACACTCCTCAGTTCTTTATCACTCTACATGGAAGTCCTACCCTGGCTGGTCCTCCCACAGTGCAACACCTCACACCTGTCTGCATAAAACTCCATCTGCCTTTTTTCCAGCTGGTCCAGATCCCACTACGAGGTTTGATAGACTTCCTTGCTGTCCACTGCACCTCCAGTCTTGGTGTCATCTGGAAATTCACTGATCCAGTTTACCACATAGGCATCCTGGAGGGCCACATCTGCACCAGGTGCGTCGAGCTGCAGCTCCTTGGGGACCGGGTTAGGAACCTGGAGATGCAGCTCGATGACCTTCGTCTGGTCAGGGAAAGTGAGGAGGTGATAGAGAGGAGCGATAGGCAGGTAGTCACTTGGGAGACAGATAAGTGGGTAACAGTCAGGAGAGGGAAGGGCAAGAGTCAGATACTAGAGAGTACCCCTGTGGCTGTCCCTGGTAACAGTAAGTACTCCTGTTTGAGTATTATTGGGGGGGACGGCCTCTGACGCCTCTGGCACAGAGTCTGACCCTGTGGCTCAGAAGGGTAGGGAAAGGAAGGGGATGGCAGCAATGATAGGGGACTCTATAGTCAGGGGGACAGACAGGCGATTCTGTGGATGCAGGAAAGAAATACAGATGGTAGTTTGCCTCCCAGGTGCCAGGGTCCAGGATGTTTCTGATTGTGTCCCCATTATCCTGAAGTGGGAAGGTGAACAGCCAGAGGTCGTGGTACATATTGGTACTAACGACATAGGTAGGAAAAGGGAGGAGGTCCTGAAAACAGACTACAGGGCGTTAGGGAAGAAGCAGAGGACATCAAAGATAGTAATCTCGGGATTGCTGCCTGTGCCACACAACAATGACTATAGGAATAGAGTGAAGTGAAGGATAAATACGTGGCTGAGGGATTGGAGCAGGGGACAGGGATTCAGTTTTCTTCAGAGAATACGTACACGATGCTGGAAGAACTCAGCAGGTCAGGCAGCATCCGTGAGAAAACAGTAGCCAACGTTTCGGGTCGAGACCCTTCTTCAGGAATGGGGGGGAAGAGAGGGCCGAAGCCCAGTAATAGAGATAGGGGAGGGGGAAGGGCTAGAGGCGCCAGGTGGAGAACCAATCAGAGGAAGGATAAGGGGGGAGGGGATAAGCATAAAAGAACTGTAAAGATAAAGAAGCAGAAAGTTGAAAGGGGAGAGAGGCAGAGAGGGACCTAGGATAGGGGAAGGGGGAGGGGGAGGGAATTACCGGAAGCTGGAGAATTCGATGTTCATACCACCAGGCTGGAGACTACCCAGACGGTAGATGAGGTGTTGCTCCTCCAACCTGAGTTTGGCCTCATCATGGCAGTAGAGGAGGCCGTGTATGGAGGTCAGTTTTCTTCATCATTGAGACCTCTTTTGCAGCAGGCATGACCTGTACAATAAGGGTGGGCTGCACTTGAATCCGAAGGGGACCAATATCTTGGCAGGGAGGTTTGTTAAGGCTACTGGGGAGAGTTTAAACCAGAATTGCTGGGGGGCTGAAACCGAACTGAAGAGATGGAGGAAGGGGCAGTTGGCTCACAAATAGAGAAAGCTTGTAGGCAGTGTGAGAGGGAGGATAGGCAGCTGATAGAGATGGGATGCTCTCAGACCGATGGTTTGAGATGTGTCTATTTTAATGCGAGAAGCATCATGAACAAAGCGGATGAGCTTAGAGCATAGATCAGTACTTGGAACTGTGATGTTGTGGCTTGGATGGCTCAGGGGCAGGAATGACTACTTAGAGTGCCAGGCTTTAGGATGGGGGGGGGGGTGGGGAGAAGTCGGCGTATGGCACTGCTGATCAGAGATAGTGTCATGGTTGCAGAAAAGGAGGAAGTTATGCAGGGATTGTCTACTGAGTCTCTGTGGGTGGAAGTTAGAAACAGGAAGGGGTCAATAACTCTACTGGGTGTTTTTTATAGACCACCCAATAGTAACAGGGACATCGAGGAGTAGATAGGGAGACAGATTCTGGAATGGAGCAGTAATAACAGGGTTGTCATGATGGGAGATTTTAATTTCTCAAATATTGATTGGCACCTCCCTAGAGCAAGGGGTTTAGATGGGGTGGAGCTTGTTAGATGTGTTCAGGAATGTTTCATGACACAATATGTAGATAAGCCTACAAGAGGAAAGGCTGTACTTGATCTGGTATTGGGAAATGAACCTGATCAGGTGTCAGGTCTCTCAGTGGGAGAGCATTTTGGAGATAGTGATCACAATTCTATCTCCTTTACCATTAGCATTGGAGAGGGATAGGGACAGACAAGTCAGGAAAATGTTTAATTGGAGTAAGGGGAAATATGAAGCTATCAGTCAGGAACTTGGAAGTATAAATTGGGAACAGATGTTCTCAGGGAAATGTATGGCAGAGATGTGGCAAATGTTCAGGGGATATTTGTGTGGCGTTCTGCGTAGGTATGTTCCAATGAGACATGGAAAGGATGGTAGGGTACAGGAACCATGGTGTACAAAGACTGCAGAAAATCTCGTCAAGAAGAAAAGAAGAGCTTATGAAAGGTTCAAAAAACTAGGTAATAATGAAGAGTTAGAAGATAATAAGGCTAGCAGGAAGGAGCTAAGAATGAAATTAGGAGAGCCAGAAGGGGCCATGAGATGGCTTTGGCGAGCAAGATTAAGGAAAATCCCAAGGCATTCTACAAGTACGTGAAGAGCAAGAGGATAAGATGTGAGCAAATAAGAATGAAGTGTGACAGAGGAGAAGTGTGTATGGAACCGGAGGAGCTAGCGGGAGTATTCACTATAGAAAATACCTTGGCAATTGTAGGGATGACTTACAATGGACTGAAAAGCTTGAGCATATAGACATTAGGAAAGAGGATGTGCTGGAGCTGTTCGAAAGCATCAGGTTGAATAAGTCACCGGAACCAGACTAGATATACCCTAGGCTACTGTGGGAGGTGAGGGAGGAGATTACTGAACCTCTGGCCATGATCAATGCATCATCAATGCATCATCAATGGGGATGGGAGAGGTTCCAGAGGATTGGAGGGTTGCGGAAGTTGTTCCTTTATTCAAGAAAGGGAGTAGAGTAGAGATAGCCCAGGAAATTATAGACCAGTGAGTCTTATTTCAGTGGTTGGTAAGTTGATGGAGAAGATCCTGAGAGGCAGGATTTATGAACATTGGAAAGGCATAATATGATTAGGAATAGTCAGCATGGCTTTGTCAAAGGCAGGTCGTGCCTTATGAGCCTGATTGAATTTTTTGAGGATGTGACTAAACATCTATCTATCTATCTATTGAGGAAAGTTGAGCAGTAGATGTAGTGTATATGGATTTCAGCAAGGCATTTGATAAGGTACCCCATGCAAGGCTTATTGAGAAAGTAAGGAGGCATGGGATCCAAGGGGACATTGCCTTGTGGATCCAGAATTGGCTTGGTAACAGAAGGCAAAGAGTGGTTGTAGATAGGTCATATTCTGCGTGGAGATCAGTGACCAGTGGTGTGCCTCAGGGATCCCTTCTGTTTGTGATGTTTATAAATGACCTGGATGAGGAAGTGGAGGGATGGGTTAGTAAATTTGCTGATGACACAAAGGTTGGGAGTGTTGTGGATGGTGTGGAGTGCTGTTAGAGGTTACAGCAGGATATCGATGCAAAACTGGACTGAGAAGTGGCAGATGGAGTTCAACCCAGATAATTATGAGGTGGTTCATTTTGGTAGGTCAAATATGATGGCAGAATATAGTATTAATGGTAAGACTCCTGGCAGTGTGGAGGATCAGAGGGATTTTGGGGTCCAAGTCCATAGGGCACTCAAAGCTGCTGAGCAGGTTGACACTGTGGTTAAGAAGGTATACGATGTATTGGCCTTCATCAACTGTGGGATTGAGTTTAAGAGTCGTGAGGTAATGTTACAGCTATATACGACTCTGGTCAGACCCCACTTTGAGTACTGTGCTCATTTCTGGGGGTCTCATTACAGGAAGGATGTGGAAACCATAGAAAGGTTGCAGAGGAGATTTACAAGGATGTTGCCTGGATTGGGGAGCATGCCTTATGAAAATAGGTTGAGTGAACTTGGCCTTTTCTTCTTGGAGCGACGGAGGATGAGAGGTGACCTGATAGAGGTGTATAAGATGATGAGAGGCATTAATCGTGTGGATAGTCAGAGCTTTTTCCCAGGGTTGAAATGGCTAGCACGAAAGTACACAGTTTTAAGGTGCTTGGAACTAGGTACAGAGGAGATGTCAGTGGTAAGTTTTTTACACAGAGAGTGTTGAGTGCGTGGAATGGGCTGCTGGCGACGGTGGCGGAGGTGGACGCGGTAGGGTCTTTTAAGAGACTCTTGGATAGGTATATGGAGTTTAGAAAAATAGAGGGCTATGGGTAACCCTAGGTAATTTCTCAGGTAAAGACATGTTCAGCACAGCATTGTGGGCTGAAGGGCCTGTATTGTGCTGCAAGTTTTCTATGTTCTATGTTCATCCAGATCATTGAGATAGACGATGAACAACAGCGGACGCAGTATCGATCTCTGCGGCACACGACTGCAGTCGGAGAAACAACCATTTACACCTACTCTCAGGCTTCTCCCACAAAGCCAATTTTCAATCCAATTTACCATCTCATCAGTGCCGAACAACAGAACTATCTTGACCAACCTCCCATGTGGGACCTTGTCAAATGCCTTGCTAAAGTCCATGTAGACAACATCCACAATAACTTTCCTGGTAACTTTCTTGAAAAACTCTAAGCTTGGTTAGATACAACTTACCATGCACAAAGCCATGTTGACTATTGTTAATCAGTCCAGTCTATATACATAGAGTCATAGAAAAGCACAGCCCAGAAACAGGTCCTTTGGCCCATCTAGTCCATGCTGAACCATTTAACTTGCCTTCTCCATCGACCTGCACTGGGACCACAGTTCTCCATACCTGTTCCGTCAACGTTCCCATCCAAACTTCTCTTAAACTTTGAAATTGAGCTTGCGTGCAGCACATATGCTGGCAGGTCATTCCACACTCTCATGTGCCTCTGAGTGAAGTTTCCCCTCTTTTCTCCTTAAACTTTTCACCTTCATCCTGTCCCTTAGAATATCTTCAAATAAGTTTTCCACTACTGACATCTGGCTCACTGGACTATAATTTCCTGGCTTATTCTTAGATCCTTTCCTAAACATCAGAACAACGTTATCTACCCTACAATCCTCTGGCACCTCACCTATGACTCAGGATGTTATAAATATCTCTGCTAGAACCCTCGCAATTTCTACACTGGACTCCGACAGACTCTGAGGGAACACATTGTCAGGCCCTGGGGATTTATCCACCCTAATTTGCCTCAAGACAGAGAACACCTCCTCCTCTGTACAGTAATCTATGTAGGACCCAAGGAGAGAAAATTTAGAAAATTTGAGGTGCAAGGGGATTAGGGCATCTTTATGCAGGATTCCCTAAAAGATAATTTGCAGGGTGAGCTGGTGATGAGGAAGGCAAATGCAATTTTAGTATTCAGTTTGAGAGGACTAGAATATAAAAGTGAGGATGTAATGTTGAGAATTTATAAGGCATTGGTAAGGCCTCACTTGGAATTACTGTGAGCAGTTTTGGGCCCCTTATCTAAGAAAGGATTTGCTGCAGATGGTTCTTGACAATGTTTCTGGGAATGAAAGGGTTAACATATGAGGACTGTTTGATGACTCTGGGCCTGTACTCACTGGAATTCAGAAGAATGAGGGCAAATCGCATTGAAACCTATTGAATGCTGAAAGGCCTCATCAAGTAGATGTGAAGAGGATGTTTCATATGGTGGGAGAGTTTTGGACCACAGGGCACAGCCTCAGAGTAGAGGGCTGTCCATTTAGATTGGAGATGAGGAGGAATTTCTTTTACCAGAGAATGGTGAAACTCTGACGTTGTTGCCACTGTTGGCTGTGGGTATATTTAAAGCTGAGGTTGATTAGTCAGGACATGAAATGTTATGGGGAGAAAGCAGGAGATTGGGGCTGAGAGGGAAATGGATCAGCCATAATGAAATGGAAGAACAGACCCGATGGGCCAAATGGCCTAGTTCTGCTCATATATCTTATGGTCTTATGACCTCAGTGCTGCATTGCATCTAGAGATTCTGTGTCCATGTCCATTCCCCTAGTAAATATCAATGCAAAACATCCACTTGAGATCTCCCCCATCTCCTTCGGTCCACGCATAGGTGACCACTCTGATCATCCAGAGGACTAATTTTGTCCCTTGCAATCCTTTTGCTCTTAATATATCTGTAGAAGTCCTTAGGATTCTCTTTCACCTTGTCTGTTACAGTAACCTGATGTCTTCTTTTAGTCCTCCTGATTTCCTTCTTAAGTGTTCTCTTGCATTTCCTATATTCCTCAAGTACCTCATTTGTTCCTACCTGCCTACCCCTGCTATTCATCTCCTTCTTTTTCTTAACCAGGCCCTCAATGTCTCTCAAAAATCAAGGTTCCCTAAACCGGTTATTCTGAACCTGTTACTCTGACAGGTACATACAAACTTTATATTTTCAATATGTCACTTTTGAAGGCCTCCCACTTACCAAGTACACCTTTGCCAGAAAGCAGCCTGTCCCAATCCCAGCCAGATCATTTCTGATACCATCAAAATTTACATTTCTCCAATTTAGAATCTCAACCCGAGGACCAGACCTATCCTTTTCCATAATTATCTTGAAACTAATTGACCACCAGATGCAAGATGTTCCCCTACACAAACTTCTGTCACTCATTCCCTAGTAGGAGATCTAGCATCACACTGTCTAGTTGGGACTTCTATGTACTGATTAAGGAAACTTCCCAGAACACGTGGTAAACTCTTTCCCATGCAGGAACAACAAGGGTAAAAAGACCCTGATGGGAGTTGTGTACAGACCCCCAAACAGTCGTAAGGATGTGGTCTACAAGGAAAAAATGTATGCTGAAAGGGCAATGTTACATGGGGGATTTCAAAATGCAGGTAGATTGGGAAAATCAGGTTGGGGCTGGATTCCAAGAGGGGGAATTTCTAGGATGGCTACAAAATGGCATTTTAAAGCAGCTCATGGTTGAGCCCTCTAGGGGACCAGCTATTCTGGATTGGGTGTTGTGTAGTGAACTGGAATTGATTAGAGAGCTTAAGGTAAAAGAACCCTTAGAGGCAAGTGATCATAATATCTCCGGATTCACCCTGAAATTTGAGGAGAAGCTAAAGTCAGATGTATCAGTATTATTGTGGAGTAAAGGGAATTACAGAGGCCTGAGAGAGGAGTTGGCCAGAATTGATTGGAAAAAAACACTGGCAGGGATGATGGCAGAGCAGCAATGGCTGGAATTTTAGGAAGCAACTCAGAATTCAATGTATATATATGCATCCCAAAGAGGAAGAAGTATTCTAAAGACAAAATGACACAACTGTGACTAACAAGAGAAGTCAAAGCCAACATAAAAGCCAAAGAGAGGGTATATAAAAGATCAAAAATCAGTGGGAAGTTAGAAGATGGAGGAGCTTTTAAAAACCAACAGAAGCCAACTAAAAATGTTATTAAGAAGGTAAAGACGGAATAAGTAATTAAGCTATCCATTAATATTAAAGAGGATACTAAACATTTCTTCAGTTTCATAAGGTGTTAAAGAGAGGTGAGAATGGATATTGAATTGCTTGAAAATTGTGCTGGAGAGGTAGTAATGGGGGTCAAGGAAATGTTGACAAACTGAATAAGTGCTTTGCATCGGTCTTCGCTGTGGAAGATACTAGCAGTATGGTGAAAGTCATGAAGTGTGTGAAGTTACAATTATTAGAGAGAAGGTTTCTGGGAAACTGAAAGGTCTGAGGTAGATAAGTCACCTGGTGTACACCCCAGAGGCAGGAGAAATGGTTATTGAATTTGCCTATGTTATCTAATGATAAAATTAAAGCTGCATGGGAAGTGAAGTTTCGAAAGTCACTTTCAGATAATCAATGGGATAAAATTTTTCAGGGGTAAATACTTCATCTATTTGTGCCCGTCATTCAAGTCAAGTCAAGTCACTTTTATTGTCATTTCGACCATAACTGCTGGTACAATACATAGTAAAAATGAGACAACGTTTTTCAGGACCATGGTGTTACATGACTCAGTCAAAAACTAGACTGAACTATGTAAAAAACAACACAGAAAAAAACACTAGACTACAGACCTACACTGGACTGCATAAAGTGCACAAAACAGTGCAGGCATTACAATAAATAATAAACAAGACAATAGGGCAGTAAGGTGTCAGTCCGGGCTCTGGGTATTGAGGAGTCTGATAGCCTGGGGGAAGAAACTGTTACATAGTCTGGTCGTGAGAGCCCGAATGCCTCAGTGCCTTTTCCCAGATGGCAGGAGGGAGAAGAGTTTGTATGAGGGGTGCGTGGGGTCCTTCATAATGCTGTTTCCTTTGTGGATGCATTGTGTAGTGTGAATGTCCGTGATGGTGGGAAGAGAGACCCCAATGATCTTCTCAGCTGACCTCACTATCCGCTGCAGGGTCTCACGAACCAAGATGGTGCAATTTCTGAACCAGGCGGTGATGCAGCTGCTCAGGATGCTCTCAGTACAACCCCTGTAGAATGTGATGAGGATGGGGGGTGGGAGATGGACTTTCCTCAAACTTCGCAGAAAGTAGAGACACTGCTGGGCTTTCTTTGCTATGGAGCTGGTGTTGAGGGACCAGGTGAGATTCTCTGCCAGGTGAACACCAAGAAATTTGGTGCTCTTAACGATCTCTACCAAGGAGCCATCGATGTTCAGCGGGGAGTGGTCACTCCGTGCCCTCCTGAAGTCAACAACCATTTCTTTTGTTTTGTTCACATTAAGAGACAGGTTGTTGGCTCTGCACCAGTCCGTTAGCTGCTGCACCTCCTCTCTGTAAGCTGACTCGTCGTTCTTGCTGATGAGACCCACCATGGTTGTGTCATCGGCGAACTTGATGATGTGATTCGAGCTGTGTGTTGCAGCACAGTCGTGGGTCAGCAGAGTGGCCCTCGTGCTCAGTGTGATGGTGTTGGAGATGCTGCTCCCGATCTGGACTGACTGAGGTCTCCCAGTCAGGAAGTCTAGGATCCAGTTGCAGAGGGAGGAGTTCTGGCCCAATAGGCTCAGCTTTCCAATCAGTTTCTGCGGGATGATTGTGTTGAATGCTGAACTAAATTCTATGAACATCATTCGAACTTACATGTCTTTTTTGTCCAGGTGGGTTAGGGCCAGGTGGAGGGTAATGGCAATGGCGTCATCTGTTGATCGGTTGGGATGGTACACAAACTGCAGGGGGTCCGGTGAGTGGGGCAGCAGGGTCTTGATATGCCTCATGACAAGCCTCTCGAAACACTTCATGATGATGGATGTGAGTGCAACGGGATGGTAGTCGTTGAGGCAGGACACTGAAGACTTCTTCAGCATGTGGACGATGGTGGCGGCCTTGAAGCATGTTGGAACGGTGGCGCTGCTCAGGGAGATGTTGAAGATGTCAGTGAGAACATCTGCTAGCTGGTCTGCACATCCTCTGAGCACTCTACCAGGGATGTTGTCTGGTCCAGCAGCCTTCCGTGGGTTGACCCTGCACAGGGTTCTTCTCATATTGGCCACGGTGAGACACAGCACCTGGTCATTTGTAGGAGGGGTGGACTTCCTTGCCGCCACGTCATTTTCTGCCTCAAAACGGGCGTAGAAGTTATTCAGCGCATCTGGGAGGGAGGCATCACGTGCACAGTCAGATGATGTTGTCCTGTAATTGGTGATGTCCTGGATGCCCTTCCACATGCGCCGCGTGTCGCCGCTGTCCTGGAAGTGGCTGTGGATTCGCTGGACATGTGCACGCTTTGCCCCTCTGATGGCCCGCAACAGTTTGGCCCTTGCTGTTGTTAGGGCTGCCTTGTCGCCTGCTCTGAAGGCGGAGTCATGGGCCCTCAGCAGCACACGCACCTCCGCGGTCACCCGCGGTTAGCACGTATAGTGATGGTCTTGGACAGAGTAACATCATCAATGCACTTGCTGATGTAACTCCTTAATACAGTTCAAGGTAGTGCATCGGGCGCATATGTCAAAGGACAAATTAGCCTATATTTTTTCTAATATTAATCCTATTTGTGATAGATGTAATATTGAGGTGGCTACTTTAACACATATGTTCTGGTCTTGTATCAAGTTAGATAATTTTTGGAAAGAAGTCTTTAAATCTTTATCAAAGGTTCTGAATTTGGATCTACAACCCAATTTACTTATAGCAATTTTTGGGATCATTCCTTCCAAAGCAGGAGACATTCCTGTTTCCGCTCAATGGATGATAGCTTTTACAACTTTATTGGCTAGGAGAGCCATTTGCTTAAATGGAAGGATTCTAATCCACCTACTGTTATTCATTGGCTTACCTCCATTATGTCCTGTTTAAGTTTAGAGAAAACAAGAAGTCGGACATCTGATGCATCCTCTAAGATTGAGGAAACTTGGTGACCTTTTATTCAATATTTTCATAAGCTCTGACCTATGGCCTTTCCAGTTACCTTCTTGAAATTTTGGATTTGATCAGAAAGTTTTTCCTTGTTCTTTTTGCTTTCACTCTCAGTTTGAGCTGCCCAGTTCTTTTTTGTTTTTTTTTTGTGTTTTGGGTTTTTTTCTGTACATTTCAATTATAAGTTTCTTTATCTTTTTTCTTTTTATGGATAAGAGGAGAATCAATTACCTTTCTCTTTATTATATACTATTAGATTAATACTATGTTTGATCTTGATAATGTTTATTTTTCCTCTTATTCGAACTGTTATCAATATAGATATTTGTGATAATTCTCTTGTTTATTTATATATATGTGTGTGTGTGTGTGTGTGTGTGTGTGTGTGTGTGTGTGTGTGTGTGTGTGTGTGTGTACTTTTTTATTTAACTAATAAAAAAACTGATAAAGAGAAAGAGAAAGGAAACTATAAGCCAGTTAGTCTGACCTCAACAGTTGGGAAGATGTTGGAGTCAATTATTAAAGATGAGGTCTCAGGGCATTTGGACGCACACAATAAAACAGACGGTAGTCAGCAAAGTTTCCTCAAGGGAAAATTTTGTCAGACAAATCTGCTGGAATTCTTTGAAGAAATAACAAGCAGGATAGACAAAGGAGAATCGGTTGATGTTGTGTACTTGGATTTTCAGAAGGACTTTGAAAAAAATGCCACACATGAGGCTGTTTAACAACCTATGAGCCCATGGTATTCCAGGAAAAATTCTAGCATGGATAAAGAAGTGGCTGATTGGCAGGAAGCAAAAAGTGGGAAAAAAAGGAGCCTTTTCTGGCTGGCTGCCGGTAACTAATGGTGTTCCACAGAGGTCTGTGTTGGGACCGATTCTTTTTACATTATATGTCAATAATTTGGATGATGGAATTGATGGCTGTGTTGCCAAGTTTGCAGTTGATATAGTGGAGGGGCAGGTAGTTTGAGGAAGTAGAGAGGCTAGAGAAGGACTTAGACATATTAGGAGAATTTGCAAAGAAATAACAGATGGAATACAATGTCGGGAAATGTATGGTCATGCGCTTTGGTAGAAGAAATTAAAGAGCTGACTATTTTCTAAATAGAGAGAAAATATATTTTCTGAGATGCAAAGGGACTTGTAAGTACTTGTGAAGGATTCCTTAAAGGTTAATCTGCAGGTTGAGTCTGTGGTGAGGAAGGCAAATGCAATTTCATTTTGAGAGCACTAGAATATAAAAGCAAGGATGTAATGTTGAGACTTTACAAAGCACTGGGGAGGCCTCACCTGGAGTATTGTGAACAGCTTTGGGCCCCATCTTAGAAAGGTTGTGCTGAGAGGCTTTAAAGGAGGTTCATGAAAATGAATCCAGAATTGAATGGCTCATCATGTGAAGAGTGTTTGATGGCTCTGGGCTGTACTCACTAGAATTCAGTAGAATGAAGGACGACTCATTGAAACCTATTGAGTGGTGAGAAGCCTTGATAGAGTGGATGTGGAGAGGATGTTTCTTATGATGGGGGGATCTAAGACCAGAGGATATGGTCTCAGAATGGAAGGATATCTTTTTAGAATGAGATGAGGAGGAATTTCTTTAGCCAAAGAGTGATGAATCTGTGGAATTCTTTGCTACAGGCAGCTGTGGAGGCCAATTCTTTATGTATATTTAAGGCAGAGGTTGATAGATTCTCGATTGGTCAGGGTATGAAGAGATATAGAGAGAAGGCAGGTGATTGTGGCTGAAAGGAAAATTGGATCAGACTCGAGATGGCGGAGCAGACTTGTTGGGCCAAATGCCTAATTCTGTTCCTATATTTTAAGGTGTTATGGTCTTATGGTCTTTCACTGTATTGGAGTCCCAGTCAATATGTGGAAAGTTAAAATCACCTACTATCAATGTTGTCTCTGAGGTGAGTGCCTATGTGTCTGTACACATTTTTTGCTACTAGCATACAAACGAACATAAACTACGCACAGAAGATTGTCACCCTCTACCTTGTCAGCATGTTAAGTATATTTCACAATCGTACACAATCACATTTCTTTTTCCGGTTTCTGATGTGGATGGTGCTGACAAGTTGGAGTTTGTGATGATTTGTCTGCTGATTTTAGAGCTGGCTTATTTATACTGATTTTATTGAAGAAATTATTGATTCATTATGTTGAATCCCAAAGTAGCAAACAGTGTTAAGCGCAAAAGAACTGCCAGTTCATTTAATGTGGAATGGCTTAATGCAACAGTAGAAACTGCTATACTGAAAGCTCATGAGGTCAGGAATGCGTAGCTATGAGAAATATTTATGTACAATACAGAAAATGGTGTTATCTGTATGTATTGTCACAATGCAAAAGTTGCTGGAGAAATTTCAAGTGGGAAGAAGTGGAGTGACATTTGGAAACTTGACTTTTTAAAGTATCATTTAGCAAGCAAATCACATATAGACGGTGTGCAAAAGCTCCAGCGAGAAAATTCTTCATTACCCGCTACAGGCCTGCTATGTGTGTTTTATGAGAGTGCAGATGAACAAGGGCGAAAATGATTAAACCCAGAGGAGATCCAAGTTATTAGTGAGAGTGTTTTGCTGGCTGTTAAAATGAATATCTCTATAGCTAAAATTCAGCACGCACATGTTGTCACTGGGCAAAAAATTGCACGGCACAAGAATTTTACACACACTGGTGCTTACAAATTAGAGGGACCATTACCTATTATTACATCTGCCTTCTTTACCGCCAGAAAAAGAGAGATCTCCCACTGGCCACCCATTTCATTTCTATTTCCCATTCTTATTCTGCGATGTCAGTCCACAGCCTCTTCAACTGCGGCCATGAACCCACACTCAGGTTGCAGGAACAACACCTTATATTCCGCCTGGGCAACCTCCAACCTGATGGCATGAACATTGATTTCTCAAACTTCCAGTAATTGACCCCCCCACCATTCACCATCCCCCATTCCTGTTTCCCTCTCTCACCATTTCTGCTTGCCTGCCCATCACCTCCCGCGGTACTCCTCTTCTTTCCTCTCATATTAGATTTCCCCTCTCCAGCCCTTTATCTCTTATACCAATCAACTTCCCTGCTCTTTATTTTACCCCCTCCCGTCTACCCGTTTCACCTATCACCTACCACTTTGTAAACACAAAGTACACTGCAGATGCTGTGGTCAAATCAAGACGTACAAAAAAGCTGGATGAACTCAGCATCCGTTGAAAGGAGCAGTCAACATTTCGGGCTGAGACCCTTCGTCAGGACTGAAGAAGGGTCTTGGCCCGAAACGTTGACTGCTCGTTTCCATGGATGCTGCCCTACCTAATGAGTTCTTCCAGCGTGTTTGTACGTCTTGACCTACCACTTTGTACTTCTTCCTCCCCTCCCCCACCTTCTTGTGCTGATTTCACTTCTTTTTTCTCTAGTCCTGCTGAAGGATCTCAGCCAGAAATGTTGACTGTTCACTCTTTCCCATAGATGCTGCCTGACCTGCTGAGTTCCTCTAGCATTTTGTATGCATTGCTTTGGATTTCCAGCATCTGCAGACTTTCTTGTGTTTGTACTATCAGCACCTTATGATTTTTGCAACAGCCTCTGATCTCTACAACTTTGCTCTTCTAAATCCTGCAGATGTCACAGTCCCTTCTGGCTATCCCCCACCTGGCTATTTACCTCGGGAATTGGGCCTCAATCCCCTCGTTTAGTTTCCAATCATTCCCAGGTTCCACTAACTACAAACACCTACCTTCCATAAAAACCCTGTGAGCACAGCAAGGAGCTGTCAGTTCGTTGGTTGACTCTGGTGTGAGTAACCTTGTTTCATGGTTCTTAGGACTGCCTGTTCTAGGTCAAGCATCGCTCCTGAATACCGACACCATGCTCGCTATGTTAATAACGCCTCCCGACTCTGCCTCCACACCCGTGTTCTGCACGTGGGTTCATTTCCACCGCCACGTCCTTGTAACGGTGGATGGTTAGGCGTTCTGTAATATGATCACATTTACATGGTCACACTTTTCCTATTCCTCATTTCCAGCCACAAAGCCTCAGTAGACGAGTTCTCCAGTCTATCCTGGCCGAGCACTACCATGACGTTCTCCCTGATGAGTAACACCATCCCTCCTGCTCCATCATGTCTAAAGCAACAGAACCCCACAACACTGGCTGCCGGTCCTGCAACCAAGGCTCACTAATGGACACAACGTCATAATTCCAGCTGTTGATCCATGCCCTAAGCTCATCTGCCTTTCCCACGAGACTTCTTGCATTGAAATACACACAACACAGAACATTAGTCCCACCATGTCCAACCTTTTGATTCCTGACTCTGGCTGAGAATTTAACAACATCTGTTTCCACAACCTCTCCACTATGTGTTCTGCTGCTCTGGATCCCATCCTCCTGCAACTACGGTTTAACCCCACTTCACCCCACCCCCAGCCCCGTGCAACACTTTCCCACTAGGACATTAGTCCCCTTCCAATTCAGTGCAACCCGTCTCTTCTGTACAGGTCCCACTTTTCATAGAAGAGAATGCACGATCTTCCTATTCTGACCTCACTAGCATGTGGCATGGGTAGCAATCCTGGATTCACAACCCTGGAAGTTTTGTCCTTTAACTTGGCACTTAACTCCTTGAACTCACTTTGCAGGGTTTCGTCACCCATCCTGCCCATGTGGACCACATCCTCTGGCTGATCACCCTCACACTGAAGAATGCTGTGGAAGATCTGACGTGTCCCTGACCTCGGCATCTGGGAGACAACAAATCCAGGAATCTTGCTCTCGTCCACAGAACCTCCTGCTGTCTGTCCCCCAACCAGTGAATCTTCCATCACTGCAGCTCACCTCTTCTCCCACCTTCCTTTAAGAGCAACAAAGCATACTCAGTGCCAGAGACCTGATTGTTGTGGCTTTCCTCTGCTAAGCCATCCTCCCAAAGTGGTATTCAGTTGTTGAGGGGAATGGCCATAAGGGTACTCTGCACTGGTTGCCCATCCCCTATCCCCCTCCTGGCAGTCCTCCAGTTACATGTGTCCTGCACCTTGGGTGTAACTATCTCCCTGTATGCCATGTCTGTCATTCACTCAGCCTCCCGAATGATCCGGAGTTCATCCAGCTCCAGCTCCAACTCTTTAACCCTGTCTGTTAGAAACTGCAGCTGGATGCAATTAGACAAAAAGTCAGAAGATATAGGAGCAGACATGGCCATTTGGCCCATTGAGTCTGCTCTACCATTTTATCATGGCTGATCCAATTTTTCTCTCAACCCCAATCTCCTGCCCTCTTCCCGTATCCCTTCATGCCGTGACCAGTCAAGAATCTATTAAACACTGCCTTAAACATACACACAGACTTGGCCTGCAAATAATTCCACAGATTCACTTCTCTCTGGCTAAAGAAATTCCTTCTCATCTCCATTCTAAAAGGACGTCCTCTGGTCTTAGACTCTCCCACCATAGGAAACATCCTCTCCACTCTATTCTGTCAAGCCCTTTCACCATTCAATAGTTTTTGGTGAGATCACCCCTCATTCTTCTGAAATCCAGGGAATACGGGGCTAGAGCAATCAAAAGCTCTTCATTCAATCCAGGAATAATTTTTGTGACCCACCTTTTGAACCTTCTCCAGTTTCAGCACAACCTCTGAGATAAGGGGCCCAAAAATGTTCACAATACTCCAAGTGAGACATCACCAATGCTTCATAAAGTCGCAACATTACATCCTTGCTTTTATATTTTTGTCCTCTTGAAATGAATGCCAACATTGCATTTGCCTTCCTCACCACTGACTCAACCTGCAAATTAACCTTTAGGGAATCCTGCACAAGGACACCCAAGTCCCTTTGCACCTCAGTATTTTGTATTTTCTCTCCAGTTAGAAAATAGTTAACCCTTTAATTTCTTCTACCATAGTGCATGATCATAGCTTCTCAATACAGTATTCCATCTGTCATTTTTTGCCATTCTCCTAATCTGTGTAAGTCCTTCTGTAGCCTCTCTACTTCCTCAAAACTACCTGACCCTCCACCTATCTTCATATCATCTTCAAATTTTTCAACAAAGCCAGTAATTCCATCATCCAAATCATTGACATATAATGTAAATAGAACTGGCCCCAACACAGACCCCTGTGGAACACCACAAGTCAGGTGCAGCCAACCAGAAAAGGCTCCCTTTATTCCCACTCTCTGCCTCTGCCACTGCTTTATCCATACTAGAATCTTTCCTGTAATGCCATGGGCTTGTAGTTTGTTAAGCAGCCTCATGTGTGGCACCTTGTCAAAGGCCTTCTGAAAATCCAAATACACAACCTCATCCAATTCTCCTTTGTCTATCCTGATTGTTATTTCTTCAAAGAATTCCAACAGATTTATCAGACAAGATTTTCCCTTGCAGAAACCATGCAGACTACGGCCTATTTTATCATGTACCTCCAAGTACCCTGAGAGCTCATCCTTAATAATCAACTCCAACGTCTTCACAACCACTGAGGTCTATAGTTTCCTTTTTTTCTGCCTCGGTCCCTTCTTAAAGAGTGGAGTGACACTTGACCTGACTGGCAGACCACAGTACGTGTGTTTGCAACACTGTGTGTCAGACAGAGTGGTCAGCAGCACTGGGGCTCCACAGGGGACTGTCCTGTCTCCCTTTCTCTTCACCATCTACACCTCGGACTTCAACTACTGCACAGAGTCTTGCCATCTTCAGAAGTTTTCTGATGACTCTGCCATAGTTGGATGCATCAGCAAGGGAGATGAGGCAGAGTACAGGGCTACAGTGGGAAACTTTGTCACATGGTGTGAGCAGAATCATCTGCAGCTTAATGTGAAAAAGACTAAGGAGCTGGTGGTGGACCTGAGGAGGGCTAAGGCACCGGTGACCCCTGTTTCCATCCAAGGGGTCAGTGTGGACATGGTGGAGGATTACAAATACCTGGGGATACGAATTGACAATAAACTGGACTGGTCAAAGAACACTGAGGCTGTCTACAAGAAGGGTCAGAGCCGTCTCTACTTCCTGAGGAGACTGAGGTCCTTTAACATCTGTCGGATGATGCTGAGGATGTTCTACGAGTCTGTGATGGCCAGTGCTATCATGTTTGCTGTTGTGTGCTGGGGCAGCAGGCTGAGGGTAGCAGACACCAACAGAATCAACAAACTTATTTGTAAGGCCAATGATGTTGTTGGGGTGGAACTGGACTCTCTGACGGTTGTGTCTGAAAAGAGGATGCTGTCCAAGTTGCATGCCATCTTGGACAATGTCTCCCATCCACTCCATAATGTACTGGTTAGGCACAGGAGTACATTCAACCGAGATGTAACACTGAGCATCATAGGAAATAATTCCTACCTGTGGCCATCAAACTTTACAACTCCTCCCTCAGAGTGTCAGACACCCTGAGCCAATAGGCTGGTCCTGGACTTATTTCCACTTGGCATAAGTTACTTATTATTATTTAATTATTTATGGTTTTATATTGCTATATTTCTACACTATTCTTGGTTGGTGCGACTGTAACAAAATCCAATTTCCCTCGGGATCAATAAAGTACATCTGTCTGTCTGTCAGTTTTCCACTTCTTGCAGGTGTGGTCATCAGGACACTGGAGGTCTGCCTGTCTTCCCACATTCCAGAAGGACATTCCATAATCCTGTTTGGCATCCCCACTGTTTTAAATGTGCTCTAAGAAAGAAGGAATAAATACTGGAAAAAATCTCGTTACTGAAACTTCGATAAACCAATGCCTCAACTGCCCACTCTGACAATGGCCTAACTTCTTTTTATTGTTCTTTGCCGTGCCTAATTACACACAATCCAATGTCTGCTTGTGTATAAATGCTGACTGCCCCGCTTGCTTCTTTTATACTCCATGTCCCTGTGCTGTGCTGTCGGACATCTCCTCAGGAACTGTGGCAAGCAAAATGTGCTGACTCCCCTTCTCTTTTGAACTCTCTTTCCTTCTCGCAATCCGGTGACTTCTTGGGACTGTGTCCCGCAAACTGATTATTATCGAAGATAAAAAACGAGACTGTGATTTTGATTTGAATAACAGCAAGATTTCCCGTCATTGGTGTCCTGATCTCAGTGGACAAGCTTGGGTTATCTCACTTTACTGAGTGATATTTTTAAGAGAAAAATTGCATTTCCATACAAGTTCTCAAAAAGTTCCTGAATTTTCAAACTAGAATGGAACCAGCTGTTTCTCCTACACTGGGAATCCATTCCCCACAGCATGGCTGAGATAGGAAAGGGCAACATTTGATGCTTGGCACCGAATTATTTGCTCTCAGCTGGGGTAGCAAGGGCTGAGGGCATGAGCCAGGAAAAGTCAGCAAGGCTTCATGCTCTTGACTTCAATGCATGATCCTGCTCGAAGAGTGGATATGAAGTTTATTGTCATATTCATTACAGAGAGGTAGTAGTACAAGAGAAATCCTGCTTACAGCAGCATCTCTGGCACGTGGTGCAGACAACACAGGCTCCCTTGTGCAGAATCAGACAAGCGAAAGCAGCAGGAATTTGCTCTTTTAAGAGGAACAGAGAGAAAGAGATTTCCTGTGAAGGTAACCGGTAGTGATAATCCCTGTGCAATCACTTATTTATCTTGTCCGTGATTTCACTGAGTACAAATAAGGTAAGTATCTTGCCATTGTGTCAACAAGGTTCCCAAGTGAAATGAGCACATTGTTCACATGTTAGTCATTAATATGGTGCAGCACACTTGAATAAATAGAGGCATCTATTTCTTGGAGGTGTAATTGTAACTCTTGCATTTCAGAGGCTGTAGTCTTGTGACAGACAGACTGCAATGGGTGTGGTCTGATTGCTGATTGGACGGCTTGTTGCCTGGGACACATTGTGTTGCGTGTACTATGTCACTGCTAACTCACCTGGAAGAGAAAATGAACGCAGCTGGTTAGCGCGTAATTCTACTGACAATATTTCAGGGATACTTCATCAAAATCACTAACAGGGCAAACACTGGAATAATGTACCCCTTTAAGAGACTAATCAAAACCCAGTCACACATCGTTGTGACTACACTCGTACAGTATTGATTGATTGTTTTGAACAATCAGTGAAGAGTGTCACAATTGGGCTTTTAGTGGTAAATGCAGATTCAAAGGCCCATTGGGTTTGTTTCTGAGCTAAATTCTCTATGATTATGATTAATTTATCCCAACACTATGTCTAGACATTATGTGGATGTCTCAATGGAAATACTGTGCAGGGCTAATAACTGCTATACACCTGCAACAATGCAAACGTAGCATGGTCAGAACATAATGGTGATAGTGCTGATTAATCAGCAGTTTCTCCCTGTACAGATTACACAGAGCTCATCTGTCCAAGGAGAAGCTGAGGCCAGATAAAGATGTTGGCAGGACTTGAGGGCTTTTAAAGGCGTGTGGTTTAAGAATGGCAGTATTGGGAGCAGAAGGATGGAGGAGGAGAGGCCAGGGGGTTCTAACTGCACAGTTCTCCCAGGATCCTCCCTGATAAGAACATAAGAAATAGACCCTCTCTGAGAGGGTCAGCAACTTTAAGACCCTGTCCTGGACCCAACACACAAGTGCAATTACAAAGAAAGCACAGCAATGCCTCTACTTCCTTAGGGGTTTGCAAAGATTTGGCATGTCTAAAACTTTGACTAACTTCTAAAGATGTGTGGTGGGGAGTATATATTGACTAGCTGCTGGTATGGAAACACTTGGACAGAAAATCCTAAAAAAATAGTGGATATGATCCAGCCCATCACAGGTAAAGCCCTCCCCACTACCTGGTGTGTTGATGCAGGGACCCTCACCACCCAGGTCATGCTCTCTTCTCACTGCTGCCATCAGGTAGAAAGTACGGGAGCCTCAGGACTCACATCACCAGGTTCAGGAACAGTTATTATGCCTCAACTATCAGGCTCTTGAAACAGAGGATATAACTTCCGTCATCTACACTTGCCCTGTCACTGAACTGTCAAGGTTTCATCACTTTCAAGGACTCTCCATCTCATGTTCTCAATATTTATTGCTTACTTATTATTATTTTTTTCTCAGCTCAAGCTGGTAAAACCTGAGGCACGGGTGTAGCCAAGTATACTCATTTCTCTAGTGCTAGGAACTTCTGGACTATTCTGGTGGTGCTTAGTATTGTGACTGTCTGGAGATTTACATAGATATTGCTGTGTAGGCCTAATTGTTTAATGTTATTGAGTAGTGACTTTGGACAATGGATGCCCTATTCATGTTCCATTTCAATGTCCTCTTTTAATTCAGCATATTTCTGGTGTTTTTCACTTACTGATTTCTGTACGTTGTGTGTATTTGGAGTGGTTTTATCTATTAAGTAAGTTGTTCCTGCTTGTTTTTTTTGTAATGTTATATCTGGACTGTTATTATGGATTGCCCTATCTGTAATAATAGATCAGTTGTAATATAAATTGTCAGACTCTGCCTCTAAATCAAATTATTATGATTTTTTTCTTTTGTATTTGCACAGTTTGTTGTCGTTTGCGTGCTGGTTGTCCACCCTGTTGGTGCGGCCTTTCATGGATTCTATTATGGATACTGGATCTATTGAGTATGTTTGCAAGAAAGTGAATCTCAGGGTAGAATATGGTGACATACACTGTGTAGTTTGATGATGAACTTACTTTGAATTTTGGATAGATGCAGGAGTTGGCCATCTGGCCCTTTGAGCCTTCTCCACCATTCAGTAAGATCATGGCTGATCTCCGCATGGACTGAGCTCCATCTACTTTCCTTTTCCCCAGAACCCTTAATTCCCCCGCTATGTAAAGCTCTATCTAATTGGGTCTTAAATGTATTTAATGAGTAGCCTCTACTGCTTTGCTGGGGAGAGAGTTCCACAGATTCACTACTCTCTGGGGAAAGCAGTTTTTCATCATCTTCATCATCATAAATTAATTCCCCTGAATGGAGGTTGTCCTCTAGTTCTCATCTGACAGCCCAGTGGAAACAACTCTCTATCCTATCTATTCCTTTCATAAGATCCCCAATCATTCTTCTGAGTATAGTCCCAGGTAACTCAATCTTTCCTCATAGGCTAACCCTGTCATCTGTGTAATCAAGCTCACAAACCTCAATGTTTCGGGTCGAGACCCTTCATCAGGACTAAAGAAGGAGGGGGCAGGGGCCCTATAAAGAAGGTGGAGGGAGGGTGGAAAACCAATCAGAGGAAAGATCAAGGGGTGGGGGAGGGGAAGCAGGGAGGGGAAAGGCAGGAGAGGCGAAGAAGGAATGTAAGGGGAAAGCATTATGGGTAGTAGAAGAAGACAGAATCATGAGAGAGGTGGTAGGCAGCTAGAAGAGGAGGCAGAGTGAAGGTGGGATGGGGAAGGGAGAGGGAGGGAATTACCGGAAGTTGGAGAATTCGATGTCATACCAAGGGGCTGGAGACTACCCAGACGGTATATGAGATGTTGTTCCTCCAACCTGAGTTTGGCCTCATCATGGCAGTAGAGGAGGCCATGTATGGACATATCCGAATGGGAATGTGAAGCAGAGTTGAAGTGGGTGGCAACTGGGAGATCCTGTCTGTTGTGGCGGACGGAGTGTAGGTGCTCAACGAAGAGGTCCCCCAATCTACGTCGGGTCTCGCTGATGTAGAGGAGGTGCGGCCTACATTGGCTGTCTGTCCACCACAACAGACAGGATCTCCCGGTTGCCACCCACTTCAACTCTGCTTCACATTCCCATTCGGATATGTCCATACATGGCCTCCTCTACTGCCATGATGAGGCCAAACTCAGGTTGGAGGAACAACATCTCATTTACCGTCTGGGTAGTCTCCAGCCCCTTGGTATGACATCGAGTTCTCCAACTTCCGGTAATTCCCTCCCTCTCCCTTCCACCATCCCACCTTCACTCTGTCTCCTCTTCTAGCTGCCTATCACCTCTGTCATGACTCTGCCTTCTTCTACTACCCATAATGCTTTCCCCTTAGATTCCTTCTTCACCTCTCCTGCCTTTCCCCTCCCTGCTTCCCCTCCCCCACCCCTTGATCTTTCCTCTGATTGGTTTTCCACCCTCCCTCCACCTTCTTTATAGGGCCCCTGCCCCCTTCTTCTTCAGTCCTGACGAAGGGTCTGACCCGAAACGTTGATTGCTTCTTTCAACGGCTGCTGCCCGACCTGCTGAGTTCATCCAGCTTTTTTGTACGTCTTGATTTGACCACAGCATCTGCAGTGAACTTTGTGTTCACAAACCTCAATCCCGCACAACAGCCTGACCAGCAATACATCTCCAGGCAAAGGTTTCCTGAGCTGGCGGTGATGAGAATGTACACTTCTCACAGGAGTGTTCCTGTCACACATGGCGTCTGAATCTCTCCCTGTGAAACACACAGACACCATGGGCCACAATGTCTAGGCTGCAACACATTTCTGTCTGTTATGTAACTGATACACTTGTGTAAAGAAGACACACACACAAAATGTTGGAGGAACTCAGCAAGTCAGGCAGCATCTATAGAGGAGAATAAACAGTGGATGTGTTGGTCCAAGACCCTTCATCAGAACATCAAAATTTCCAGCATCTGCAAAACCTTGTGTTCAGACAAAACCTTGTGTTTGGAGAGGACACAACCTTGTGTTTGGACAAAACCTTGTGTTTGGAGAGGACACAACCTCGTGTTCAGACAAAACCTTGTGTTTGGAGAGGACACAACCTTGTGTTTGGAGAGGACACAACCTTGTGTTCGGACAAAACCTTGTGTTTGGAGAGGACACAACCTTGTGTTTGGACAAAACCTTGTGTTTGGAGAGGACACAACCTCGTGTTCGGACAAAACCTTGTGTTTGGAGAGGACACAACCTTGTGTTCGGACAAAACCTTGTGTTTGGAGAGGACACAACCTCGTGTTCGGACAAAACCTTGTGTTTGGAGAGGACACAACCTCGTGTTCGGACAAAACCTTGTGTTTGGAGAGGACACAACCTTGTGTTCGGACAAAACCTTGTGTTTGGAGAGGACACAACCTTGTGTTCGGACAAAACCTTGTGTTTGGAGAGGACACAACCTCGTGTTCGGACAAAACCTTGTGTTTGGAGAGGACACAACCTCGTGTTCGGACAAAACCTTGTGTTTGGAGAGGACACAACCTTGTGTTCGGACAAAACCTTGTGTTTGGAGAGGACACAACCTTGTGTTTGGACAAAACCTTGTGTTTGGAGAGGACACAACCTTGTGTTCGGACACAACCTTGTGTTGGAGAGGACACACAGGCAGGTTGCTTCTCTCCGATGTTAGACTTAATACAACATCAGGCAGTACCGCACTGGGAGGCTCTTCAGCCCATGGTGTTGGGCCAAACTAATTCAACTAGTGATACCCAATCCCTCTGCCTACACAACGTCAATATTCTTCCATTCTCTGAATATTCGTAAGCCTATGTGAGAGCATCAAGTGCCTCGATTTCTCATGTTGTTCTGCTCCATGGCTTGTAGAGTAACTTTTGCTGTTTCCTTAGCATTTTGTCTGTGTTTTATGAGGCGGAGTTGCTAAATCAACGCTCAGTCCAGCACGGATGGAAAGCGTGCAAGGAGCTGGCCAGTTTCAGACCTGGGACCACTCGCCTTGAAGTCCAGTGCAATTGCCACCACACCATTGGTCATCCTCGATTTCTCTAACTTCTGATGATTTCTGCTCGCTTCACCTTCTCTCTTTTTCCATTCCCCATTCTGGCTCCTTTTTTACCCTTTCTCTCTCCATTCCTGGCCATCAGCTCCCTCAGGTGCCCCTCCTCCTTCCCTTTCTCCCATGGTCCACTCTCCTATCAGTTTCCTTCTTCCCCTGTCCTTTACCGAATCCAAGTCACTTCTCAACCAAGAGTTGATCAACCTCTCAAAACACTTCATCACTGTGGATGTAAATGCTACTGGACGATAATCATTGAGGCAGATTACCATGTTTTCCCAGGTTTGTACCCATTCCCGCAACCTAAGGACTCACTTTCAAGGACTCTTCAACTCGTGTTCAAAATATTCATTGCTTATTTTTTTGCTATTGATTTTTTAAATATTTGTACAGTTTGCTGTCTTTTGCGTGTTGGTTGTTTGAATGCCCTGTCTTTTATTGATTCTATCATGTTGGATTTACCTAGTATGCTCACAAGAAAACAAATCTCAGGGTTGTACATGATACATACGTACTTTGATTTGAACGTTTCCACCGATCACTTCCGGGCTTCTCACTTCACGTCCCCCTCTCCCACCCATCTGTCTTCCCCCCTCACCTGGCTTCACCTATCACCTGCCAGTTTGTACTCCTTCCCCATCCCCCACAGCATTCTTATTCTGGCTTCTTCCGCCTTTCTTTCCAGTCCTGATGAAAGGTCTCAGCCCAAAACATTGACTCTTTCTTCCTTTCCTTAGTTGTGGCCTGACCTGCTGAGTTCCTCCAGCATTTTGTATGTGTGCTCTTAAATGCTGGGAGCAAATTCCAGATGCCATCACTCTCTGTCTAAAACAACTTGCCCCACACATCTTGTTGGAACTTACTCTCCCCCCGCCCCCCAATCTTAAATGCATGCCCTCTGGTATTAGACAATTCAACACTGGGGACAAGATCCTGGGTGTCTATCTATGCCTCTTAGAATCTTATTAACTTCTATTAGGTCTTCTCTCAGCCTCCACCACTTTAGAGAAATAACCTAAAGTCTGTCCAAACCTCTCCCCCATAGCACCTGCCCTCAAATCCAGACTGTAAACCTCTTCTGCGTCCTTGCCAAATTTTCCACATTATAATGGAGCAACTAGAATTGAATGCACCAGTCCAGATGTGGTCTAACCAGAGGTTTATAAATCTACACTGATTCATGAGCTCCGTGCCTCAACCGATAGGAACAAGAGTGACATATGCCTTCATTACCACCCCATTGCCTTGTGCACCCACTATGGACAAGATTCTTCTGTATATCAATGTTGTTAAGAGCCCAAGCATTAACTATGTACTTCCCCTTTACATTTGGTCTCCTAAAACACAACACCTCACACTTGTCCGAATTACACTCTATCTGCCAGTTCTCTACCCATTTCTACAACTGGTCTATTTCCCGCTGTATCCTTTGACAATCTTCTATGCTATCCGGAATGCCACCAACCTTTGTATATTGTCTGTGAACTTACTAACCGACCCATGCATGTTTTCACCCGTCACTTATGTATACACAAACAGCAGAATTTGCTGTAGATGGCCAATGCCACCTTACTCCCCAAACCACCCTCAACCACACTCAATGGAACTTGGACCAAACCCTCCTTTTGCTCCTTACTCCCAATTTGCCTCCAGTCACATTGGATACTATAGCAGTGACCGTGGGACCACCAGAGGCCAGTGGCCTGCCATTGACCTCAATGGGATGAAAGCTCCCCTGTAGCCAGGATCTGGCTGTAGACGGCTTTGTGCTTATGGTGTCTGATGTGAGATCTGGTGATCTTGGGGGCAAAGGGAGCTTCCCATACCCCTGCACCCCAGGGTAAATGTCACAGGATCTCATCACAAGCACTACGCCCCTCTGTGCATGACATCTTCATGATGGGGAACCACACCAGAGCAATCAGTCACCTCCGCCAGGTACAAAGCTCTCACCACGTCTCCCTTGGTTCTTAATGGCTGTCCCACTGCTCTCTGTTCAAGCAACAGCAGAGACGAGCTGCCTTAACGCAAAACCTGCAGCATCAGCACCCAATTGACAACAGATGCCCACTCCCGGTCATCAGGCGATTCCAATGGCCCTGGTTTCTGCATTCCTCAGTCCCTCCTTCTGCACCAAAACACACAAGCCAGGACTGAGGATACCCCAAGACCATGGGGTTACTGCCATGTCTGCACCTTTGTGCTTTCCCATGGCTGCTTCTATTGATCCTTCTCTGCTCTGCACTGGGTGGTCTGATTCCCTGGGCCCTGGTGTGACCTGGCAAGTGGGAGAAGTGGTGTGAGTGTGAACTGTGTCGTGCTGAGAGAGGGACAGCCAATGATGTGCAGTGGTTGGGTTACAAAGTTTCAGATGATACATTATAGCGTAGTCTGACCCTAGCTTACAACAGGGACCCCAACCAGCCAGGCCATGCTCTCTTCTCAACGCTGCCATCAGGCAGGAGATCCAGGGGCCTGAAGACCCACATCTCAAGGTTCAACCACAGCTTCTTCTCCACTGCCATCAGGTTCTCAAACCCTAACACTTCCTGCAATTATATTTTGATTCCTCTCTCTCACACTCCTGCACCACAGTCATTCCATTTTGTTTCGATAGCATATGTGGAAGTTATGTAGGAGTCCATGTTAACTTCTGCTTGCCCTCGTCCTGTAGTGGACTGCGTTGCTGTTGCATAAAAACTCCGCTTCATGGCATTTGTATCCTGGGTGTGGATATCTATGGTAACAACAATCGTGACCTTGAATTTTGCATGGTACACCAGGTATGTTCCAGAGAGTTTTTAATGCTTTCCACATTTATTTACACCGCAGCCTTAATCATCTGCCGACTTTCCACGACCATAGCGGCTGTGGTGTGCTGTAGTCAGCAGCAGTTAAATTCCCTCTGCAGGCCACCTGTTGGGAGGCATCTGTCTCTGCACTGTCGATGTGATCTCTGGACCGTGGCCAGGTTCTCAAACACCAACAGGTTGCAGTCCCCACCTCCACATTAGAAAGGACAGAACTGGCCCCCACACATGACAGCTGAGAAGTAGACTCTCCCTGCTTACCTGGGGACCAGACATTGGGCAGGCACCTCAATTTGCAAACTTGCCAGCCTTCCCTTGTCAGCCTGCCCTATCATGGCATTCAGCCGAGTGTCTTGGGATGTCTTGATCTGGGGAGAGTGAGAAAGGAGATTCTCTGTGGGTGCAGTAATGGTGAGAGAGCTGTGATATGGAAGGAGACTAAGCAAGCAAGTGAACTCATCAAGTCCTGATCAACACCTTGATAAAAATAAGAAATGAAATAGAAAGAGTAACTACTGATGCTGGACAGGGCGAAAGAGAAAGGTGAAGGTCAAAGGGAAACTGCGGGCATTCCTGGTATTGGTAGTTGTTCTGAGAATCAGTGAAAAGCTTTTGTGTGGATGCCAGTGCCTTTCCAAAGATTAGCACATTGGATTATTACAAAGTAAAAGAACGCAGAATGAAGAGTTTCACTTACAGAGAACATGCAGTGCAGGCTGACAATAAGGTGCAAAGCTTCAGTGAGGTAAACTGTGATTTCAAGAGTCCATATTTATTGTGTAACAGGTCTTTTCAAGTGTCTTGTAACCGAATAAAAGGATGAAAGCTGTTCTTCAACCTGATACTGTGTGTTCTTAAGCTATTGTATCTTCTTGACATGAGGGGAAAGAAGGGGAAGTGATTAGTATGGATAGGGTCACTGATTATTGACACGAGGGGAAAGAAGGGGAAGTGATTAGTATGGGGAGGGTCACTGATTATTCACACGAGGGGAAAGCAGGGGGATGATTAGTATGGCGAGGGTCACTGACTATTGACAGGAGGGGAAAGAAGGGGGATGATTGGTATGGATAGGGACACTGGTTATAGACAGGAGGGGAAACCAGGGGGAGTCAGTAGTGTGGATAGGGTCACTGATTATTGAGAGGAGGGGAAAGAACGGGGAGTGATTAGTATGGATAGGGACACTGCTTATTGAGAGGAGGGGAAAGAACAGAGAGTGATTGGTGTGGATAGAGGCACTGATTATTGACACGAGGGGAAAGAAGGGGGATGAATAGTATGGATAGGGTCACTGATTATTGAGAGGAGGGGAAAGAAGGTGGAGTAATTAGTATGGATAGGGTCACTAATTATTGACAGGAGGGTAAAGAAGAGGGAGTGATTAGTATGGATAGGGTCACTGATTATTGACAGAAGGGGACAGAAGAGGGAGTGATTAGTATCGATAGAGACACTGAATATTGACAGGAGGGGAAAGAAGAGGGAGTGATTAGTATGGATAGGGGCACAGATTATTGACAGGAGGGCAAAGAAGAGGGAGTGATTAGTATGGATAGGGTCACTGATTATTGACAGGAGGGGAAAGAAGGGGGATGATTAGTATGGATAGTGTCACTGATTATTGATAGGAGGTGAAAGAAGAGGGATGATTAGTCTGGATAGGGGCACAGATTATTGACAGGGGGGCATAGAAGAGGGAGTGATTACAATGGATAGCATCACGGATAATTGACACGAGGGGAAAGAAGGGGGATGATTAGTATGGGGAGGGACACTGACTATTGACAGGAGGGGAAAGAAGAGGGATGATTGGTATGGATAGTGACACTGATTATAGACAGGAGGCCAAAGAAGAGGGAGTGATTAGTATGGATAGGGTCACTGATTATTGACAGAAGGGGACAGAAGAGGGAGTGATTAGTGTCGATAGAGACACTGATTATTGACAGGAGGGGAAACAAGGGGGAGTCAGTAGTGTGGATAGGGTCACTGATTATTGACAGGAGGAGAAAGAATGGGGAGTGATTAGTATGGATAGGGACACTGATTATTGACAGGAGGGCAAAGAAGAGGGAGTGATTAGTATGGATAGGGTCACTGATTATTGAGAGGAGGGGAAAGAAGGTGGAGTAATTAGTATGGATAGGGTCACTGATTATTGACAGAAGGGGACAGAAGAGGGAGTGATTAGTATCGATAGAGACATTGAATATTGACAGGAGGGGAAAGGAGGGGGAGTGATTAGTATGGATAGAGACACTGATTATTGACAGGAGGGGAAAGAAGGTGGAGTAATTAGTATGGATAGGGTCACTGATTAGTGACAGAAGGGGACAGAAGAGGGAGTGATTAGTATGGATAGTGTCTCTCATTATTGACAGGAGGTGAAAGAAGGGGGAAGATTAGTATGGATAGGGTCACAGATTATTGACAGGGAGGCATAGAAGAGGGAGTGATTACAATGGATAGCATCACGGATAAATGACACGAGGGGAAAGAAGGGGGATGATTAGTATGGGTAGGGACACTCACTATTGACAGGAGGGGAAAGAAGAGGGATGATTGGTATGGATAGTAACACTGATTATAGACAGGAGGGGAAAGAACGGGGAGTGATTAGTATGGGGAGGATCATTGATTATTGACAGGAAGGGAAACAAGGGGGAGTCAGTAGTGTGGATAGGGTCACTGATTATTGACAGGAGGGGAAAGAACGGGGAGTGAATAGTATGGATAGGGACCTGATTATTGAGAGGAGGGGAAAGAAGGTGGAGTAATTAGTATGGATAGGGTCACTAATTATTGACAGGAGGGTAAAGAAGAGGGATGATTGGTATGGATAGTGTCTGATTATTGACAGGAGGTGAAAGAAGGGGGATGATTAGTCTGGATAGGGGCACAGATTATTGACAGGAGGGCAAAGAAGAGGGATTGATTAGTATGGATAGGGTCACTGATTATTGACAGAAGGGGACAGAAGAGGGAGTGATTAGTATCGATAAAGACACTGAATATTGCCAGGAGGGGAAAGAAGGGGGATGATTAGTATGGATAGGGACACTGATTATTGACAGGAGGGGAAAGAACGGGGAGTGATACATGTGGGCAGATTGAGGACAGGAGGGGAAAGACGGCAGATGTTTAGGTTGGATAGGGTCACTGATTATTGACAGGAGGGGAAAGTACAGGGAATGATTAGTATGGATAGGGTCACTGATTATTGACAGGAGGGGAAAGTACAGGGAGTGATTAGTATGGATAGGGTGACTGATTATTGACAGGAGGGGAAAGAAGGGGGAATGATTAGTATGGGTAGGGTCACTGAATATTGACAGGAGGGGTAAGAAGGGGGATGATTGGTATGGATAGGGACACTGGTTATAGACAGCAGGGGAAACCAGGGGTAGTCAGTAGTGTGGATAGGGTCACTGATTATTGAGAGGAGGGGAAAGAACGGGGAGTGATTCGTGTGGGCAGATTGAGGACAGCAGGGAAAAGAAGGCGGATGACTAGTTTGGATAGGGTCACTGATTATTGACAGGAGGGGAAAGAAGGGGGAATGAATAGTATGGATAGGGTCACTGATTATTGAGAGGGGGGGAAAGAACAGAGAGTGATTAGTGTGGATAGGATCACTGATAATTGACAGGAGGGGAAAGAAGAGGGAGTGCTTAGTATGGATAGAGGCACTGATTATTGACAGGAGGGCAAAGAAGAGGGAGTCAGTAGTGTGGATAGGGTCACTGATTACTGACAGGAAGAGAAAGAACGGGGAGTGATTAGTGTGGATAGGGACACTGATTATTGAGAGGAGGGGAAAGAAGGTGGAGTAATTAGTATGGATAGGGTCACTAATTATTGACAGGAGGGTAAAGAAGAGGGATGATTGGTATGGATAGTGTCACTGATTATTGACAGGAGGTGAAAGAAGGGGGATGATTAGTATGGATAGGGTCACTGATTATTGACAGGAGGTGAAAGAAGGGGGATGATTAGTATGGATAGGGGCACTGATTATTGACACGAGGGGAAAGAACGGGGAGTGATTAGTATGGATAGTGACACTGATTACTGAGAGGAGGGGAAAGAAGGCGGAGTAATTAGTATGGATAGGGTCACAAATTATTGACAGGAGGGTAAAGAAGAGGGATGATTGGTATGGATAGTGTCTGATTATTGACAGGAGGTGAAAGAAGGGGGATGATTAGTCTGGATAGGGGCACAGATTATTGACAGGAGGGCAAAGAAGAGGGAGTGATTAGTATGGATAGGGTCACTGATTATTGACAGAAGGGGACAGAAGAGGGAGTGATTAGTATCGATAGAGACACTGAATATTGACAGGAGGGGAAAGAAGGGGGATGATTAGTATGGATAGGGACACTGATTATTGACAGGAGGGGAAAGAACGGGGAGTGATACATGTGGGCAGATTGAGGACAGGAGGGGAAAGACGGCAGATGTTTAGGTTGGATAGGGTCACTGATTATTGACAGGAGGGGAAAGTACAGGGAGTGATTAGTATGGATAGGGTCACTGATTATTGACAGGAGGGGAAAGTACAGGGAGTGATTAGTATGGATAGGGTGACTGATTATTGACAGGAGGGGAAAGAAGGGCGAATGATTAGTATGGGTAGGGTCACTGAATATTGACAGGAGGGGTAAGAAGGGGGATGATTGGTATGGATAGGGACACTGGTTATAGACAGCAGGGGAAACCAGGGGGAGTCAGTAGTGTGGATAGGGTCACTGATTATTGACAGGAGGGGAAAGAACGGGGAGTGATTAGTATGGATAGAGGCACTGATTATTGAGAGGGGGGGAAAGAACAGAGAGTGATTAGTGTGGATAGGATCACTGATTATTGACAGGAGGTGAAAGAAGAGGGAGTCAGTAGTGTGGATAGGGTCACTGATTACTGACAGGAAGAGAAAGAACGGGGAGTGATTAGTGTGGATAGGGACACTGATTATTGAGAGGAGGGGAAAGAAGGTGGAGTAATTAGTATGGATAGGGTCACTAATTATTGACAGGAGGGTAAAGAAGAGGGATGATTGGTATGGATAGTGTCACTGATTATTGACAGGAGGTGAAAGAAGTGGGATGATTAGTCTGGATTGGGGCACAGATTATTCACAGGAGGGCAAAGAAGAGGGAGTGATTAGTATGGATAGTATCACTGATTATTGACAGGAGGGGAAAGAAGGGGGAATGATTAGTATGGATAGGGGCACTGATTATTGACAGGAGGGGAAAGAAGGGGGATGAATAGTATGGATAGGGACACTGATTATTGACAGGAGGGCAAAGAAGAGGGAGTGATTAGTATGGATAGGGTCACTGATTATTGAGAGGAGGGGAAAGAAGGTGGAGTAATTAGTATGGATAGGGTCACTTATTATTGACAGGAGGGTAAAGAAGAGGGAGTGATTAGTATGGATAGGGTCACTGATTATTGACAGAAGGGGACAGAAGAGGGAGTGATTAGTATCGATAGAGACACTGAATATTGACAGGAGGGGAAAGAAGAGGGAGTGATTAGTATGGATAGGGGCACAGATTATTGACAGGAGGGGAAGTAAGAGGGAGTGATTAGTATGGATAGAGTCACTGATTATTGACACGAGGGGAAAGAAGGGGGAGTGATTAGTATGGATAGGGTCACTGATTATTGACAGAAGGGGACAGAAGAGGGAGTGATTAGTATGGATAGTATCACTGATTATTGACAGGAGGGGAAAGAAGGGGGAATGATTAGTATGGATAGGGTCACTGATTATTGACAGGAGGGGAAGTAAGAGGGAGTGATTAGTATGGATAGAGTCACTGATTATTGACACGAGGGGAAAGAAGGGGGATGATTAGTATGGATAGTGTCACTGATTATTGACAGGAGGTGAAAGAAGGGGGATGATTAGTCTGGATAGGGGCACAGATTATTGACAGGAGGGGAAAGAAGAGGGATGATTGGTATGGATAGTAACACTGATTATAGACAGGAGGGGAAAGAATGGGGAGTGATTAGTATGGGGAGGATCACTGATTATTGACAGGAAGGGAAACAAGGGGGAGTCAGTAGTGTGGATAGGGTCACTGATTATTGACAGGAGGTGAAAGAAGGGGGATGATTAGTATGGATAGGGGCACAGATTATTGACAGGAGGGCATAGAAGAGGGAGTGATTAGTATGATAGCATCACGGATAATTGACAGGAGGGGACAGAAGGGGGAGTGATTAGTATGGATTGGGTCACTGATTATTGACAGGAAGGCAAAGAAGAGGGAGTCAGTAGTGTGGATAGGGTCACTGATTATTGACAGAAGGGGACAGAAGAGGGAGTGATTAGTATCGATAGAGACACTGAATATTGACAGGAGGGGAAAGAAGGGGGATGATTAGTATGGATAGGGACACTGATTATTGACAGGAGGGGAAAGAATGTGGAGTGATACATGTGGGCAGATTGAGGACAGGAGGGGAAAGACGGCAGATGTTTAGGTTGGATAGGGTCACTGATTATTGACAGGAGGGGAAAGTACAGGGAGTGATTAGTATGGATAGGGTGACTGATTATTGACAGGAGGGGAAAGAAGGGGGAATGATTAGTATGGGTAGGGTCACTGAATATTGACAGGAGGGGTAAGAAGGGGGATGATTGGTATGGATAGGGACACTGGTTATAGACAGCAGGGAAACCAGGGGGAGTCAGTAGTGTGGATAGGGTCACTGATTATTGAGAGGAGGGGAAAGAACGGGGAGTGATTCGTGTGGGCAGATTGAGGACAGCAGGGAAAAGAAGGCGGATGACTAGTTTGGATAGGGTCACTGATTATTGACAGGAGGGGAAAGAAGGCGGATGACTAGTTTGGATAGGGTCACTGATTATTGACAGGAGGGGAAAGTACAGGGAGTGATTAGTGTGGATAGGGTCACTGATTATTGACAGGAGGGGAAAGAAGAGGGAGTGCTTAGTATGGATAGAGGCACTGATTATTGACAGGAGGGCAAAGAAGAGGGAGTCAGTAGTGTGGATAGGGTCACTGATTAATGACAGGAAGAGAAAGAACGGGGAGTGATTAGTATGGATAGGGACACTGATTATTGAGAGGAGGGGAAAGAAGGTGGAGTAATTAGTATGGATAGGGTCACTAATTATTGACAGGAGGGTAAAGAAGAGGGATGATTGGTATGGATAGTGTCACTGATTATTGACAGGAGGTGAAAGAAGGGGGATGATTAGTCTGGATAGGGGCACAGATTATTCACAGGAGGGCAAAGAAGAGGGAGTGATTAGTATGGATAGTATCACTGATTATTGACAGGAGGGGAAAGAAGGGGGAATGATTAGTATGGATTGGGTCACTGATTATTGACAGGAGGGGAAAGAAGGGGGAGTGATTAGTATGGTTAGAGTCACTGATTATTGACATGAGGGGAAGAAGGACGATGAATAGTATGGGGAGGGTCACTGATTATTGACAGGAAGGGAAACAAGGGGAAGACAGTAGTGTGGATAGGGTCACTGATTATTGACAGGAGGGGAAAGAAGAGGGAGTGATTAGTATGGATAGGGTCACTGATTATTGACAGAAGGGGAGATTAGAGGGAGTGATTAGTATCGATAGAGACACTGATTATTCACAGGAGGGGAAAGAAGAGGGGATGATTAGTATGGATAGTGTCTCTCATTATTGACAGGAGGTGAAAGAAGGGGGATAATTAGTATGGGTAGGGACTGATTATTGAGAAGAGGGGAAAGATGGGGCAGTGATTAGTATGAATAGAGTCACTGATTATTGACAGCAGGTGAAAGAAGGGGCATGATTAGTCTGGATAGGGGCACAGATTATTGACAGGAGGGCAAAGAAGAGGGAGTGATTAGTATGGATAGGGTCACTGATTATTGACAGAAGGGGACAGAAGAGGGAGTGATTAGTATCGATAGAGACAGTGATTATTGACAGAAGAGGAGTGATTAGTATCGATAGAGACATTGAATATTGACAGGAGGGGAAAGGAGGGGGAGTGATTAGTATGGATAGGGTCACTGATTATTGACAGAAGGGGACAGAAGAGGGAGTGATTAGTATGGATAGAGTCACTGATTATTGACAGAAGGGGACAGAAGAGGGAGTGATTAGTATCGATAGAGACATTAAATATTGACAGGAGGGGAAAGGAGGGGGAGTGATTAGTATGGATAGAGACACTGATTATTGACAGGAGGGGAAAGAAGGTGGAGTAATTAGTATGGATAGGGTCACTGATTAGTGACAGAAGGGGACAGAAGACAGAGTGATTAGTATGGATAGTGTCTCTCATTATTGACAGGAGGTGAAAGAAGGGGGATGATTAGTATGGATAGGGACTCTGATTATTGACAGGAGGTGAAAGAAGGGGGATGATTAGTATGTGTAGGGTCACTGACAATTGACAGGGGGGGAAAGAAGAAGGATGATTGGTATGGATAGGGACACTGATTATAGACAGGAGGGGAAAGAAGGTGGAGTAATTAGTATGGATAGGATCACTAATTATTGACAGAAGGGGAAAGAAGGTGGAGTAATTAGTATGGATAGGATCACTACTTATTGACAGCAGGGTAAAGAAGAGGGATGATTGGTATGGATAGTGTCACTGATTATTGACAGGAGATTAAAGAAGGGGATGATTAGTCTGGATAGGGGCACAGATTATTGACAGAAGGGGACAGAAGAGGGAGTGATTAGTGTTGATAGAGACACTGATTATTGACAGGAGGGGAAACAAGGGGGAGTCAGTAGTGTGGATAGGGTCACTGATTATTGACAGGAGGGGAAAGAATGGGGAGTGATTAGTATGGATAGGGACACTGAAGAAGAAGGTGTGATTAGTATGGATAGGGTCACTGATTATTGAGAGGAGGGGAAAGAAGGTGGAGTAATTAGTATGGATAGGGTCACTAATTATTGACAGGAGGGTAAAGAAGAGGGAGTGATTAGTATGGATAGGGTCACTGATTATTGACAGAAGGGGACAGAAGAGGGGATGATTAGTATGGATAGTGTCTCTCATTATTGACAGGAGGTGAAAGAAGTGGGATGATTAGTATGGGTAGGGACTGATTATTGAGAAGAGGGGAAAGATGGGGCAGTGATTAGTATGAATAGAGTCACTGATTATTGACAGGAGGTGAAAGAAGGGGGAAGATTAGTATGGATAGGGGCACAGATTATTGACGGGGGGCATAGAAGAGGGAGTGATTACAATGGATAGCATCACGGATAATTGACACGAGGGGAAAGAAGGGGGATGATTAGTACGGGGAGGGACACTGACTATTGACAGGAGGGGAAAGAACAGGGATGATTGGAATGGATAGTGACATTGATTATAGACAGGAGGGGAAAGAACGGGGAGTGATTAGTATGGGGAGGATCACTGATTATTGACAGGAAGGGAAACAAGGGGGAGTCAGTAGTGTGGATAGGGTCACTGACTATTGACAGGAGGGGAAAGAACGGGGAGTGATTAGTATGGATAGGGACACTGATTATTGACAGGAGGGCAAAGAAGAGGGAATGATTAGTATGGATAGGGTCACTGATTATTGACAGAAGGGGACAGAAGAGGGAGTGATTAGTGTCGTTAGAGACAGTGATTATTGACAGGAAGGGAAACAAGGGGGAGTCAGTAGTGTGGATAGGTTCACTGATTATTGACAGGAGGAGAAAGAATGGGGAGTGATTAGTATGGATAGGGTCACTGATTATTGAGAGGAGGGGAAAGAAGGTGGAGTAATTAGTATGGATAGGGTCATTAATTATTGACAGGAGGGTAAAGAAGAGGGAGTGATTAGTATGGACAGGGTTACTGATTATTGACAGAAGGGGACAGAAGAGGGAGTGATTAGTATCGATAGAGACACTGAATATTGACAGGAGGGGAAAGAAGGGGGAGTGATTAGTATGGATAGGGACACTGATTATTCACAGGAGGGGAAAGAAGAGGGGATGATTGGTATAGATAGTGTCTCTCATTATTGACAGGAGGTGAAAGAAGGGGGATAATTAGTATGGGTAGGGACTGATTATTGAGAAGAGGGGAAAGATGGGGCAGTGATTAGTATGAATAGAGTCACTGATTATTGACAGCAGGTGAAAGAAGGGGCATGATTAGTCTGGATAGGGGCACAGATTATTGACAGGAGGGCAAAGAAGAGGGAGTGATTAGTATGGATAGGGTCACTGATTATTGACAGAAGGGGACAGAAGAGGGAGTGATTAGTATCGATAGAGACAGTGATTATTGACAGAAGAGGAGTGATTAGTATCGATAGAGACATTGAATATTGACAGGAGGGGAAAGGAGGGGGAGTGATTAGTATGGATAGGGTCACTGATTATTGACAGAAGGGGACAGAAGAGGGAGTGATTAGTATGGATAGAGTCACTGATTATTGACAGAAGGGGACAGAAGAGGGAGTGATTAGTATCGATAGAGACATTAAATATTGACAGGAGGGGAAAGGAGGGGGAGTGATTAGTATGGATAGAGACACTGATTATTGACAGGAGGGGAAAGAAGGTGGAGTAATTAGTATGGATAGGGTCACTGATTAGTGACAGAAGGGGACAGAAGACAGAGTGATTAGTATGGATAGTGTCTCTCATTATTGACAGGAGGTGAAAGAAGGGGGATGATTAGTATGGATAGGGACTCTGATTATTGACAGGAGGTGAAAGAAGGGGGATGATTAGTATGTGTAGGGTCACTGACAATTGACAGGGGGGGAAAGAAGAAGGATGATTGGTATGGATAGGGACACTGATTATAGACAGGAGGGGAAAGAAGGTGGAGTAATTAGTATGGATAGGATCACTAATTATTGACAGAAGGGGAAAGAAGGTGGAGTAATTAGTATGGATAGGATCACTACTTATTGACAGCAGGGTAAAGAAGAGGGATGATTGGTATGGATAGTGTCACTGATTATTGACAGGAGGGGAAAGAACGGGCAGTGATTAGTATGGATAGGGACACTGATTATTGAGAGGAGGGGAAAGAAGGTGGAGTAATTAGTATGGATAGGATCACTACTTATTGACAGCAGGGTAAAGAAGAGGGATGATTGGTATGGATAGTGTCACTGATTATTGACAGGAGATTAAAGAAGGGGATGATTAGTCTGGATAGGGGCACAGATTATTGACAGAAGGGGACAGAAGAGGGAGTGATTAGTGTTGATAGAGACACTGATTATTGACAGGAGGGGAAACAAGGGGGAGTCAGTAGTGTGGATAGGGTCACTGATTATTGACAGGAGGGGAAAGAATGGGGAGTGATTAGTATGGATAGGGACACTGAAGAAGAAGGTGTGATTAGTATGGATAGGGTCACTGATTATTGAGAGGAGGGGAAAGAAGGTGGAGTAATTAGTATGGATAGGGTCACTAATTATTGACAGGAGGGTAAAGAAGAGGGAGTGATTAGTATGGATAGGGTCACTGATTATTGACAGAAGGGGACAGAAGAGGGGATGATTAGTATGGATAGTGTCTCTCATTATTGACAGGAGGTGAAAGAAGTGGGATGATTAGTATGGGTAGGGACTGATTATTGAGAAGAGGGGAAAGATGGGGCAGTGATTAGTATGAATAGAGTCACTGATTATTGACAGGAGGTGAAAGAAGGGGGAAGATTAGTATGGATAGGGGCACAGATTATTGACGGGGGGCATAGAAGAGGGAGTGATTACAATGGATAGCATCACGGATAATTGACACGAGGGGAAAGAAGGGGGATGATTAGTACGGGGAGGGACACTGACTATTGACAGGAGGGGAAAGAACAGGGATGATTGGTATGGATAGTGACATTGATTATAGACAGGAGGGGAAAGAACGGGGAGTGATTAGTATGGGGAGGATCACTGATTATTGACAGGAAGGGAAACAAGGGGGAGTCAGTAGTGTGGATAGGGTCACTGACTATTGACAGGAGGGGAAAGAACGGGGAGTGATTAGTATGGATAGGGACACTGATTATTGACAGGAGGGCAAAGAAGAGGGAATGATTAGTATGGATAGGGTCACTGATTATTGACAGAAGGGGACAGAAGAGGGAGTGATTAGTGTCGTTAGAGACAGTGATTATTGACAGGAAGGGAAACAAGGGGGAGTCAGTAGTGTGGATAGGTTCACTGATTATTGACAGGAGGAGAAAGAATGGGGAGTGATTAGTATGGATAGGGTCACTGATTATTGAGAGGAGGGGAAAGAAGGTGGAGTAATTAGTATGGATAGGGTCATTAATTATTGACAGGAGGGTAAAGAAGAGGGAGTGATTAGTATGGACAGGGTTACTGATTATTGACAGAAGGGGACAGAAGAGGGAGTGATTAGTATCGATAGAGACACTGAATATTGACAGGAGGGGAAAGAAGGGGGAGTGATTAGTATGGATAGGGACACTGATTATTCACAGGAGGGGAAAGAAGAGGGGATGATTGGTATAGATAGTGTCTCTCATTATTGACAGGAGGTGAAAGAAGGGGGATGATTAGTATGTGTAGGGTGACTGATTATTGACAGGAGGTGAAAGAAGGGGGATGATTAGTATGGATAGGGACTCTGATTATTGACAGAAGGGGACAGAAGAGGGAGTGATTAGTATCGATAGAGACACTGATTATTGACAGAAGGGGACAGAAGAGGAGTGATTAGTATCGATAGAGACACTGAATATTGAGAGGAGGGGAAAGAAGGGGGATGATTAGTATGGATAGGGACTCTGATTATTGACAGGAGGTGAAAGAAGGGGGATGATTAGTATGTGTAGGGTCACTGACAATTGACAGGGGGGGAAAGAAGAAGGATGATTGGTATGGATAGGGACACTGATTATAGACAGGAGGGGAAAGAAGGTGGAGTAATTAGTATGGATAGGATCACTAATTATTGACAGAAGGGGAAAGAAGGTGGAGTAATTAGTATGGATAGGATCACTACTTATTGACAGCAGGGTAAAGAAGAGGGATGATTGGTATGGATAGTGTCACTGATTATTGACAGGAGATTAAAGAAGGGGATGATTAGTCTGGATAGGGGCACAGATTATTGACAGAAGGGGACAGAAGAGGGAGTGATTAGTGTTGATAGAGACACTGATTATTGACAGGAGGGGAAACAAGGGGGAGTCAGTAGTGTGGATAGGGTCACTGATTATTGACAGGAGGGGAAAGAATGGGGAGTGATTAGTATGGATAGGGACACTGAAGAAGAAGGTGTGATTAGTATGGATAGGGTCACTGATTATTGACAGGAGGGTAAAGAAGAGGGAGTGATTAGTATGGATAGGGTCACTGATTATTGACAGAAGGGGACAGAAGAGGGGATGATTAGTATGGATAGTGTCTCTCATTATTGACAGGAGGTGAAAGAAGTGGGATGATTAGTATGGGTAGGGACTGATTATTGAGAAGAGGGGAAAGATGGGGCAGTGATTAGTATGAATAGAGTCACTGATTATTGACAGGAGGTGAAAGAAGGGGGAAGATTAGTATGGATAGGGGCACAGATTATTGACGGGGGGCATAGAAGAGGGAGTGATTACAATGGATAGCATCACGGATAATTGACACGAGGGGAAAGAAGGGGGATGATTAGTACGGGGAGGGACACTGACTATTGACAGGAGGGGAAAGAACAGGGATGATTGGTATGGATAGTGACATTGATTATAGACAGGAGGGGAAAGAACGGGGAGTGATTAGTATGGGGAGGATCACTGATTATTGACAGGAAGGGAAACAAGGGGGAGTCAGTAGTGTGGATAGGGTCACTGACTATTGACAGGAGGGGAAAGAACGGGGAGTGATTAGTATGGATAGGGACACTGATTATTGACAGGAGGGCAAAGAAGAGGGAATGATTAGTATGGATAGGGTCACTGATTATTGACAGAAGGGGACAGAAGAGGGAGTGATTAGTGTCGTTAGAGACAGTGATTATTGACAGGAAGGGAAACAAGGGGGAGTCAGTAGTGTGGATAGGTTCACTGATTATTGACAGGAGGAGAAAGAATGGGGAGTGATTAGTATGGATAGGGTCACTGATTATTGAGAGGAGGGGAAAGAAGGTGGAGTAATTAGTATGGATAGGGTCATTAATTATTGACAGGAGGGTAAAGAAGAGGGAGTGATTAGTATGGACAGGGTTACTGATTATTGACAGAAGGGGACAGAAGAGGGAGTGATTAGTATCGATAGAGACACTGAATATTGACAGGAGGGGAAAGAAGGGGGAGTGATTAGTATGGATAGGGACACTGATTATTCACAGGAGGGGAAAGAAGAGGGGATGATTGGTATAGATAGTGTCTCTCATTATTGACAGGAGGTGAAAGAAGGGGGATAATTAGTATGGGTAGGGACTGATTATTGAGAAGAGGGGAAAGATGGGGCAGTGATTAGTATGAATAGAGTCACTGATTATTGACAGCAGGTGAAAGAAGGGGCATGATTAGTCTGGATAGGGGCACAGATTATTGACAGGAGGGCAAAGAAGAGGGAGTGATTAGTATGGATAGGGTCACTGATTATTGACAGAAGGGGACAGAAGAGGGAGTGATTAGTATCGATAGAGACAGTGATTATTGACAGAAGAGGAGTGATTAGTATCGATAGAGACATTGAATATTGACAGGAGGGGAAAGGAGGGGGAGTGATTAGTATGGATAGGGTCACTGATTATTGACAGAAGGGGACAGAAGAGGGAGTGATTAGTATGGATAGAGTCACTGATTATTGACAGAAGGGGACAGAAGAGGGAGTGATTAGTATCGATAGAGACATTAAATATTGACAGGAGGGGAAAGGAGGGGGAGTGATTAGTATGGATAGAGACACTGATTATTGACAGGAGGGGAAAGAAGGTGGAGTAATTAGTATGGATAGGGTCACTGATTAGTGACAGAAGGGGACAGAAGACAGAGTGATTAGTATGGATAGTGTCTCTCATTATTGACAGGAGGTGAAAGAAGGGGGATGATTAGTATGGATAGGGACTCTGATTATTGACAGGAGGTGAAAGAAGGGGGATGATTAGTATGTGTAGGGTCACTGACAATTGACAGGGGGGGAAAGAAGAAGGATGATTGGTATGGATAGGGACACTGATTATAGACAGGAGGGGAAAGAAGGTGGAGTAATTAGTATGGATAGGATCACTAATTATTGACAGAAGGGGAAAGAAGGTGGAGTAATTAGTATGGATAGGATCACTACTTATTGACAGCAGGGTAAAGAAGAGGGATGATTGGTATGGATAGTGTCACTGATTATTGACAGGAGATTAAAGAAGGGGATGATTAGTCTGGATAGGGGCACAGATTATTGACAGAAGGGGACAGAAGAGGGAGTGATTAGTGTTGATAGAGACACTGATTATTGACAGGAGGGGAAACAAGGGGGAGTCAGTAGTGTGGATAGGGTCACTGATTATTGACAGGAGGGGAAATAATGGGGAGTGATTAGTATGGATAGGGACACTGAAGAAGAAGGTGTGATTAGTATGGATAGGGTCACTGATTATTGAGAGGAGGGGAAAGAAGGTGGAGTAATTAGTATGGATAGGGTCACTAATTATTGACAGGAGGGTAAAGAAGAGGGAGTGATTAGTATGGATAGGGTCACTGATTATTGACAGAAGGGGACAGAAGAGGGGATGATTAGTATGGATAGTGTCTCTCATTATTGACAGGAGGTGAAAGAAGTGGGATGATTAGTATGGGTAGGGACTGATTATTGAGAAGAGGGGAAAGATGGGGCAGTGATTAGTATGAATAGAGTCACTGATTATTGACAGGAGGTGAAAGAAGGGGGAAGATTAGTATGGATAGGGGCACAGATTATTGACGGGGGGCATAGAAGAGGGAGTGATTACAATGGATAGCATCACGGATAATTGACACGAGGGGAAAGAAGGGGGATGATTAGTACGGGGAGGGACACTGACTATTGACAGGAGGGGAAAGAACAGGGATGATTGGTATGGATAGTGACATTGATTATAGACAGGAGGGGAAAGAACGGGGAGTGATTAGTATGGGGAGGATCACTGATTATTGACAGGAAGGGAAACAAGGGGGAGTCAGTAGTGTGGATAGGGTCACTGACTATTGACAGGAGGGGAAAGAACGGGGAGTGATTAGTATGGATAGGGACACTGATTATTGACAGGAGGGCAAAGAAGAGGGAATGATTAGTATGGATAGGGTCACTGATTATTGACAGAAGGGGACAGAAGAGGGAGTGATTAGTGTCGTTAGAGACAGTGATTATTGACAGGAAGGGAAACAAGGGGGAGTCAGTAGTGTGGATAGGTTCACTGATTATTGACAGGAGGAGAAAGAATGGGGAGTGATTAGTATGGATAGGGTCACTGATTATTGAGAGGAGGGGAAAGAAGGTGGAGTAATTAGTATGGATAGGGTCATTAATTATTGACAGGAGGGTAAAGAAGAGGGAGTGATTAGTATGGACAGGGTTACTGATTATTGACAGAAGGGGACAGAAGAGGGAGTGATTAGTATCGATAGAGACACTGAATATTGACAGGAGGGGAAAGAAGGGGGAGTGATTAGTATGGATAGGGACACTGATTATTCACAGGAGGGGAAAGAAGAGGGGATGATTGGTATAGATAGTGTCTCTCATTATTGACAGGAGGTGAAAGAAGGGGGATGATTAGTATGTGTAGGGTGACTGATTATTGACAGGAGGTGAAAGAAGGGGGATGATTAGTATGGATAGGGACTCTGATTATTGACAGAAGGGGACAGAAGAGGGAGTGATTAGTATCGATAGAGACACTGATTATTGACAGAAGGGGACAGAAGAGGAGTGATTAGTATCGATAGAGACACTGAATATTGAGAGGAGGGGAAAGAAGGGGGATGATTAGTATGGATAGGGACTCTGATTATTGACAGGAGGTGAAAGAAGGGGGATGATTAGTATGTGTAGGGTCACTGACAATTGACAGGGGGGGAAAGAAGAAGGATGATTGGTATGGATAGGGACACTGATTATAGACAGGAGGGGAAAGAAGGTGGAGTAATTAGTATGGATAGGATCACTAATTATTGACAGAAGGGGAAAGAAGGTGGAGTAATTAGTATGGATAGGATCACTACTTATTGACAGCAGGGTAAAGAAGAGGGATGATTGGTATGGATAGTGTCACTGATTATTGACAGGAGATTAAAGAAGGGGATGATTAGTCTGGATAGGGGCACAGATTATTGACAGAAGGGGACAGAAGAGGGAGTGATTAGTGTTGATAGAGACACTGATTATTGACAGGAGGGGAAACAAGGGGGAGTCAGTAGTGTGGATAGGGTCACTGATTATTGACAGGAGGGGAAAGAATGGGGAGTGATTAGTATGGATAGGGACACTGAAGAAGAAGGTGTGATTAGTATGGATAGGGTCACTGATTATTGACAGGAGGGTAAAGAAGAGGGAGTGATTAGTATGGATAGGGTCACTGATTATTGACAGAAGGGGACAGAAGAGGGGATGATTAGTATGGATAGTGTCTCTCATTATTGACAGGAGGTGAAAGAAGTGGGATGATTAGTATGGGTAGGGACTGATTATTGAGAAGAGGGGAAAGATGGGGCAGTGATTAGTATGAATAGAGTCACTGATTATTGACAGGAGGTGAAAGAAGGGGGAAGATTAGTATGGATAGGGGCACAGATTATTGACGGGGGGCATAGAAGAGGGAGTGATTACAATGGATAGCATCACGGATAATTGACACGAGGGGAAAGAAGGGGGATGATTAGTACGGGGAGGGACACTGACTATTGACAGGAGGGGAAAGAACAGGGATGATTGGTATGGATAGTGACATTGATTATAGACAGGAGGGGAAAGAACGGGGAGTGATTAGTATGGGGAGGATCACTGATTATTGACAGGAAGGGAAACAAGGGGGAGTCAGTAGTGTGGATAGGGTCACTGACTATTGACAGGAGGGGAAAGAACGGGGAGTGATTAGTATGGATAGGGACACTGATTATTGACAGGAGGGCAAAGAAGAGGGAATGATTAGTATGGATAGGGTCACTGATTATTGACAGAAGGGGACAGAAGAGGGAGTGATTAGTGTCGTTAGAGACAGTGATTATTGACAGGAAGGGAAACAAGGGGGAGTCAGTAGTGTGGATAGGTTCACTGATTATTGACAGGAGGAGAAAGAATGGGGAGTGATTAGTATGGATAGGGTCACTGATTATTGAGAGGAGGGGAAAGAAGGTGGAGTAATTAGTATGGATAGGGTCATTAATTATTGACAGGAGGGTAAAGAAGAGGGAGTGATTAGTATGGACAGGGTTACTGATTATTGACAGAAGGGGACAGAAGAGGGAGTGATTAGTATCGATAGAGACACTGAATATTGACAGGAGGGGAAAGAAGGGGGAGTGATTAGTATGGATAGGGACACTGATTATTCACAGGAGGGGAAAGAAGAGGGGATGATTGGTATAGATAGTGTCTCTCATTATTGACAGGAGGTGAAAGAAGGGGGATAATTAGTATGGGTAGGGACTGATTATTGAGAAGAGGGGAAAGATGGGGCAGTGATTAGTATGAATAGAGTCACTGATTATTGACAGCAGGTGAAAGAAGGGGCATGATTAGTCTGGATAGGGGCACAGATTATTGACAGGAGGGCAAAGAAGAGGGAGTGATTAGTATGGATAGGGTCACTGATTATTGACAGAAGGGGACAGAAGAGGGAGTGATTAGTATCGATAGAGACAGTGATTATTGACAGAAGAGGAGTGATTAGTATCGATAGAGACATTGAATATTGACAGGAGGGGAAAGGAGGGGGAGTGATTAGTATGGATAGGGTCACTGATTATTGACAGAAGGGGACAGAAGAGGGAGTGATTAGTATGGATAGAGTCACTGATTATTGACAGAAGGGGACAGAAGAGGGAGTGATTAGTATCGATAGAGACATTAAATATTGACAGGAGGGGAAAGGAGGGGGAGTGATTAGTATGGATAGAGACACTGATTATTGACAGGAGGGGAAAGAAGGTGGAGTAATTAGTATGGATAGGGTCACTGATTAGTGACAGAAGGGGACAGAAGACAGAGTGATTAGTATGGATAGTGTCTCTCATTATTGACAGGAGGTGAAAGAAGGGGGATGATTAGTATGGATAGGGACTCTGATTATTGACAGGAGGTGAAAGAAGGGGGATGATTAGTATGTGTAGGGTCACTGACAATTGACAGGGGGGGAAAGAAGAAGGATGATTGGTATGGATAGGGACACTGATTATAGACAGGAGGGGAAAGAAGGTGGAGTAATTAGTATGGATAGGATCACTAATTATTGACAGAAGGGGAAAGAAGGTGGAGTAATTAGTATGGATAGGATCACTACTTATTGACAGCAGGGTAAAGAAGAGGGATGATTGGTATGGATAGTGTCACTGATTATTGACAGGAGGGGAAAGAACGGGCAGTGATTAGTATGGATAGGGACACTGATTATTGAGAGGAGGGGAAAGAAGGTGGAGTAATTAGTATGGATAGGATCACTACTTATTGACAGCAGGGTAAAGAAGAGGGATGATTGGTATGGATAGTGTCACTGATTATTGACAGGAGATTAAAGAAGGGGATGATTAGTCTGGATAGGGGCACAGATTATTGACAGAAGGGGACAGAAGAGGGAGTGATTAGTGTTGATAGAGACACTGATTATTGACAGGAGGGGAAACAAGGGGGAGTCAGTAGTGTGGATAGGGTCACTGATTATTGACAGGAGGGGAAAGAATGGGGAGTGATTAGTATGGATAGGGACACTGAAGAAGAAGGTGTGATTAGTATGGATAGGGTCACTGATTATTGAGAGGAGGGGAAAGAAGGTGGAGTAATTAGTATGGATAGGGTCACTAATTATTGACAGGAGGGTAAAGAAGAGGGAGTGATTAGTATGGATAGGGTCACTGATTATTGACAGAAGGGGACAGAAGAGGGGATGATTAGTATGGATAGTGTCTCTCATTATTGACAGGAGGTGAAAGAAGTGGGATGATTAGTATGGGTAGGGACTGATTATTGAGAAGAGGGGAAAGATGGGGCAGTGATTAGTATGAATAGAGTCACTGATTATTGACAGGAGGTTAAAGAAGGGGGAAGATTAGTATGGATAGGGGCACAGATTATTGACGGGGGGCATAGAAGAGGGAGTGATTACAATGGATAGCATCACGGATAATTGACACGAGGGGAAAGAAGGGGGATGATTAGTACGGGGAGGGACACTGACTATTGACAGGAGGGGAAAGAACAGGGATGATTGGAATGGATAGTGACATTGATTATAGACAGGAGGGGAAAGAACGGGGAGTGATTAGTATGGGGAGGATCACTGATTATTGACAGGAAGGGAAACAAGGGGGAGTCAGTAGTGTGGATAGGGTCACTGACTATTGACAGGAGGGGAAAGAACGGGGAGTGATTAGTATGGATAGGGACACTGATTATTGACAGGAGGGCAAAGAAGAGGGAATGATTAGTATGGATAGGGTCACTGATTATTGACAGAAGGGGACAGAAGAGGGAGTGATTAGTGTCGTTAGAGACAGTGATTATTGACAGGAAGGGAAACAAGGGGGAGTCAGTAGTGTGGATAGGTTCACTGATTATTGACAGGAGGAGAAAGAATGGGGAGTGATTAGTATGGATAGGGTCACTGATTATTGAGAGGAGGGGAAAGAAGGTGGAGTAATTAGTATGGATAGGGTCATTAATTATTGACAGGAGGGTAAAGAAGAGGGAGTGATTAGTATGGACAGGGTTACTGATTATTGACAGAAGGGGACAGAAGAGGGAGTGATTAGTATCGATAGAGACACTGAATATTGACAGGAGGGGAAAGAAGGGGGAGTGATTAGTATGGATAGGGACACTGATTATTCACAGGAGGGGAAAGAAGAGGGGATGATTGGTATAGATAGTGTCTCTCATTATTGACAGGAGGTGAAAGAAGGGGGATGATTAGTATGGGTAGGGTGACTGATTATTGACAGGAGGTGAAAGAAGGGGGATGATTAGTATGGATAGGGACTCTGATTATTGACAGAAGGGGACAGAAGAGGGAGTGATTAGTATCGATAGAGACACTGATTATTGACAGAAGGGGACAGAAGAGGAGTGATTAGTATCGATAGAGACACTGAATATTGAGAGGAGGGGAAAGAAGGGGGATGATTAGTATGGATAGGGACTCTGATTATTGACAGGAGGTGAAAGAAGGGGGATGATTAGTATGTGTAGGGTCACTGACAATTGACAGGGGGGGAAAGAAGAAGGATGATTGGTATGGATAGGGACACTGATTATAGACAGGAGGGGAAAGAAGGTGGAGTAATTAGTATGGATAGGATCACTAATTATTGACAGAAGGGGAAAGAAGGTGGAGTAATTAGTATGGATAGGATCACTACTTATTGACAGCAGGGTAAAGAAGAGGGATGATTGGTATGGATAGTGTCACTGATTATTGACAGGAGGGGAAAGAACGGGCAGTGATTAGTATGGATAGGGACACTGATTATTGAGAGGAGGGGAAAGAAGGTGGAGTAATTAGTATGGATAGGATCACTACTTATTGACAGCAGGGTAAAGAAGAGGGATGATTGGTATGGATAGTGTCACTGATTATTGACAGGAGATTAAAGAAGGGGATGATTAGTCTGGATAGGGGCACAGATTATTGACAGAAGGGGACAGAAGAGGGAGTGATTAGTGTTGATAGAGACACTGATTATTGACAGGAGGGGAAACAAGGGGGAGTCAGTAGTGTGGATAGGGTCACTGATTATTGACAGGAGGGGAAAGAATGGGGAGTGATTAGTATGGATAGGGACACTGAAGAAGAAGGTGTGATTAGTATGGATAGGGTCACTGATTATTGACAGGAGGGTAAAGAAGAGGGAGTGATTAGTATGGATAGGGTCACTGATTATTGACAGAAGGGGACAGAAGAGGGGATGATTAGTATGGATAGTGTCTCTCATTATTGACAGGAGGTGAAAGAAGTGGGATGATTAGTATGGGTAGGGACTGATTATTGAGAAGAGGGGAAAGATGGGGCAGTGATTAGTATGAATAGAGTCACTGATTATTGACAGGAGGTGAAAGAAGGGGGAAGATTAGTATGGATAGGGGCACAGATTATTGACGGGGGGCATAGAAGAGGGAGTGATTACAATGGATAGCATCACGGATAATTGACACGAGGGGAAAGAAGGGGGATGATTAGTACGGGGAGGGACACTGACTATTGACAGGAGGGGAAAGAACAGGGATGATTGGTATGGATAGTGACATTGATTATAGACAGGAGGGGAAAGAACGGGGAGTGATTAGTATGGGGAGGATCACTGATTATTGACAGGAAGGGAAACAAGGGGGAGTCAGTAGTGTGGATAGGGTCACTGACTATTGACAGGAGGGGAAAGAACGGGGAGTGATTAGTATGGATAGGGACACTGATTATTGACAGGAGGGCAAAGAAGAGGGAATGATTAGTATGGATAGGGTCACTGATTATTGACAGAAGGGGACAGAAGAGGGAGTGATTAGTGTCGTTAGAGACAGTGATTATTGACAGGAAGGGAAACAAGGGGGAGTCAGTAGTGTGGATAGGTTCACTGATTATTGACAGGAGGAGAAAGAATGGGGAGTGATTAGTATGGATAGGGTCACTGATTATTGAGAGGAGGGGAAAGAAGGTGGAGTAATTAGTATGGATAGGGTCATTAATTATTGACAGGAGGGTAAAGAAGAGGGAGTGATTAGTATGGACAGGGTTACTGATTATTGACAGAAGGGGACAGAAGAGGGAGTGATTAGTATCGATAGAGACACTGAATATTGACAGGAGGGGAAAGAAGGGGGAGTGATTAGTATGGATAGGGACACTGATTATTCACAGGAGGGGAAAGAAGAGGGGATGATTGGTATAGATAGTGTCTCTCATTATTGACAGGAGGTGAAAGAAGGGGGATGATTAGTATGGGTAGGGTGACTGATTATTGACAGGAGGTGAAAGAAGGGGGATGATTAGTATGGATAGGGGCACAGATTATTGACAGGGGTGCAAAGAAGAGGGAGTGATTACAATGGATTGCATCACGGATAATTGACATGAGGGGAAAGAAGGGGGATGATCAGTATGGGGAGGATCACTGATTATTGACAGGAAGGGAAACAAGGGGGAGTCAGTAGTGTGGATAGGGTCACTGATTATTGACAGGAGGGGAAAGAACGGGGAGTGATTAGTATGGATAGGGACCTGATTATTGAGAGGAGGGGAAAGAAGGTGGAGTAATTAGTATGGATAGGTTCACTAATTATTGACAGGAGGGTAAAGAAGAGGGATGATTGGTATGGATAGAGTCACTGATTATTGACAGGAGGTGAAAGAAGGGGGATGATTAGTATGGATAGTGGCACAGATTATTGACAGGAGGGCATAGAAGAGGTTGTGATTAGTATGATAGCATCACGGATAATTGACAGGAGGGGACAGGAGGGGGAGTGATTAGTATGGATTTGGTCACTGATTATTGACAGGAGGGGAAACAAGGGGGAGTCAGTAGTGTGGATAGGGTCACTGATTATTGACAGGAGGAGAAAGAAGGTGGATTAATTAGTATGGATAGGGTCACTAATTATTGACAGGAGGGTAAAGAAGAGTGAGTGATTAGTATGGATAGGGTCACTGATTATTGACAGAAGGTGAGAGTAGAGGGAGTGATTAGTATCGATAGAGACACTGAATATTGACAGGAGGGGAAAGAAGGGGGAGTGATTAGTATGGCTAGGGACACTGATTATTCACAGGAGGGGAAAGAAGAGGGGATGATTAGTATGGATAGGGTCACTGATTATTGACAGAAGGTGAGATTAGAGGGAGTGATTAGTATCGATAGAGACACTGAATATTGACAGGAGGGCAAAGAACAGGGATTGATTAGTATGGATAGGGACACTGATTATTGAGAGGAGGGGAAAGAAGGTGGAGTAATTAGTATGGATAGGATCACTACTTATTGACAGCAGGGTAAAGAAGAGGGATGATTGGTATGGATAGTGTCACTGATTATTGACAGGAGATTAAAGAAGGGGATGATTAGTCTGGATAGGGGCACAGATTATTGACTGAAGGGGACAGAAGAGGGAGTGATTAGTATGGATAGAGGCACTGATTATTGACAGGAGGGCAAAGAAGAGGGAGTCAGTAGTGTGGATAGGGTCACTGATTAATGACAGGAAGAGAAAGAGCGGGGAGTGATTAGTATGGATAGGGACACTGATTATTGAGAGGAGGGGAAAGAAGGTGGAGTAATTAGTATGGATAGGGTCACTAATTATTGACAGGAGGGTAAAGAAGAGGGATGATTGGTATGGATAGTGTCACTGATTATTGACAGGAGGTGAAAGAAGGGGGATGATTAGTCTGGATAGGGGCACAGATTATTCACAGGAGGGCAAAGAAGAGGGAGTGATTAGTATGGATAGTATCACTGATTATTGACAGGAGGGGAAAGAAGGGGGAATGATTAGTATGGATTGGGTCACTGATTATTGACAGGAGGGGAAAGAAGGGGTAGTGATTAGTATGGTTAGAGTCACTGATTATTGACATGAGGGGAAGAAGGACGATGAATAGTATGGGGAGGGTCACTGATTATTGACAGGAAGGGAAACAAGGGGAAGACAGTAGTGTGGATAGGGTCACTGATTATTGACAGGAGGGGAAAGAAGAGGGAGTGATTAGTATGGATAGGGTCACTGATTATTGACAGAAGGGGAGATTAGAGGGAGTGATTAGTATCGATAGAGACACTGATTATTCACAGGAGGGGAAAGAAGAGGGGATGATTAGTATGGATAGTGTCTCTCATTATTGACAGGAGGTGAAAGAAGGGGGATAATTAGTATGGGTAGGGACTGATTATTGAGAAGAGGGGAAAGATGGGGCAGTGATTAGTATGAATAGAGTCACTGATTATTGACAGCAGGTGAAAGAAGGGGCATGATTAGTCTGGATAGGGGCACAGATTATTGACAGGAGGGCAAAGAAGAGGGAGTGATTAGTATGGATAGGGTCACTGATTATTGACAGAAGGGGACAGAAGAGGGAGTGATTAGTATCGATAGAGACAGTGATTATTGACAGAAGAGGAGTGATTAGTATCGATAGAGACATTGAATATTGACAGGAGGGGAAAGGAGGGGGAGTGATTAGTATGGATAGGGTCACTGATTATTGACAGAAGGGGACAGAAGAGGGAGTGATTAGTATGGATAGAGTCACTGATTATTGACAGAAGGGGACAGAAGAGGGAGTGATTAGTATCGATAGAGACATTAAATATTGACAGGAGGGGAAAGGAGGGGGAGTGATTAGTATGGATAGAGACACTGATTATTGACAGGAGGGGAAAGAAGGTGGAGTAATTAGTATGGATAGGGTCACTGATTAGTGACAGAAGGGGACAGAAGACAGAGTGATTAGTATGGATAGTGTCTCTCATTATTGACAGGAGGTGAAAGAAGGGGGATGATTAGTATGGATAGGGACTCTGATTATTGACAGAAGGGGACAGAAGAGGGAGTGATTAGTATCGATAGAGACACTGATTATTGACAGAAGGGGACAGAAGAGGAGTGATTAGTATCGATAGAGACACTGAATATTGAGAGGAGGGGAAAGAAGGGGGATGATTAGTATGGATAGGGACTCTGATTATTGACAGGAGGTGAAAGAAGGGTGATGATTAGTATGTGTAGGGTCACTGACAATTGACAGGGGGGGAAAGAAGAAGGATGATTGGTATGGATAGGGACACTGATTATAGACAGGAGGGGAAAGAAGGTGGAGTAATTAGTATGGATAGGATCACTAATTATTGACAGAAGGGGAAAGAAAGTGGAGTAATTAGTATGGATAGGATCACTACTTATTGACAGCAGGGTAAAGAAGAGGGATGATTGGTATGGATAGTGTCACTGATTATTGACAGGAGGGGAAAGAACGGGCAGTGATTAGTATGGATAGGGACACTGATTATTGAGAGGAGGGGAAAGAAGGTGGAGTAATTAGTATGGATAGGATCACTACTTATTGACAGCAGGGTAAAGAAGAGGGATGATTGGTATGGATAGTGTCACTGATTATTGACAGGAGATTAAAGAAGGGGATGATTAGTCTGGATAGGGGCACAGATTATTGACAGAAGGGGACAGAAGAGGGAGTGATTAGTGTTGATAGAGACACTGATTATTGACAGGAGGGGAAACAAGGGGGAGTCAGTAGTGTGGATAGGGTCACTGATTATTGACAGGAGGGGAAAGAATGGGGAGTGATTAGTATGGATAGGGACACTGAAGAAGAAGGTGTGATTAGTATGGATAGGGTCACTGATTATTGAGAGGAGGGGAAAGAAGGTGGAGTAATTAGTATGGATAGGGTCACTAATTATTGACAGGAGGGTAAAGAAGAGGGAGTGATTAGTATGGATAGGGTCACTGATTATTGACAGAAGGGGACAGAAGAGGGGATGATTAGTATGGATAGTGTCTCTCATTATTGACAGGAGGTGAAAGAAGTGGGATGATTAGTATGGGTAGGGACTGATTATTGAGAAGAGGGGAAAGATGGGGCAGTGATTAGTATGAATAGAGTCACTGATTATTGACAGGAGGTGAAAGAAGGGGGAAGATTAGTATGGATAGGGGCACAGATTATTGACGGGGGGCATAGAAGAGGGAGTGATTACAATGGATAGCATCACGGATAATTGACACGAGGGGAAAGAAGGGGGATGATTAGTACGGGGAGGGACACTGACTATTGACAGGAGGGGAAAGAACAGGGATGATTGGTATGGATAGTGACATTGATTATAGACAGGAGGGGAAAGAACGGGGAGTGATTAGTATGGGGAGGATCACTGATTATTGACAGGAAGGGAAACAAGGGGGAGTCAGTAGTGTGGATAGGGTCACTGACTATTGACAGGAGGGGAAAGAACGGGGAGTGATTAGTATGGATAGGGACACTGATTATTGACAGGAGGGCAAAGAAGAGGGAATGATTAGTATGGATAGGGTCACTGATTATTGACAGAAGGGGACAGAAGAGGGAGTGATTAGTGTCGTTAGAGACAGTGATTATTGACAGGAAGGGAAACAAGGGGGAGTCAGTAGTGTGGATAGGTTCACTGATTATTGACAGGAGGAGAAAGAATGGGGAGTGATTAGTATGGATAGGGTCACTGATTATTGAGAGGAGGGGAAAGAAGGTGGAGTAATTAGTATGGATAGGGTCATTAATTATTGACAGGAGGGTAAAGAAGAGGGAGTGATTAGTATGGACAGGGTTACTGATTATTGACAGAAGGGGACAGAAGAGGGAGTGATTAGTATCGATAGAGACACTGAATATTGACAGGAGGGGAAAGAAGGGGGAGTGATTAGTATGGATAGGGACACTGATTATTCACAGGAGGGGAAAGAAGAGGGGATGATTGGTATAGATAGTGTCTCTCATTATTGACAGGAGGTGAAAGAAGGGGGATGATTAGTATGGGTAGGGTGACTGATTATTGACAGGAGGTGAAAGAAGGGGGATGATTAGTATGGATAGGGGCACAGATTATTGACAGGGGTGCAAAGAAGAGGGAGTGATTACAATGGATTGCATCACGGATAATTGACATGAGGGGAAAGAAGGGGGATGATCAGTATGGGGAGGATCACTGATTATTGACAGGAAGGGAAACAAGGGGGAGTCAGTAGTGTGGATAGGGTCACTGATTATTGACAGGAGGGGAAAGAACGGGGAGTGATTAGTATGGATAGGGACCTGATTATTGAGAGGAGGGGAAAGAAGGTGGAGTAATTAGTATGGATAGGTTCACTAATTATTGACAGGAGGGTAAAGAAGAGGGATGATTGGTATGGATAGAGTCACTGATTATTGACAGGAGGTGAAAGAAGGGGGATGATTAGTATGGATAGTGGCACAGATTATTGACAGGAGGGCATAGAAGAGGTTGTGATTAGTATGATAGCATCACGGATAATTGACAGGAGGGGACAGGAGGGGGAGTGATTAGTATGGATTTGGTCACTGATTATTGACAGGAGGGGAAACAAGGGGGAGTCAGTAGTGTGGATAGGGTCACTGATTATTGACAGGAGGAGAAAGAAGGTGGATTAATTAGTATGGATAGGGTCACTAATTATTGACAGGAGGGTAAAGAAGAGGGAGTGATTAGTATGGATAGGGTCACTGATTATTGACAGGAGGGGAAAGAACGGGCAGTGATTAGTATGGATAGGGACACTGATTATTGAGAGGAGGGGAAAGAAGGTGGAGTAATTAGTATGGATAGGATCACTACTTATTGACAGCAGGGTAAAGAAGAGGGATGATTGGTATGGATAGTGTCACTGATTATTGACAGGAGATTAAAGAAGGGGATGATTAGTCTGGATAGGGGCACAGATTATTGACAGAAGGGGACAGAAGAGGGAGTGATTAGTGTTGATAGAGACACTGATTATTGACAGGAGGGGAAACAAGGGGGAGTCAGTAGTGTGGATAGGGTCACTGATTATTGACAGGAGGGGAAAGAATGGGGAGTGATTAGTATGGATAGGGACACTGAAGAAGAAGGTGTGATTAGTATGGATAGGGTCACTGATTATTGAGAGGAGGGGAAAGAAGGTGGAGTAATTAGTATGGATAGGGTCACTAATTATTGACAGGAGGGTAAAGAAGAGGGAGTGATTAGTATGGATAGGGTCACTGATTATTGACAGAAGGGGACAGAAGAGGGGATGATTAGTATGGATAGTGTCTCTCATTATTGACAGGAGGTGAAAGAAGTGGGATGATTAGTATGGGTAGGGACTGATTATTGAGAAGAGGGGAAAGATGGGGCAGTGATTAGTATGAATAGAGTCACTGATTATTGACAGGAGGTGAAAGAAGGGGGAAGATTAGTATGGATAGGGGCACAGATTATTGACGGGGGGCATAGAAGAGGGAGTGATTACAATGGATAGCATCACGGATAATTGACACGAGGGGAAAGAAGGGGGATGATTAGTACGGGGAGGGACACTGACTATTGACAGGAGGGGAAAGAACAGGGATGACTGGTATGGATAGTGACATTGATTATAGACAGGAGGGGAAAGAACGGGGAGTGATTAGTATGGGGAGGATCACTGATTATTGACAGGAAGGGAAACAAGGGGGAGTCAGTAGTGTGGATAGGTTCACTGATTATTGACAGGAGGAGAAAGAATGGGGAGTGATTAGTATGGATAGGGGCACTGATTATTGAGAGGAGAGGAAAGAAGGTGGAGTAATTAGTATGGATAGGGTCATTAATTATTGACAGGAGGGTAAAGAAGAGGGAGTGATTAGTATGGACAGGGTTACTGATTATTGACAGAAGGGGACAGAAGAGGGAGTGATTAGTATCGATAGAGACACTGAATATTGACAGGAGGGGAAAGAAGGGGGAGTGATTAGTATGGATAGGGACACTGATTATTCACAGGAGGGGAAAGAAGAGGGGATGATTGGTATAGATAGTGTCTCTCATTATTGACAGGAGGTGAAAGAAGGGGGATGATTAGTATGGGTAGGGTGACTGATTATTGACAGGAGGTGAAAGAAGGGGGATGATTAGTATGGATAGGGGCACAGATTATTGACAGGGGTGCAAAGAAGAGGGAGTGATTACAATGGATTGCATCACGGATAATTGACATGAGGGGAAAGAAGGGGGATGATCAGTATGGGGAGGATCACTGATTATTGACAGGAAGGGAAACAAGGGGGAGTCAGTAGTGTGGATAGGGTCACTGATTATTGACAGGAGGGGAAAGAACGGGGAGTGATTAGTATGGATAGGGACACTGATTATTGAGAGGAGGGGAAAGAAGGTGGAGTAATTAGTATGGATAGGTTCACTAATTATTGACAGGAGGGTAAAGAAGAGGGATGATTGGTATGGATAGAGTCACTGATTATTGACAGGAGGTGAAAGAAGGGGGATGATTAGTATGGATAGTGGCACAGATTATTGACAGGAGGGCATAGAAGAGGTTGTGATTAGTATGATAGCATCACGGATAATTGACAGGAGGGGACAGGAGGGGGAGTGATTAGTATGGATTTGGTCACTGATTATTGACAGGAGGGGAAACAAGGGGGAGTCAGTAGTGTGGATAGGGTCACTGATTATTGACAGGAGGAGAAAGAAGGTGGATTAATTAGTATGGATAGGGTCACTAATTATTGACAGGAGGGTAAAGAAGAGGGAGTGATTAGTATGGATAGGGTCACTGATTATTGACAGAAGGTGAGAGTAGAGGGGATGATTAGTATGGATAGGGTCACTGATTATTGACAGAAGGTGAGATTAGAGGGAGTGATTAGTATCGATAGAGACACTGAATATTGACAGGAGGGCAAAGAACAGGGATTGATTAGTATGGATAGGGTCACTGATTATTGACAGAAGGGGACAGAAGAGGGAGTGATTAGTATCGATAGAGACATTGAATATTGACAGGAGGGGTAAGAAGAGGGAGTGATTAGTATGGATAGGGACACTGAATATTGACAAGAGGGGAAAGATGGGGCAGTGATTAGTATGAATAGAGTCACTGATTATTGACAGGAGGTGAAAGAAGATGGAGTGATTAGTATGGATAGGGTCACTGATTATTGACAGAATGGGACAGAAGAGGGAGTGATTAGTATCGATAGAGACATTGAATATTGACAGGAGGGGAAAGGAGGGGGAGTGATTAGAATGGATAGGGACTGAATATTGACAGGAGGGGAAAGAAGGTGGTGTAATTAGTATGGATAGGGACTGATTATTGACAGGAGGGGAAAGAAGAGGGAGCAATTAGTATGGATAGGGACTGATTATTGAGAAGATGGGAAAGATGGGGCAGTAATTAGTATGAATAGAGTCACTGATTATTGACAGGAGGTGAAAGAAGAGGGAGTGATTAGTATCGATAGAGACATTGAATATTGACAGGAGGGGAAAGGAGGGGGACTGATTAGTCTGGATAGGGGCACAGATTATTGACAGGAGGGCAAAGAAGAGGGAGTGATTAGTATGGATAGGGTCACTGATTATTGACAGAAGGGGACAGAAGAGGGAGTGATTAGTGTCGATAGAGACACTGATTATTGACAGGAGGGCAAAGAAGAGGGAGTGATTAGTATGGATAGGTTCACTGATTATTGACAGAAGGGGACAGAAGAGGGAGTGATTAGTATCGATAGAGACACTGAATATTGACAGGAGGGGAAAGAAGGGGGATGATTAATATGGATAGGGACTCTGATTATTGACAGGAGGGGAAAGAACAGGGAGTGATACATGTGGGCAGATTGAGGACAGGAGGGGAAAGACGGCAGATGTTTAGGTTGGATAGGGTCACTGATTATTGACAGGAGGGGAAAGTACAGGGAGTGATTAGTATGGATAGGGTGACTGATTATTGACAGGAGGGGAAAGAAGGGGTAATGATTTGTATGGATAGGGTCACTGATTATTGACAGGAAGGGAAACAAGTGGAAGACAGTAGTGTGGATAGGGTCACTGATTATTGACAGGAGGAGGAAGAACGGGGAGTGATTAGTATGGATAGGGATACTGATCATTTAGAGGAGGGGAAAGAAGGTGGAGTAATTAGTATGGATAGGGTCACTAATTATTGACAGGAGGGCAAAGAAGAGGCATGATTGGTATGGATAGTGTCACTGATTATTGACAGGAGGCCAAAGAAGTGGGAGTGATTAGTATGGATAGGGTCACTTATTATTGACAGAAGGGGACAGAAGAGGGAGTGATTAGTGTCGATAGAGACACTGATTATTGACAGGAGGGCAAAGAAGAGGGAGTGATTAGTATGGATAGGGTCACTGATTATTGAGATGAGGGGAAAAAGGTGGAGTAATTAGTATGAATAGAGTCACTGATTATTGACAAGAGGTGAAAGAAGAGGGAGTGATTAGTATGGATAGGGTCACTGATTATTGACAGAATGGGACAGAAGAGGGAGTGATTAGTATCGATAGAGACATTGAATATTGACAGGAGGGGAAAGGAGGGGGAGTGATTAGTATGGATAGGGACTGATTATTGACAGGAGGGGAAAGAAGTTGGAGTAATTAGTATGGATAGGGTCACTGATTAGTGACAGAAGGGGACAGAAGAGGGAGCGATTAGTATGGATAGGGACTGATTATTGAGAAGATGGGAAAGATGGGGCAGTGATTAGTATGAATAGAGTCACTGATTATTGACAGGAGGTGAAAGAAGAGGGAGTGATTAGTATCGATAGAGACATTGAATATTGACCGGAGGGGAAAGGAGGAGGACTGATTAGTCCGGATAGGGGCACAGATTATTGACAGGAGGGGAAAGAAGGAGGATGACTAGTTTGGAAAGGGTCACTGATTATTGACAGGAGTGGAAAGAAGGGGGAGTGATTAGTATGGATAGGGACACTGATTATTGAGAGGAGGGGAAAGAACAGAGAGTGATTAGTGTGGATAGAATCACTGATTATTGAAAGGACGGGAAATAAGAGGGAGTGCTTAGTATGGATAGAGGCACTGATTATTGACAGGAGGGCAAAGAAGAGGGAGTCAGTAGTGTGGATAGTGTCACTGATTACTGACAGGAAGAGAAAGAACGGGGAGTGATTAGTATGGATAGGGTCACTGATTATTGACAGGAGGGGAAAGAAGAGGGAGTGCTTAGTATGGATAGAGGCAATGATTATTGACAGGAGGGCAAAGAAGAGGGATGATTGGTATGGATAGGGTCACTGATTATTGAGAGGAGGGGAAAGAAGGTGGAGTAATTAGTATGGATAGGGTCACTAATTATTGACAGGAGGGTAAAGAAGAGGGAGTGATTAGTATGGATAGGGTCACTGATTATTGACAGAAGGGGACAGTAGAGGGATTGATTAGTATCGATAGTGACACTGATTATACACAGGAGGGGAAAGAAGAGGGGATGATTGGTATAGATAGTGTCTCTCATTATTGACAGGAGGTGAAAGAAGGGGGATGATTAGTATGGGTAGGGTCACAGATTATTGACAGGAGGTGAAAGAAGGCGGATGATTAGTACGGATAGGGGCACAGATTATTGACAGGGGGGCATAGAAGAGGGAGTGATTACAATGGATAGCATCACGGATAATTGAAACGAGGGGAAAGAAGGGGGATGATCAGTATGGGGAGGATCACGGTTATTGACAGGAAGGGAAACAAGGGGGAGTTAGTAGTGTGGATAGGGTCACTGATTATTGACAGGACGGAAAGAACGGGGAGTGATTAGTATGGATAGGGACCTGATTATTGAGAGGAGGGGAAAGAAGGTGGAGTAATTAGTATGGATAGGGTCACTAATTATTGACAGGAGGGTAAAGAAGAGGGATGATTGGTATGGATAGAGTCACTGATTATTGACAGGAGGTGAAAGAAGGTGGATGATTAGTATGGATAGGGGCACAGATTATTGACAGGAGGGCATAGAAGAGGTTGTGATTAGTATGATAGCATCACGGATAATTGACAGGAGGGGACAGGAGGGGGAGTGATTAGTATGGATTGGGTCACTGATTATTGACAGGAGGGGAAACAAGGGGGAGTCAGTAGTGTGGATAGGGTCACTGATTATTGACAGGAGGAGAAAGAAGGTGGATTAATTAGTATGGATAGGGTCACTAATTATTGACAGGAGGGTAAAGAAGAGGGAGTGATTAGTATGGATAGAGACACTGAATATTGACAGGAGGGGAAAGAAGGGGGAGTGATTAGTATGGATAGTGTCTCTGATTATTCACCGGAGTGGAAAGAAGAGGGAATGATTAGTATGGATAGGGTCACTGATTATTGACAGGAGGTGAAAGAAGAGGGAGTGATTAGTATAGATAGGGGCACAGATTATTGACAGGAGGGGAAAGAAGTGGGAGTGATTAGTATCGATAGAGACATTGAATATTGACAGGAGGTGAAAGGAGGGGGAGTGATTAGTATGGATAGGGTCTCTGATTATTCACCGGAGTGGAAAGAAGAGGGAATGATTAGTATGGATTGGGTCACTGATTATTGACAGGAGGGGAAAGAACGTGGAGTAATTAGTATGGATAGGGACACTGATTATTCACAGGAGTGGAAAGAAGAGGGGATGATTAGTATGGATAGGGGCACAGATTATTGACAGGAGGGCAAAGAAGAGGGAGTGATTAGTATGGATAGGGTCACTGATTATTGACAGAAGGGGACAGAAGAGGGAGTGATTAGTATCGATAGAGACATTGAATATTGACAGGAGGGGAAAGGAGGGGGCGTGATTAGTATGGATAGGGACACTGATTATGGAAGGAGGGGAAAGAAGGTGGAGCAATTAGTATGGATATGGTCACTAATTATTGACAGGAGGGTAAAGAAGAGGGATGATTGGTATGGATAGAGTCACTGATTATTGACAGGAGGAGAAAGAAGGGGGATGATTAGTATGGGGAGGGTCACTGATTATTGACACGAGGGGAAATACGGGGGATGATTAGTATGGGGAGGGTCACTGATTATTGACAGGAGGGGAAATAAGGGGGATGATTAGTATGGGTATGGACACTGATTATTGACAGGAGGGGAAAGAAGGGGAATGATTATTATGGGTAGGGACACTGATTATAGACAGGAGGGGATAGAACGGGGACTGATTAGTATGGATAGTGTCACTCATTATTGACAGGAGGGGAAAGAAGAGGGAGTGATTAGTATGGATAGGGACTGATTATTGAGAAGAGGTGAAAGATGGGGCAGTGATTAGTACGAATAGAGTCACTGATTATTGACAGGAGGTGAAGGAAGGGGGATGATAGTATGGATAGAGTCACTGATTATTGACAGGAGGGCATAGAAAAGGGAGTGATTAGTATGGATAGGGTCACTGATTATTGACAGGAGGGGAAAGAAGGGGGATGATTAGTATGGATAGCATCACGGTTAATTGACAGGAGGGGACAGAAGGGGGAGTGATTAGTATGGATAGGGACACTGATAATTGAGTGGAGCGGAAAGAAGGGGGAGTGATTAGTATGGATAGTTTCACTCATTATTGACAGGAGGTGAAAGAAGGGGGATGACTAGTATGGGTAGGGTCACTGATTTTTGACAGGAGGGGAAAGAAGGGGTATGATTAGTATGGATAGGGACACTGATTATTGAGAGGAGGGGAAAGAAGGTGGAGTAATTAGTATGGATAGGATCACTAATTATTGACAGGAGATTAAAGAAGGAGGATTATTAGTCTGGATAGGGGCACAGATTATTGACAGGAGAGCAAAGAAGAGGGAGTGATTAGTATGATAGTATCACAGATAATTGACAGGAGCGGAAAGATGGGGCAGTGATTAGTATGAATAGGGTCACTGATTATTGACAGGGGGTGAAAGAAGGGGGATGATTAGTCTGGATAGAGACACAGATTATTGACAGGAGGGCAAAGAAGAGGGAGTGATTAGTACGGATAGGGTCACTGATTATTGACAGAATGGGACAGAAGAGGGAGTGATTAGTATCGATAGAGACATTGAATATTGACAGGAGGGGAAAGGAGGGGGAGTGATTAGTATGGATAGGGACTGATTATTGACAGGAGGGGAAAGAAGGTGGAGTAATTAGTATGGATAGGCTCACTGATTAGTGACAGAAGGGGACAGAAGTGGGAGTGATTAGTATGGATAGAGACATTGAATATTGACCGGAGGGGAAAGGAGGAGGACTGATTAGTCCGGATAGGGGCACAGATTATTGACAGGAGGGGAAAGAAGGGGGATGACTAGTTTGGAAAGGGTCACTGATTATTGACAGGAGGGGAAAGAAGGGGGAGTGATTAGTATGGATAGGGACACTGATTATTGAGAGGAGGGGAAAGAACAGAGAGTGATTAGTGTGGATAGAATCACTGATTATTGAAAGGACGGGAAATAAGAGGGAGTGCTTAGTATGGATAGAGGCATTGATTATTGACAGGAGGGCAAAGAAGAGGGAGTCAGTAGTGTGGATAGTGTCACTGATTACTGACAGGAAGAGAAAGAATGGGGAGTGATTAGTATGGATAGGGACACTGATTATTGACAGGAGGGGAAAGAAGAGGGAGTACTTAGTATGGATAGAGGCACTGATTATTGACAGGAGGGCAAAGAAGAGGGATGATTGGTATGGATAGGGTCACTGATTATTGAGAGGAGGGGAAAGAAGGTGGAGTAATTAGTATGGATAGGGTCACTAATTATTGACAGGAGGGTAAAGAAGAGGGAGTGATTAGTATGGATAGGGTCACTGATTATTGACAGAAGGGGACAGTAGAGGGAGTGATTAGTATGGATAGGGACTGATTATTGAGAAGAGGGGAAAGATGGGGCAGTGATTAGTACGAATAGAGTCACTGATTATTGACAGGAGGTGAAGGAAGGGGGATGATTAGTATGGATAGAGTCACTGATTATTGACAGGAGGGCATAGAAAAGGGAGTGATTAGTATGGATAGGGTCACTGATTATTGACAGGAGGGGAAAGAAGGGGGATGATTAGTATGGATAGCATCACGGTTAATTGACAGGAGGGGACAGAAGGGGGAGTGATTAGTATGGATAGGGACACTGATAATTGAGTGGAGCGGAAAGAAGGGGGAGTGATTAGTATGGATAGTTTCACTCATTATTGAAGGGAGGTGAAAGAAGGGGGATGACTAGTATGGGTAGGGTCACTGATTTTTGACAGGAGGAGAAAGAAGGGGTATGATTAGTATGGATAGGGACACTGATTATTGAGAGGAGGGGAAAGAAGGTGGAGTAATTAGTATGGATAGGATCACTAATTATTGACAGGAGATTAAAGAAGGAGGATTATTAGTCTGGATAGGGGCACAGATTATTGACAGGAGAGCAAAGAAGAGGGAGTGATTAGTATGATAGTATCACGGATAATTGACAGGAGCGGAAAGATGGGGCAGTGATTAGTATGAATAGGGTCACTGATTATTGACAGGGGGTGAAAGAAGGGGGATGATTAGTCTGGATAGAGACACAGATTATTGACAGGAGGGCAAAGAAGAGGGAGTGATTAGTATGGATAGGGTCACTGATTATTGACAGAATGGGACAGAAGAGGGAGTGATTAGTATCGATAGAGACATTGAATATTGACAGGAGGGGAAAGGAGGGGGAGTGATTAGTATGGATAGGGACTGATTATTGACAGGAGGGGAAAGAAGTGGGAGTGATTAGTATCGATAGAGACATTGAATATTGACAGGAGGGGAAAGGAGGGGGAGTGATTAGTATGGATAGGGTCTCTGATTATTCACCGGAGTGGAAAGAAGAGGGAATGATTAGTATGGATTGGGTCACTGATTATTGACAGGAGGGGAAAGAAGAGGGAGTGATTAGTATGGATAGGGTCACTGATTATTGACAGAATGGGACAGAAGAGGGAGTGATTAGTATCGATAGAGACATTGAATATTGACAGGAGGGGAAAGGAGGGGGAGTGATTAGTATGGATAGGGACTGATTATTGACAGGAGGGGAAAGAAGTGGGAGTGATTAGTATCGATAGAGACATTGAATATTGACAGGAGGGGAAAGGAGGGGGAGTGATTAGTATGGATAGGGTCTCTGATTATTCACCGGAGTGGAAAGAAGAGGGAATGATTAGTATGGATTGGGTCACTGATTATTGACAGGAGGGGAAAGAACGTGGAGTAATTAGTATGGATAGGGACACTGATTATTCACAGGAGTGGAAAGAAGAGGGGATGATTAGTATGGATAGGGGCACAGATTATTGACAGGAGGGCAAAGAAGAGGGAGTGATTAGTATGGATAGGGACACTGATTATTGACAGAAGGGGACAGAAGAGGGAGTGATTAGTATCGATAGAGACATTGAATATTGACAGGAGGGGAAAGGAGGGGGCGTGATTAGTATGGATAGGGACACTGATTATTGACAGGAGGGTAAAGAAGAGGGATGATTGGTATGGATAGAGTCACTGATTATTGACAGGAGGAGAAAGAAGGGGGATGATTAGTATGGGGAGGGTCACTGATTATTGACACGAGGGGAAATACGGGGGATGATTAGTATGGGGAGGGTCACTGATTATTGACAGGAGGGGAAATAAGGGGGATGATTAGTATGGGTATGGACACTGATTATTGACAGGAGGGGAAAGAAGGGGAATGATTAGTATGGGTAGGGACACTGATTATAGACAGGAGGGGATAGAACGGGGACTGATTAGTATGGATAGTGTCACTCATTATTGACAGGAGGGGAAAGAAGAGGGAGTGATTAGTATGGATAGGGACTGATTATTGAGAAGAGGGGAAAGATGGGGCAGTGATTAGTATGAATAGAGTCACTGATTATTGACAGGAGGTGAAGGAAGGGGGATGATTAGTATGGATAGAGTCACTGATTATTGACAGGAGGAGGAAGAACGGGGAGTGATTAGTATGGATAGGGATACTGATCATTTAGAGGAGGGGAAAGAAGGTGGAGTAATTAGTATGGATACGGTCACTAATTATTGACAGGAGGGCAAAGAAGAGGCGTGATTGGTATGGATAGTGTCACTGATTATTGACAGGAGGTGAAAGAAGGGGGATGATTAGTCTGGATAGGGGCACAGATTATTGACAGGAGGCCAAAGAAGTGGGAGTGATTAGTATGGATAGGGTCACTTATTATTGACAGAAGGGGACAGAAGAGGGAGTGATTAGTGTCGATAGAGACACTGATTATTGACAGGAGGGCAAAGAAGAGGGAGTGATTAGTATGGATAGGGTCACTGATTATTGAGATGAGGGGAAAAAGGTGGAGTAATTAGTATGAATAGAGTCACTGATTATTGACAGGAGGTGAAAGAAGAGGGAGTGATTAGTATGGATAGAGACATTGAATATTGACAGGAGGGGAAAGGAGGGGGAGTGATTAGTATGGATAGGGAATGATAATTGACAGGAGGGGAAAGAAGGTGGAGTAATTAGTATGGATAGGGTCACTGATTAGTGACAGAAGGGGACAGAAGAGGGAGCGATTAGTATGGATAGGGACTGATTATTGAGAAGATGGGAAAGATGGGGCAGTGATTAGTATGAATAGAGTCACTGATTATTGACAGGAGGTGAAAGCAGAGGGAGTGATTAGTATCGATAGAGACATTGAATATTGACCGGAGGAGAAAGGAGGAGGACTGATTAGTCCGGATAGGGGCACAGATTATTGACAGGAGGGGAAAGAAGGGGGATGACTAGTTTGGAAACAGTCACAGATTATTGACAGGAGGGGAAAGAAGGGGGAGTGATTAGTATGGATAGGGACACTGATTATTGAGAGGAGGGGAAAGAACAGAGAGTGATTAGTGTGGATAGGATCACTGATTATTGAAAGGACGGGAAATAAGAGGGAGTGCTTAGTATGGATAGAGGCACTGATTATTGACAGGAGGACAAAGAAGAGGGAGTCAGTAGTGTGGATAGTGTCACTGATTACTGACAGGAAGAGAAAGAACGGGGAGTGATTTGTATGGATAGGGACACTGATTATTGAGAGGAGGGGAAAGAAGGTGGAGTAATTAGTATGGATAGGGTCACTAATTATTGACAGGAGGGCAAAGAAGAGGGAGTGATTAGTATGGATAGTATCACTGATTATTAACAGGAGGGGAAAGAAGGGGGAATGATTAGTATGGGGAGGGTCACTGATTATTGACAGGAAGGGAAACAAGGGGAAGACAGTAGTGCGGATAGGGTCACTGATTATTGACAGGAGGAGAAAGAACGGGGAGTGATTAGTATGGATAGGGATACTGATCATTCAGAGGAGGGGAAAGAAGGTAGAGTAATTAGTATGGATAGGGTCACTAATTATTCACAGGAGGGCAAAGATGAGGGATGATTAGTATGGATAGTGTCTGATTATTGACAGGAGGTGAAAGAAGGGGGATGATTAGTATGGGGAGGGTCACTGATTATTGACACGAGGGGAAATACGGGGGATGATTAGTATGGGGAGGGTCACTGATTATTGACAGGAGGGGAAATAAGGGGGATGATTAGTATGGGTATGGACACTGATTATTGACAGGAGGGGAAAGAAGGGGAATGATTATTATGGGTAGGGACACTGATTATAGACAGGAGGGGATAGAACGGGGACTGATTAGTATGGATAGTGTCACTCATTATTGACAGGAGGGGAAAGAAGAGGGAGTGATTAGTATGGATAGGGACTGATTATTGAGAAGAGGTGAAAGATGGGGCAGTGATTAGTACGAATAGAGTCACTGATTATTGACAGGAGGTGAAGGAAGGGGGATGATAGTATGGATAGAGTCACTGATTATTGACAGGAGGGCATAGAAAAGGGAGTGATTAGTATGGATAGGGTCACTGATTATTGACAGGAGGGGAAAGAAGGGGGATGATTAGTATGGATAGCATCACGGTTAATTGACAGGAGGGGACAGAAGGGGGAGTGATTAGTATGGATAGGGACACTGATAATTGAGTGGAGCGGAAAGAAGGGGGAGTGATTAGTATGGATAGTTTCACTCATTATTGACAGGAGGTGAAAGAAGGGGGATGACTAGTATGGGTAGGGTCACTGATTTTTGACAGGAGGGGAAAGAAGGGGTATGATTAGTATGGATAGGGACACTGATTATTGAGAGGAGGGGAAAGAAGGTGGAGTAATTAGTATGGATAGGATCACTAATTATTGACAGGAGATTAAAGAAGGAGGATTATTAGTCTGGATAGGGGCACAGATTATTGACAGGAGAGCAAAGAAGAGGGAGTGATTAGTATGATAGTATCACAGATAATTGACAGGAGCGGAAAGATGGGGCAGTGATTAGTATGAATAGGGTCACTGATTATTGACAGGGGGTGAAAGAAGGGGGATGATTAGTCTGGATAGAGACACAGATTATTGACAGGAGGGCAAAGAAGAGGGAGTGATTAGTACGGATAGGGTCACTGATTATTGACAGAATGGGACAGAAGAGGGAGTGATTAGTATCGATAGAGACATTGAATATTGACAGGAGGGGAAAGGAGGGGGAGTGATTAGTATGGATAGGGACTGATTATTGACAGGAGGGGAAAGAAGGTGGAGTAATTAGTATGGATAGGCTCACTGATTAGTGACAGAAGGGGACAGAAGTGGGAGTGATTAGTATGGATAGAGACATTGAATATTGACCGGAGGGGAAAGGAGGAGGACTGATTAGTCCGGATAGGGGCACAGATTATTGACAGGAGGGGAAAGAAGGGGGATGACTAGTTTGGAAAGGGTCACTGATTATTGACAGGAGGGGAAAGAAGGGGGAGTGATTAGTATGGATAGGGACACTGATTATTGAGAGGAGGGGAAAGAACAGAGAGTGATTAGTGTGGATAGAATCACTGATTATTGAAAGGACGGGAAATAAGAGGGAGTGCTTAGTATGGATAGAGGCATTGATTATTGACAGGAGGGCAAAGAAGAGGGAGTCAGTAGTGTGGATAGTGTCACTGATTACTGACAGGAAGAGAAAGAATGGGGAGTGATTAGTATGGATAGGGACACTGATTATTGACAGGAGGGGAAAGAAGAGGGAGTACTTAGTATGGATAGAGGCACTGATTATTGACAGGAGGGCAAAGAAGAGGGATGATTGGTATGGATAGGGTCACTGATTATTGAGAGGAGGGGAAAGAAGGTGGAGTAATTAGTATGGATAGGGTCACTAATTATTGACAGGAGGGTAAAGAAGAGGGAGTGATTAGTATGGATAGGGTCACTGATTATTGACAGAAGGGGACAGTAGAGGGAGTGATTAGTATGGATAGGGACTGATTATTGAGAAGAGGGGAAAGATGGGGCAGTGATTAGTACGAATAGAGTCACTGATTATTGACAGGAGGTGAAGGAAGGGGGATGATTAGTATGGATAGAGTCACTGATTATTGACAGGAGGGCATAGAAAAGGGAGTGATTAGTATGGATAGGGTCACTGATTATTGACAGGAGGGGAAAGAAGGGGGATGATTAGTATGGATAGCATCACGGTTAATTGACAGGAGGGGACAGAAGGGGGAGTGATTAGTATGGATAGGGACACTGATAATTGAGTGGAGCGGAAAGAAGGGGGAGTGATTAGTATGGATAGTTTCACTCATTATTGAAGGGAGGTGAAAGAAGGGGGATGACTAGTATGGGTAGGGTCACTGATTTTTGACAGGAGGGGAAAGAAGGGGTATGATTAGTATGGATAGGGACACTGATTATTGAGAGGAGGGGAAAGAAGGTGGAGTAATTAGTATGGATAGGATCACTAATTATTGACAGGAGATTAAAGAAGGAGGATTATTAGTCTGGATAGGGGCACAGATTATTGACAGGAGAGCAAAGAAGAGGGAGTGATTAGTATGATAGTATCACGGATAATTGACAGGAGCGGAAAGATGGGGCAGTGATTAGTATGAATAGGGTCACTGATTATTGACAGGGGGTGAAAGAAGGGGGATGATTAGTCTGGATAGAGACACAGATTATTGACAGGAGGGCAAAGAAGAGGGAGTGATTAGTATGGATAGGGTCACTGATTATTGACAGAATGGGACAGAAGAGGGAGTGATTAGTATCGATAGAGACATTGAATATTGACAGGAGGGGAAAGGAGGGGGAGTGATTAGTATGGATAGGGACTGATTATTGACAGGAGGGGAAAGAAGTGGGAGTGATTAGTATCGATAGAGACATTGAATATTGACAGGAGGGGAAAGGAGGGGGAGTGATTAGTATGGATAGGGTCTCTGATTATTCACCGGAGTGGAAAGAAGAGGGAATGATTAGTATGGATTGGGTCACTGATTATTGACAGGAGGGGAAAGAAGAGGGAGTGATTAGTATGGATAGGGTCACTGATTATTGACAGAATGGGACAGAAGAGGGAGTGATTAGTATCGATAGAGACATTGAATATTGACAGGAGGGGAAAGGAGGGGGAGTGATTAGTATGGATAGGGACTGATTATTGACAGGAGGGGAAAGAAGTGGGAGTGATTAGTATCGATAGAGACATTGAATATTGACAGGAGGGGAAAGGAGGGGGAGTGATTAGTATGGATAGGGTCTCTGATTATTCACCGGAGTGGAAAGAAGAGGGAATGATTAGTATGGATTGGGTCACTGATTATTGACAGGAGGGGAAAGAACGTGGAGTAATTAGTATGGATAGGGACACTGATTATTCACAGGAGTGGAAAGAAGAGGGGATGATTAGTATGGATAGGGGCACAGATTATTGACAGGAGGGCAAAGAAGAGGGAGTGATTAGTATGGATAGGGACACTGATTATTGACAGAAGGGGACAGAAGAGGGAGTGATTAGTATCGATAGAGACATTGAATATTGACAGGAGGGGAAAGGAGGGGGCGTGATTAGTATGGATAGGGACACTGATTATTGACAGGAGGGTAAAGAAGAGGGATGATTGGTATGGATAGAGTCACTGATTATTGACAGGAGGAGAAAGAAGGGGGATGATTAGTATGGGGAGGGTCACTGATTATTGACACGAGGGGAAATACGGGGGATGATTAGTATGGGGAGGGTCACTGATTATTGACAGGAGGGGAAATAAGGGGGATGATTAGTATGGGTAGGGACACTGATTATAGACAGGAGGGGATAGAACGGGGACTGATTAGTATGGATAGTGTCACTCATTATTGACAGGAGGGGAAAGAAGAGGGAGTGATTAGTATGGATAGGGACTGATTATTGAGAAGAGGGGAAAGATGGGGCAGTGATTAGTATGAATAGAGTCACTGATTATTGACAGGAGGTGAAGGAAGGGGGATGATTAGTATGGATAGAGTCACTGATTATTGACAGGAGGAGGAAGAACGGGGAGTGATTAGTATGGATAGGGATACTGATCATTTAGAGGAGGGGAAAGAAGGTGGAGTAATTAGTATGGATACGGTCACTAATTATTGACAGGAGGGCAAAGAAGAGGCGTGATTGGTATGGATAGTGTCACTGATTATTGACAGGAGGTGAAAGAAGGGGGATGATTAGTCTGGATAGGGGCACAGATTATTGACAGGAGGCCAAAGAAGTGGGAGTGATTAGTATGGATAGGGTCACTTATTATTGACAGAAGGGGACAGAAGAGGGAGTGATTAGTGTCGATAGAGACACTGATTATTGACAGGAGGGCAAAGAAGAGGGAGTGATTAGTATGGATAGGGTCACTGATTATTGAGATGAGGGGAAAAAGGTGGAGTAATTAGTATGAATAGAGTCACTGATTATTGACAGGAGGTGAAAGAAGAGGGAGTGATTAGTATGGATAGAGACATTGAATATTGACAGGAGGGGAAAGGAGGGGGAGTGATTAGTATGGATAGGGTCACTGATTAGTGACAGAAGGGGACAGAAGAGGGAGCGATTAGTATGGATAGGGACTGATTATTGAGAAGATGGGAAAGATGGGGCAGTGATTAGTATGAATAGAGTCACTGATTATTGACAGGAGGTGAAAGCAGAGGGAGTGATTAGTATCGATAGAGACATTGAATATTCACCGGAGGAGAAAGGAGGAGGACTGATTAGTCCGGATAGGGGCACAGATTATTGACAGGAGGGGAAAGAAGGGGGATGACTAGTTTGGAAACAGTCACTGATTATTGACAGGAGGGGAAAGAAGGGGGAGTGATTAGTATGGATAGGGACACTGATTATTGAGAGGAGGGGAAAGAACAGAGAGTGATTAGTGTGGATAGGATCACTGATTATTGAAAGGACGGGAAATAAGAGGGAGTGCTTAGTATGGATAGAGGCACTGATTATTGACAGGAGGACAAAGAAGAGGGAGTCAGTAGTGTGGATAGTGTCACTGATTACTGACAGGAAGAGAAAGAACGGGGAGTGATTTGTATGGATAGGGACACTGATTATTGAGAGGAGGGGAAAGAAGGTGGAGTAATTAGTATGGATAGGGTCACTAATTATTGACAGGAGGGCAAAGAAGAGGGAGTGATTAGTATGGATAGTATCACTGATTATTAACAGGAGGGGAAAGAAGGGGGAATGATTAGTATGGGGAGGGTCACTGATTATTGACAGGAAGGGAAACAAGGGGAAGACAGTAGTGCGGATAGGGTCACTGATTATTGACAGGAGGAGAAAGAACGGGGAGTGATTAGTATGGATAGGGATACTGATCATTCAGAGGAGGGGAAAGAAGGTAGAGTAATTAGTATGGATAGGGTCACTAATTATTCACAGGAGGGCAAAGATGAGGGATGATTAGTATGGATAGTGTCTGATTATTGACAGGAGGTGAAAGAAGGGGGATGATTAGTATGGATAGGGTCACTGATTATTGACAGCAGGGCAAAGAAGAGGGATGATTGGTATGGATAGTGTCACTGATTATTGACAGGAGGTGAAAGAAGGGGGATGATTAGTCTGGATACGGGCACAGATTATTGACAGGAGTCCAAAGAAGTGGGAGTGATTAGTATGGATAGGGTCACTGATTATTGACAGAAGGGGACAGAAGAGGGAGTGATTAGTGTCGATAGAGACACTGATTATTGACAGGAGGGGAAACAAGGGGGAGTCAGTAGTGTGGATAGGTTCACTGATTATTGACAGGAGGAGAAAGAATGGGGAGTGATTAGTATGGATAGGGACACTGATTATTGACAGGAGGGCAAAGAAGAGGGAATGATTAGTATGGATAGGGTCACTGATTATTGAGAGGAGGGGAAAGAAGGTGGAGTAATTAGTATGGATAGGGTCACTAATTATTGACAGGAGGGGACAGGAGGGGGAGTGATTAGTATGGATAGGGTCACTGATTATTGACAGAAGGGGACAGAAGAGGGAGTGATTAGTATCGATAGAGACACTGAATATTGACAGGAGGGGAAAGAAGGGGGAGTGATTAGTATGGATAGGGACACTGATTATTCACAGGAGGGGAAAGAAGAGGGGATGATTGGTATAGATAGTGTCTCTCATTATTGACAGGAGGTGAAAGAAGGGGGATGATTAGTATGGATAGGGGCACAGATTATTGACAGGGGTGCATAGAAGAGGGAGTGATTACAATGGATAGCATCACGGATAATTGACACGAGGGGAAAGAAGGGGGATGTTCAGTATGGGGAGGATCACTGATTATTGACAGGAACGGAAACAAGGGGGAGTCAGTAGTGTGGATAAGGTCACTGATTATTGACAGGAGGAGAAAGAAGGTGGATTAATTAGTATGGATAGGGTCACTAATTATTGACAAGAGGGTAAAGAAGAGGGAGTGATTAGTATGGATAGGGTCACTGATTATTGACAGAAGGTGAGAGTAGAGGGAGTGATTAGTATCGATAGAGACACTGAATATTGACAGGAGGGGAAAGAAGGGGGAGTGATTAGTATGGCTAGGGACACTGATTATTCACAGGAGGGGAAAGAAGAGGGGATGATTAGTATGGATAGGGTCACTGATTATTGACAGAAGGTGAGAGTAGAGGGAGTGATTAGTATCGATAGAGACACTGAATATTGACAGGAGGGCAAAGAAGAGGGACTGATTAGTATGGATAGGGTCACTGATTTTTGACAGAATGGGACAGAAGAGGGAGTCATTAGTATCGATAGAGACATTGAATATTGACAGGAGGGGAAAGGAGGGGGAGTGATTAGTATGGATAGGGACTGATTATTGACAGGAGGGGAAAGAAGGTGGAGTAATTAGTAAGGATAGGGTCACTGATTAGTGACAGAAGGGGACAGAAGAAGGAGCGATTAGTATGGATAGGGACTGATTATTGAGAAGATGGGAAAGATGGGGCAGTGATTAGTATGAATAGAGTCACTGATTATTGACAGGAGGTGAAAGAAGAGGGAGTGATTAGTATCGATAGAGACATTGAATATTGACAGGAGGGGAAAGGAGGGGGACTGATTAGTCTGGATAGGGGCACAGATTATTGACAGGAGGGCAAAGAAGAGGGAGTGATTAGTATGGATAGGGTCACTGATTATTGACAGAAGGGGACAGAAGAGGGAGTGATTAGTATCGATAGAGACACTGATTATTGACAGGAGGGCAAAGAAGAGGGAGTGATTAATATGGATAGGGACACTGATTATTGACAGGAGGGGAAAGAACGGGGAGTGATACATGTGGGCAGATTGAGGACAGGAGGGGAAAGACGGCAGATGTTTAGGTTGGATAGGGTCACTGATTATTGACAGGAGGGGAAAGTACAGGGAGTGATTAGTATGGATAGGGTGACTGATTATTGACAGGAGGGGAAAGAAGGGGGAATGATTAGTATGGGTAGGGTCACTGAATATTGACAGGAGGGGTAAGAAGGGGGATGATTGGTATGGATAGGGACACTGGTTGTAGACTGGAGGGGAAACCAGGGGGAGTCAGTAGTGTGGATAGGGTCACTGATTATTGAGAGGGGAAAGAACGGGGAGTGATTCGTGTGGCAGATTGAGGACAGCAGGGAAAAGAAGGCGGATGACTAGTTTGGATAGGGTCACTGATTATTGACAGGAGGGGAAAGAAGGGGGAGTGATTAGTATGGATAGAGGCACAGATTATTGACAGGGGGGCATAGAAGATGGAGTGATTACAATGGATAGCATCACGGATAATTGAAACGAGGGGAAAGAAGGGGGATGATCAGTATGGGGAGGATCACGATTATTGACAGGAAGGGAAACAAGGGGGAGTCAGTAGTGTGGATAGGGTCACTGATTATTGACAGGAGGGGAAAGAACGGGGAGTGATTAGTATGGATAGGGACCTGATTATTGAGAGGAGGGGAAAGAAGGTGGAGTAATTAGTATGGATAGGGTCACTAATTATTGACAGGAGGGTAAAGAAGAGGGATGATTGGTATGGATAGAGTCACTGATTATTGACAGGAGGTGAAAGAAGGTGGATGATTAGTATGGATAGGGGCACAGATTATTGACAGGAGGGCATAGAAGAGGTTGTGATTAGTATGATAGCATCACGGATAATTGACAGGAGTGGACAGGAGGGGGAGTGATTAGTATGGATTGGGTCACTGATTATTGACAGGAGGGGAAACAACGGGGAGTCAGTAGTGTGGATAGGGTCACTGATTATTGACAGGAGGAGAAAGAAGGTGGATTAATTAGTATGGATAGGGTCACTAATTATTGACAGGAGGGTAAAGAAGAGGGAGTGATTAGTATGGATAGGGTCACTGATTATTGACAGAAGGGGATAGTAGCGGGAGTGATTAGTATCGATAGAGACACTGAATATTGACAGGAGGGGAAAGAAGGGGGAGTGATTAGTATGGATAGTGTCTCTGATTATTCACCAGAGTGGAAAGAAGAGGGAATGATTAGTATGGATAGGGTCACTGATTATTGACAGGAGGTGAAAGAAGAGGGAGTGATTAGTATAGATAGGGGCACAGATTATTGACAGGAGGGGAAAGAAGTGGGAGTGATTAGTATCGATAGAGACATTGAATATTGACAGGAGGGGCAAGGAGGGGGAGTGATTAGTATGGATAGGGTCTCTGATTATTCACCGGAGTGGAAAGAAGAGGGAATGATTAGTATGGATAATGTCACTGATTATTGACAGGAGGGGAAAGATCGTGGAGTAATTAGTATGGATAGGGACACTGATTATTCACAGGAGTGGAAAGAAGAGGGGATGATTAGTATGGATAGGGGCACAGATTATTGACAGGAGGGCAAAGAAGAGGGAGTGATTAGTATGGATAGGGTCACTGATTATTGACAGGAGGGGAAAGAAGGGGGAATGATTAGTATGGATAGAGTCACTGATTATTGACACGAGGGGAAAGAAGGGGGATGAAAAGTTTGGGGAGGGTCACTGATTATTGACAGGAAGGGAAACAAGGGGAAGACAGTAGTGTGGATAGGGTCACTGATTATTGACAGGAGGGCAAAGAAGAGGGATGATTAGTTTGGATAGGGCCACAGATTATTGACAGGAGAGGAAGAAAGGGTGTGATTAGTATGGATAGGGTCACTAATTATTGACAGCAGGGCAAAGAAGAGGGATGATTGGTATGGATAGTGTCACTGATTATTGACAGGAGGTGAAAGAAGGGGGTTGATTAGTCTGGATAGGGGCACAGATTATTGACAGGAGGCCAAAGAAGTGGGAGTGATTAGTATTGATAGGGTCACTGATTATTGACAGAAGGGGACAGAAGAGGGAGTGATTAGTGTCGATAGAGACACTGATTATTGACAGGAGGGTAAAGAAGAGGGAGTGATTAGTATGGATAGGGTCACTGATTATTGACAGAAGGGGACAGAAGAGGGAGTGATTAGTATCGATAGAGACACTGAATATTGACAGGAGGGGAAAGAAGGGGGAGTGATTAGTATGGATAGGGACACTGATTATTCACAGGAGGGGAAAATAAGAGGGGATGATTGGTATAGATAGTGTCTCTCATTATTGACAGGAGGTGAAAGAAGGGGGATGATTAGTATGGATAGGGTGACTGATTATTGACAGGTGGTGAAAGAAGGGGGATGATTAGTATGGATAGGGGCACAGATTATTGACAGGGGTGCATAGAAGAGGGAGTGATTACAATGGATAGCATCACGGATAATTGACACGAGGGGAAAGAAGGGGGATGATCAGTATGGGGAGGATCACTGATTATTGACAGGAAGGGAAACAAGGGGGAGTCAGTAGTGTGGATAGGGTCACTGATTATTGACAGGAGGAGAAAGAAGGTGGATTAATTAGTATGGATAGGGTCACTAATTATTGACAAGAGGGTAAAGAAGAGGGAGTGATTAGTATGGATAGGGTCACTGATTATTGACAGAAGGTGAGAGTAGAGGGAGTGATTAGTATCGATAGAGACACTGAATATTGACAGGAGGGGAAAGAAGGGGGAGTGATTAGTATGGCTAGGGACACTGACTATTCACAGGAGGGGAAAGAAGAGGGGATGATTAGTATGGATAGGGTCACTGATTATTGACAGAAGGTGAGAGTAGAGGGAGTGATTAGTATCGATAGAGACACTGAATATTGACAGGAGGGCAAAGAAGAGGGATTGATTAGTATGGATAGGGTCACTGATTATTGACAGAAGGGGACAGAAGAGGGAGTGATTAGTATCGATAGAGACATTGAATATTGACAGGAGGGGTAAGAAGAGGGAGTGATTAGTATTGATAGGGACACTGATTATTGAGAGGAGGGGAAAGAAAGTGGAGTGATTAGTATGGATAGGGTCACTAATTATTGACATGAGGGTAAAGAAGAGGGAGTGATTAGTATGGATAGGGTCACTGATTATTGACAGAAGGGGACAGAAGAGGGAGTGATTAGTATCGATAGAGACACTGAATATTGACAAGAGGGGAAAGATGGGGCAGTGATTAGTATGAATAGAGTCACTGATTATTGACAGGAGGTGAAAGAAGATGGAGTGATTAGTATGGATAGGGTCACTGATTATTGACAGAACGGGACAGAAGAGGGAGTGATTAGTATCGATAGAGACATTGAATATTGACAGGAGGGGTAAGGAGGGGGAGTGATTAGTATGGATAGGGACGGATTATTGACAGGAGGGGAAAGAAGGTGGAGTAATTAGTACGGATAGGGTCACTGATTAGTGACAGGAGGGGAAAGAAGAGGGAATGATTAGTATGGATAGGGACTGATTATTGAGAAGATGGGAAAGATGGGGCAGTGATTAGTCTGAATAGAGTCACTGATTATTGACAGGAGGTGAAAGAAGAGGGAGTGATTAGTATCGATAGAGACATTGAATATTGACAGGAGGGGAAAGGAGGGGGACTGATTAGTCTGGATAGGGGCACAGATTATTGACAGGAGGGCAAAGAAGAGGGAGTGATTAGTATGGATAGGGTCACTGATTATTGACAGAAGGGGACAGAAGAGGGAGTGATTAGTATCGATAGAGACACTGATTATTGACAGGAGGGCAAAGAAGAGGGAGTGATTAATATGGATAGGGACACTGATTATTGACAGGAGGGGAAAGAACGGGGAGTGATACATGTGGGCAGATTGAGGACAGGAGGGGAAAGACGGCAGATGTTTAGGTTGGATAGGGTCTCTGATTATTGACAGGAGGGGAAAGTACATTGAGTGATTAGTATGGATAGGGTGACTGATTATTGACAGGAGGGGAAAGAAGGGGGAATGATTAGTATGGGTAGGGTCACTGAATATTGACAGGAGGGGTTAGAAGGGGGATGATTGGTATGGATAGGGACACTGGTTATAGACTGGAGGGGAAACCAGGGGGAGTCAGTAGTGTGGATAGGGTCACTGATTATTGAGAGGAGGGGAAAGAACGGGGAGTGATTCGTGTGGGCAGATTGAGGACAGCAGGGAAAAGAAGGCGGATGACTAGTTTGGATAGGGTCACTGATTATTGACAGGAGGGGAAAGAAGGGGGAGTGATTAGTATGGATAGGGACACTGATTATTGAGAGGAGGGGAAAGAACAGAGAGTGATTAGTGTGGATAGGATCACTGATTATTGACAGGAGGGGAAAGAAGAGGGAGTGCTTAGTATGGATAGAGGCACTGATTATTGACAGGAGGGTAAAGAAGAGGGAGTGATTAGTATGGATAGGGTCACTGATTATTGACAGAAGGGGACAGTAGAGGGAGTGATTAGTATCGATAGAGACACTGATTATTCACAGGAGGGGAAAGAAGAGGGGATGATTGGTATAGATAGTGTCTCTCATTATTGACAGGAGGTGAAAGAAGGGGGATGATTAGTATGGGTAGGGTCACAGTTTATTGACAGGAGGTGAAAGAAGGCGGATGATTAGTACGGATAGGGGCACAGATTATTGACAGGGGGGCATAGAAGAGGGAGTGATTACAATGGATAGCATCACGGATAATTGAAACGAGGGGAAAGAAGGGGGATGATCAGTATGGGGAGGATCACGGTTATTGACAGGAAGGGAAACAAGGGGGAGTCAGTAGTGTGGATAGGGTCACTGATTATTGACAGGAGGGGAAAGAACGGGGAGTGATTAGTATGGATAGGGACCTGATTATTGAGAGGAGGGGAAAGAAGGTGGAGTAATTAGTATGGATAGGGTCACTAATTATTGACAGGAGGGTAAAGAAGAGGGATGATTGGTATGGATAGAGTCACTGATTATTGACAGGAGGTGAAAGAAGGTGGATGATTAGTATGGATAGGGGCACAGATTATTGACAGGAGGGCATAGAAGAGGTTGTGATTAGTATGATAGCATCACGGATAATTGACAGGAGGGGACAGGAGGGGGAGTGATTAGTATGGATTGGGTCACTGATTATTGACAGGAGGGGAAACAAGGGGGAGTCAGTAGTGTGGATAGGGTCACTGATTATTGACAGGAGGAGAAAGAATGTGGATTAATTAGTAAGGATAGGGTCACTAATTATTGACAGGAGGGTAAAGAAGAGGGAGTGATTAGTATGGATAGAGACACTGAATATTGACAGGAGGGGAAAGAAGGGGGAGTGATTAGTATGGATAGTGTCTCTGATTATTCACCGGAGTGGAAAGAAGAGGGAATGATTAGTATGGATAGGGTCACTGATTATTGACAGGAGGTGAAAGAAGAGGGAGTGATTAGTATAGATAGGGGCACAGATTATTGACAGGAGGGGAAAGAAGTGGGAGTGATTAGTATCGATAGAGACATTGAATATTGACAGGAGGGGAAAGGAGGGGGAGTGATTAGTATGGATAGGGTCTCTGATTATTCACCGGAGTGGAAAGAAGAGGGAATGATTAGTATGGATAGGGTCACTGATTATTGACAGGAGGGGAAAGAATGTGGAGTAATTAGTATGGATAGGGACACTGATTATTCACAGGAGTGGAAAGAAGAGGGGATGATTAGTATGGATAGGGGCACAGATTATTGACAGGAGGGCAAAGAAGAGGGAGTGATTAGTATGGGGAGGGTCACTGATTATTGACAGGAGGGGAAATAAGGGGGATGATTAGTATGGGTATGGACACTGATTATTGACAGGAGGGGAAAGAAGGGGAATGATTAGTATGGGTAGGGACACTGATTATAGACAGGAGGGGAAAGAACGGGGACTGATTAGTATGGATAGTGTCACTCATTATTGACAGGAGGGGAAAGAAGAGGGAGTGATAAGTATGGATAGGGACTGATTATTGAGAAGAGGGGAAAGATGGGGCAGTGATTAGTACGAATAGAGTCACTGATTATTGACAGGAGGTGAAGGAAGTGGGATGGTTAGTATGGATAGAGTCACTGATTATTGACAAGAGGGCATCGAAAAGGGAGTGATTAGTATGGATAGGGTCACTGATTATTGACAGGAGGGGAAAGAAGGGGGATGATTAGTATGGATAGCATCACGGTTAATTGACAGGAGGGGACAGAAGGGGGAGTGATTAGTATGGATAGGGACACTGATAATTGAGTGGAGCGGAAAGAAGGGGGAGTGATCAGTATGGATAGTTTCACTCATTATTGACAGGAGGTGAAAGAAGGGGGATGACTAGTATGGGTAGGGTCACTGATTTTTGACAGGAGGGGAAAGAAGGGGTATGATTAGTATGGATAGGGACACTGATTATTGAGAGGAGGGGAAAGAAGGTGGAGTAATTAGTATGGATAGGATCACTAATTATTGACAGGAGATTAACGAAGGGGGATGATTAGTCTGGATAGGGGTACAGATTATTGACAGGAGAGCAAAGAAGAGGGAGTGATTAGTATGATAGTATCACGGATAATTGACAGAATGGGACAGAAGAGGGAGTGATTAGTATCGATAGAGACATTGAATATTGACAGGAGGGGAAAGGAGGGGGAGTGATTAGTATGGATAGGGACTGATTATTGACAGGAGGGGAAATAAGGGGGATGATTAGTATGGGTATGGACACTGATTATTGACAGGAGGGGAAAGAAGGGGAATGATTAGTATGGGTAGGGACACTGATTATAGACAGGAGGGGAAAGAACGGGGACTGATTAGTATGGATAGTGTCACTCATTATTGACAGAATGGGACAGAAGAGGGAGTGATTAGTATGGATAGGGACACTGATAATTGAGTGGAGCGGAAAGAAGGGGGAGTGATCAGTATGGATAGTTTCACTCATTATTGACAGGAGGTGAAAGAAGGGGGATGACTAGTATGGGTAGGGTCACTGATTTTTGACAGGAGGGGAAAGAAGGGGTATGATTAGTCTGGATAGAGACACAGATTATTGACAGGAGGGCAAAGAAGAGGGAGTGATTAGTATGGATAGGGTCACTGATTATTGACAGAATGGGACAGAAGAGGGAGTGATTAGTATCGATAGAGACATTGAATATTGACAGGAGGGGAAAGGAGGGGGAGTGATTAGTATGGATAGGGACTGATTATTGACAGGAGGGGAAAGAAGGTGGAGTAATTAGTATGGATAGGCTCACTGATTAGTGACAGAAGGGGACAGAAGTGGGAGTGATTAGTATGGATAGGGTCTCTGATTATTGACAGAAGGGGACAGAAGAGGGAGTGATTAGTATCGATAGAGACATTGAATATTGACAGGAGGTGAAAGGAGGGGGAGTGATTAGTATGGATAGGGACTCATTATTGACAGGAGGGGAAAGAAAAGGGATGATTGGTATGGATAGGTTCACAGATTACTGATAGGAGGGGAAAGACGGGGAATGATTAGTATGGATAGGGTCACTGATTATTGACAGAAGGGGACAGAAGTGGGAGTGATTAGTATGGATAGGGTCTCTGATTATTGACAGAAGGGGACAGAAGAGGGAGTGATTAGTATCGATAGAGACATTGAATATTGACAGGAGGGGAAAGAAGAGGGAATGATTAGTATGGATAGGGACTGATTATTGAGAAGAGGGAAAAGATGGGGCCGTGATTAGTATGAATAGAGTCACTGATTATTGACAGGAGTTGAAGGAAGGGGTATGAATAGTATGGATCGGGACACTGAATATTGACAGGAGGGGAAAGATGGGGGAGTGATTAGTATGGATAGGGACACTGATAATTGAGTGGAGGAAAAGAAGGGGGAGTGATTAGTATGGATAGGGTCACTGATTATTGACAGAAGGGGATAGTAGCGGGAGTGATTAGTATCGATAGAGACACTGAATATTGACCGGAGGGGAAAGAAGGGGCAGTGATTAGTATGGATAGTGTCTCTGATTATTCACCGGAGTGGAAAGAAGAGGGAATGATTAGTATGGATAGGGTCACTGATTATTGACAGGAGGTGAAAGAAGAGGGAGTGATTAGTATAGATAGGGGCACAGATTATTGACAGGAGGGGAAAGAAGTGGGAGTGATTAGTATCGATAGAGACATTGAATAATGACAGGAGGGGAAAGGAGGGGGAGTGATTATTATGGATAGGGTCTCTGATTATTCACCGGAGTGGAAAGAAGAGGGAATGATTAGTATGGATAAGGTCACTGATTATTGACAGGAGGTGAAAGAAGAGGGAGTGATTAGTATGATAGTATCACGGATAATTGACAGGAGCGGAAAGATGGGGCAGTGATTAGTATGAATAGGGTCACTGATTATTGACAGGAGGTGAAAGAAGGGGGATGATTAGTCTGGATAGGGACACAGATTATTGACAGGAGGGCAAAGAAGAGGGAGTGATTAGTATGGATAGGGTCACTGATTATTGACAGAATGGGACAGAAGAGGGAGTGATTAGTATCGATAGAGACATTGAATATTGACAGGAGGGGAAAGGAGGGGGAGTGATTAGTATGGATAGGGACTGATTATTCACAGGAGGGGAAAGAAGGTGGAGTAATTAGTATGGATAGGGTCACTGATTAGTGACAGAAGGGGACAGAAGTGGGAGTGATTAGTATGGATAGGGTTACTGATTATTGACAGAACGGGACAGAAGAGGGAGTGATTAGTATCGATAGAGACATTGAATATTGACAGGAGGGGAAAGGAGGGGGAGTGATTAGTATGGATAGGGACTCATTATTGACAGGAGGGGAAAGAAGAGGGATGATTGGTACGGATAGGTTCACAGATTACTGATAGGAGGGGAAAGACGGGGAATGATTAGTATGGATAGGGTCACTGATTATTGACAGGAGGGGAAAGAAGGTGGAGTAATTAGTATGGATATGGTCACTAATTATTGACAGGAGGGTAAAGAAGAGGGATGATTGGTATGGATAGAGTCACTGATTATTGACACGAGGGGAAATACGGGGGATGATTAGTATGGGGAGGGTCACTGATTATTGACAGGAGGGGAAATAAGGGGGATGATTAGTATGGGTATGGACACTGATTATTGACAGGAGGGGAAAGAAGGGGAATGATTAGTATGGGTAGGGACACTGATTATAGACAGGAGGGGAAAGAACGGGGACTGATTAGTATGGATAGTGTCACTCATTATTGACAGGAGGGGAAAGAAGAGGGAGTGATTAGTATGGATAGGGACTGATTATTGAGAAGAGGGGAAAGATGGGGCAGTGATTAGTACGAATAGAGTCACTGATTATTGACAGGAGGTGAAGGAAGGGGGATGGTTAGTATGGATAGAGTCACTGATTATTGACAGGAGGGCATCGAAAAGGGAGTGATTAGTATGGATAGGGTCACTGATTATTGACAGGAGGGGAAAGAAGGGGGATGATTAGTATGGATAGCATCACGGTTAATTGACAGGAGGGGACAGAAGGGGGAGTGATTAGTATGGATAGGGACACTGATAATTGAGTGGAGCGGAAAGAAGGGGGAGTGATCAGTATGGATAGTTTCACTCATTATTGACAGGAGGTGAAAGAAGGGGGATGACTAGTATGGGTAGGGTCACTGATTATTGACAGGAGGGGAAAGAAGGTGGAGTAATTAGTATGGATAGGATCACTAATTATTGACAGGAGATTAACGAAGGGGGATGATTAGTCTGGATAGGGGTACAGATTATTGACAGGAGAGCAAAGAAGAGGGAGTGATTAGTATGATAGTATCACGGATAATTGACAGGAGCGGAAAGATGGGGCAGTGATTAGTATGAATAGGGTCACTGATTATTGACAGGAGGTGAAAGAAGGGGGATGATTAGTCTGGATAGAGACACAGATTATTGACAGGAGGGCAAAGAAGAGGGAGTGATTAGTATGGATAGGGTCACTGATTATTGACAGAATGGGACAGAAGAGGGAGTGATTAGTATCGATAGAGACATTGAATATTGACAGGAGGGGAAAGGAGGGGGAGTGATTAGTATGGATAGGGACTGATTATTGACAGGAGGGGAAAGAAGGTGGAGTAATTAGTATGGATAGGCTCACTGATTAGTGACAGAAGGGGACAGAAGTGGGAGTGATTAGTATGGATAGGGTCTCTGATTATTGACAGAAGGGGACAGAAGAGGGAGTGATTAGTATCGATAGAGACATTGAATATTGACAGGAGGGGAAAGGAGGGGGAGTGATTAGTATGGATAGGGACTCATTATTGACAGGAGGGGAAAGAAAAGGGATGATTGGTATGGATAGGTTCACAGATTACTGATAGGAGGGGAAAGACGGGGAATGATTAGTATGGATAGGGTCACTGATTATTGACAGGAGGGGAAAGAAGGGGGATGATTAGTATGGATAGGGGCACTGATTATTGCCAGGAGGGCAAGAAGAGTGATTGACTAGTATGGATTGGGTCACTGATTATTGACAGAAGGGGACAGAAGAGGGAGTGATTAGTATCGATAGAGAAATTGAATATTGACAGGAGGGGAAAGAAGAGGGAATGATTAGTATGGATAGGGACTGATTATTGAGAAGAGGGGAAAGATGGGGCCGTGATTAGTATGAATAGAGTCACTGATTATTGACAGGAGTTGAAGGAAGGGGTATGAATAGTATGGATCGGGACACTGAATATTGACAGGAGGGGAAAGATGGGGGAGTGATTAGTATGGATAGGGACACTGATAATTGAGTGGAGGAAAAGAAGGGGGAGTGATTAGTATGGATAGGGTCACTGATTATTGACAGAAGGGGATAGTAGCGGGAGTGATTAGTATCGATAGAGACACTGAATATTGACCGGAGGGAAAAGAAGGGGGAGTGATTAGTATGGATAGTGTCTCTGATTATTCACCGGAGTGGAAAGAAGAGGGAATGATTAGTATGGATAGGGTCACTGATTATTGACAGGAGGTGAAAGAAGAGGGAGTGATTAGTATAGATAGGGGCACAGATTATTGACAGGAGGGGAAAGAAGTGGGAGTGATTAGTATCGATAGAGACATTGAATAATGACAGGAGGGGAAAGGAGGGGGAGTGATTATTATGGATAGGGTCTCTGATTATTCACCGGAGTGGAAAGAAGAGGGAATGATTAGTATGGATAAGGTCACTGATTATTGACAGGAGGTGAAAGAAGAGGGAGTGATTAGTATGATAGTATCACGGATAATTGACAGGAGCGGAAAGATGGGGCAGTGATTAGTATGAATAGGGACACAGATTACTGACAGGAGGGCAAAGAAGAGGGAGTGATTAGTATGGATAGGGTCACTGATTATTGACAGAATGGGACAGAAGAGGGAGTGATTAGTATCGATAGAGACATTGAATATTGACAGGAGGGGAAAGGAGGGGGAGTGATTAGTATGGATAGGGACTGATTATTGACAGGAGGGGAAAGAAGGTGGAGTAATTAGTATGGATAGGGTCACTGATTAGTGACAGAAGGGGACAGAAGTGGGAGTGATTAGTATGGATAGGGTCACTGATTATTGACAGAACGGGACAGAAGAGGGAGTGATTAGTATCGATAGAGACATTGAATATTGACAGGAGGGGAAAGGAGGGGGAGTGATTAGTATGGATAGGGACTCATTATTGACAGGAGGTGAAAGAAGAGGGATGATTGGTATGGATAGGTTCACAGATTACTGATAGGAGGGGAAAGACGGGGAATGATTAGTATGGATAGGGTCACTGATTATTGACAGGAGGGGAAAGAAGGGGGATGATTAGTATGGATAGGGGCACTGATTATTGCCAGGAGGGCAAAGAAGAGTGATTGACTAGTATGGATAGGGTCACTGATTATTGACAGAAGGGGACAGAAGAGGGAGTGATTAGTATCGATAGAGACATTGAATATTGACAGGAGGGGAAAGAAGAGGGAATGATTAGTATGGATAGGGACTGATTATTGAGAAGAGGGGAAAGATGGGGCCATGATTAGTATGAATAGAGTCACTGATTATTGACAGGAGTTGAAGGAAGGGGTATGAATAGTATGGATCGGGACACTGAATATTGACAGGAGGGGAAAGATGGGGGAGTGATTAGTATGGATAGGGACACTGATTATTGAGAGGAGGGTAAACAAGAGGGATGATTGGTATGGATAGTATCACTGATTATTGACAGGAGGTGAAAGAAGGGGGATGATTAGTATGGATACTGGCACAGATTATTGACAGGAGGTGAAAGAACGGGGATTGATTAGTATGGATAGGGACACTGATAATTGAGTGGAGGGGAAGAAGGTGGAGTGATTAGTATGGATAGGGTCACTGATTATTGACAGAAGGGGATAGTAGCGGTAGTGATTAGTATCGATAGAGACACTGAATATTGACAGGAGGGGAAAGAAGGGGGAGTGATTAGTATGGATAGTGTCTCTGATTATTCACCGGAGTGGAAAGAAGAGGGAATGATTAGTATGGATAGGGTCACTGATTATTGACAGGAGGTGAAAGAAGAGGGAGTGATTAGTATAGATAGGGGCACAGATTATTGACAGGAGGGGAAAGAAGTGGGAGTGATTAGTATCGATAGAGACATTGAATATTGACAGGAGGGGAAAGGAGGGGGAGTGATTAGTATGGATAGGGTCTCTGATTATTCACCGGAGTGGAAAGAAGAGGGAATGATTAGTATGGATAGGGTCACTGATTATTGACAGGAGGGGAAAGAACGTGGAGTAATTAGTATGGATAGGGACACTGATTATTCACAGGAGTGGAAAGAAGAGGGGATGATTAGTATGGATAGGGGCACAGATTATTGACAGGAGGGAAAAGAAGAGGGAGTGATTAGTATGGATAGGGTCACTGATTATTGACAGAAGGGGACAGAAGAGGGAGTGATTGGTATCGATAGAGACATTGAATATTGACAGGAGGGGAAAGGAGGGGGCGTGATTAGTATGGATAGGGACACTGATTATGGAAGGAGGGGAAAGAAGGTGGAGTAATTAGTATGGATATGGTCACTAATTATTGACAGGAGGGTAAAGAAGAGGGATGATTGGTATGGATAGAGTCACTGATTATTGACAGGAGGAGAAAGAAGGGGGATGATTAGTATGGGGAGGGTCACTGATTATTGACAGGAGGGGAAAGAAGGGGGATGATCAGTATGGGGAGGATCACTGATTATTGACAGGAAGGGAAACAAGGGGGAGTCAGTAGTGTGGATAGGGTCACTGATTATTGACAGGAGGAGAAAGAAGGTGGATTAATTAGTATGGATAGGGTCACTGATTATTGACAGAAGGTGAGAGTAGAGGGAGTGATTAGTATCGATAGAGACACTGAATATTGACAGGAGGGGAAAGAAGGTGGAGTGATTAGTATGGATAGGGACTGATTATTGACAGGAGGGGAAAGAAGGTGGAGTAATTAGTATGGATAGGGTCACTGATTATTGACAGGAGGTGAAAGAACGGGGATGATTAGTATGGATACTGGCACAGATTATTGACAGGAGGTGAAAGAACGGGGATTGATTAGTATGGATAGGGACACTGATAATTGAGTGGAGGGGAATAAGGGGGAGTGATTAGTATGGATAGTTTCACTCATTATTGACAGGAAGTGAAAGAAGGGGGATGATTAGTATGGGTAGGGTCACTGATTATTGACAGGAGGGGAAAGAAGGGGTATGATTAGTATGGATAGGGACACTGATTATTGAGAGGAGGGGAAAGAAGGTGGAGTAATTAGTATGGATAGGATCACTAATTATTGACAGGAGGGTAAAGAAGAGGGATGATTGGTATGGATAGTGTCACTGATTATTGACAGGAGATTAAAGAAGGGGGATGATTAGTCTGGATAGGGGAACAGATTATTGACAGGAGAGCAAAGAGGGAGTGATTAGTATGATAGTATCACGGATAATTGACAGGAGCGGAAAGATGGGGCAGTGATTAGTATGAATAGTGTCACTGATTATTGACAGGAGGTGAAAGAAGGGGGATGATTAGTCTGGTTAGGGACACAGATTATTGACAGGAGGGCAAAGAAGAGGGAGTGATTAGTATGGATAGGGTCACTGATTATTGACAGAATGGGACAGAAGAGGGAGTGATTAGTATCGATAGTATCACGGATAATTGACAGGAGCGGAAAGATGGGGCAGTGATTAGTATGAATAGGGACACAGATTATTGACAGGAGGGCAAAGAAGAGGGAGTGATTAGTATGGATAGGGTCACTGATTATTGACAGAATGGGACAGAAGAGGGAGTGATTAGTATCGATAGAGACATTGAATATTGACAGGAGGGGAAAGGAGGGGGAGTGATTAGTATGGATAGGGACTGATTATTGACAGGAGGGGAAAGAAGGTGGAGTAATTAGTATGGATAGGGTCACTGATTAGTGACAGAAGGGGACAGAAGTGGGAGTGATTAGTATGGATAGGGTCACTGATTATTGACAGAACGGGACAGAAGAGGGAGTGATTAGTATCGATAGAGACATTGAATATTGACAGGAGGGGAAAGGAGGGGGAGTGATTAGTATGGATAGGGACTCATTATTGACAGGAGGTGAAAGAAGAGGGATGATTGGTATGGATAGGTTCACAGATTACTGATAGGAGGGGAAAGACGGGGAATGATTAGTATGGATAGGGTCACTGATTATTGACAGGAGGGGAAAGAAGGGGGATGATTAGTATGGATAGGGGCACTGATTATTGCCAGGAGGGCAAAGAAGAGTGATTGACTAGTATGGATAGGGTCACTGATTATTGACAGAAGGGGACAGAAGAGGGAGTGATTAGTATCGATAGAGACATTGAATATTGACAGGAGGGGAAAGAAGAGGGAATGATTAGTATGGATAGGGACTGATTATTGAGAAGAGGGGAAAGATGGGGCCATGATTAGTATGAATAGAGTCACTGATTATTGACAGGAGTTGAAGGAAGGGGTATGAATAGTATGGATCGGGACACTGAATATTGACAGGAGGGGAAAGATGGGGGAGTGATTAGTATGGATAGGGACACTGATTATTGAGAGGAGGGTAAACAAGAGGGATGATTGGTATGGATAGTATCACTGATTATTGACAGGAGGTGAAAGAAGGGGGATGATTAGTATGGATACTGGCACAGATTATTGACAGGAGGTGAAAGAACGGGGATTGATTAGTATGGATAGGGACACTGATAATTGAGTGGAGGGGAAGAAGGTGGAGTGATTAGTATGGATAGGGTCACTGATTATTGACAGAAGGGGATAGTAGCGGTAGTGATTAGTATCGATAGAGACACTGAATATTGACAGGAGGGGAAAGAAGGGGGAGTGATTAGTATGGATAGTGTCTCTGATTATTCACCGGAGTGGAAAGAAGAGGGAATGATTAGTATGGATAGGGTCACTGATTATTGACAGGAGGTGAAAGAAGAGGGAGTGATTAGTATAGATAGGGGCACAGATTATTGACAGGAGGGGAAAGAAGTGGGAGTGATTAGTATCGATAGAGACATTGAATATTGACAGGAGGGGAAAGGAGGGGGAGTGATTAGTATGGATAGGGTCTCTGATTATTCACCGGAGTGGAAAGAAGAGGGAATGATTAGTATGGATAGGGTCACTGATTATTGACAGGAGGGGAAAGAACGTGGAGTAATTAGTATGGATAGGGACACTGATTATTCACAGGAGTGGAAAGAAGAGGGGATGATTAGTATGGATAGGGGCACAGATTATTGACAGGAGGGAAAAGAAGAGGGAGTGATTAGTATGGATAGGGTCACTGATTATTGACAGAAGGGGACAGAAGAGGGAGTGATTGGTATCGATAGAGACATTGAATATTGACAGGAGGGGAAAGGAGGGGGCGTGATTAGTATGGATAGGGACACTGATTATGGAAGGAGGGGAAAGAAGGTGGAGTAATTAGTATGGATATGGTCACTAATTATTGACAGGAGGGTAAAGAAGAGGGATGATTGGTATGGATAGAGTCACTGATTATTGACAGGAGGAGAAAGAAGGGGGATGATTAGTATGGGGAGGGTCACTGATTATTGACAGGAGGGGAAAGAAGGGGGATGATCAGTATGGGGAGGATCACTGATTATTGACAGGAAGGGAAACAAGGGGGAGTCAGTAGTGTGGATAGGGTCACTGATTATTGACAGGAGGAGAAAGAAGGTGGATTAATTAGTATGGATAGGGTCACTGATTATTGACAGAAGGTGAGAGTAGAGGGAGTGATTAGTATCGATAGAGACACTGAATATTGACAGGAGGGGAAAGAAGGTGGAGTGATTAGTATGGATAGGGACTGATTATTGACAGGAGGGGAAAGAAGGTGGAGTAATTAGTATGGATAGGGTCACTGATTATTGACAGGAGGTGAAAGAACGGGGATGATTAGTATGGATACTGGCACAGATTATTGACAGGAGGTGAAAGAACGGGGATTGATTAGTATGGATAGGGACACTGATAATTGAGTGGAGGGGAATAAGGGGGAGTGATTAGTATGGATAGTTTCACTCATTATTGACAGGAAGTGAAAGAAGGGGGATGATTAGTATGGGTAGGGTCACTGATTATTGACAGGAGGGGAAAGAAGGGGTATGATTAGTATGGATAGGGACACTGATTATTGAGAGGAGGGGAAAGAAGGTGGAGTAATTAGTATGGATAGGATCACTAATTATTGACAGGAGGGTAAAGAAGAGGGATGATTGGTATGGATAGTGTCACTGATTATTGACAGGAGATTAAAGAAGGGGGATGATTAGTCTGGATAGGGGAACAGATTATTGACAGGAGAGCAAAGAGGGAGTGATTAGTATGATAGTATCACGGATAATTGACAGGAGCGGAAAGATGGGGCAGTGATTAGTATGAATAGTGTCACTGATTATTGACAGGAGGTGAAAGAAGGGGGATGATTAGTCTGGTTAGGGACACAGATTATTGACAGGAGGGCAAAGAAGAGGGAGTGATTAGTATGGATAGGGTCACTGATTATTGACTGAATGGGACAGAAGAGGGAGTGATTAGTATCGATAGAGACATTGAATATTGACAGGAGGGGAAAGGAGGGGGAGTGATTAGTATGGATAGGGACTGATTATTGACAGGAGGGGAAAGAGGGTGGAGTAATTAGTATGGATATGGTCACTGATTAGTGACAGAAGGGGACAGAAGTGGGAGTGATTAGTATGGATAGGGTCACTGATTATTGACAGAAGGGGACAGAAGAGGGAGTGATTAGTATCGATAGAGACATTGAATATTGAGAGGAGGGGAAAGGAGGGGGAGTGATTAGTATGGATAGGGACTGATTATTGACAGCAGGGGAAAGAAGAGGAATGATTGGTATGGATAGGTTCACAGATTACAGATAGGAGGGGAAAGACGGGGAATGATTAGTATGGGGAAGGTCACTGATTATTGACAGGATGGGAAAGAATGTGTATGATTAGTATGGATAGGTTAACTCATTATTGACAGGAGGGGAAAGAATGCGGAGTGATTAGTTTGGGGAGGGTCACTGATAATGGACAGAAGGGGAAACAACGGGGATGATTAGTATGGATAGGGTCACTCATTATTGACAGGAGGTGAAAGAAGGGGGATGATTAGTATGGGTAGGGACACTGATTATTGACAGGAGGGGTAAGAAGGCGGAGTGATTATTATCGATATGGTCACTGATTATTGACACGATGTGAAACAACGGGGATGATTAGTATGGGGACGGAAACTGATGATTGACAGGAGGGGAAAGACGGGGAATGATTAGTAAGGGGAAGGTCACTGATTATTAACAGGAGGTGAAAGAAAAGGGATGATTAGTATGGGTAGGGACTCTGATTATTGACACGAGTGGAAAGAAGGGGAATGATTAGTATGGGGAGGGTCACTGATTATTGACACGAGGGGAATGAAGAATAATGAATAGTATGTATAAGGTCACTAATTATTGACAGGAGGGTAAAGAAGGGGGAGTGATTAGCATGGATACGGTCACTAATTATTGACAGGAGGGGAAAGAAGGGGGAGTGATTAGTATGGATAGTGTCACTGATTATTGACAGGAGGTGAAAGAAGGCGGATGATTAGTATGGATAGGGGCACAGATTATTTACAGGTGGCATAGAAGAGGGAGTGATTAGAATGGATGGAGGTACTGATTATTGACAGGAGGGGCAAGGACAGGGAGTGATTAGTATGGATAGGGTCACTGATTATTGACAGGAGGAGAAAGAACGGGGAATGATTAGTATGGATAGGGACCCTGATTATTGAGAGGAGGGAAAAGAAGGTGGAGTAATTAGTATGGATAGGGTCACTAACTATTGACAGGAGGGTAAAGAAGAGGGATGATTAGTATGGATAGAATCACTGATTATTGTCAGGAGGGGAAAGAAGGGGGAGTCATTAGTGTGGATAGGGTCACAGTTTTGGACAGGAGGGGAAAGAAAGTGGAGTGATTAGTATGGATAGGGTCACTGATTATTGACACGAGGGGAAACAACGGGGATGATTAGTATGGGGACGGAAACTGATGATTGACAGGAGGGGAAAGGAGAGGGATGATTAGAATGGATAGGGTCACTGGTTATTGACAGGAGGGGACAGACGAGGGAGTGATTAGTATCGATAGGGACACTGATTATTGACATGAGGAGAAAGAACAGGGAGTGATTAATATGGATAGAGGCACTGATTATTGACCGGAGGGGAAAGAAGAGGGATGATTGGTATGCATAGGTTCACAGATTACTGATAGGAGGGGAAAGACGGGGAATGATTAGTATGGGGAAGGTCACTGATTATTGACAGGATGGGAAAGAATGTGGATGATTAGTATGGATAGGTTCACTCATTATTGACACGAGGTGAAACAACGGGGATGATTAGTATGGGGACGGAAACTGATGATTGACAGGAGGGGAAAGACGGGGGATGATTAGTAAGGGGAAGGTCACTGATTATTAACAGGAGGTGAAAGAAAAGGGATGATTAGTATGGGTAGGGACTGATTATTGAGAAGAGGGGAAAGATGGGGCAGTGATTAGTATGAATAGAGTCTGATTATTGACAGGATGTGAAAGATGGGGCAGTGATTAGTATGAATAGAGTCACTGATTATTGACAGGAGGTGAAAGAAGAGGGAGTGTTTAGTATCGATAGGGGCACAGATTATTGACAGGAGGGGAAAGAAGGGGGAGTGATTAGTATCGATAGAGACATTGAATATTGACAGGAGGGGAAAGGAGGGGGAGTGATTAGTATGGATAGGGTCTCTGATTATTCACCGGTGTGGAAAGAAGAGGGAATGATTAGTATGGATAGGGTCACTGATGATTGACAGGAGGGGAAAGAACGTGGAGTAATTAGTATGGATAGGGACACTGATTATTCACAGGAGTGGAAAGAAGAGGGGATGATTAGTATGGATAGGGGCACAGATTATTGACAGGAGGGAAAAGAAGGGGGATGATTAGTATGGGGAGGGTCACTGATTATTGACAGAAGGGGACAGAAGAGGGAGTGATTAGTATGGATAGGGACACTGATAATTGACACGAGGTGAAAGAAGGGGGATGATTAGTATGGGTAGGGTCACTGATTATTGACAGGAGGGGAAAGAAGGGGTATGATTAGTATGGATAGGGACACTGATTATTGAGAGGAGGGGAAAGAAGGTGGAGTAATTAGTATGGATAGGATCACTAATTATTGACAGGAGGGTAAAGTAGAGGGATGATTGGTATGGATAGTGTCACTGATTATTGACAGGAGATTAAAGAAGGGGGTTGATTAGTCTGGATAGGGGCACAGATTATTGACAGGAGAGCAAAGAAGAGGGAGTGATTAGTATGATAGTATCACGGATAATTGACAGGAGGGGAAAGATGGGGCAGTGATTAGTATGAATAGAGTCACTGATTATTGAGGAGGTGAAAGAAGGGGGATGATTAGTCTGGATAGGGACACAGATTATTGACAGGAGGGCAAAGAAGAGGGAGTGATTAGTATGGATAGGGACTGATTATTGACAGGAGGGGACAGAAGAGGGAGTGATTAGTATGGATAGGGACTGATTATTGACAGGAGGGGAAAGAAGGTGGAGTAATTAGTATGGATAGGGTCACTGATTAGTGACAGAAGGGGACAGAAGTGGGAGTGATTAGTATGGATAGAGACATTGAATATTGACTGGAGGGGAAAGGAGGGGGAGTGATTAGTATGGATAGGGACTGATTATTGACAGGAGGGGAAAGAAGAGGGATGATTGGTATGGATAGGTTCACAGATTACTGATAGGAGGGGAAAGACGGGGAATGATTAGTATGGATAGGGTCTCTGATTATTGACAGGAGGGGACAGAAGAGGGAGTGATTAGTATCGATAGAGACATTGAATATTGACTGGAGGGGAAAGGAGGGGGAGTGATTAGTATGGATAGGGACTGATTATTGACAGGAGGGGAAAGAAGAGGGATGATTGGTATGGATAGGTTCACAGATTACTGATAGGAGGGGAAAGACGGGGAATGATTAGTATGGATAGGGTCACTGATTATTGACAGGAGGGGAAAGAAGGGGGATGATTAGTATGGATAGGGGCACTGATTATTGCCAGGAGGGCAAAGAAGAGTGATTGACTAATATGGATAGGGTCACTGATTATTGACAGAAGTGGACAGAAGAGGGAGTGATTAGTATCGATAGAGACATTGAATATTGACAGGAGGGTAAAGAAGAGGGATGATTGGTATGGATAGTGTCACTGATTATTGACAGGAGATTAAAGAAGGGGGATGATTAGTCTGGATAGGGGAACAGATTATTGACAGAAGAGCAAAGAAGAGGGAGTGATTAGTATGATAGTATCACGGATAATTGACAGGAGCGGAAAGATGGGGCAGTGATTAGTATGAATAGAGTCACTGATTATTGACAGGAGGTGAAAGAAGGGGGATGATTAGTCTGGATAGGGACACAGATTATTGACAGGAGGGCAAAGAAGAGGGAGTGATTAGTATGGATAGGGTCACTGATTATTGACAGAATGGGACAGAAGAGGGAGTGATTAGTATCGATAGAGACATTGAATATTGACAGGAGGGGAAAGGAGGGGGAGTGATTAGTATGGATAGGGACTGATAATGGACAGGAGGGGAAACAACGGGGATGATTAGAATGGATAGGGTCACTCATTATTGACAGGAGGTGAAAGAAGGGAGATGATTAGTATGGGTAGGGACACTGATTATTGACAGGAGGGGTAAGAAGGCGGAGTGATTATTATGGATATGGTCACTGATTATTGACACGAGGTGAAACAACGGGGATGATTAGTATGGGGACGGAAACTGATGATTGACAGGAGGGGAAAGACGGGGAATGATTAGTAAGGGGAAGGTCACTGATTATTAACAGGAGGTGAAAGAAAAGGGATGATTAGTATGGGTAGGGACTCTGATTATTGACACGAGGGGAAAGAAGGGGAATGATTAGTATGGGGAGGGTCACTGATTATTGACACGAGGGGAATGAAGAATAATGAATAGTATGTATAGGGTCACTAATTATTGACAGGAGGGTAAAGAAGGGGGAGTGATTAGTATGGATAGTGTCACTGATTATTGACAGGAGGTGAAAGAAGGGGGATGATTAGTATGGATAGTGGCACAGATTATTGACCGGGGGCATAGAAGAGGGAGTGATTAGAATGGATGGAGGTACTGATTATTGACAGGAGGGGCAAGGACAGGGAGTGATTAGTATGGATAGGGACACTGATTATTGAGAGGAGGGAAAAGAAGGTGGAGTAATTAGTATGGATAGGGTAACTAACTATTGACAGGAGGGTAAAGAAGAGGGATGATTAGTATGGAAGGAGTCACTGATTATTGACAGGAGGGGAAAGAAAAGGGGATGATTGGTATGGATAGAGTCACTGATTATTGTCAGGAGGGGAAAGAAGGGGGAGTCATTAGTGTGGATAGGGTCACAGTTTTGGACAGGAGGGGAAAGAAAGTGGAGTGCTTAGTATGGATAGGGTCACTGATTATTGACACGAGGGGAAACAACGGGGATGATTAGTATGGGGACGGAAACTGATGATTGACAGGAGGGGAAAGAAGAGGGATGATTAGAATGGATAGGGTCACTGGTTATTGACAGGAGGGGACAGACGAGGGAGTGATTAGTATCGATAGGGACACTGATTATTGACATGAGGGGAAAGAACAGGGAGTGATTAATCTGGATAGAGGCACTGATTATTGACCGGAGGGGAAAGAAGAGGGATGATTGGTATGCATAGGTTCACAGATTACTGATAGGAGGGGAAAGACGGGGAATGATTAGTATGGATACGGTCACTGATTATTTACAGGAGGGGACAGAAGGGGGAGTGATTAGTATGGATTGGGTAATTGATTATTGACAGGAGTTGAAGGAAGGGGGATGATTAGTATGGTTAGGGACTGATTATTGACAGGCGGGGAAAGAAGAGGGATGATTGGTATGGATAGGTTCACAGATTACTGATAGGAGGGGAAAGACGGGGAATAATTAGTATGGGGAAGGTCACTGATTATTGACAGGATGGGAAAGAATGTGGATGATTAGTATGGATAGGTTCACTCATTATTGACAGGAGGGGAAAGAAGGCGGAGTGATTAGTTTGGATTGGGTAATTGATTATTGACAGGAGGGGAAAGAAGAGGGAGTGATTAGTATGGATAGGGACTGATTACTGATAGGAGGGGAAAGACGGGGAATGATTAGTATGGGGAAGGTCACTGATTATTGACAGGAGGTGAAAGAAGGGGGATGATTAGTATGGGTAGGGACACTGATTATTGACAGGAGGGGTAAGAAGGCGGAGTGATTATTATGGATATGGTCACTGATTATGGACACGAGGTGAAACAACGGGGATGATTAGTATGGGGACGGAAACTGATGATTGACAGGAGGGGAAAGACGGGGGATGATTAGTAAGGGGAAGGTCACTGATTATTAACACGAGGTGAAAGAAAAGTGATGATTAGTATGGGTAGGGACTCTGATTATTGACACGAGGGGAAAGAAGGGGAATGATTAGAATGGGGAGGGTCACTGATTATTGACATGAGGGGAATGAAGAACAATGAATAGTATGTATAGGGTCACTAATTATTGACAGGAGGGGAAAGAAGGGGGAGTGATTAGTATGGATAGGGGCACAGATTATTGACAGGGCGTATAGAAGAGGGAGTGATTAGAATGGATGGAGGTACTTATTATTGACAGGAGGGGCAAGGACAGGGAGTGATTAGTATGGATAGGGTCACTAATTATTGACAGGAGGGGAAAGAAGGGGGAGTGATTAGTATGGGGACGGAAACTGATGATTGACAGGAGGGGAAAGGAGAGGGATGATTAGAATGTATAGGGTCACTGGTTATTGACAGGAGGGGAAAGAACAGGGAGTGATTAATATGGATAGAGGCACTGATTATTGACCGGAGGGGAAAGAAGAGGGATGATTGGTATGGATTGGGTAATTGATTATTGACAGGAGTTGAAGGAAGGGGGATGATTAGTATGCGTAGGGTCACTGATTATTGTCAGGAGGGGAAAGAAGGGGGAGTCATTAGTGTGGATAGGGTCAAAGTTTTAGACAGGGGGGGATAGAAGGGAGATGATTAGTATGGATAGGGTCGCCGATTATTGACAGGAGGGGAAAGAAGGGGTATGATTTGTATGGATAGAGGCACTGATTATTGACAGGAGGTGAAAAAAGAGGGAGGATTGGTATGGATAGGTTCACAGATTACTGATAGGAGGGGAAAGACGGGGAGTGATTTGTATGGGGAAGGTCACTGATTATTGACAGGAGGGGAAAGAAGGCGGAGTGATTAGTTTGGGGAGGGTCACTGATAATGGACAGGAGGGGAAACAACGGGGATGATTAGTATGGATAGGGTCACTCATTATTGACAGGAATGGAAAGAAGGCGGAGTGATTAGTATGGATAGAGTTACTGGTTATTGACAGGAGGGGACAGACGAGGGAGTGATTAATATCGATAGAGGCACTGATTATTGACATGAGGGGAAAGAACAGGGAGTGATTAATATGGATAGAGTCACTGATTATTGTCAGGAGGGGAAAGAAGGGGGAGTCATTAGTGTGGATAGGGTCACAGTTTTGGACATGAGGGGAAAGAAGGTGGAGTGATTAGTATGGATAGGGTCACTGATTATTGACACGAGGGGAAACAACGGGGATGATTAGTATGGGGACGGAAACTGATGATTGACAGGAGGGGAAAGGAGAGGGATGATTAGAATGGATAGGGTCACTGGTTATTGACAGGAGGGGACAGACGAGGGAGTGATTAGTATCGATAGGGGCACTGATTATTGACATGAGGGGAAAGAACAGGGAGTCATTAATATGGATAGAGGCACTGATTATTGATCGGAGGGGAAAGAAGAGGGATGATTGGTATGCATAGGTTCACAGATTACTGATAGGAGGGGAAAGACGGGGAATGATTAGTATGGGGATGGTCACTGATTATTGACACGAGTGGAAACAAGGGGAATGATTAGTATGGATTGGGTAATTGATTATTGACAGGAGTTGAAGGAAGGGGGATGATTAGTATGCGTAGGGTCACTGATTATTGTCAGGAGGGGAAAGAAGGGGGAGTCATTAGTGTGGATAGTGTCACAGTTTTGGTCAGGAGGGGAAAGAAGGGGGCATGATTAGTATGGATAGGGTCACTGATTATTGTCAGGAGGGGAAAGAAGGGGGAGTCATTAGTGTGGATAGTGTCACAGTTTTGGACATAAGGGGAAAGAAGGGGGTTGATAAGTATGGATAGGGTCACTGATTATTGACAGGAGGGGACAGAAGGGGGAGTGATTAGTATCGATAGAGGCACTGATTATTGACAGGAGGTGAATGAAGGTGGATGATTAGTATGGATAGGTACACTCATTATTGACAGGAGGGGAAAGAAGGCGGAGTGATTAGTTTGGGGAGGGTCACTGATTATTGACAGGAGGGGAAAGAAGAAGGATGATTGTTATGGATAGGTTCACAGATTACTGATAGGAGGGGAAAGACGGAGAATGATTAGTATGGGGAAGGTCACTGATTATTGACATGATGGGAAAGAAGGTGGATGATTAGTATGGATAGGTTCACTCATTATTGACAGGAGGGGAAAAAAGGCGGAGTGATTAGTTTGGGGAGGGTCACTGATTATGGACAGGAGGGGAAACAACGGGGATGATTAGTATGGGTAGAGACACTGATTATTGACAGGAGCTGAAAGAAGGGTGATGATTAGTCAGGATAGGGTCACTGATTATTGACAGGAGGGGAAACAACGGGGATGATTAGTATCGATAGAGGCACTGATTATTGACAGGAGGGGAAAGAAGGCGGAGTGATTAGTTTGGGGAGGGTCACTAATTATAAACAGGTGGAGAAAGAAGGGTGACGATTAGTATGGGTAGGGTCACTGATTATTGACAGGAGGAGAAAGAAGGGAGACTATTAGTATGGGGAGGGTCACTGATTATTGCCAGGAGGGGAAAGAAGGGGGATGATTAGTATGGGTAGGGTCACTGATTATTGATAGGAGGGGAAAGAAGGGGGATGATTAGTATGGATAGTGTCACTGATTATTGACAGGAGGGGAAAGAACAGGGATGATTGGTATGGATAGGTTCACAGATTACTGATAGGAGGGGAAAGACGGGGAATGATTAGTATGGGGAAGGTCACTGATTATTGACAGGATGGGAAAGAACGTGGATGATTAGTATGGATAGGTTCACTCATTATTGACAAGAGGGGAAAGAAGGCGGAGTGATTAGTTTGGGGAGGGTCACTGATTATGGACAGGAGGGGAAACAACGGGAATGATTAGTATGGATAGTGTCACTCATTATTGACAGGAGGTGAAAGAAGGGGGACGATTAGTATGGATAGGGTCACTAATTATGGACAGGAGTTGAAAGAAGGTGGAGTAATTAGTATGGATAGGGTCACTGATTATTGACAGGAGGGGACAGACGAGGGAGTGATTAGTATCAATAGAGGCACTCATTATTGACAGGAGGGGAAAGAAGGTGGATGAATAGTATGGATAGAGTTACTGGTTATTGACAGGAGGTGAAAGAAGGTGGATGATTAGTATGGATCGGTTCACTCATTATTGACAGGAGCGGAAAGAAAGCGGAGTGATTAGTTTGGGGAGGGTCACTGATTATGGACAGGAGGGGAAACAACGGGGATGATTAGTATGGATAGGGTCACTCATTATTGACAGGAGGTGAAAGAAGGGGGATGATTAGTATGGGGAGGGTCACTGATTATAAACAGGAGGAGAAAGAAGGGGGATGATTAGTATGAGTAGGGACACTGATTATTGTCAGGAGGGGAAAGAAGGGGGAGTCATTAGTGTGGATAGGGTCACTGATTATTGACAGGAGGGGAAAGAAGGGGGATGATTAGTATGGGGAGGGTCACTGATTATAAACAGGAGGAGAAAGAAGGGGGATGATTAGTATGAGTAGGGACACTGATTATTGTCAGGAGGGGAAAGAAGGGGGAGTCATTAGTGTGGATAGTGTCACAGTTTTGGACAGGAGGGGAAAGAAGGGGGATGATTAGTATGGATAGGGTCACTGATTATTGTCAGGAGGGGAAAGAAGGGGGAGTCATTAGTGTGGATAGGGTCACAGTTTTGGACAGGAGGGGAAAGAAGGGGGATGATTAGTATGGATAGGGTCGCTGATTATTGACAGTAGGGGAATGAAGGCGGAGTGATCAGTATGGAGAGGGTCACAGATTATTGAGGAGGTGAAAGAAGGGGGATGATTAGTCTGGATAGGGACACAGATTATTGACAGGAGGGCAAAGAAGAGGGAGTGATTAGTATGGATAGGGACTGATTATTGACAGGAGGGGACAGAAGAGGGAGTGATTAGTATGGATAGGGACTGATTATTGACAGGAGGGGAAAGAAGGTGGAGTAATTAGTATGGATAGGGTCACTGATTAGTGACAGAAGGGGACAGAAGTGGGAGTGATTAGTATGGATAGAGACATTGAATATTGACTGGAGGGGAAAGGAGGGGGAGTGATTAGTATGGATAGGGACTGATTATTGACAGGAGGGGAAAGAAGAGGGATGATTGGTATGGATAGGTTCACAGATTACTGATAGGAGGGGAAAGACGGGGAATGATTAGTATGGATAGGGTCTCTGATTATTGACAGGAGGGGACAGAAGAGGGAGTGATTAGTATCGATAGAGACATTGAATATTGACTGGAGGGGAAAGGAGGGGGAGTGATTAGTATGGATAGGGACTGATTATTGACAGGAGGGGAAAGAAGAGGGATGATTGGTATGGATAGGTTCACAGATTACTGATAGGAGGGGAAAGACGGGGAATGATTAGTATGGATAGGGTCACTGATTATTGACAGGAGGGGAAAGAAGGGGGATGATTAGTATGGATAGGGGCACTGATTATTGCCAGGAGGGCAAAGAAGAGTGATTGACTAATATGGATAGGGTCACTGATTATTGACAGAAGTGGACAGAAGAGGGAGTGATTAGTATCGATAGAGACATTGAATATTGACAGGAGGGTAAAGAAGAGGGATGATTGGTATGGATAGTGTCACTGATTATTGACAGGAGATTAAAGAAGGGGGATGATTAGTCTGGATAGGGGAACAGATTATTGACAGAAGAGCAAAGAAGAGGGAGTGATTAGTATGATAGTATCACGGATAATTGACAGGAGCGGAAAGATGGGGCAGTGATTAGTATGAATAGAGTCACTGATTATTGACAGGAGGTGAAAGAAGGGGGATGATTAGTCTGGATAGGGACACAGATTATTGACAGGAGGGCAAAGAAGAGGGAGTGATTAGTATGGATAGGGTCACTGATTATTGACAGAATGGGACAGAAGAGGGAGTGATTAGTATCGATAGAGACATTGAATATTGACAGGAGGGGAAAGGAGGGGGAGTGATTAGTATGGATAGGGACTGATAATGGACAGGAGGGGAAACAACGGGGATGATTAGAATGGATAGGGTCACTCATTATTGACAGGAGGTGAAAGAAGGGAGATGATTAGTATGGGTAGGGACACTGATTATTGACAGGAGGGGTAAGAAGGCGGAGTGATTATTATGGATATGGTCACTGATTATTGACACGAGGTGAAACAACGGGGATGATTAGTATGGGGACGGAAACTGATGATTGACAGGAGGGGAAAGACGGGGAATGATTAGTAAGGGGAAGGTCACTGATTATTAACAGGAGGTGAAAGAAAAGGGATGATTAGTATGGGTAGGGACTCTGATTATTGACACGAGGGGAAAGAAGGGGAATGATTAGTATGGGGAGGGTCACTGATTATTGACACGAGGGGAATGAAGAATAATGAATAGTATGTATAGGGTCACTAATTATTGACAGGAGGGTAAAGAAGGGGGAGTGATTAGTATGGATAGTGTCACTGATTATTGACAGGAGGTGAAAGAAGGGGGATGATTAGTATGGATAGGGGCACAGATTATTGACCGGGGGCATAGAAGAGGGAGTGATTAGAATGGATGGAGGTACTGATTATTGACAGGAGGGGCAAGGACAGGGAGTGATTAGTATGGATAGGGACACTGATTATTGAGAGGAGGGAAAAGAAGGTGGAGTAATTAGTATGGATAGGGTAACTAACTATTGACAGGAGGGTAAAGAAGAGGGATGATTAGTATGGAAGGAGTCACTGATTATTGACAGGAGGGGAAAGAAAAGGGGATGATTGGTATGGATAGAGTCACTGATTATTGTCAGGAGGGGAAAGAAGGGGGAGTCATTAGTGTGGATAGGGTCACAGTTTTGGACAGGAGGGGAAAGAAAGTGGAGTGCTTAGTATGGATAGGGTCACTGATTATTGACACGAGGGGAAACAACGGGGATGATTAGTATGGGGACGGAAACTGATGATTGACAGGAGGGGAAAGGAGAGGGATGATTAGAATGGATAGGGTCACTGGTTATTGACAGGAGGGGACAGACGAGGGAGTGATTAGTATCGATAGGGACACTGATTATTGACATGAGGGGAAAGAACAGGGAGTGATTAATCTGGATAGAGGCACTGATTATTGACCGGAGGGGAAAGAAGAGGGATGATTGGTATGCATAGGTTCACAGATTACTGATAGGAGGGGAAAGACGGGGAATGATTAGTATGGATACGGTCACTGATTATTTACAGGAGGGGACAGAAGGGGGAGTGATTAGTATGAATTGGGTAATTGATTATTGACAGGAGTTGAAGGAAGGGGGATGATTAGTATGGTTAGGGACTGATTATTGACAGGCGGGGAAAGAAGAGGGATGATTGGTATGGATAGGTTCACAGATTACTGATAGGAGGGGAAAGACGGGGAATAATTAGTATGGGGAAGGTCACTGATTATTGACAGGATGGGAAAGAATGTGGATGATTAGTATGGATAGGTTCACTCATTATTGACAGGAGGGGAAAGAAGGCGGAGTGATTAGTTTGGATTGGGTAATTGATTATTGACAGGAGGGGAAAGAAGAGGGAGTGATTAGTATGGATAGGGACTGATTACTAATAGGAGGGGAAAGACGGGGAATGATTAGTATGGGGAAGGTCACTGATTATTGACAGGAGGTGAAAGAAGGGGGATGATTAGTATGGGTAGGGACACTGATTATTGACAGGAGGGGTAAGAAGGCGGAGTGATTATTATGGATATGGTCACTGATTATGGACACGAGGTGAAACAACGGGGATGATTAGTATGGGGACGGAAACTGATGATTGACAGGAGGGGAAAGACGGGGGATGATTAGTAAGGGGAAGGTCACTGATTATTAACACGAGGTGAAAGAAAAGTGATGATTAGTATGGGTAGGGACTCTGATTATTGACACGAGGGGAAAGAAGGGGAATGATTAGAATGGGGAGGGTCACTGATTATTGACATGAGGGGAATGAAGAATAATGAATAGTATGTATAGGGTCACTAATTATTGACAGGAGGGGAAAGAAGGGGGAGTGATTAGTATGGATAGGGGCACAGATTATTGACAGGGCGTATAGAAGAGGGAGTGATTAGAATGGATGGAGGTACTTATTATTGACAGGAGGGGCAAGGACAGGGAGTGATTAGTATGGATAGGGTCACTAATTATTGACAGGAGGGGAAAGAAGGGGGAGTGATTAGTATGGGGACGGAAACTGATGATTGACAGGAGGGGAAAGGAGAGGGATGATTAGAATGTATAGGGTCACTGGTTATTGACAGGAGGGGAAAGAACAGGGAGTGATTAATATGGATAGAGGCACTGATTATTGACCGGAGGGGAAAGAAGAGGGATGATTGGTATGGATTGGGTAATTGATTATTGACAGGAGTTGAAGGAAGGGGGATGATTAGTATGCGTAGGGTCACTGATTATTGTCAGGAGGGGAAAGAAGGGGGAGTCATTAGTGTGGATAGGGTCAAAGTTTTAGACAGGGGGGGATAGAAGGGAGATGATTAGTATGGATAGGTTCGCCGATTATTGACAGGAGGGGAAAGAAGGGGTATGATTTGTATGGATAGAGGCACTGATTATTGACAGGAGGTGAAAAAAGAGGGAGGATTGGTATGGATAGGTTCACAGATTACTGATAGGAGGGGAAAGACGGGGAGTGATTTGTATGGGGAAGGTCACTGATTATTGACAGGAGGGGAAAGAAGGCGGAGTGATTAGTTTGGGGAGGGTCACTGATAATGGACAGGAGGGGAAACAACGGGGATGATTAGTATGGATAGGGTCACTCATTATTGACAGGAATGGAAAGAAGGCGGAGTGATTAGTATGGATAGAGTTACTGGTTATTGACAGGAGGGGACAGACGAGGGAGTGATTAATATCGATAGAGGCACTGATTATTGACATGAGGGGAAAGAACAGGGAGTGATTAATATGGATAGAGTCACTGATTATTGTCAGGAGGGGAAAGAAGGGGGAGTCATTAGTGTGGATAGGGTCACAGTTTTGGACATGAGGGGAAAGAAGGTGGAGTGATTAGTATGGATAGGGTCACTGATTATTGACACGAGGGGAAACAACGGGGATGATTAGTATGGGGATGGAAACTGATGATTGACAGGAGGGGAAAGGAGAGGGATGATTAGAATGGATAGGGTCACTGGTTATTGACAGGAGGGGACAGACGAGGGAGTGATTAGTATCGATAGGGGCACTGATTATTGACATGAGGGGAAAGAACAGGGAGTCATTAATATGGATAGAGGCACTGATTATTGATCGGAGGGGAAAGAAGAGGGATGATTGGTAAGCATAGGTTCACAGATTACTGATAGGAGGGGAAAGACGGGGAATGATTAGTATGGGGATGGTCACTGATTATTGACACGAGTGGAAACAAGGGGAATGATTAGTATGGATTGGGTAATTGATTATTGACAGGAGTTGAAGGAAGGGGGATGATTAGTATGCGTAGGGTCACTGATTATTGTCAGGAGGGGAAAGAAGGGGGAGTCATTAGTGTGGATAGTGTCACAGTTTTGGTCAGGAGGGGAAAGAAGGGGGCATGATTAGTATGGATAGGGTCACTGATTATTGTCAGGAGGGGAAAGAAGGGGGAGTCATTAGTGTGGATAGTGTCACAGTTTTGGACATAAGGGGAAAGAAGGGGGTTGATAAGTATGGATAGGGTCACTGATTATTGACAGGAGGGGACAGAAGGGGGAGTGATTAGTATCGATAGAGGCACTGATTATTGACAGGAGGTGAATGAAGGTGGATGATTAGTATGGATAGGTACACTCATTATTGACAGGAGGGGAAAGAAGGCGGAGTGATTAGTTTGGGGAGGGTCACTGATTATTGACAGGAGGGGAAAGAAGAAGGATGATTGTTATGGATAGGTTCACAGATTACTGATAGGAGGGGAAAGACGGAGAATGATTAGTATGGGGAAGGTCACTGATTATTGACATGATGGGAAAGAAGGTGGATGATTAGTATGGATAGGTTCACTCATTATTGACAGGAGGGGAAAAAAGGCGGAGTGATTAGTTTGGGGAGGGTCACTGATTATGGACAGGAGGGGAAACAACGGGGATGATTAGTATGGGTAGAGACACTGATTATTGACAGGAGCTGAAAGAAGGGTGATGATTAGTCAGGATAGGGTCACTGATTATTGACAGGAGGGGAAACAACGGGAATGATTACTATGGATAGGGTCACTGATTATTGACAGGAGGGGAAACAACGGGGATGATTAGTATCGATAGAGGCACTGATTATTGACAGGAGGGGAAAGAAGGCGGAGTGATTAGTTTGGGGAGGGTCACTAATTATAAACAGGTGGAGAAAGAAGGGTGACGATTAGTATGGGTAGGGTCACTGATTATTGACAGGAGGAGAAAGAAGGGAGACTATTAGTATGGGGAGGGTCACTGATTATTGCCAGGAGGGGAAAGAAGGGGGATGATTAGTATGGGTAGGGTCACTGATTATTGATAGGAGGGGAAAGAAGGGGGATGATTAGTATGGATAGTGTCACTGATTATTGACAGGAGGGGAAAGAACAGGGATGATTGGTATGGATAGGTTCACAGATTACTGATAGGAGGGGAAAGACGGGGAATGATTAGTATGGGGAAGGTCACTGATTATTGACAGGATGGGAAAGAACGTGGATGATTAGTATGGATAGGTTCACTCATTATTGACAAGAGGGGAAAGAAGGCGGAGTGATTAGTTTGGGGAGGGTCACTGATTATGGACAGGAGGGGAAACAACGGGAATGATTAGTATGGATAGTGTCACTCATTATTGACAGGAGGTGAAAGAAGGGGGACGATTAGTATGGATAGGGTCACTAATTATGGACAGGAGTTGAAAGAAGGTGGAGTAATTAGTATGGATAGGGTCACTGATTATTGACAGGAGGGGACAGACGAGGGAGTGATTAGTATCAATAGAGGCACTCATTATTGACAGGAGGGGAAAGAAGGTGGATGAATAGTATGGATAGAGTTACTGGTTATTGACAGGAGGTGAAAGAAGGTGGATGATTAGTATGGATCGGTTCACTCATTATTGACAGGAGCGGAAAGAAAGCGGAGTGATTAGTTTGGGGAGGGTCACTGATTATGGACAGGAGGGGAAACAACGGGGATGATTAGTATGGATAGGGTCACTCATTATTGACAGGAGGTGAAAGAAGGGGGATGATTAGTATGGGGAGGGTCACTGATTATAAACAGGAGGAGAAAGAAGGGGGATGATTAGTATGAGTAGGGACACTGATTATTGTCAGGAGGGGAAAGAAGGGGGAGTCATTAGTGTGGATAGGGTCACTGATTATTGACAGGAGGGGAAAGAAGGGGGATGATTAGTATGGGGAGGGTCACTGATTATAAACAGGAGGAGAAAGAAGGGGGATGATTAGTATGAGTAGGGACACTGATTATTGTCAGGAGGGGAAAGAAGGGGGAGTCATTAGTGTGGATAGTGTCACAGTTTTGGACAGGAGGGGAAAGAAGGGGGATGATTAGTATGGATAGGGTCACTGATTATTGTCAGGAGGGGAAAGAAGGGGGAGTCATTAGTGTGGATAGGGTCACAGTTTTGGACAGGAGGGGAAAGAAGGGGGATGATTAGTATGGATAGGGTCGCTGATTATTGACAGTAGGGGAATGAAGGCGGAGTGATCAGTATGGAGAGGGTCACAGATTATTGACAGGAGGTGAAAGAAGAGGGATGATTGGTATGGATAGGTTCAGAGATTACTGATAGGAGGGGAAAGACGGGGAATGATTAGTATGGGGAAGGTCACTGATTATTCACAGGAGGTGAAAGAAGGGGGATGATTAGTATGGATAGGTTCACTCATTATTGACAGGAGGGGAAAGAAGGCAGAGTGATTAGTATGGGGAGGGAAACTGATTATTGACACGAGGGGAAACAAGGGGGATGATTAGTTTGGGGAGGGAAACTGATGATTGACAGGAGGGGAAAGAAGGGGATGATTAGTATGGATAGGGTCACTGATTATTGACACGAGGGGAAACAAGGGGGATGATTAGTTTGGGGAGGGAAACTGATGATTGACAGGAGGGGAAAGAAGGGGATGATTAGTATGGATAGGGTCACTGATTATTGACACGAGGGGAAACAAGGGGGATGATTAGTTTGGGGAGGGAAACTGATGATTGACAGGAGGGGAAAGAAGGGGATGATTAGTATGGCTAGGGACACTGGTTATTGACAGAAGGGGAAAGAAGGCAGATGATTAGTATGGATAAGGTAATTGATTATTGAAAGGAGGTGAAAGAAGGGGGACGATTAGTATGGATAGTGTCACTGATTATTGACAGGAGGTGAAAGAAGGAGAATGATTAGTATCGATAGAGGCACTGATTATTGACAGGAGGGGAAAGAAGGCGGAGTGATTAGTTTGGGGAGGGTCACTAATTATAAACAGGTGGAGAAAGAAGGGGGACGATTAGTATGGGTAGGGTCACTGATTATTGACAGGAGGAGAAAGAAGGGAGACGATTAGTATGGGGAGGGTCACTGATTATTGCCAGGAGGGGAAAGAAGGGGGATGATTAGTATGGGTAGGGTCACTGATTATTGACAGGAGGGGAAAGAACAGGGATGATTGGTATGGATAGGTTCACAGATTACTGATAGGAGGGGAAAGACGGGGAATGATTAGTATGGGGAAGGTCACTGATTATTGACAGGATGGGAAAGAACGTGGATGATTAGTATGGATAGGTTCACTCATTATTGACAGGAGGTGAAAGAAGGGGGACTATTAGTATGGATAGGGTCACTAATTATGGACAGGAGTTGACAGAAGGGGGATCATTAATATGGCTAGAGGCACATATTATTGGCTGGAGGGTAAAGAAGAGGGAGTGATTAGTATCAATAGAGGCACTGATTATTGACATCTGGGGAAAGAAGGGGTATGATTAGTATGGATAGGGTCGCTGATTATTGACAGTAGGGGAATGAAGGCGGAGTGATCAGTATGGAGAGGGTCACAGATTATTGACAGGAGGTGAAAGAAGAGGGATGATTGGTATGGATAGGTTCAGAGATTACTGATAGGAGGGGAAAGACGGGGAATGATTAGTATGGGGAAGGTCACTGATTATTCACAGGAGGTGAAAGAAGGGGGATGATTAGTATGGATAGGTTCACTCATTATTGACAGGAGGGGAAACAAGGGGGATGATTAGTTTGGGGAGGGAAACTGATGATTGACAGGAGGGGAAAGAAGGGGATGATTAGTATGGCAAGGGACACTGGTTATTGACAGAAGGGGAAAGAAGGCAGATGATTAGTATGGATAAGGTAATTGATTATTGAAAGGAGGTGAAAGAAGGGGGACGATTAGTATGGATAGTGTCACTGATTATTGACAGTAGGTGAAAAAAGGAGAATGGTTAGTATGGATAGGGGCACATATTATTGACAGGAGGGTGAAGAAGAGGGAGTGATTAATATGGATAGAGGCACTGATTATTGACATGAGGGAAAAGAAGGGGGAGTGATTAGGTTGGATAGTGTCACTGATTATTGACATGAGGTGACAGAAGGGGGACGATTAGTATGGATAGGGTCACTGATTATGGACAGGAGGTGAAAGAAGGGGGATTATTAGTATGGATAGGGGCACATATTATTGACAGGAGGGTAAAGAAGAGGGAGTGATTAGTATCGATAGAGGCACTGATTATTGACATGACGGGACAGACGAGGGAGTGATTAGTATTGATAGAGGCACTGATTATTGACATGAGGGGAAAGAACAGGGAGTGATTAATATGGATAGAGGCACTGATTATTGATAGGAGGGGAAAGAAGAGGGATGATTGGTTTGGATAGGTTCTCTGATTACTGATTGGAGGGGAAAGACGGGGAATGATTAGAATGGGGAAGGTCACTGATTATTGACTGGAGGGGAAGGAAGGGGGAGTGATTAGTATTGACAGAGTCACTGATTATTGACAGGAGTGGAAAGAAGAGGGTGTGATTAGTATGGATAGAGTCACTGATTATTGAGAAGAGGGGAAAGATGGGGGAGTGATTAGTTTGGATAGAGTCACTGATTATTGACAGGAGGGGAAAGAAGGGGCAAGATTAGTATGCATAGGAGCACAGATTATTGACAGCAGGAGAAAGAAGAGGAAGTGATTAGTATGGATAGGGTCACTCATTATTGACAGGAGGGGAAAGAAGGGGGATGATTAGTATGGGGAGGGTCACTGATTATAAACAGGAGGAGAAAGAAGGGGGACGATTAGTATGGGTAGTGTCACTGATTATGGACAGGAGGTGAAAGAAGGGGGATGATTAGTATGGATAGGAGCACATATTATTGACAGGAGGGTAAAGAAGAGGGAGTGATTAATATCGATAGATGCACTGATAATTGACATGAGGGGAAAGAAGGGAGATTATTAGTATGGATAGTGTCACTGATTATTGACAGGAGGTGAAAGAAGGGGGATGATTAGTATGGATAGGGTCACTGATTATTGACAGGAGGTGAAAGAAGGGGGATGGTTAGTATGGATAGGGGCACAGATTATTGGCAGTAGGGTAACGAAGAGGGAGTCATTAGTGTGGATTGGGTCACAGTTTTGGACAGGGGGGGAAAGAAGGGAGATGATTAGTATGGATAGGGTCGCTGATTATTGACAGTAGGGGAATGAAGGCGGAGTGATCAGTATGGAGAGGGTCACAGATTATTGACAGGAGGTGAAATAAGAGGGATGATTGGTATGGATAGGTTCAGAGATTACTGATAGGAGGGGAAAGACGGGGAATGATTAGTATGGGGAAGGTCACTGATTAATGACAGGAGGGGAAAGAAGGGGGATGATTTGTATGGATAGGGTCACTGATTTGTTGACAGTAGGGGAAAGAAGGGGGAGTGATTAGTATGGATAGGGTCACTGATTATGGACAGGAGGGGAAAGAAGGGGGATGATTTGTATGGATAGGGTCACTGATTTGTTGACAGTAGGGGAAAGAAGGGGGAGTGATTAGTATGGATAGTGACACTGATTATTGACAGGAGGGGACAGAACAGGGAGTGATTAGTCTGGATAGGGTCGCTGATTATTGACAGGATGGGAAAGAAGGGGGATGATTAGTATGTATAGGGTCACTAATTATTGACAGTAGGGGAATGAAGGCGGAGTGATTAGTCTGGAGAGGTTCACAGATTATTGACAGGAGGTGAAATAAAAGGGATGATTGGTATGGATAGGTTCAGAGATTACTGATAGGAGGGGAAAGACGGGGACTGATTAGTATGGATAGGGTCACTGATTATTGACAGGAGGTGAAAGAAGGGGGATGGTTAGTATGGATAGGGGCACATATTATTGACAGGAGGGTAAAGAAGAGGATGTGATTAGTATCGATAGAGGCACTGATTATTGACATGAGGGGCAAGAAGGGGCAGTGATTAGTATGGATAGTGTCACTGATTATTGACAGGATGTGAATGAAGGGGGATGATTAGTATGGATAGGGTCTCTGATTATTGACAGGAAGTGAAAGAAGGGGGATCATTAGTATGGATAGGGGCTCATATTATTGACAGGAGGGTTAAGAAGAGGGAGTGATTAGTATGGATAGTGTCACTGATTATTGACAGGATGTGAATGAAGGGGGATGATTAGTATGGATAGGGTCACTGATTATTGACAGGAAGTGAAAGAAGGAGAATGGTTAGTATGCATAGGGGCTCATATTATTGACAGGAGGGTTAAGAAGAGGGAGTGATTAGTATCGATAGAGGCACTGATTATTGACATCAGGGGAAAGAAGGGGTATGATTAGTATGGATAGGGTCACTGATTATTGAACGGAGGGGACAGACGAGGGAGTAATTAGTATCGATAGAGGCACTGATTATTGACATCAGGGGAAAGAACAGGGAGTGATTAATATGGATAGAGGCACTGATTATTGACAGGAGGGGAAAGAAGAGGGATGATTGGTTTGGATAGGTTCTCTGATTACTGATTGGAGGGGAAAGACGGGGAATGATTAGTATGGGGATGGTCACTGATTATTGACTGGAGGGGAAGGAAGGGGGAGTGATTAGTATTGACAGAGTCACTGATTATTGACAGGAGTGGAAAGAAGAGGGAGTGATTAGTATGGATCGAGTCACTGATTATTGAGAAGAGGGGAAAGATGGGGGAGTGATTAGTTTGGATAGAGTCACTGATTATTGACAGGAGGGGAAAGAAGGGGCAAGATTAGTATGGATAGGGGCACAGATTATTGACAGCAGGAGAAAGAAGAGGAAGTGATTAGTATGGATAGGGTCACTCATTATTGACAGGAGGGGAAAGAAGGGGGATGATTAGTATGGGGAGGGTCACTGATTATAAACAGGAGGAGAAAGAAGGGGGACGATTAGTATGGGTAGGGTCACTGATTATTGACAGGAGGAGAAAGAAGGGGGATGATTAGTATGGATAGGGTCACTGATTATGGACAGGAGGTGAAAGAAGGGGGATGATTAGTATGGATAGGAGCACATATTATTGACAGGAGGGTAAAGAAGAGGGAGTGATTAATATCGATAGATGCACTGATTATTGACATGAGGGGAAAGAAGGGAGATGATTAGTATGGATAGTGTCACTGATTATTGACAGGAGGTGAAAGAAGGGGGATGATTAGTATGGATAGGGTCACTGATTATTGACAGGAGGTGAAAGAAGGGGGATGGTTAGTATGGATAGGGGCACAGATTATTGGCAGTAGGGTAAAGAAGAGGGAGTGATTAGTATCGATAGAGGCACTGATTATTGACATCTGGGGATAGAAGGGGTATGATTAGTATGGATAGGGTCACTGATTATTCACAGGAGTGGAAAGAAGAGGGGATGATTAGTATGGATAGGGGCACAGATTATTGGCAGTAGGGTAAAGAAGAGGGAGTGATTAGTATCGATAGAGGCACTGATTATTGACATCTGGGGATAGAAGGGGTATGATTAGTATGGATAGGGTCACTGATTATTGACAGGAGGGGACAGACGAGGGAGTGATTATTATCGATGGAGGCACTGATTATTGACAGGAGGGGAAAGAAGAGGGATGATTGGTATGAGTAGGGACACTGATTATTGACAGGAGGGGAAAGAAGGGGGAGTCATTAGTGTGGATAGGGTCACAGTTTTGGACAGGAGGGGAAAGAAGGGGGATGATTAGTATGTATAGGGTCACAGATTATTGTCAGGAGGGGAAAGAAGGGGGAGTCATTAGTGTGGATTGGGTCACAGTTTTGGACAGGGGGGGAAAGACGGGGACTGATTAGTATGGATAGGGTCACTGATTATTGACAGGAGGTGAAAGAAGGGGGATGGTTAGTATGGATAGGGGCACATATTATTGACAGGAGGGTAAAGAAGAGGGAGTGATTAGTATCGATAGAGGCACTGATTATTGACATGAGGGGCAAGAAGGGGCAGTGATTAGTATGGATAGTGTCACTGATTATTGACAGGATGTGAATGAAGGGGGATGATTAGTATGGATAGGGTCTCTGATTATTGACAGGAAGTGAAAGAAGGGGGATCATTAGTATGGATAGGGGCTCATATTATTGACAGGAGGGTTAAGAAGGGGTATGATTAGTATGGATAGGGTCACTGATTATTGAACGGAGGGGACAGACGAGGGAGTAATTAGTATCGATAGAGGCACTGATTATTGACATGAGGGGAAAGAACAGGGAGTGATTAATATGGATAGAGGCACTGATTATTGACAGGAGGGGAAAGAAGAGGGATGATTGGTTTGGATAGGTTCTCTGATTACTGATTGGAGGGGAAAGACGGGGAATGATTAGTATGGGGAAGGTCACTGATTATTGACTGGAGGGGAAGGAAGGGGGAGTGATTAGTATTGACAGAGTCACTGATTATTGACAGGAGTGGAAAGAAGAGGGAGTGATTAGTATGGATAGGGGCACAGATTATTGACAGCAGGAGAAAGAAGAGGAAGTGATTAGTATGGATAGGGTCACTCATTATTGACAGGAGGGGAAAGAAGGGGTATGATTAGTATGGGGAGGGTCACTGATTATAAACAGGAGGAGAAAGAAGGGGGACGATTAGTATGGGTAGGGTCACTGATTATTGACAGGAGGAGAAAGAAGGGGGATGATTAGTATGGATAGGGTCACTGATTATGGACAGGAGGTGAAAGAAGGGGGATGATTAGTATGGATAGGAGCACATATTATTGACAGGAGGGTAAAGAAGAGGGAGTGGTTAATATCGATAGATGCACTGATTATTGACATGAGGGGAAAGAAGGGAGATGATTAGTATGGATAGTGTCACTGATTATTGACAGGAGGTGAAAGAAGGGGGATGATTAGTATGGATAGGGTCACTGATTATTGACAGGAGGTGAAAGAAGGGGGATGGTTAGTATGGATAGGGGCACAGATTATTGGCAGTAGGGTAAAGAAGAGGGAGTGATTAGTATCGATAGAGGCACTGATTATTGACATCTGGGGATAGAAGGGGTATGATTAGTATGGATAGGGTCACTTATTATTGACAGGAGGGGACAGACGAGGGAGTGATTAGTATCGATGGAGGCACTGATTATTGACAGGAGGTGAAAGAAGAGGGATGATTGGTATGGATAGGTTCACAGATTACTGATAGGAGGGGAAAGACGGGGAATGATTAGTATGGGGAAGGTCACCGATTATTTACGGGGGGGGAAGAGGGTGGATGATTAGTACGGATAGGTTCACTCATTATTGACATGAGGGGAAAGAAGGCGGAGTGATTAGTTTGGGGAGGGTCACTGATTATGGAGAGAAGGGGAAACAACGGGGATGATTAGTATGGATAGGGTCACTCATTATTGACAGGAGGTGAAAGAAGGGGGATGATTAGTATGAGTAGGGACACTGATTATTGACAGGAGGGGAAAGAAGGGGGAGTCATTAGTGTGGATAGGGTCACAGTTTTGGACAGGAGGGGAAAGAAGGGGGATGATTAGTATGGATAGGGTCACAGATTATTGTCAGGAGGGGAAAGAAGGGGGAGTCATTAGTGTGGATTGGGTCACAGTTTTGGACAGGGGGGAAAGAAGGGAGATGATTAGTATGGATAGGGTCACTGATTATTGACAGGAGTGGAAAGAAGGGGGATGATTAGTATGTATAGGGTCACTAATTATTGACAGTAGGGGAATGAAGGCGGAGTGATTAGTCTGGAGAGGTTCACAGATTATTGACAGGAGGTGAAATAAAAGGGATGATTGGTATGGATAGGTTCAGAGATTACTGATAGGAGGGGAAAGACGGGGACTGATTCGTATGGATAGGGTCACTGATTATTGACAGGAGGTGAAAGAAGAGGGAGTGATTAGTATCGATAGAGGCACTGATTATTGACATGAGGGGCAAGAAGGGGCAGTGATTAGTATGGGTAGTGTCACTGATTATTGACAGGATGTGAATGAAGGGGGATGATTAGTATGGATAGGGTCTCTGATTATTGACAGGAAGTGAAAGAAGGGGGATCATTAGTATGGATAGGGGCTCATATTATTGACAGGAGGGTTAAGAAGAGGGAGTGATTAGTATCGATAGAGGCACTGATTATTGACAGGACGGGACAGACGAGGGAGTGATTAGTATCGATAGAGGCACTGATTATTGACATCAGGGGAAAGAAGGGGTATGATTAGTATGGATAGGGTCACTGATTATTGAACGGAGGGGACAGACGAGGGAGTAATTAGTATCGATAGAGGCACTGATTATTGACATCAGGGGAAAGAACAGGGAGTGATTAATATGGATAGAGGCACTGATTATTGACAGGAGGGGAAAGAAGAGGGATGATTGGTATGGATAGGTTCACAGATTATTGACAGGAGGGGACAGACGAGGGAGTGATTAGTATGGATAGAGTCACTGATTATTGACAGGAGGGGAAAGAAGGGGCAAGATTAGTATGGATAGGGGCACAGATTATTGACAGGAGGAGAAAGAAGAGGAAGTGATTAGTATGGATAGGTTCACTCATTATTGACAGGAGGGGAAAGAAGGCGGAGTGATTAGTATGGGGAGGGTCACGGCTTATGGACAGGATTGGAAAGAAGGCGGAGTGATTAGTATGGATAGGTTCACTGATTATTGACACGAGGGGAAACAAGGGGGATGATTAGTTTGGGGAGGGAAACTGATGATTGACAGGAGGGGAAAGAAGGGGATGATTAGTATGGATAGGGTCACTGATTATTGACACGAGGGGAAACAGGGGGGATGATTAGTTTGGGGAGGGAAACTGATGATTGAGAGGAGGGGAAAGAAGGGGATGATTAGTATGGAAAGAGTCACTGATTATTGACACGAGGGGAAACAAGGGGGATGATTAGTTTGGGGAGGGAAACTGATGATTGACAGGAGGGGAAAGAAGGGTATGATTAGTTTGGCTAGGGACACTGGTTATTGACAGAAGGGGAAAGAAGGCAGATGATTAGTATGGATAAGGTAATTGATTATTGAAAGGAGGTGAAAGAAGGGGGACGATTAGTATGGATAGTGTCTCAGATTATTGACAGGAGGTGAAAGAAGGAGAATTGTTAGTATGGATAGAGGCACTGATTATTGACATGAGGGAAAAGAAGGGGGAGTGATTAGTTTGGATAGTGTCACTGATTATTGACAGGAGGTGAAAGAAGGGAGACGATTAGTATGGATAGGGTCACTGATTATGGACAGGAGGGGAAAGAAGAGGGATGATTGGTATGGATCGGTTCACAGATTACTGATAGGAGGGGAAAGACGGGGAATGATTAGTATGGGGAAGGTCACCGATTATTTACAGGGGGGGGATAGAGGGTGGATGATTAGTACGGATAGGTTCACTCATTATTGACATGAGGGGAAAGAAGGCGGAGTGATTAGTTTGGGGAGGGTCACTGATTATGGAGAGGAGGGGAAAGAAGGGGGAGTCATTAGTGTGGATAGGGTCACAGTTTTGGACAGGAGGGGAAAGAAGGGGGATGATTAGTATGGATAGGGTCACAGATTATTGTCAGGAGGGGAAAGAAGGGGGAGTCATTAGTGTGGATAGGGTCAGTTTTGGACAGGGGGGGAAAGAAGGGAGATGATCAGTATGGAGAGGGTCACATATTATTGACAGGAGGTGAAATAAGAGGGATGATTGGTATGGATAGGTTCAGAGATTACTGATAGGAGGGGAAAGACGGGGAATGATTAGTATGGGGAAGGTCACTGATTATTGACAGGAGGGGAAAGAAGGCGGAGTGATTAGTATGGATAGGGTCACTGATTATTGACACGAGGGGAAACAACGGGGATGATTAGTATGGGGACGGAAACTGATGATTGACAGGAGGGGAAAAAAGGGGATGATTAGTATGGATAGGGGCACAGATTATTGACAGGAGGAGAAAGAAGAGCGATGATTAGAATGGATAGGGTTGCTGATTATTGACAGGAGGGGAAAGAAGGGGGAAGATTAGTATGGATAGTGTCACTGATTATTGCCAGGAGGGTAAAGAACAGGGAATGATTGATGTGGATAGGGTCACAGATTAAGGACAGGAGGTGAAAGAAGGGGGATGATTAGTATGGATAGGGTCGCTGATTATTGACAGGAGGGGAAAGAAGGGGGAAGATTAGTATGGATAGTGTCACTGATTATTGACAGGAGGGGAAAGAAGGGGGACGATTAGTATGGATAGGGTCACTGATCATTGACAGGAGGTGAAAGAAGGGGGGTGATTAGTATGGATAGGGTCACCGATTATGGACAGGAGGGGAAAGAACGGGGAGTGATTCATGTGGGCAGACTGAGGACATGAGGGGAAAGAAGGGGGTTGATAAGTATGGATAGGGTCACTGATTATTGACAGGAGGGGAAAGAAGGGGGACGATTAGTATGGATAGGGTCACTGATCATTGACAGGAGGTGAAAGAAGGGGGATGATTAGTATGGATAGGGGCACAGATTAATGACAGGAGGGGAAAGAACAGGGAGTGATTAGTATGGATAGAGGCACTGATTATTGACAGGAGGTGAAATAAGAGGGATGATTGGTATGGATAGGTTCACAGATTACTGATAGGAGGGGAAAGACGGGGAATGATTAGTATGGATAGGGTCACTGATTATTGACAGGAGGGGAAAGAAGGGGGATGATTTGGATGGATAGGGTCACTGATTTGTTGACAGTAGGGGAAAGAAGGGGGAGTGATTAGTATGGGTAGGGTCGCTGATTATTGACAGGAGGGGAAAGAAGGGGGATGATTAGTATGGATAGGGTCACTAATTATTGACAGTAGGGGAATGAAGGCGGAGTGATCAGTATGGAGACGGTCACAGATTATTGACAGGAGGTGAAAGAACAGGGAATGATTAGTATGGATAGGGACTGATTATTGACAGGAGGGGAAAGAAGAGGGATGATTGGTATGGATAGGTTCAGAGATTACTGATAGGAGGGGAAAGACGGGGAATGATTAGTATGGGGAAGCTCACTGATTATTGACTGGAGGGGAAAGAAGAGGGAGTGATTAGTATGGATAGAGTCACTGATTATTGACAGGAGGGGAAAGAAGGGGCAAGATTAGTATGGATAGGGGCACAGTTTATTGACAGGAGGAGAAAGAAGAGGAAGTGATTAGTATGGATAGGGTCACTCATTATTGACAGGAGGGGAAAGAAGGCGGAGTAATTAGTATGGATAGGTTCACTGATTATAGATAGATAGATAGATAGATAGATACTTTATTCATCCCCATGGGGAAATTCAACATTTTTTCCAATGTCCCATACACTTGTTGTAGCAAAAACTCATTACATACAATACTTAACTCAGTAATAATATGATATGCATCTAAATCACTAACTCAAAAAGCATTAATAATAGCTTTAAAAAAGTTCTTAAGTCCTGGTAGTTGAATTGTAAAGCCTAATGGCATTGGGGAGTATTGACCTCTTCATCCTGTCTGAGGAGCATTGCATCGACAGTAACCTGTCGCTGAAACTGCTTCTCTGTCTCTGGATGGTGCTATGTAGAGGATGTTCAGGGTTTTCCATAATTGACCGTAGCCTACTCAGCGCCCTTCGCTCAGCTACCGATGTTAAACTCTCCAGTACTTTGCCCACGACAGAGCCCGCCTTCCTTACCAACTTATTAAGACGTGAGGCGTCCTTCTTCTTAATGCTTCCTCCCCAACACGCCACCACAAAGAAGAGGGCGCTCTCAACAACTGACCTATAGAACATCTTCAGCATCTCACTGCAGACATTGAATGACGCCAACCTTCTAAGGAAGTACAGTCGACTCTGTGCCTTCCTGCACAAGGCATCTGTGTTGGCAGTCCAGTCTAGCTTCTCGTCTAACTGTACTCCCAGATACTTGTAGGTCTTAACCTGCTCCACACATTCTCCATTAATGATCACTGGCTCCATATGAGGCCTAGATCTCCTAAAGTCCACCACCATCTCCTTGGTCTTGGTGACATTGAGACGCAGGTAGTTTGAGTTGCACCATATCACAAAGTCCTGTATCAGTTTCCTATACTCCTCCTCCTGTCCATTCCTGACACACCCCACTATGGCCGTGTCATCAGCGAACTTCTGCACATGGCAGGACTCCGAGTTATATTGGAAGTCTGATGTGTACAGGGTGAACAGGACCGGAGAGAGTACGGTTCCCTGTGGCGCTCCTGTGCTGCTGACCACCATGTCAGACCTACAGTCTCCCAACCGCACATACTGAGGTCTATCTGTCAAGTAGTCCACTATCCAATCCACCATGTGAGAGTCTACTCCCATCTCCGTTAGTTTGTGCTTTAAGACACGAGGGGAAACAAGGGGGATGATTAGTAGGTGGAGGGAAACTGATGATTGACAGGAGTGGAAAGAAGGAGATGATTAGTGTGGCTAGGGGCACAGATTATTGACAGGAGGAGAAAGAAGTGAGATAATTAGTATGGATAGGGACACTGATTATTGACAGGAGGGTCAAGAAGAGGGATGATTAGAATGGATAGGGTCACTCATTATTGCCAGGAGGGGAACGAAAAGGGAATGATTCATGTGGATAGGGTCACAGATTAAGGACAGGAGGTGAAAGAAGGGGGATGATTAGTATGGGTTGGGACACTGATTTTTTTCAGGGGGTGAAAGAAGGGGGAGTCATTAGTGTGGATAGGGTCACTGATTATTGACAGGAGGGCAAAGATGAGGGGTGCTTAATATGGATAGAGGCACTGATTATTGACATGAGGGGAAAGAAGGGGGAGTGATTAGTATGGATACGGTCACTGATTATTGACAGGAGGGGACAGCAGGGGGAGTGATTAGTATGGCTAGGGACACTGGTTATTGACAGGAGGGGAAAGAAGGCAGATGATTAGTATGGATTGGGTAATTGATTATTGACAGGAGGTGAAGGAAGGGGATGATTAGTATGCATAGGGTCACTGATTATTGACAGGAGGGGAAAGAAGAGGGAGTGATTCATGTGGGCAGACTGAGGACATGAGGGGAAAGAAGGGGGTTGATAAGTATGGATAGGGTCACTGATTATTGACAGGAGGGGACAGAAGGGGGAGTGTTTAGTATCGATAGAGGCACTGATTATTGACATCTGGGGAAAGAAGGGGTATGATTAGTATGGATAGGGTCACTGATTATTGACAGGAGGGGACAGATGAGGGAGTGATTAGTATCGATAGAGGCACTGATTATTGACAGGAGGGGAAAGAAGAGGGATGATTGGTATGGATAGGTTCACAGATTACTGATAGGAGGGGAAAGACGGGGAATGATTAGTATGGGGAAGGTCACCGATTATTTACAGGGGGGGGAAAGTGGGTGGATGATTAGTACGGATAGGTTCAATCATTATTGACATGAGGGGAAAGAAGGCGGAGTGATTAGTTTGCGGAGGGTCACTGATTATGGAGAGGAGGGGAAACAACGGGGATGATTAGTATGGATAGGGACACTCATTATTGACAGGAGGTGAAAGAAGGGGGATGATTAGTATGGGTTGGGACACTGATTTTTTTCAGGGGGGGAAAGAAGGGGGAGTCATTAGTGTGGATAGGGTCACTGATTATTGACAGGAGGGCAAAGATGAGGGGTGCTTAGTATGGATAGGGTCACTGATTATTGACAGGAGGGGACAGATGAGGGAGTGATTAGTATCGATAGAGGCACTGATTATTGACATGAGGGGAAAGAAGGGGGAGTGATTAGTATGGATACGGTCACTGATTATTGACAGGAGGGGACAGAAGGGGGAGTGATTAGTATGGCTAGGGACACTGGTTATTGACAGGAGGGGAAAGAAGGCAGATGATTAGTATGGATTGGGTAATTGATTATTGACAGGAGGTGAAGGAAGGGGGATGATTAGTATGCATAGGGTCACTGATTATTGACAGGAGGGGAAAGAAGAGGGAGTGATTAGTATGGATAGGGTCACCGATTATGGACAGGAGGGGAAAGAACGGGGAGTGATTCATGTGGGCAGACTGAGGACATGAGGGGAAAGAAGGGGGTTGATAAGTATGGATAGGGTCACTGATTATTGACAGGAGGGGACAGAAGGGGGAGTGTTTAGTATCGATAGAGGCACTGATTATTGACATCTGGGGAAAGAAGGGGTATGATTAGTATGGATAGGGTCACTGATTATTGACAGGAGGGGACAGACGAGGGAGTGATTAGTATCGATAGAGGCACTGATTATTGACAGGAGGGGAAAGAAGAGGGATGATTGGTATGGATAGGTTCACAGATTACTGATAGGAGGGGAAAGACGGGGAATGATTAGTATGGGGAGGGTCACCGATTATGGACAGGAGGGGAAAGAACGGGGAGTGATTCATGTGGGCAGACTGAGGACATGAGGGGAAAGAAGGGGGATGATTAGTATGGATAGGGTCACTAATTATTGACAGTAGGGGAAAGAAGGCGGAGTGATTAGTATGGGGAGGGTCACGGATTATGGACAGGATGGGAAAGAAGGTGGAGTGATTAGTATGGATAGGTTCACTGATTATTGACACGAGGGGAAACAAGGGGGATGATTAGTTTGGGGAGGGAAACTGATGATTGACAGGAGGGGAAAGAAGGGGATGATTAGTATGGCTAGGGACACTGGTTATTGACAGAAGGGGAAAGAAGGCAGATGATTAGTATGGATAAGGTAATTGATTATTGAAAGGAGGTGAAAGAAGGGGGACGATTAGTATGGATAGTGTCACTGATTATTGACTGGAGGTGAAAGAAGGAGAATGGTTAGTATGCATAGGGGCACATATTATTGACAGGAGGGTAAAGAAGAGGGAGTGATTAGTATCGATAGAGGCACTGATTATTGACATGACGGGACAGACGAGGGAGTGATTAGTATCGATAGAGGCACTGATTATTGACATGAGGGGAAAGAAGGGGCAAGATTAGTATGGATAGGGGCACAGATTATTGACAGGAGGAGAAAGAAGTGAGATGATTAGTATGGATAGGGACACTGATTATTGACAGGAGGGTCAAGAAGAGGGATGATTAGAATGGATAGGGTCACTCATTATTGCCAGGAGGGGAAAGAACAGGGAATGGTTCATGTGGATAGGGTCACAGATTAAGGACAGGAGGTGAAAGAAGGGGGATGATTAGTATGGGTTGGGACACTGATTTTTTTCAGGGGGTGAAAGAAGGGTGAGTCATTAGTGTGGATAGGGTCACTGATTATTGACAGGAGGGCAAAGATGAGGGGTGCTTACTATGGATAGGGTCACTGATTATTGACATGAGGGGAGAGAAGGGGGAGTGATTAGTATGGATACGGTCACTGATTATTGACAGGAGGGGACAGAAGGGGGAGTGATTAGTATGGCTAGGGACACTGGTTATTGACAGGAGGGGAAAGAAGACAGATGATTAGTATGGATTGGGTAATTGATTATTGACAGGAGGTGAAGGAAGGGGGATGATTAGTATGCATAGGGTCACTGATTATTGACAGGAGGGGAAGAAAGAGGGAGTGATTAGTATGGATAGGGTCACCGATTATGGACAGGAGGGGAAAGAACGGGGAGTGATTCATGTGGGCACACTGAGGACATGAGGGGAAAGAAGGGGGTTGATAAGTATGGATAGGGTCACTGATTATTGACAGGAGGGAACAGAAGGGGGAGTGTTTAGTATCGATAGAGGCACTGATTATTGACAGGAGGGGAAAGAAGGCAGATGATTAGTATGGATAGGGTGATTGATTATTGTCAGGAGGGGACAGAAGAGGAGTGATTAGTATCGATAGAGGCACTGATTATTGCCAGGAGGGGAAAGAATGGGTAGTGATTAGTATGGATAGAGTTACTGGTTATTGACAGGAGGGGACAGACGAGGGAGTGATTAATTTTGATAGAGGCACTGATTATTGACATGAGGGGAAGGAAGGGGGAGTGATTAGTATGGATAGTGTCACTGATTATTGACAGGAGGTGAAAGAAGGGGATGATTAGTATGGATATGGTCACTGATTATTGACAGGAGGTGAAAGAAGGGAGACGATTAGTATGGATAGGGTCACTGATTATGGACAGGAGGTGAAAGAAGGGGTATGATTAGTATGGTTAGGGTCACTGATTATTGACAGGAGGCGACAGACGAGGGAGTGATTAGTATCGATAGAGGCACTGATTATTGACATGAGGGGAAAGACGGGGAATGATTAGTATGGGGAAGGTCACTGATTATTGACAGGAGGGGAAAGAAGAGGGAGTGATTAGTATGGAGAGAGTCACTGATTATTGACAGGAGGGGAAAGATGGGGGAGTGATTAGTTTGGATAGAGTCACTGATTATTGACATCAGGGGAAAGAAGGAGCAAGATTAGTATGGATAGGGGCACAGATTATTGACAGGAGGAGAAAGAAGAGGAAGTGATTAGTATGGATAGGGTTACTCATTATTGACAGGAGCGGAAAGAAGGCGGAGTGATCAGTATGGGGAGGGTCACTGATTATGGACAGGAGGGGAAACAACGGGGATGATTAGTATGGATAGGGTCACTCATTATTGACAGCAGGGGAAAGAAGGCAGAGTGATTAGGATAGATAGAGTCACTGATTATTGACACGAGGGGAAACAAGGGGGATGATTAGTATGGGGAAAGAAGGGGATGATTAGTATGGCTAGGGACACTGGTTATTGACAGAAGGGGAAAGAAGGCAGATGATTAGTATGGATAGGGTAATTGATTATTTAAAGGAGGTGAAAGAAGGGGGATGATTAGTATGGATAGGGTCACTGATTATTGACAGGAGGAGAAAGAAGGAGAATGGTTAGTATGGATAGGGGCACATATTATTGACAGGAGGGTAAAGAAGAGGGAGTGATTAATATCGATAGAGGCACTGATTATTGACATGAGTTAAAAGAAGAGGGATGATTGGTATGGATAGGGTCACTGATTATGGACAGGAGGTGAAAGAAGGGGGATCATTAGTATGGATAGGGGCACATATTATTGACAGGAGGGTAAAGAAGAGGGAGTGATTAGTATCGATAGAGGCACTGATTATTGACAGGACGGGACAGACGAGGGAGTGATTAGTATCGATAGAGCCACTGATTATTGACATGAAGGGAAAGAACAGGGAGTGATTAATATGGATAGAGGCACTGATTATTGATAGGAGGGGAAAGAAGAGGGATGATTGGTATGGATAGGTTCTCTGATTACTGATTGGAGGGGAAAGACGGGGAATGATTAGTATGGAGAAGGTCACTGATTATTGACAGGAGGGGAAAGAATGGGGAGTGATTAGTATGGATAGAGTCACTGATTATTGACAGGAGGTGAAAGAAGGGGAAGTGATTAGTTTGGATAGAGTCACTGATTATTGACAGGAGGGGAAAGAAGGGGCAAGATTAGTATGTATAGGGGCACAGATTATTGACAGGAGGGGAAAGAAGGGGGATGATTAGTATGGATAGTGTCAATGAATATTCACAGGTGAAAGAAGGGGGATGATTAGTATGGATAGGGGCACAGATTATTGACAGGAGGTGAAAGAAGGGGGATGATTAGTATGGATAGGGGCACAGATTATTGACAGGAGGGCAAAGAAGAGGGAGTGATTAGTATGGATATGGTGACTGATTATTGTCAGGAGGGGACAGGAGTGATTAGTATCGATAGAGGCACTGATTATTGACAGGAGGGGAAAGAAGAGGAAGTGATTAGTATGGATAGGGTTACTCATTATTGACTGGAGCGGAAAGAAGGCGGAGTGATTAGTATGGGGAGGGTCTCTGATTATGGACAGGAGGGGAAACAACGGGATGATTAGTATGGATAGCGTCACATTATTGACAGCAGGGGAAAGAAGGCGGAGTGATTAGGATAGATAGAATCACTGATTATTGACATGAGGGGAAACAACGGGGATGATTAGTATGGGGAGGGAAACTGATGATTGACAGGAGGGGAAAGAAGGGGATGATTAGTGTGGCTATGGGCACAGATTATTGACAGGAGGAGAAAGAAGTGAGATGATTAGTATGGATAGGGACACTGATTATTGACAGGAGGGTCAAGAAGAGGGATGATTAGAATGGATAGGGTCACTGGTTATAGACAGGAGGGGTAAGAAGGGGCATGATTAGTATGGATAGGGTCACTGATTATTGACAGGAGGTGAAAGAAGGGAGACGATTAGTATGGATAGGGTCACTGATTATTGACAGGAGGTGAAAGAAGGGGGACAATTAGTATGGATATGGTCACTGATTATTGACAGGAGGTGAAATAAGTGGGACGATTAGTATGGATAGGGTCACTGATTATGGACAGGAGGTGAAAGAAGGGGGATCATTAGTATGGATAGGGGCACATATTATTGACAGGAGGGTAAAGAAGAGGGGCTGATTAGTATCGATAGAGGCACTGATTATAGACATCAGGGGAAAGAAGGGGTATGATCAGTATGGTTAGGGGCACTGATTATTAACAGGAGGGGAAAGAAGAGGGATGATTGGTATGGATAGGTTCACAGATTACTGATAGGAGGGGAAAGACGGGGAATGATTTGTATTGGGAAGGTCACTGATTATTGACACGAGTGGAAACAAGGGGAATGATTAGTATGGGGAGGGAAACTGATGATTGACAGGAGGGGAAAGAAGGGGATGATTAGTGTGGCTAGGGGCATAGATTATTGACAGGAGGGTAAAGAAGACGGAGTGATTAGTATGGATAGGGTCACTGATTATTGACAGGAGGGGAAAGAATGTGTAGTGATTAGTATGGACAGTGTCACTGATTATTGACAGGAGGGGAAAGAAGGGGGATGATTAGTATGGATAGGGACTGGTTATTGACAGAAGGGGAAAGAAGGGCGATGATTCGTATGGATAGGGTAATTGATTATTTAAAGGAGGTGAAAGAAGGGGGACGATTAGTATGGATAGTGTCACTGATTATTGACAGGAGGTGAAAGAAGGAGAATGGTTAGTATGGATAGGGGCACATATTATTGACAGGAGGGTAAAGAAGAGGGAGTGATTAATATGGATAGAGGCACTGATTATTGATAGGAGGGGAAAGAAGAGGGATGATTGGTATGGATAGGTTCTCAGATTACTGATTGGAGGGGAAAGACGGGGAATGATTAGTATGGGGAAGGTCACTGATTATTGACAGGAGGGGAAAGAATGGGGAGTGATTAGTATGGATAGAGGCACTGATTATTGCCAGGAGGGGAAAGAAGGGGTATGTTTAGTATGGATAGGGTCACTGATTATTGACAGGAGGGGACAGACGACAGAGTGATTAGTATGGATATGGTGACTGATTATTGTCAGGAGGGGACAGAAGAGGAGTGATTAGTATCAATAGAGGCACTGATTATTGACAGGAGGTGAAAGAAGGGGGATAATTAGTCAGGATAGGGTCACTGATTATTGCCAGGAGGGGAAAGAAGGGGGAGTGATTAGTATGGGTAGGGTCACTGATTATTGACAGGAGGAGAAAGAAGGGGGATGATTAGTATGGATAGTGTCACTGATTATTGACAGGAGGTGAAAGAAGGGGGATGATTAGTATGGATAGGGGCACATATTATTGACTGGAGGTTAAAGAAGAGGGAGTGATTAGTATGGTTAGGGTCACGGATTATTGACAGGAGGGGACAGACGAGGGAGTGATTAGTATCGATAGAGGCACTGATTATTGACATGAGGGGAAAGACGGGGAATGATTAGTATGGGGAAGGTCACTGATTATTGACAGGAGGGGAAAGAAGAGGGAGTGATCAGTATGGAGAGAGTCACTGATTATTGACAGGAGGGGAAAGATGGGGGAGTGATTAGTTTGGATAGAGTCACTGATTATTGACAGGAGGAGAAAGAAGAGGAAGTGATTAGTATGGATAGGGTTACCCATTATTGACTGGAGCGGAAAGAAGGCGGAGTGATTAGTATGGGGAATGTCACTGATTATGGACAGAAGGGGAAACAACGGGGATGATTAGTATGGATAGCGTCACTCATTATTGACAGCAGGGGAAAGAAGGCGGAGTGATTAGGATAGATAGTGTCACTGATTATTGACACGAGGGGAAACAAGGGGGATGATTAGTATGGGGACGGAAACTGATGATTGACAGGAGGGGAAAGAAGGGGATGATTAGTGTGGCTAGGGGCACAGATTATTGACAGGAGGAGAAAGAAGGGGGACGATTAGTATGGATAGGGTCACTGATTATTGACAGGAGGTGAAATAAGGGGAACGATTAGTATGGATAGGGGCACAGATTATTGACAGGAGGGCAAAGAAGAGGGAGTGATTAGTATGGATATGGTGACTGATTATTGTCAGGAGGGGACAGGAGTGATTAGTATCGATAGAGGCACTGATTATTGACAGGAGGGGAAAGAAGAGGAAGTGATTAGTATGGATAGGGTTACTCATTATTGACTGGAGCGGAAAGAAGGCGGAGTGATTAGTATGGGGAGGGTCTCTGATTATGGACAGGAGGGGAAACAACGGGATGATTATTATGGATAGCGTCACATTATTGACAGCAGGGGAAAGAAGGCAGAGTGATTAGGATAGATAGAATCACTGATTATTGACACGAGGGGAAACAACGAGGATGATTAGTATGGGGAGGGAAACTGATGATTGACAGGAGGGGAAAGAAGGGGATGATTAGTGTGGCTATGGCACAGATTATTGACAGGAGGAGAAAGAAGTGAGATGATTAGTATGGATAGGGACACTGATTATTGACAGGAGGGTCAAGAAGAGGGATGATTAGAATGGATAGGGTCACTGGTTATAGACAGGAGGGGTAAGAAGGGGCATGATTAGTATGGATAGGGTCACTGATTATTGACAGGAGGTGAAAGAAGGGAGACGATTAGTATGGATAGGGTCACTGATTATTGACAGGAGGTGAAAGAAGGGGGACGATTAGTATGGATAGGGTCACTGATTATGGACAGGAGGTGAAAGAAGGGGGATCATTAGTATGGATAGGGGCACATATTATTGACAGGAGGGTAAAGAAGAGGGGCTGATTAGTATCGATAGAGGCACTGATTATAGACATCAGGGGAAAGAAGGGGTATGATCAGTATGGTTAGGGGCACTGATTATTAACAGGAGGGGAAAGAAGAGGGATGATTGGTATGGATAGGTTCACAGATTACTGATAGGAGGGGAAAGACGGGGAATGATTTGTATTGGGAAGGTCACTGATTATTGACACGAGTGGAAACAAGGGGAATGATTAGTATGGGGAGGGAAACTGATGATTGACAGGAGGGGAAAGAAGGGGATGATTAGTGTGGCTAGGGGCATAGATTATTGACAGGAGGGTAAAGAAGCCGGAGTGATTAGTATGGATAGGGTCACTGATTATTGACAGGAGGGGAAAGAATGGGTAGTGATTAGTATGGATAGTGTCACTGATTATTGACAGGAGGGGAAAGAAGGGGGATGATTAGTATGGATAGGGACACTGGTTATTGACAGAAGGGGAAAGAAGGGCGATGATTCGTATGGATAGGGTAATTGATTATTTAAAGGAGGTGAAAGAAGGGGGACGATTAGTATGGATAGTGTCACTGATTATTGACAGGAGGGGAAAGAATGTGAATGGTTAGTATGGATAGGGGCACATATTATTGACAGGAGGGTAAAGAAGAGGGAGTGATTAATATGGATAGAGGCACTGATTATTGATAGGAGGGGAAAGAAGAGGGATGATTGGTATGGATAGGTTCTCAGATTACTGATTGGAGGGGAAAGACGGGGAATGATTAGTATGGGGAAGGTCACTGATTATTGACAGGAGGGGAAAGAATGGGGAGTGATTAGTATGGATAGAGGCACTGATTATTGCCAGGAGGGGAAAGAAGGGGTATGATTAGTATGGATAGGGTCACTGATTATTGACAGGAGGGGACAGACGACAGAGTGATTAGTATGGATATGGTGACTGATTATTGTCAGGAGGGGACAGAAGAGGAGTGATTAGTATCAATAGAGGCACTGATTATTGACAGGAGGTGAAAGAAGGGGGATAATTAGTCAGGATAGGGTCACTGATTATTTCCAGGAGGGCAAAGTAGGGGGAGTGATTAGTATGGGTAGGGTCACTGATTATTAACAGGAGGAGAAAGAAGGGGGATGATTAGTATGGATAGTGTCACTGATTATTGACAGGAGGTGAAAGAAGGGGGATGATTAGTATGGATAGGGGCACATATTATTGACTGGAGGTTAAAGAAGAGGGAGTGATTAGTATGGTTAGGGTCACGGATTATTGACAGGAGGGGACAAACGAGGGAGTGATTAGTATCGATAGAGGCACTGATTATTGACATGAGGGGAAAGACGGGGAATGATTAGTATGGGGAAGGTCACTGATTATTGACAGGAGGGGAAAGAAGAGGGAGTGATCAGTATGGAGAGAGTCACTGATTATTGACAGGAGGGGAAAGATGTGGGAGTGATTAGTTTGGATAGAGTCACTGATTATTGACAGGAGGAGAAAGAAGAGGAAGTGATTAGTATGGATAGGGTTACCCATTATTGACTGGAGCGGAAAGAAGGCGGAGTGATTAGTATGGGGAATGTCACTGATTATGGACAGAAGGGGAAACAACGGGGATGATTAGTATGGATAGCGTCACTCATTATTGACAGCAGGGGAAAGAAGGCGGAGTGATTAGGATAGATAGTGTCACTGATTATTGTCACGAGGGGAAACAAGGGGGATGATTAGTATGGGGACGGAAACTGATGATTGACAGGAGGGGAAAGAAGGGGATGATTAGTGTGGCTAGGGGCACAGATTATTGACAGGAGGAGAAAGAAGGGGGACGATTAGTATGGATAGGGTCACTGATTATTGACAGGAGGTGAAATAAGGGGGACGATTAGTATGGATAGGGTCACTGATTATGGACAGGAGGTGACAGAAGGGGGATCATTAGTATGGATAGAGGCACATATTATTGACAGGAGGGTAAAGAAGAGGGGGTGATTAGTATCGATAGAGGCACTGATTATTGACATCAGGGGAAAGAAGGGGTATGATCAGTATGGATAGGGGCACTGATTATTAACAGGAGGGGAAAGAAGAGGGATGATTGGTATGGATAGGTTCACAGATTACTGATAGGAGGGGAAAGACGGGGAATGATTTGTATGGGGAAGGTCACTGATTATTGACATGAGGGGAAACAAGGGGGATGATTAGTATGGGGAGGGAAACTGATGATTGACAGGAGGGGAAAGAAGGTGATGATTAGTGTGGCTAGTGGCATAGATTATTGACAGGAGGGTAAAGAAGAGGGAGTGATTAGTATGGATAGGGTCACTGATTATTGACAGAAGGGGACAGAAGAGGGAGTGATTAGTATCGATAGAGACATTGAATATTGACAGGAGGGGAAAGAATGGGTAGTGATTAGTATGGATAGTGTCACTGATTATTGACAGGAGGGGAAAGAAGGGGGATGATTAGTATGGATAGGGTCACTGGTTATGGACAGGAGGGGAAAGAAGGGGGTGATTAGTATGGGTAGTGTCACTTATTATTGACAGGAGGGTAAAGAAGAGGGAGTGATTAGTATGGATAGGGGCACAGATTATTGCCAGGAGGGGAAAGAAGGCAATTGATTAGTATGGATAGGGTCACTGATGATGGACAGGATGGGAAACAAGGGGGATGATTAGTATGGGGAGGGAAACTTATGATTGACAGGAGGGGAAAGAAGGGGGATTGATTAGTATCGATAGTGGCATAGATTATTGACTGGAGGGCAAAGGACAGGGAGTGATTTGTATCGATAGAGGCACTGATTATTGACAGGAGGTGAAAGAAGAGGGATGATTAGTATGGATAGGGACACTGATTATTGACAGGAGGGGAAAGAAGAGGGATGATTAGTATGGATAGGGTTACCCATTATTGACTGGAGCGGAAAGAAGGCGGAGTGATTAGTATGGGGAATGTCACTGATTATGGACAGAAGGGGAAACAACGGGGATGATTAGTATGGATAGCGTCACTCATTATTGACAGCAGGGGAAAGAAGGCGGAGTGATTAGGATAGATAGTGTCACTGATTATTGACACGAGGGGAAACAAGGGGGATGATTAGTATGGGGACGGAAACTGATGATTGACAGGAGGGGAAAGAAGGGGATGATTAGTGTGGCTAGGGGCACAGATTATTGACAGGAGGAGAAAGAAGGGGGACGATTAGTATGGATAGGGTCACTGATTATTGACAGGAGGTGAAATAAGAGGGACGATTAGTATGGATAGGGGCACAGATTATTGACAGGAGGGCAAAGAAGAGGGAGTGATTAGTATGGATATGGTGACTGATTATTGTCAGGAGGGGACAGGAGTGATTAGTATCGATAGAGGCACTGATTATTGACAGGAGGGGAAAGAAGAGGAAGTGATTAGTATGGATAGGGTTACTCATTATTGACTGGAGCGGAAAGAAGGCGGAGTGATTAGTATGGGGAGGGTCTCTGATTATGGACAGGAGGGGAAACAACGGGATGATTATTATGGATAGCGTCACATTATTGACAGCAGGGGAAAGAAGGCGGAGTGATTAGGATAGATAGAATCACTGATTATTGACACGAGGGGAAACAACGAGGATGATTAGTATGGGGAGGGAAACTGATGATTGACAGGAGGGGAAAGAAGGGGATGATTAGTGTGGCTATGGCACAGATTATTGACAGGAGGAGAAAGAAGTGAGATGATTAGTATGGATAGGGACACTGATTATTGACAGGAGGGTCAAGAAGAGGGATGATTAGAATGGATAGGGTCACTGGTTATAGACAGGAGGGGTAAGAAGGGGCATGATTAGTATGGATAGGGTCACTGATTATTGACAGGAGGTGAAAGAAGGGAGACGATTAGTATGGATAGGGTCACTGATTATTGACAGGAGGTGAAAGAAGGGGGACAATTAGTATGGATATGGTCACTGATTATTGACAGGAGGTGAAATAAGTGGGACGATTAGTATGGATAGGGTCACTGATTATGGACAGGAGGTGAAAGAAGGGGGATCATTAGTATGGATAGGGGCACATATTATTGACAGGAGGGTAAAGAAGAGGGGCTGATTAGTATCGATAGAGGCACTGATTATAGACATCAGGGGAAAGAAGGGGTATGATCAGTATGGTTAGGGGCACTGATTATTAACAGGAGGGGAAAGAAGAGGGATGATTGGTATGGATAGGTTCACAGATTACTGATAGGAGGGGAAAGACGGGGAATGATTTGTATTGGGAAGGTCACTGATTATTGACACGAGTGGAAACAAGGGGAATGATTAGTATGGGGAGGGAAACTGATGATTGACAGGAGGGGAAAGAAGGGGATGATTAGTGTGGCTAGGGGCATAGATTATTGACAGGAGGGTAAAGAAGACGGAGTGATTAGTATGGATAGGGTCACTGATTATTGACAGGAGGGGAAAGAATGGGTAGTGATTAGTATGGATAGTGTCACTGATTATTGACAGGAGGGGAAAGAAGGGGGATGATTAGTATGGATAGGGACACTGGTTATTGACAGAAGGGGAAAGAAGGGCGATGATTCGTATGGATAGGGTAATTGATTATTTAAAGGAGGTGAAAGAAGGGGGACGATTAGTATGGATAGTGTCACTGATTATTGACAGGAGGTGAAAGAATGTGAATGGTTAGTATGGATAGGGGCACATATTATTGACAGGAGGGTAAAGAAGAGGGAGTGATTAATATGGATAGAGGCACTGATTATTGATAGGAGGGGAAAGAAGAGGGATGATTGGTATGGATAGGTTCTCAGATTACTGATTGGAGGGGAAAGACGGGGAATGATTAGTATGGGGAAGGTCACTGATTATTGACAGGAGGGGAAAGAATGGGGAGTGATTAGTATGGATAGAGGCACTGATTATTGCCAGGAGGGGAAAGAAGGGGTATGATTAGTATGGATAGGGTCACTGATTATTGACAGGAGGGGACAGACGACAGAGTGATTAGTATGGATATGGTGACTGATTATTGTCAGGAGGGGACAGAAGAGGAGTGATTAGTATCAATAGAGGCACTGATTATTGACAGGAGGTGAAAGAAGGGGGATAATTAGTCAGGATAGGGTCACTGATTATTGCCAGGAGGGGAAAGTAGGGGGAGTGATTAGTATGGGTAGGGTCACTGATTATTAACAGGAGGAGAAAGAAGGGGGATGATTAGTATGGATAGTGTCACTGATTATTGACAGGAGGTGAAAGAAGGGGGATGATTAGTATGGATAGGGGCACATATTATTGACTGGAGGTTAAAGAAGAGGGAGTGATTAGTATGGTTAGGGTCACGGATTATTGACAGGAGGGGACAGACGATGGAGTGATTAGTATCGATAGAGGCACTGATTATTGACATGAGGGGAAAGACGGGGAATGATTAGTATGGGGAAGGTCACTGATTATTGACAGGAGGGGAAAGAAGAGGGAGTGATCAGTATGGAGAGAGTCACTGATTATTGACAGGAGGGGAAAGATGTGGGAGTGATTAGTTTGGATAGAGTCACTGATTATTGACAGGAGGAGAAAGAAGAGGAAGTGATTAGTATGGATAGGGTTACCCATTATTGACTGGAGCGGAAAGAAGGCGGAGTGATTAGTATGGGGAATGTCACTGATTATGGACAGAAGGGGAAACAACGGGGATGATTAGTATGGATAGCGTCACTCATTATTGACAGCAGGGGAAAGAAGGCGGAGTGATTAGGATAGATAGTGTCACTGATTATTGACACGAGGGGAAACAAGGGGGATGATTAGTATGGGGACGGAAACTGATGATTGACAGGAGGGGAAAGAAGGGGATGATTAGTGTGGCTAGGGGCACAGATTATTGACAGGAGGAGAAAGAAGGGGGACGATTAGTATGGATAGGGTCACTGATTATTGACAGGAGGTGAAATAAGGGGGACGATTAGTATGGATAGGGTCACTGATTATGGACAGGAGGTGACAGAAGGGGGATCATTAGTATGGATAGGGGCACATATTATTGACAGGAGGGTAAAGAAGAGGGGGTGATTAGTATCGATAGAGGCACTGATTATTGACATCAGGGGAAAGAAGGGGTATGATCAGTATGGATAGGGGCACTGATTATTAACAGGAGGGGAAAGAAGAGGGATGATTGGTATGGATAGGTTCACAGATTACTGATAGGAGGGGAAAGACGGGGAATGATTTGTATGGGGAAGGTCACTGATTATTGACATGAGGGGAAACAAGGGGGATGATTAGTATGGGGAGGGAAACTGATGATTGACAGGAGGGGAAAGAAGGTGATGATTAGTGTGGCTAGTGGCATAGATTATTGACAGGAGGGTAAAGAAGAGGGAGTGATTAGTATGGATAGGGTCACTGATTATTGACAGAAGGGGACAGAAGAGGGAGTGATTAGTATCGATAGAGACATTGAATATTGACAGGAGGGGAAAGAATGGGTAGTGATTAGTATGGATAGTGTCACTGATTATTGACAGGAGGGGAAAGAAGGGGGATGATTAGTATGGATAGGGTCACTGGTTATGGACAGGAGGGGAAAGAAGGGGGTGATTAGTATGGGTAGTGTCACTTATTATTGACAGGAGGGTAAAGAAGAGGGAGTGATTAGTATGGATAGGGGCACAGATTATTGCCAGGAGGGGAAAGAAGGCAATTGATTAGTATGGATAGGGTCACTGATGATGGACAGGATGGGAAACAAGGGGGATGATTAGTATGGGGAGGGAAACTTATGATTGACAGGAGGGGAAAGAAGGGGGATTGATTAGTATCGATAGTGGCATAGATTATTGACTGGAGGGCAAAGGACAGGGAGTGATTTGTATCGATAGAGGCACTGATTATTGACAGGAGGTGAAAGAAGAGGGATGATTAGTATGGATAGGGACACTGATTATTGACAGGAGGGGAAAGAAGAGGGATGATTAGTATGGATAGGGTCCCTGGTTATTGACAGGAGGGTTAAGAAGGGGGAATGATTCATGTGGATAGGGTCACAGATTGAGGACAGGAGGTGAAAGAAGGGGGATGATTAGTATGGGTAGTGACACTGATTATTGTCAGGAGGGGAAAGAAGGAGGAGTCATTAGTGTGGATAGGGTCAGAATTTTGGCAGGAGGGGAAAGAATGGATAGTGTCACTGATTATTGACAGGAGGGGTAAGAAGGGGGATGATTAGTATGGGTAGAGTCACTGATTGTTGACAGGAGGGGAAAGAAGGGGGATGATTAGTATGGATAGGGGCACTGATTTTTGCCAGGAGGGGAAAGAACAGGGAATGATTCATGTGGATAGGGTCACAGTTTTGGACAGGAGGTGAAAGAAGGGGGATGATTAGTATGGGTAGTGACACTGATTATTGCCAGGAGGGGAAAGAAGGGGGAGAGATTCCTATGGATAGTGTCACTGATTATTGACAGGAGGTGAAAGAAGGGGATAATTAGTATGGATATGGTCACTGATTATTGACAGGAGGTGAAAGAAGGGGGACGATTAGTATGGTTAGGGTCACTGATTATTGACAGGAGGGGACAGACGAGGGAGTGATTAGTATCGATAGAGGCACTGATTATTGACAGGAGGGGAAAGATGGGGGAGTGATTAGTTTGGATAGAGTCACTGATTATTGACATCAGGGGAAAGAAGGAGCAAGATTAGTATGGATAGGGGCAAGATTGTTGACAGGAGGAGAAAGAAGAGGAAGTGATTAGTATGGATAGGGTTACTCATTATTGACAGGAGCGGAAAGAAGGCGGAGTGATCAGTATGGGGAGGGTCACTGATTATTGACAGCAGGGGAAAGAAGGCGGTGTGATTAGTATGGATAGGGTAATTGATTATTGAAAGGAGGTGAAAGAAGGGGGACCATTTGTATGGATAGTGTCACTGATAATTGACAGGAGGTGAAAGAAGGAGAATGGTTATATGGATAGGGGCACATATTATTGACAGGAGGGTAAAGAAGAGGGAGTGATTAATATCGATAGAGGCACTGATTATTGACATGAGTTAAAAGAAGGGGCATGATTAGTATGGATAGGGTCACTGATTATGGACAGGAGGTGAAAGAAGGGGGATCATTAGTATGGATAGGGGCACATATTATTGACAGGAGGGTAAAGAAGAGGGAGTGATTAGTATCGATAGAGGCACTGATTATTGACATGAGGGGAAAGAACAGGGAGTGATTAATATGGATAGAGGCACTGATTATTGACAGGAGGGGAAAGTTTGGGGAGTGATTAGTATGGATAGTCACTGATTATTGACAGGAGGTTAAAGAAGTGGGAGTGATTAGTATGGATAGAGTCACTGATTATTGAGAAGAGGGGAAAGATGGGGGAGTGATTAGTTTGGATAGAGTCACTGATTATTGACAGGAGGGGAAAGAAGGGGGATGATTAGTATGGATAGGGTCACTGATTATTGACAGGAGGTGAAAGAAGGGGGACGATTAGTATGGACAGTGTCACTGATTATTGACAGGAGGTGAAATAAGGGGGACGATTAGTATGGATAGGGTCACTGATTATGGACAGGAGGTGAAAGAAGGGGGATCATTAGTATGGATATGGGCACATATTATTGACAGGAGGGTAAAGAAGAGGGGGTGATTAGTATCGATAGAGGCACTGATTATTGACATCAGGGGAAAGAAGGGGTATGATCAGTATGGATAGGGGCACTGATTACTGATAGGAGGGGAAAGACGGGGAATGATTTGTATGGGGAAGGTCACTGATTATTGACATGAGGGGAAACAAGGGGGATGATTAGTATGGGGAGGGAAACTGATGATTGACAGGAGGGGAAAGAAGGTGATGATTAGTGTGGCTAGTGGCATAGATTATTGACAGGAGGGTAAAGAAGAGGGAGTGATTAGTATGGATAGGGTCACTGATTATTGACAGAAGGGGACAGAAGAGGGAGTGATTAGTATGGATAGGGTCACTGGTTATGAACAGGAGGGGAAAGAAGGGGGTGATTAGTATGGGTAGTGTCACTTATTATTGACAAGAGGGTAAAGAAGAGGGAGTGATTAGTATGGATAGGGGCACAGATTATTGCCAGGAGGGGAAAGAAGGCAATTGATTAGTATGGATAGGGTCACTGATGATGGACAGGATGGGAAACAAGGGGGATGATTAGTATGGGGAGGGAAACTTATGATTGACAGGAGGGGAAAGAAGGGGGATTGATTAGTATCGATAGTGGCATAGATTATTGACTGGAGGGCAAAGGACAGGGAGTGATTTGTATCGATAGAGGCACTGATTATTGACAGGAGGTGAAAGAAGAGGGATGATTAGTATGGATAGGGACACTGATTATTGACAGGAGGGGAAAGAAGAGGGATGATTAGTATGGATAGGGTCCCTGGTTATTGACAGGAGGGTTAAGAAGGGGGAATGATTCATGTGGATAGGGTCACAGATTGAGGACAGGAGGTGAAAGAAGGGGGATGATTAGTATGGGTAGTGACACTGATTATTGTTAGGAGGGGAAATTAGGAGGAGTCATTAGTGTGGATAGGGTCACAATTTTGGCAGGAGGGGAAAGAATGGATAGTGTCACTGATTATTGACAGGAGGGGTAAGAAGGGGGATGATTAGTATGGGTAGAGTCACTGATTGTTGACAGTAGGTGAAAGAAGGGGGATGATTAGTATGGATAGGGGCACTGATTATTGCCAGGAGGGGAAAGAACAGGGAATGATTCATGTGGATAGGGTCACAGTTTTGGACAGGAGGGGAAAGAAGGGGGCATGATTAGTATGTATAGAGTCACTGATTATTGACAGGAGGTGAAAGAAGGGGATGATTAGTATGGATATGGTCACTGATTATTGACAGGAGGTGAAAGAAGGGGGACGATTAGTATGGTTAGGGTCACTGATTATTGACAGGAGGGGACAGACGAGGGAGTGATTAGTATCGATAGAGGCACTGATTATTGACAGGAGGGGAAAGACGGGGAATGATTAGTATGGAGAGAGTCACTGATTATTGACAGGAGGGGAAAGATGGGGGAGTGATTAGTTTGGATAGAGTCACTGTTTATTGACATCAGGGGAAAGAAGGAGCAAGATTAGTATGGATAGGGGCACAGATTATTGACAGGAGGAGAAAGAAGAGGAAGTGATTAGTATGGATAGGGTTACTCATTATTGACAGGAGCGGAAAGAAGGCGGAGTGATCAGTATGGGGAGGGTCACTGATTATGGACAGGAGGGGAAACAACGGGGATGATTAGTATGGATAGAGTCACTCATTATTGACAGCAGGGGAAAGAAGGCGGAGTAATTAGTATGGATAGGGTAATTGATTATTGAAAGGAGGTGAAAGAAGGGGGATGATTAGTATGGATAGTGTCACTGATTATTGACAGGAGGTGAAAGAAGGAGAATGGTTAGTATGGATAGGGGCACATATTATTAACAGGAGGGTAAAGAAGAGGGAGTGATTAATATCGAAAGAGGCACTGATTATTGACCTGAGTTAAAAGAAGGGGCATGATTAGTATGGATAGGGTCACTGATTATGGACAGGAGGTGAAAGAAGGGGGATCATTAGTATGGATAGGGGCAAATATTATTGACAGGAGGGTAAAGAAGAGGGAGTGATTAGTATCGATAGAGGCACTGATTATTGACAGGAGGTTAAAGAAGTGGGAGTGATTAGTATGGATAGGTTCACTGATTATTGAGAAGAGGGGAAATATGGGGGAGTGATTAGTTTGGATAGAGTCACTGATTATTGACAGGAGGGGAAAGAAGGGGCAAGATTAGTATGGATTTGGGCACATATTATTGACAGGAGGAGAAAGAAGAGGAAGTGATTAGTATGGATAGGGTCACTCATTATTGACATGAGGGGAAAGAAGGCAGAGTGATTAGTACGGATAGGGTCACTGATTATTGACACGAGGGGAAAGAAGGGGGATGATTAGTATGGATAGTGTCAATGAATATTCACAGGAGGTGAAAGAAGGGGGATGATTAGTATGGATAGGTTCACTCATTATTGACAGGAGGGGAAAGAAGGCAGAGTGATTAGTATGGGGAGGGTCACTGATTATGGACATGAGGGGAAACAACGGGGATGATTAGTATGGATAGTGTCACTCATTATTTACAGGAGGGGAAAGAAGGCGGAGTAATTAGTATGGATAGGGTCACTGATTATTGACACGAGGGGAAAGAAGGGGGATGATTAGTATGGATAGTGTCAATGAATATTCACAGGAGGTGAAAGAAGGGGGATGATTAGTATGGATAGGGGCACAGATTATTGACAGGAGGGGAAAGAATACGGAGTGATTAGTATGGATATGGTGACTGATTATTGTCAGGAGGGGACAGAAGAGGAGTGATTAGTATCGATAGAGGCACTGATTATTGCCAGGAGAGGAAAGAAGGGGTATGACTAGTATGGATAGGGTCACTGATTATTGACAGGAGGGGACAGACGACGGAGTGATTAGTATGGATAGTGTCAATGATTATTGACAGGAGGTGAAAGAAGGGGGATGATTAGTATGGATAGGGGCACATATTATTGACTGGAGGGTAAAGAAGGGGGATGATTAATTTCGATAGAGGCACTGATTATTGACATGAGGGGAAGGAAGGGGGAGTGATTAGTATGGATAGTGTCACTGATTATTGACAGGAGGTGAAAGAAGGGGATGATTAGTATGGATATGGTCACTGATTATTGACAGGAGGTGAAAGAAGGGGGATGATTAGTATGGTTAGGGTCACTGATTATTGACAGTAGGGGACAGACGAGGGAGTGATTAGTATCGATAGAGGCACTGATTATTGACATGAGGGGAAAGACGGGGAATGATTAGTATGGATAGGGGCACAGATTATTGACAGGAGGAGAAAGAAGAGGAAGTGATTAGTATGGATAGGGTTACTCATTATTGACTGGAGCGGAACGAAGGCGGAGTGATTAGTATGGGGAGGGTCACTGATTATGGACAGAAGGGGAAACAACGGGGATGATTAGTATGGATAGCGTCACTCATTATTGACAGCAGGGGAAACAAGGGGGATGATTAGTATGGGGACGGAAACTGATGATTGACAGGAGGGGAAAGAAGGGGATGATTAGTGTGGCTAGGGGCACAGATTATTGACAGAAGGAGAAAGAAGTGAGATGATTAGTATGGATAGGGACACTGATTATTGACAGGAGGGTCAAGAAGAGGGATGATTAGTATGGATAGGGTCACTGATTATTGACAGGAGGTGAAAGAAGGGGGACGATTAGTATGGATAGGGTCACTGATTATTGACAGGAGGTGAAAGAAGGGGGACGATTAGTATGGATAGGGTCACTGATTATTGACAGGAAGTGAAATAAGGGGGATGATTAGTATGGATAGGGGCACATATTATTGACAGGAGGGTAAAGAAGAGGGGGTGATTAGTATCGATAGAGGCACTGATTATTGACATCAGGGGAAAGAAGGGGTATGATCAGTATGGATAGGGGCACTGATTATTAACAGGAGGGGAAAGAAGAGGGATGATTGGTATGGATAGGTTCACAGATTACTGATAGGAGGGGAAAGACGGGGAATGATTTGTATGGGGAAGGTCACTGATTATTGACAGGAGGGGAAAGAAAGGGATGATTAGTGTGGCTGGGTGCATAGATTATTGACAGGAGGGTAAAGAAGAGGGAGTGATTAGTATGGATAGGGTCACTGATTATTGACAGAAGGGGACAGAAGAGGGAGTGATTAGTATCGATAGAGACACTGAATATTGACAGGAGGGGAAAGAATGGGTAGTGATTAGTATGGATAGTGTCACTGATTATTGACAGGAGGGGAAAGAAGGCAATTGATTAGTATGGATAGGGTCACTGATGATGGACAGGATGGGAAACAAGGGGGATGATTAGTATGGGGAGGGAAACTTATGATTGACAGGAGGGGAAAGAAGGGGGATTGATTAGTATCGATAGTGGCATAGATTATTGACTGGAGGGCAAAGAACAGGGAGTGATTTGTATCGATAGAGGCACTGATTATTGACTGTAGGGGAAGGACGGAGGAGTGATTAGTATGGATAGGGTCACTGATTATTGTCAGGAGGGAAAAGAAGGAGGAGTGATTAGTATGGATAGGGTCACTGATATTGACAGGAGGGAAAAGAAGGAGGAGTGATTTGTATGGATAGGGTCACTGATATTGACAGGAGGGGAAAGAAGGTGGAGTGATTAGTATGGATAGGGTCACTGATTATTGACAGGAGGGTAAAGAAGGGGGAGTGATTAGTATGGGTAGGGTCACTGATTATTGAGAGGAGGGGAACAAAGGGGGAGTCATTAATGTGGCTAGGGTCACAGTTATTGACAGGAGGGGAAAGAAGGGGAAGATTTGTATGGGTAGGGTCACTGATTATTGACTTAAGGTGAAAGAAGGGGGAGTGATTAGTATGGATATGGTCACTGATTATGGACAGGAGGTGAAAGAAGGGGGACGATTAGTATGGATAGGGTCACTGATTATGGACAGGAGGTGAAAGAAGGGGTATGATTAGTATGGTTAGGGTCACTGATTATTGACAGGAGGGGACAGACGAGGGAATGATTAGTATCGATAGAGGCACTGATTATTGACATGAGGGGAAAGACGGGGAATTATTAGTATGGGGAAGGTCACTGATTATTGACAGGAGGGGAAAGAAGAGGGAGTGATTAGTATGGAGAGAGTCACTGATTATTGACAGGAGGGGAAAGATGGGGGAGTGATTAGTTTGGATAGAGTCACTGATTATTGACATCAGGGGAAAGAAGGAGCAAGATTAGTATGGATAGGGGCACAGATTATTGACAGGAGGAGAAAGAAGAGGAAGTGATTAGTATGGATAGGGTTACTCATTATTGACAGGAGCGGAAAGAAGGCGGAGTGATCAGTATGGGGAGGGTCACTGATTATGGACAGGAGGGGAAACAACGGGGATAATTAGTATGGATAGGGTCACTCATTATTGACAGCAGGGGAAAGAAGGCGGAGTGATTAGTATGGATAGGGTAATTGATTATTGAAAGGAGGTGAAAGAAGGGGGATGATTAGTATGGATAGTGTCACTGATTATTGACAGGAGGTGAAAGAAGGAGAATGGTTAGTATGGATAGGGGCACATATTATTGACAGGAGGGTAAAGAAGAGGGAGTGATTAGTATCGATAAAGGCACTGATTATTGACATGAGGGGAAAGAACAGGGAGTGATTAATATGGATAGAGGCACTGATTATTGATAGGAGGGGAAAGAAGAGGGATGATTGGTATTGATGGGTTCTCAGATTACTGATTGGAGGGGAAAGACGGGGAATGATTAGTATGGGGAAGGTCACTGATTATTGACACGAGGGGAAACAAGGGGGATGATTAGTATGGGGAGGGAAACTGATGATTGACAGGAGGGGAAAGAAGGGGATGATTAGTGTGGCTAGGGGCATAGATTATTGACAGGAGGGTAAAGAAGAGGGTGTGATTAGTATGGATAGGGTCACTGATTATTGACAGAGCGGGACAGAAGAGGGAGTGATTAGTATCGATAGAGACATTGAATATTGACAGGAGGGGAAAGAATGGGTAGTCATTAGTATGGATAGTGTCACTGATTATTGACAGGAGGGGAAAGAAGGGGGATGATTAGTATGGATAGGGTCACTGGTTATGGACAGGAGGGGAAAGAAGGGGGTGATTAGTATGGGTAGTGTCACTTATTATTGACTGGAGAATAAAGAAGAGGGAGTGATTAGTATGGATAGGGGCACAGATTATTGCCAGGAGGAGAAAGAAGTGGGAGTGATTAGTATCGATAGAGGCACTGATTATTGACAGGAGGGGAAAGAAGGCAATTGATTAGTATGGATAGGGTCACTGATGATGGACAGGATGGGAAACAAGGGGGATGATTAGTATGGGGAGGGAAACTTATGATTGACAGGAGGGGAAAGAAGGGGGATTGATTCGTATCGATAGTGGCATAGATTATTGACCGGAGGGCAAAGGACGGAGTGATTTGTATCGATAGAGGCACTGATTATTGACAGGAGGGGAAAGAAGAGGGATGATTAGTATGGATAGAGTCACTGTTTATTGACTGGAGGGGAAGGATGGAGGAGTGATTAGTATGGATAGGGTCACTGGTTATTGACAGGAGGGGTAAGAAGGGGCATGATTAGTATGGGTAGCATCACTGATTATTGCCAGGAGGGGAAAGAACGGGGAGTGATTCGTGTGGATAGGGTCACTGATTGAGGACAGGAGGTGAAAGAAGGGGGATCATTAGTATGGATAGGGGCACATATTATTGACAGGAGGGTAAAGAAGAGGGAGTGATTAGTATCGATAGAGGCACTGATTATTGACATGAGGGGAAAGAACAGGGAGTGATTAATATGGATAGAGGCACTGATATTGACAGGAGAGGAAAGACGGGGAATGATTAGTATGGGGATGGTCACTGATTATTGACAGGAGGGGAAAGAAGAGGGAGTGATTAGTATGGATAGAGTCACTGATTATTGACAGGAGGTTAAAGAAGGGGGAGTGATTAGTATGGATAGAGTCACTGATTATTGAGAAGAGGGGAAAGATGGGGGAGTGATTAGTTTGGATAGAGTCACTGATTACTGACAGGAGGGGAAAGAAGGGGGATGATTAGTATGGGGAGGGGCACAGATTATTGACAGGAGGGGAAAGAAGAGGGGATGATTAGTATGGATAGGGGCACAGATTATTGACAGGAGGTGAAAGAAGGGGGATGATTAGTATGGATAGGGGCACAGATTATTGACAGGAGGGGAAAGAAGAGGGGATGATTAGTATGGATAGGGTCACTGATTATTGACAGGAGGTGAAAGAAGGGGGATGATTAGTATGGGGAGGGAAACTGATGATTGACAGGAGGGGAAAGAAGGGGATGATTAGTGTGGCTAGGGGCATAGATTATTGACAGGAGGGTAAAGAAGAGGGAGTGATTAGTATGGATAGGGTCACTGATTATTGACAGAAGGGGACAGAAGAGGGAGTGATTAGTATGGATATGGTCACTGATTATTGACAGGAGGGGACAGACGACGGAGTGATTAGTATCGATAGAGGCACTGATTATTGACAGGAGGGGAAACAAGGGGGAGTGATTAGTATGGGTAGGGTCACTGATTATTGACAGGAGGAGAAAGAAGGGGGATGATTAGTATGGATAGTGTCACTGATTATTGACAGGAGGTGAAAGATTGGGGATGATTAGTATTGATAGGGGCACATATTATTGACAGGAGGGTAAAGAAGAGGGGGTGATTAGTATCGATAGAGGCACTGATTATTGACATCAGGGGAAAGAAGGGGTAGTGATTAGTATGGATAGTGTCACTGATTATTGACAGGAGGGGAAAGAAGGGGGATGATTAGTATGGATAGGGTCACTGGTTATGGACAGGAGGGGAAAGAAGGGGGTGATTAGTATGGGTAGTCTCACTTATTATTGACAGGAGGGTAAAGAAGAGGGAGTGATTAGTATGGATAGGGGCACAGATTATTGCCAGAAGGAGAAAGAAGTGGGAGTGATTAGTATCGATAGAGGCACTGATTATTGACAGGAGGGGAAAGAAGGCAATTGATTAGTATGGATAGGGTCACTGATGATGGACAGGATGGGAAACAAGGGGGATGATTAGTATGGATAGGGTCCCTGGTTATTGACAGGAGCTGTAAGAAGGGGGAATGATTCATGTGGATAGGGTCACAGATTGAGGACAGTAGGTGAAAGAAGGGGGATGATTAGTATGGGTAGTGACACTGATTATTGTCAGGAGGGGAAAGAAGGAGGTGTCATTAGTGTGGATAGGGTCACAATTTTGGCAGGAGGGGAAAGAATGGATAGTGTCACTGATTATTGCCAGGAAGGGAAAGAACATGGAATGATTCATGTGGATAGGGTCACAGATTGAGGACAGTAGGTGAAAGAAGGGGGATGATTAGTATGGATAGGGACACTGATTATTGACAGGAGGGGAAAGAAGGGGGAGTCATTAGTGTGGATATGGTCACAGTTTTGGACAGGATGGGAAAGAAGGGGGCATGATTAGTATGTATAGAGTCACTGATTATTGACAGGAGGGGAAAGAAGGGGGAGAGATTCCTATGGATAGTGTCACTGATTATTGACAGTAGGTGAAAGAAGGGGATGATTAGTATGGATATGGTCACTGATTATGGACAGGAGGTGAAAGAAGGGGTATGATTAGTATGGTTAGGGTCACTGATTATTGACAGGAGGGGACAGACGAGGGAGTGATTAGTATCGATAGAGGCACTGATTATTGACATGAGGGGAAAGACGGGGAATGATTAGTATGGAGAGAGTCACTGATTATTGACAGGAGGGGAAAGATGGGGGAGTGATTAGTTTGGATAGAGTCACTGATTATTGACATCAGGGGAAAGAAGGAGCAAGATTAGTATGGATAGGGGCACAGATTATTGACAGGAGGAGAAAGAAGAGGAAGTCATTAGTATGGATAGTGTCACTGATTATTGACAGGAGGGGAAAGAAGGGGGATGATTAGTATGGATAGGGTCACTGGTTATGGACAGGAGGGGAAAGAAGGGGGTGATTAGTATGGGTAGTGTCACTTATTATTGACTGGAGAATAAAGAAGAGGGAGTGATTAGTATGGATAGGGGCACAGATTATTGCCAGGAGGAGAAAGAAGTGGGAGTGATTAGTATCGATAGAGGCACTGATTATTGACAGGAGGGGAAAGAAGGCAATTGATTAGTATGGATAGGGTCACTGATGATGGACAGGATGGGAAACAAGGGGGATGATTAGTATGGGGAGGGAAACTTATGATTGACAGGAGGGGAAAGAAGGGGGATTGATTCGTATCGATAGTGGCATAGATTATTGACCGGAGGGCAAAGGACGGAGTGATTTGTATCGATAGAGGCACTGATTATTGACAGGAGGGGAAAGAAGAGGGATGATTAGTATGGATAGAGTCACTGTTTATTGACTGGAGGGGAAGGATGGAGGAGTGATTAGTATGGATAGGGTCACTGGTTTTTGACAGGAGGGGTAAGAAGGGGCATGATTAGTATGGGTAGCATCACTGATTATTGCCAGGAGGGGAAAGAACGGGGAGTGATTCGTGTGGATAGGGTCACTGATTGAGGACAGGAGGTGAAAGAAGGGGGATCATTAGTATGGATAGGGGCACATATTATTGACAGGAGGGTAAAGAAGAGGGAGTGATTAGTATCGATAGAGGCACTGATTATTGACATGAGGGGAAAGAACAGGGAGTGATTAATATGGATAGAGGCACTGATATTGACAGGAGAGGAAAGACGGGGAATGATTAGTATGGGGATGGTCACTGATTATTGACAGGAGGGGAAAGAAGAGGGAGTGATTAGTATGGATAGAGTCACTGATTATTGACAGGAGGTTAAAGAAGGGGGAGTGATTAGTATGGATAGAGTCACTGATTATTGAGAAGAGGGGAAAGATGGGGGAGTGATTAGTTTGGATAGAGTCACTGATTATTGACAGGAGGGGAAAGAAGGGGGATGATTAGTATGGGGAGGGGCACAGATTATTGACAGGAGGGGAAAGAAGAGGGGATGATTAGTATGGATAGGGGCACAGATTATTGACAGGAGGTGAAAGAAGGGGGATGATTAGTATGGATAGGGGCACAGATTATTGACAGGAGGGGAAAGAAGAGGGGATGATTAGTATGGATAGGGTCACTGATTATTGACAGGAGGTGAAAGAAGGGGGATGATTAGTATGGGGAGGGAAACTGATGATTGACAGGAGGGGAAAGAAGGGGATGATTAGTGTGGCTAGGGGCATAGATTATTGACAGGAGGGTAAAGAAGAGGGAGTGATTAGTATGGATAGGGTCACTGATTATTGACAGAAGGGGACAGAAGAGGGAGTGATTAGTATGGATATGGTCACTGATTATTGACAGGAGGGGACAGACGACGGAGTGATTAGTATCGATAGAGGCATTGATTATTGACAGGAGGGGAAACAAGGGGGAGTGATTAGTATGGGTAGGGTCACTGATTATTGACAGGAGGAGAAAGAAGGGGGATGATTAGTATGGATAGTGTCACTGATTATTGACAGGAGGGGAAAGAAGGGGGATGATTAGTATGGATAGGGTCACTGGTTATGGACAGGAGGGGAAAGAAGGGGGTGATTAGTATGGGTAGTCTCACTTATTATTGACAGGAGGGTAAAGAAGAGGGAGTGATTAGTATGGATAGGGGCACAGATTATTGCCAGAAGGAGAAAGAAGTGGGAGTGATTAGTATCGATAGAGGCACTGATTATTGACAGGAGGGGAAAGAAGGCAATTGATTAGTATGGATAGGGTCACTGATGATGGACAGGATGGGAAACAAGGGGGATGATTAGTATGGATAGGGTCCCTGGTTATTGACAGGAGCTGTAAGAAGGGGGAATGATTCATGTGGATAGGGTCACAGATTGAGGACAGTAGGTGAAAGAAGGGGGATGATTAGTATGGGTAGTGACACTGATTATTGTCAGGAGGGGAAAGAAGGAGGTGTCATTAGTGTGGATAGGGTCACAATTTTGGCAGGAGGGGAAAGAATGGATAGTGTCACTGATTATTGCCAGGAAGGGAAAGAACATGGAATGATTCATGTGGATAGGGTCACAGATTGAGGACAGTAGGTGAAAGAAGGGGGATGATTAGTATGGATAGGGACACTGATTATTGACAGGAGGGGAAAGAAGGGGGAGTCATTAGTGTGGATATGGTCACAGTTTTGGACAGGATGGGAAAGAAGGGGGCATGATTAGTATGTATAGAGTCACTGATTATTGGCAGGAGGGGAAAGAAGGGGGAGAGATTCCTATGGATAGTGTCACTGATTATTGACAGTAGGTGAAAGAAGGGGATGATTAGTATGGATATGGTCACTGATTATGGACAGGAGGTGAAAGAAGGGGTATGATTAGTATGGTTAGGGTCACTGATTATTGACAGGAGGGGACAGACGAGGGAGTGATTAGTATCGATAGAGGCACTGATTATTGACATGAGGGGAAAGACGGGGAATGATTAGTATGGAGAGAGTCACTGATTATTGACAGGAGGGGAAAGATGGGGGAGTGATTAGTTTGGATAGAGTCACTGATTATTGACATCAGGGGAAAGAAGGAGCAAGATTAGTATGGATAGGGGCACAGATTATTGACAGGAGGAGAAAGAAGAGGAAGTGATTAGTATGGATAGGGTTACTCATTATTGACAGGAGCGGAAAGAAGGCGGAGTGATCAGTATGGGGAGGGTCACTGATTATGGACAGGAGGGGAAACAACGGGGATGATTAGTATGGATAGAGTCACTCATTATTGACAGCAGGGGAAAGAAGGCGGAGTGATTAGGATAGATAGTCACTGATTATTGACACGAGGGGAAACAAGGGGGATGATTAGTATGGGGAGGGAAACTGATGATTGACAGGAGGGGAAAGAAGGGGATGATTAGTATGGCTAGGGACACTGGTTATTGACAGAAGGGGAAAGAAGGCAGATGATTAGTATGGATAGGGTAATTGATTATTGAAAGGAGGTGAAAGAAGGGGGACGATTTGTATGGATAGTGTCACTGATTATTGACAGGAGGTGAAAGAAGGAGAATGGTTAGTATGGATAGGGGCACATATTATTGACAGGAGGGTAAAGAAGAGGGAGTGATTAATATCGATAGAGGCACTGATTATTGACATGAGGGGAAAGAACAGGGAGTGATTAATATGGATAGAGGCACTGATTATTGATAGGAGGGGAAAGAAGAGGGATGATTGGTATGGATGGGTTCTCAGATTACTGATTGGAGGGGAAAGACGGGGAATGATTAGTATGGGGAAGGTCACTGATTATTGACACGAGGGGAAACAAGGGGGATGATTAGTATGGGGACGGAAACTGATGATTGACAGGAGGGGAAAGAAGGGGATGATTAGTGTGGCTAGGGGCACAGATTATTGACAGGAGGAGAAAGAAGTGAGATGATTAGTATGGATAGGGACACTGATTATTGACAGGAGGGTCAAGAAGAGGGATGATTAGAATGGATAGGGTCACTGGTTATTGACAGGAGGTGTAAGAAGGGGCATGATTAGTATGGATAGGGTCACTGATTATTGACAGGAGGTGAAAGAAGGGGGATGATTAGTATGGATAGCGTCACTCATTATTGACAGCAGGGGAAAGAAGGCGGAGTGTTTAGGATAGATAGAGTCACTGATTATTGACACGAAGGGAAACAAGGGGGATGATTAGTATGGGGACGGAAACTGATGATTGACAGGAGGGGAAAGAAGGGGATAATTAGTGTGGCTAGGGGCACAGATTATTGACAGGAGGAGAAAGAAGTGAGATGATTAGTATGGATAGGGACACTGATTATTGACAGGAGGGTCAAGAAGAGGGATGATTAGAATGGATAGGGTCACTGGTTATTGACAGGAGGGGTAAGAAGGGGCATGATTAGTATGGATAGGGTCACTGATTATTGACAGGAGGTGAAAGAAGGGGGATGATTAGTATGGGGAGGGAAACTGATGATTGACAGGAGGGGAAAGAAGGGGATGATTAGTGTGGCTAGGGGCATAGATTATTGACAGGAGGGTAAAGAAGAGGGAGTGATTAGTATGGATAGGGTCACTGATTATTGACAGAAGGGAACAGAAGACGGAGTGATTAGTATGGATATGGTGACTGATTATTGTCAGGAGGGGACAGAAGAGGATTGATTAGTATTGATAGAGGCACTGATTATTGCCAGGAGGGGAAAGAAGGGGTATGATTAGTATGGATAGGGTCACTGATTATTGACAGGAGGGGACAGACGACGGAGTGATTAGTATCGATAGAGGCACTGATTATTGACAGGAGGGGAAACAAGGGGGAGTGATTAGTATGGGTAGGGTCACTGATTATTGACAGGAGGAGAAAGAAGGGGGATGATTAGTATGGATAGTGTCACTGATTATTGACAGGAGGTGAAAGATTGGGGATGATTAGTATGGATAGGGGCACATATTATTGACAGGAGGGTAAAGAAGAGGGGGTGATTAGTATCGATAGAGGCACTGATTATTGACATCAGGGGAAAGAAGGGGCAGTGATTAGTATGGATAGTGTCACTGATTATTGACAGGAGGGGAAAGAAGGGGGATGATTAGTATGGATAGGGTCACTGGTTATGGACAGGAGGGGAAAGAAGGGGGTGATTAGTATGGGTAGTCTCACTTATTATTGACAGGAGGGTAAAGAAGAGGGAGTGATTAGTATGGATAGGGGCACAGATTATTGCCAGAAGGAGAAAGAAGTGGGAGTGATTAGTATCGATAGAGGCACTGATTATTGACAGGAGGGGAAAGAAGGCAATTGATTAGTATGGATAGGGTCACTGATGATGGACAGGATGGGAAACAAGGGGGATGATTAGTATGGATAGGGTCCCTGGTTATTGACAGGAGCTGTAAGAAGGGGGAATGATTCATGTGGATAGGGTCACAGATTGAGGACAGTAGGTGAAAGAAGGGGGATGATTAGTATGGGTAGTGACACTGATTATTGTCAGGAGGGGAAAGAAGGAGGTGTCATTAGTGTGGATAGGGTCACAATTTTGGCAGGAGGGGAAAGAATGGATAGTGTCACTGATTATTGCCAGGAAGGGAAAGAACATGGAATGATTCATGTGGATAGGGTCACAGATTGAGGACAGTAGGTGAAAGAAGGGGGATGATTAGTATGGATAGGGACACTGATTATTGACAGGAGGGGAAAGAAGGGGGAGTCATTAGTGTGGATATGGTCACAGTTTTGGACAGGATGGGAAAGAAGGGGGCATGATTAGTATGTATAGAGTCACTGATTATTGGCAGGAGGGAAAAGAAGGGGGAGAGATTCCTATGGATAGTGTCACTGATTATTGACAGTAGGTGAAAGAAGGGGATGATTAGTATGGATATGGTCACTGATTATGGACAGGAGGTGAAAGAAGGGGTATGATTAGTATGGTTAGGGTCACTGATTATTGACAGGAGGGGACAGACGAGGGAGTGATTAGTATCGATAGAGGCACTGATTATTGACATGAGGGGAAAGACGGGGAATGATTAGTATGGAGAGAGTCACTGATTATTGACAGGAGGGGAAAGATGGGGGAGTGATTAGTTTGGATAGAGTCACTGATTATTGACATCAGGGGAAAGAAGGAGCAAGATTAGTATGGATAGGGGCACAGATTATTGACAGGAGGAGAAAGAAGAGGAAGTGATTAGTATGGATAGGGTTACTCATTATTGACAGGAGCGGAAAGAAGGCGGAGTGATCAGTATGGGGAGGGTCACTGATTATGGACAGGAGGGGAAACAACGGGGATGATTAGTATGGATAGAGTCACTCATTATTGACAGCAGGGGAAAGAAGGCGGAGTGATTAGGATAGATAGAGTCACTGATTATTGACACGAGGGGAAACAAGGGGGATGATTAGTATGGGGAGGGAAACTGATGATTGACAGGAGGGGAAAGAAGGGGATGATTAGTATGGCTAGGGACACTGGTTATTGACAGAAGGGGAAAGAAGGCAGATGATTAGTATGGATAGGGTAATTGATTATTGAAAGGAGGTGAAAGAAGGGGGACGATTTGTATGGATAGTGTCACTGATTATTGACAGGAGGTGAAAGAAGGAGAATGGTTAGTATGGATAGGGGCACATATTATTGACAGGAGGGTAAAGAAGAGGGAGTGATTAATATCGATAGAGGCACTGATTATTGACATGAGGGGAAAGAACAGGGAGTGATTAATATGGATAGAGGCACTGATTATTGATAGGAGGGGAAAGAAGAGGGATGATTGGTATGGATGGGTTCTCAGATTACTGATTGGAGGGGAAAGACGGGGAATGATTAGTATGGGGAAGGTCACTGATTATTGACACGAGGGGAAACAAGGGGGATGATTAGTATGGGGACGGAAACTGATGATTGACAGGAGGGGAAAGAAGGGGATGATTAGTGTGGCTAGGGGCACAGATTATTGACAGGAGGAGAAAGAAGTGAGATGATTAGTATGGATAGGGACACTGATTATTGACAGGAGGGTCAAGAAGAGGGATGATTAGAATGGATAGGGTCACTGGTTATTGACAGGAGGTGTAAGAAGGGGCATGATTAGTATGGATAGGGTCACTGATTATTGACAGGAGGTGAAAGAAGGGGGATGATTAGTATGGATAGCGTCACTCATTATTGACAGCAGGGGAAAGAAGGCGGAGTGATTAGGATAGATAGAGTCACTGATTATTGACACGAGGGGAAACAAGTGGGATGATTAGTATGGGGACGGAAACTGATGATTGACAGGAGGGGAAAGAAGGGGATAATTAGTGTGGCTAGGGGCACAGATTATTGACAGGAGGAGAAAGAAGTGAGATGATTAGTATGGATAGGGACACTGATTATTGAGAGGAGGGTCAAGAAGAGGGATGATTAGAATGGATAGGGTCACTGGTTATTGACAGGAGGGGTAAGAAGGGGCATGATTAGTATGGATAGGGTCACTGATTATTGACAGGAGGTGAAAGAAGGGGGATGATTAGTATGGGGAGGGAAACTGATGATTGACAGGAGGGGAAAGAAGGGGATGATTAGTGTGGCTAGGGGCATAGATTATTGACAGGAGGGTAAAGAAGAGGGAGTGATTAGTATGGATAGGGTCACTGATTATTGACAGAAGGGGACAGAAGAGGGAGTGATTAGTATTGATAGAGACATTGAATATTGACAGGAGGGGAAAGAATGGGTAGTGATTAGTATGGATAGTGTCACTGATTATTGACAGGAGGGGAAAGAAGGGGGATGATTAGTATGGATAGGGTCACTGGTTATGGACAGGAGGGGAAAGAAGGGGGTGATTAGTATGGGTAGTGTCACTTATTATTGACAGGAGGGTAAAGAAGAGGGAGTGTTTAGTATGGATAGGGGCACAGATTATTGCCAGGAGGAGAAAGAAGTGGGAGTGATTAGTATCGATAGAGGCACTGATTATTGACAGGAGGGGAAAGAAGGCAATTGATTAGTATGGATATGGTCACTGATGATGGACGGGATGGGAAACAAGGGGGATGATTAGTATGGGGAGGGAAACATGATTGACAGGAGGGGAAAGAAGGGGGATTGATTAGTATCGATAGTGGCATAGATTATTGACTGGAGGGCAAAGGACAGGGAGTGATTTGTATCGATAGAGGCACTGATTATTGACAGGAGGTGAAAGAAGAGGGATGATTAGTATGGATAGGGACACTGATTATTGACAGGAGGGGAAAGAAGAGGGATGATTAGTATGGGGAGGGTCACTGATTATTGACAGGAGGGGAAAGAAGGCAATTGATTAGTATGGATAGGGTCACTGATGATGGACAGGATGGGAAACAAGGGGGATGATTAGTATGGGGAGGGAAACTTATGATTGACAGGAGGGGAAAGAAGGGGGATTGATTAGTATCGATAGTGGCATAGATTATTGACTGGAGGGCAAAGGACAGGGAGTGATTTGTATCGATAGAGGCACTGATTATTGACAGGAGGTGAAAGAAGAGGGATGATTAGTATGGATAGGGTCACTGATTATTGACAGGAGGGGAAACAATGGGGATGATTAGTATGGATAGGGTCACTGATTATTGACACGAGGGGAAAGAAGGGGGATGATTAGTATGGATAGTGTCAATGAATATTCACAGGAGGTGAAAGAAGGGGGATGATTAGTATGGATAGGGGCACAGATTATTGACAGGAGGGGAAAGAAGACGGAGTGATTAGTATGGATATGGTGACTGATTATTGTCAGGAGGGGACAGAAGAGGAGTGATTAGTATCGATTGAGGCACTGATTATTGCCAGGAGGGGAAAGAAGGGGTATGATTAGTCAGGATAGGGTCACTGATTATTGCCAGGAGGGGAAAGAAGGGGGAGTGATTAGTATGGGTAGGGTCACTGATTATTGACAGGAGGGGAAACAATGGGGATGATTAGTATGGATAGGGTCACTGATTATTGACACGAGGGGAAAGAAGGGGGATGATTAGTATGGATAGTGTCAATGAATATTCACAGGAGGTGAAAGAAGGGGGATGATTAGTATGGATAGGGGCACAGATTATTGACAGGAGGGGAAAGAAGACGGAGTGATTAGTATGGATAGGGTCACTGATTATTGACAGGAGGGGACAGACGACGGAGTGATTAGTATCGATAGAGGCACTGATTATTGACAGGAGGTGAAAGAAGGGGGATGATTAGTCAGGATAGGGTCACTGATTATTGCCAGGAGGGGAAAGAAGGGGGAGTGATTAGCATGGGTAGGGTCACTGATTATTGACAGGAGGAGAAAGAAGAGGGATGATTAGTATGGATAGTGTCACTGATTATTGACAGGAAGTGAAAGAAGGGGGATGATTAGTATGGATAGGGGCACATATTTTTGACTGGAGGGTAAAGAAGGGGGATGATTAGTATGGATAGTGTCACTGATTATTGACAGGAGGTGAAAGAAGGGGGATGATTAGTATGGATAGGGGCACATATTATTGACTGGAGGGTAAAGAAGAGGGAGTGATTAATTTCGATAGAGGCACTGATTATTGACATGAGGGGAAGGAAGGGGGAGTGATTAGTATGGATAGTGTCACTGATTATTGACAGGAGGTGAAAGAAGGGGGATGATTAGTATGGATATGGTCACTGATTATTGACAGGAGGTGAAAGAAGGGGGACGATTAGTATGGATAGGGTCACTGATTATTGACAGGAGGTGAAAGAAGGGGGACGATTAGTATGGATAGGGTCACTGATGATGGACAGGATGGGAAACAAGGGGGATGATTAGTAATGGGAGGGAAACTTATGATTGACAGGAGGGAAAAGAAGGGGGATTGATTAGTATCGATAGTGGCATAGATTATTGACTGGAGGGCAAAGGTCAGGGAGTGATTTGTATCGATAGAGGCACTGATTATTGACAGGAGGTGAAAGAAGAGGGATGATTAGTATGGATAGGGTCCCTGGTTATTCACAGGAGGGGTAAGAAGGGGGAATGATTCATGTGGATAGGGTCACAGATTGAGGACAGTAGGTGAAAGAAGGGGGATGATTAGTATGGGTAGTGACACTGATTATTGTCAGGAGGGGAAAGAAGGGGGAGTCATTAGTGTGGATATGGTCACAGTTTTGGACAGGAGGGGAAAGAAGGGGGCATGATTAGTATGTATAGAGTCACTGATTATTGACAGGAGGGGAAAGAAGGGGGAGAGATTCCTATGGATAGTGTCACGGATTATTGACCGGAGGTGAAAGAAGGGGATGATTAGTATGGATATGGTCACTGATTATGGACAGGAGGTGAAAGAAGGAGTATGACTAGTATGGTTAGGGTCACTGATTATTGACAGGAGGGGACAGACGAGGGAGTGATTAGTATCGATAGAGGCACTGATTATTGACATGAGGGGAAAGACGGGGAATGATTAGTATGGGGAAGGTCACTGATTATTGACAGGAGGGGAAAGAAGAGGGAGTGATTAGTATGGAGAGAGTCACTGATTATTGACAGGAGGGGAAAGATGGGGGAGTGATTAGTGTGGATAGAGTCACTGATTATTGACATCAGGGGAAAGAAGGAGCAAGATTAGTATGGATAGGGGCACAGATTATTGACAGGAGGAGAAAGAAGAGGAAGTGATTAGTATGGATAGAGTTACTCATTATTGACAGGAGCGGAAAGAAGGCGGAGTGATCAGTATGGGGAGGGTCACTGATTATGGACAGGAGGGGAAACAACGGGGATGATTAGTATGGATAGGGTCACTCATTATTGACAGGAGGGGAAAGAAGGCGGAGTGATTAGGATAGATAGAGTCACTGATTATTGACACGAGGGGAAACAAGGGGGATGATTAGTATGGGGAGGGAAACTGATGATTGACAGGAGGGGAAAGAAGGGGATGATTAGTATGGCTAGGGACACTGGTTATTGACAGAAGGGGAAAGAAGGCAGATGATTAGTATGGATTGGGTAATTGATTATTGAAAGGAGGTGAAAGAAGGGGGACGATTTGTATGGATAGTGTCACTGATTATTGACAGGAGGTGAAAGAAGGAGAATGGTTAGTATGGATAGGGGCACATATTATTGACAGGAGGGTAAAGAAGAGGGAGTGATTAATATCGAGTGAGGCACTGATTATTGACATGAGTTAAAAGAAGGGGCATGATTAGTATGGATAGGGTCAATGATTATGGACAGGAGGTGAAAGAAGGGGGATCATTAGTATGGATAGGGGCACATATTATTGACAGGAGGGTAAAGAAGAGGGAGTGATTAGTATCGATAGAGGCACTGATTATTGACATGAGGGGAAAGAACAGGGAGTGATTAATATGGATAGAGGCACTGATTATTGATAGGAGGGGAAAGAAGGGGGATGATTGGTATGGATGGGTTCTCAGATTACTGATTGGAGGGGAGAGACGGGGAATGATTAGTATGGGGAAGGTCACTGATTATTGACATGAGGGGAAACAAGGGGGATGATTAGTATGGGGAGGGAAACTGATGATTGACAGGAGGGGAAAGAAGGGGATGATTAGTGTGGCTAGGGGCATAGATTATTGACATCAGGGGAAAGAAGGAGCAAGATTAGTATGGATAGGGGCACAGATTATTGACAGGAGGAAAAAGAAGAGGAAGTGATTAGTATGGATAGGGTTACTCATTATTGACAGGAGCGGAAAGAAGGCGGAGTGATCAGTATGGGGAGGGTCACTGATTATGGACAGGAGGGGACAGAAGAGGGAGTGATTAGTATCGATAGGGGCACAGATTATTGACAGGAGGGGAAAGAAGAGGGGATGATTTGTATGGATAGGGGCACAGATTATTGACAGGAGGGGAAAGAAGAGGATTGATTAGTATTGATAGAGGCACTGATTATTGCCAGGAGGGGAAAGAAGGGGTATGATTAGTATGGATAGTGTCACTGATTATTGACAGGAGGTGAAAGAAGGGGGATGATTAGTATGGGTAGGGTCACTGATTATTGACAGGAGGTGAAAGAAGGGGGACGATTAGTATGGATAGGGTCACTGATTATTGACAGGAGGTGAAAGAAGGGGGATGATTAGTATGGATAGGGGCACATATTATTGACAGGAGGGTAAAGAAGAGGGGGTGATTAGTATCGATAGAGGCACTGATTATTGACATCAGGGGAAAGAAGGGGTAGTGATTAGTATGGATAGTGTCACTGATTATTGACAGGAGGGGAAAGAAGGGGGATGATTAGTATGGATAGGGTCACTGGTTATGGACAGGAGGGGAAAGAAGGGGGTGATTAGTATGGGTAGTGTCACTTATTATTGACAGGAGGGTAAAGAAGAGGGAGTGATTAGTATGGATAGGGGCACAGATTATTGCCAGAAGGAGAAAGAAGTGGGAGTGATTAGTATCGATAGAGGCACTGATTATTGACAGGAGGGGAAAGAAGGCAATTGATTAGTATGGATAGGGTCACTGATGATGGACAAGATGGGAAACAAGGGGGATGATTAGTATGGATAGGGTCCCTGGTTATTGACAGGAGCTGTAAGAAGGGGGAATGATTCATGTGGATAGGGTCACAGATTGAGGACAGTAGGTGAAAGAAGGGGGATGATTAGTATGGGTAGTGACACTGATTATTGTCAGGAGGGGAAAGAAGGAGGTGTCATTAGTGTGGATAGGGTCACAATTTTGGCAGGAGGGGAAAGAATGGATAGTGTCACTGATTATTGCCAGGAAGGGAAAGAACATGGAATGATTCATGTGGATAGGGTCACAGATTGAGGACAGTAGGTGAAAGAAGGGGAATGATTAGTATGGATAGGGACACTGATTATTGACAGGAGGGGAAAGAAGGGGGAGTCATTAGTGTGGATATGGTCACAGTTTTGGACAGGATGGGAAAGAAGGGGGCATGATTAGTATGTATAGAGTCACTGATTATTGACAGGAGGGGAAAGAAGGGGGAGTCATTAGTGTGGATATGGTCACAGTTTTGGACAGGATGGGAAAGGAGGGGGCATGATTAGTATGTATAGAGTGACTGATTATTGACAGGAGGGGAAAGAAGGGGGAGAGATTCCTATGGATAGTGTCACTGATTATTGACAGGAGGTGAAAGAAGGGGATGATTAGTATGGATATGGTCACTGATTATGGACAGGAGGTGAAAGAAGGGGTATGATTAGTATGGTTAGGGTCACTGATTATTGACAGGAGGGGACAGACGAGGGAGTGATTAGTATCGATAGAGGCACTGATTATTGACATGAGGGGAAAGACGGGGAATGATTAGTATGGGGAAGGTCACTGATTATTGACAGGAGGGGAAAGACGGGGAATGATTAGTATGGAGAGAGTCACTGATTATTGACAGGAGGGGAAAGATGGGGGAGTGATTAGTTTGGATAGAGTCACTGATTATTGACATCAGGGGAAAGAAGGAGCAAGATTAGTATGGATAGGGGCACAGATTATTGACAGGAGGAGAAAGAAGAGGAAGTGATTAGTATGGATAGGGTTACTCATTATTGACAGGAGCGGAAAGAAGGCGGAGTGATCAGTATGGGGAGGGTCACTGATTATGGACAGGAGGGTCAAGAAGAGGGATGATTAGAATGGATAGTGTCACTGGTTATTGACAGGAGGTGAAAGAAGGGGGATGATTAGTATGGATAGCGTCACTCATTATTGACAGCAGGGGAAAGAAGGCGGAGTGATTAGGATAGATAGAGTCACTGATTATTGACACGAGGGGAAACAAGGGGGATGATTAGTATGGGGACGGAAACTGATGATTGACAGGAGGGGAAAGAAGGGGATAATTAGTGTGGCTAGGGGCACAGATTATTGACAGGAGGAGAAAGAAGTGAGATGATTAGTATGGATAGGGACACTGATTATTGACAGGAGGGTCAAGAAGAGGGATGATTAGAATGGATAGGGTCACTGGTTATTGACAGGAGGGGTAAGAAGGGGGAATGATTCATGTGGATAGGGTCACAGATTGAGGACAGTAGGTGAAAGAAGGGGGATGATTAGTATGGGTAGTGACACTGATTATTGTCAGGAGGGGAAAGAAGGAGGTGTCATTAGTGTGGATAGGGTCACAATTTTGGCAGGAGGGGAAAGAATGGATAGTGTCACTGATTATTGCCAGGAAGGGAAAGAACATGGAATGATTCATGTGGATAGGGTCACAGATTGAGGACAGTAGGTGAAAGAAGGGGGATGATTAGTATGGATAGGGACACTGATTATTGACAGGAGGGGAAAGAAGGGGGAGTCATTAGTGTGGATATGGTCACAGTTTTGGACAGGATGGGAAAGAAGGGGGCATGATTAGTATGTATAGAGTCACTGATTATTGGCAGGAGGGGAAAGAAGGGGGAGAGATTCCTATGGATAGTGTCACTGATTATTGACAGTAGGTGAAAGAAGGGGATGATTAGTATGGATATGGTCACTGATTATGGACAGGAGGTGAAAGAAGGGGTATGATTAGTATGGTTAGGGTCACTGATTATTGACAGGAGGGGACAGACGAGGGAGTGATTAGTATCGATAGAGGCACTGATTATTGACATGAGGGGAAAGACGGGGAATGATTAGTATGGAGAGAGTCACTGATTATTGACAGGAGGGGAAAGATGGGGGAGTGATTAATTTGGATAGAGTCACTGATTATTGACATCAGGGGAAAGAAGGAGCAAGATTAGTATGGATAGGGGCACAGATTATTGACAGGAGGAGAAAGAAGAGGAAGTGATTAGTATGGATAGGGTTACTCATTATTGACAGGAGCGGAAAGAAGGCGGAGTGATCAGTATGGGGAGGGTCACTGATTATGGACAGGAGGGGAAACAACGGGGATGATTAGTATGGATAGAGTCACTCATTATTGACAGCAGGGGAAAGAAGGCGGAGTGATTAGGATAGATAGAGTCACTGATTATTGACACGAGGGGAAACAAGGGGGATGATTAGTATGGGGAGGGAAACTGATGATTGACAGGAGGGGAAAGAAGGGGATGATTAGTATGGCTAGGGACACTGGTTATTGACAGAAGGGGAAAGAAGGCAGATGATTAGTATGGATAGGGTAATTGATTATTGAAAGGAGGTGAAAGAAGGGGGACGATTTGTATGGATAGTGTCACTGATTATTGACAGGAGGTGAAAGAAGGAGAATGGTTAGTATGGATAGGGGCACATATTATTGACAGGAGGGTAAAGAAGAGGGAGTGATTAATATCGATAGAGGCACTGATTATTGACATGAGGGGAAAGAACAGGGAGTGATTAATATGGATAGAGGCACTGATTATTGATAGGAGGGGAAAGAAGAGGGATGATTGGTATGGATGGGTTCTCAGATTACTGATTGGAGGGGAAAGACGGGGAATGATTAGTATGGGGAAGGTCACTGATTATTGACACGAGGGGAAACAAGGGGGATGATTAGTATGGGGACGGAAACTGATGATTGACAGGAGGGGAAAGAAGGGGATAATTAGTGTGGCTAGGGGCACAGATTATTGACAGGAGGAGAAAGAAGTGAGATGATTAGTATGGATAGGGACACTGATTATTGAGAGGAGGGTCAAGAAGAGGGATGATTAGAATGGATAGGGTCACTGGTTATTGACAGGAGGGGTAAGAAGGGGCATGATTAGTATGGATAGGGTCACTGATTATTGACAGGAGGTGAAAGAAGGGGGATGATTAGTATGGGGAGGGAAACTGATGATTGACAGGAGGGGAAAGAAGGGGATGATTAGTGTGGCTAGGGGCATAGATTATTGACAGGAGGGTAAAGAAGAGGGAGTGATTAGTATTGATAGAGACATTGAATATTGACAGGAGGGGAAAGAATGGGTAGTGATTAGTATGGATAGTGTCACTGATTATTGACAGGAGGGGAAAGAAGGGGGATGATTAGTATGGATAGGGTCACTGGTTATGGACAGGAGGGGAAAGAAGGGGGTGATTAGTATGGGTAGTGTCACTTATTATTGACAGGAGGGTAAAGAAGAGGGAGTGTTTAGTATGGATAGGGGCACAGATTATTGCCAGGAGGAGAAAGAAGTGGGAGTGATTAGTATCGATAGAGGCACTGATTATTGACAGGAGGGGAAAGAAGGCAATTGATTAGTATGGATACGGTCACTGATGATGGACAGGATGGGAAACAAGGGGGATGATTAGTATGGGGAGGGAAACATGATTGACAGGAGGGGAAAGAAGGGGGATTGATTAGTATCGATAGTGGCATAGATTATTGACTGGAGGGCAAAGGACAGGGAGTGATTTGTATCGATAGAGGCACTGATTATTGACAGGAGGTGAAAGAAGAGGGATGATTAGTATGGATAGGGACACTGATTATTGACAGGAGGGGAAAGAAGAGGGATGATTAGTATGGGGAGGGTCACTGATTATTGACAGGAGGGGAAAGAAGGCAATTGATTAGTATGGATAGGGTCACTGATGATGGACAGGATGGGAAACAAGGGGGATGATTAGTATGGGGAGGGAAACTTATGATTGACAGGAGGGGAAAGAAGGGGGATTGATTAGTATCGATAGTGGCATAGATTATTGACTGGAGGGCAAAGGACAGGGAGTGATTTGTATCGATAGAGGCACTGATTATTGACAGGAGGTGAAAGAAGAGGGATGATTAGTATGGATAGGGTCACTGATTATTGACAGGAGGGGAAACAATGGGGATGATTAGTATGGATAGGGTCACTGATTATTGACACGAGGGGAAAGAAGGGGGATGATTAGTATGGATAGTGTCAATGAATATTCACAGGAGGTGAAAGAAGGGGGATGATTAGTATGGATAGGGGCACAGATTATTGACAGGAGGGGAAAGAAGACGGAGTGATTAGTATGGATATGGTGACTGATTATTGTCAGGAGGGGACAGAAGAGGAGTGATTAGTATCGATTGAGGCACTGATTATTGCCAGGAGGGGAAAGAAGGGGTATGATTAGTCAGGATAGGGTCACTGATTATTGCCAGGAGGGGAAAGAAGGGGGAGTGATTAGTATGGGTAGGGTCACTGATTATTGACAGGAGGGGAAACAATGGGGATGATTAGTATGGATAGGGTCACTGATTATTGACACGAGGGGAAAGAAGGGGGATGATTAGTATGGATAGTGTCAATGAATATTCACAGGAGGTGAAAGAAGGGGGATGATTAGTATGGATAGGGGCACAGATTATTGACAGGAGGGGAAAGAAGACGGAGTGATTAGTATGGATAGGGTCACTGATTATTGACAGGAGGGGACAGACGACGGAGTGATTAGTATCGATAGAGGCACTGATTATTGACAGGAGGTGAAAGAAGGGGGATGATTAGTATGGATAGGGTCACTGATTATTGCCAGGAGGGGAAAGAAGGGGGAGTGATTAGCATGGGTAGGGTCACTGATTATTGACAGGAGGAGAAAGAAGAGGGATGATTAGTATGGATAGTGTCACTGATTATTGACAGGAAGTGAAAGAAGGGGGATGATTAGTATGGATAGGGGCACATATTTTTGACTGGAGGGTAAAGAAGGGGGATGATTAGTATGGATAGTGTCACTGATTATTGACAGGAGGTGAAAGAAGGGGGATGATTAGTATGGATAGGGGCACATATTATTGACTGGAGGGTAAAGAAGAGGGAGTGATTAATTTCGATAGAGGCACTGATTATTGACATGAGGGGAAGGAAGGGGGAGTGATTAGTATGGATAGTGTCACTGATTATTGACAGGAGGTGAAAGAAGGGGGATGATTAGTATGGATATGGTCACTGATTATTGACAGGAGGTGAAAGAAGGGGGACGATTAGTATGGATAGGGTCACTGATTATTGCCAGAAGGAGAAAGAAGTGGTAGTGATTAGTATCGATAGAGGCACTGATTATTGACAGGAGGGGAAAGAAGGCAATTGATTAGTATGGATAGGGTCACTGATGATGGACAGGATGGGAAACAAGGGGGATGATTAGTAATGGGAGGGAAACTTATGATTGACAGGAGGGAAAAGAAGGGGGATTGATTAGTATCGATAGTGGCATAGATTATTGACTGGAGGGCAAAGGTCAGGGAGTGATTTGTATCGATAGAGGCACTGATTATTGACAGGAGGTGAAAGAAGAGGGATGATTAGTATGGATAGGGTCCCTGGTTATTCACAGGAGGGGTAAGAAGGGGGAATGATTCATGTGGATAGGGTCACAGATTGAGGACAGTAGGTGAAAGAAGGGGGATGATTAGTATGGGTAGTGACACTGATTATTGTCAGGAGGGGAAAGAAGGGGGAGTCATTAGTGTGGATATGGTCACAGTTTTGGACAGGAGGGGAAAGAAGGGGGCATGATTAGTATGTATAGAGTCACTGATTATTGACAGGAGGGGAAAGAAGGGGGAGAGATTCCTATGGATAGTGTCACGGATTATTGACCGGAGGTGAAAGAAGGGGATGATTAGTATGGATATGGTCACTGATTATGGACAGGAGGTGAAAGAAGGAGTATGACTAGTATGGTTAGGGTCACTGATTATTGACAGGAGGGGACAGACGAGGGAGTGATTAGTATCGATAGAGGCACTGATTATTGACATGAGGGGAAAGACGGGGAATGATTAGTATGGGGAAGGTCACTGATTATTGACAGGAGGGGAAAGAAGAGGGAGTGATTAGTATGGAGAGAGTCACTGATTATTGACAGGAGGGGAAAGATGGGGGAGTGATTAGTGTGGATAGAGTCACTGATTATTGACATCAGGGGAAAGAAGGAGCAAGATTAGTATGGATAGGGGCACAGATTATTGACAGGAGGAGAAAGAAGAGGAAGTGATTAGTATGGATAGAGTTACTCATTATTGACAGGAGCGGAAAGAAGGCGGAGTGATCAGTATGGGGAGGGTCACTGATTATGGACAGGAGGGGAAACAACGGGGATGATTAGTATGGATAGGGTCACTCATTATTGACAGGAGGGGAAAGAAGGCGGAGTGATTAGGATAGATAGAGTCACTGATTATTGACACGAGGGGAAACAAGGGGGATGATTAGTATGGGGAGGGAAACTGATGATTGACAGGAGGGGAAAGAAGGGGATGATTAGTATGGCTAGGGACACTGGTTATTGACAGAAGGGGAAAGAAGGCAGATGATTAGTATGGATTGGGTAATTGATTATTGAAAGGAGGTGAAAGAAGGGGGACGATTTGTATGGATAGTGTCACTGATTATTGACAGGAGGTGAAAGAAGGAGAATGGTTAGTATGGATAGGGGCACATATTATTGACAGGAGGGTAAAGAAGAGGGAGTGATTAATATCGAGTGAGGCACTGATTATTGACATGAGTTAAAAGAAGGGGCATGATTAGTATGGATAGGGTCAATGATTATGGACAGGAGGTGAAAGAAGGGGGATCATTAGTATGGATAGGGGCACATATTATTGACAGGAGGGTAAAGAAGAGGGAGTGATTAGTATCGATAGAGGCACTGATTATTGACATGAGGGGAAAGAACAGGGAGTGATTAATATGGATAGAGGCACTGATTATTGATAGGAGGGGAAAGAAGGGGGATGATTGGTATGGATGGGTTCTCAGATTACTGATTGGAGGGGAGAGACGGGGAATGATTAGTATGGGGAAGGTCACTGATTATTGACATGAGGGGAAACAAGGGGGATGATTAGTATGGGGAGGGAAACTGATGATTGACAGGAGGGGAAAGAAGGGGATGATTACTGTGGCTAGGGGCATAGATTATTGACATCAGGGGAAAGAAGGAGCAAGATTAGTATGGATAGGGGCACAGATTATTGACAGGAAAAAGAAGAGGAAGTGATTAGTATGGATAGGGTTACTCATTATTGACAGGAGCGGAAAGAAGGCGGAGTGATCAGTATGGGGAGGGTCACTGATTATGGACAGGAGGGGACAGAAGAGGGAGTGATTAGTATCGATAGGGGCACAGATTATTGACAGGAGGGGAAAGAAGAGGGGATGATTTGTATGGATAGGGGCACAGATTATTGACAGGAGGGGAAAGAAGAGGATTGATTAGTATTGATAGAGGCACTGATTATTGCCAGGAGGGGAAAGAAGGGGTATGATTAGTATGGATAGTGTCACTGATTATTGACAGGAGGTGAAAGAAGGGGGACGATTAGTATGGATAGGGTCACTGATTATTGACAGGAGGTGAAAGAAGGGGGATGATTAGTATGGATAGGGGCACATATTATTGACAGGAGGGTAAAGAAGAGGGGGTGATTAGTATCGATAGAGGCACTGATTATTGACATCAGGGGAAAGAAGGGGTAGTGATTAGTATGGATAGTGTCACTGATTATTGACAGGAGGGGAAAGAAGGGGGATGATTAGTATGGATAGGGTCACTGGTTATGGACAGGAGGGGAAAGAAGGGGGTGATTAGTATGGGTAGTGTCACTTATTATTGACAGGAGGGTAAAGAAGAGGGAGTGATTAGTATGGATAGGGGCACAGATTATTGCCAGAAGGAGAAAGAAGTGGGAGTGATTAGTATCGATAGAGGCACTGATTATTGACAGGAGGGGAAAGAAGGCAATTGATTAGTATGGATAGGGTCACTGATGATGGACAGGATGGGAAACAAGGGGGATGATTAGTATGGATAGGGTCCCTGGTTATTGACAGGAGCTGTAAGAAGGGGGAATGATTCATGTGGATAGGGTCACAGATTGAGGACAGTAGGTGAAAGAAGGGGGATGATTAGTATGGGTAGTGACACTGATTATTGTCAGGAGGGGAAAGAAGGAGGTGTCATTAGTGTGGATAGGGTCACAATTTTGGCAGGAGGGGAAAGAATGGATAGTGTCACTGATTATTGCCAGGAAGGGAAAGAACATGGAATGATTCATGTGGATAGGGTCACAGATTGAGGACAGTAGGTGAAAGAAGGGGAATGATTAGTATGGATAGGGACACTGATTATTGACAGGAGGGGAAAGAAGGGGGAGTCATTAGTGTGGATATGGTCACAGTTTTGGACAGGATGGGAAAGAAGGGGGCATGATTAGTATGTATAGAGTCACTGATTATTGACAGGAGGGGAAAGAAGGGGGAGTCATTAGTGTGGATATGGTCACAGTTTTGGACAGGATGGGAAAGAAGGGGGCATGATTAGTATGTATAGAGTGACTGATTATTGACAGGAGGGGAAAGAAGGGGGAGAGATTCCTATGGATAGTGTCACTGATTATTGACAGGAGGTGAAAGAAGGGGATGATTAGTATGGATATGGTCACTGATTATGGACAGGAGGTGAAAGAAGGGGTATGATTAGTATGGTTAGGGTCACTGATTATTGACAGGAGGGGACAGACGAGGGAGTGATTAGTATCGATAGAGGCACTGATTATTGACATGAGGGGAAAGACGGGGAATGATTAGTATGGGGAAGGTCACTGATTATTGACAGGAGGGGAAAGACGGGGAATGATTAGTATGGAGAGAGTCACTGATTATTGACAGGAGGGGAATGATGGGGGAGTGATTAGTTTGGATAGAGTCACTGATTATTGACATCAGGGGAAAGAAGGAGCAAGATTAGTATGGATAGGGGCACAGATTATTGACAGGAGGAGAAAGAAGAGGAAGTGATTAGTATGGATAGGGTTACTCATTATTGACAGGAGCGGAAAGAAGGCGGAGTGATCAGTATGGGGAGGGTCACTGATTATGGACAGGAGGGTCAAGAAGAGGGATGATTAGAATGGATAGTGTCACTGGTTATTGACAGGAGGTGAAAGAAGGGGGATGATTAGTATGGATAGCGTCACTCATTATTGACAGCAGGGGAAAGAAGGCGGAGTGATTAGGATAGATAGAGTCACTGATTATTGACACGAGGGGAAACAAGGGGGATGATTAGTATGGGGACGGAAACTGATGATTGACAGGAGGGGAAAGAAGGGGATAATTTGTGTGGCTAGGGGCACAGATTATTGACAGGAGGAGAAAGAAGTGAGATGATTAGTATGGATAGGGACACTGATTATTGACAGGAGGGTCAAGAAGAGGGATGATTAGAATGGATAGGGTCACTGGTTATTGACAGGAGGGGTAAGAAGGGACATGATTAGTATGGATAGGGTCACTGATTATTGACAGGAGGTGAAAGAAGGGGGATGATTAGTATGGGGAGGGAAACTGATGATTGACAGGAGTGGAAAGAAGGGGATGATTAGTGTGGCTAGGGGCATAGATTATTGACAGGAGGGTAAAGAAGAGGGAGTGATTAGTATCGATAGAGACATTGAATATTGACAGGAGGGGAAAGAAGGGGTAGTGATTAGTATGGATAGTGTCACTGATTATTGACAGGAGGGGAAATAAGGGGGATGATTAGTATGGATAGGGTCACTGGTTATGGACAGGAGGGGAAAGAAGGGGGTGATTAGTATGGGTAGTGTCACTTATTATTGACAGGAGGGTAAAGAAGAGGGAGTGTTTAGTATGGATAGGGGCACAGATTATTGCCAGGAGGAGAAAGAAGTGGGAGTGATTAGGATAGATAGAGTCACTGATTATTGACACGAGGGGAAACAAGGGGGATGATTAGTATGGGGACGGAAACTGATGATTGACAGGAGGGGAAAGAAGAGGGATGATTAGAATGGATAGGGTCACTGGTTATTGACAGGAGGGGTAAGAAGGGGCATGATTAGTATGGATAGGGTCACTGATTATTGACAGGAGGTGAAAGAAGGGGGATGATTAGTATGGGGAGGGAAACTGATGATTGACAGGAGGGGAAAGAAGGGGATGATTAGTGTGGCTAGGGGCATAGATTATTGACAGGAGGGTAAAGAAGAGGGAGTGATTAGTATGGATAGTGTCACTGATTATTGACAGGAGGGGAAATAAGGGGGATGATTAGTATGGATAGGGTCACTGGTTATGGACAGGAGGGGAAAGAAGGGGGTGATTAGTATGGGTAGTGTCACTTATTATTGACAGGAGGGTAAAGAAGAGGGAGTGTTTAGTATGGATAGGGGCACAGATTATTGCCAGGAGGAGAAAGAAGTGGGAGTGATTAGTATCGATAGAGGCACTGATTATTGACAGGAGGGGAAAGAAGGCAATTGATTAGTATGGATATGGTCACTGATGATGGACAGGATGGGAAACAAGGGGGATAATTAGTATGGGGAGGGAAACTTATGATTGACAGGAGGGTAAAGAAGGGGGATTGATTAGTATCGATAGTGGCATAGATTATTGACTGGAGGGCAAAGGACAGGGAGTGATTTGTATCGATAGAGGCACTGATTATTGACAGGAGGTGAAAGAAGAGGGATGATTAGTATGGATAGGGACACTGATTATTGACAGGAGGGGAAAGAAGAGGGATGATTAGTATGGATAGAGTCACTGAATATTGAGAAGAGGGGAAAGATGGGGGAGTGATTAGTATGGGGAGGGTCACTGATTATGGACATGAGGGGAAACAACGGGGATGATTAGTATGGATAGGGTCACTGATTATTGACAGGAGGGGAAACAATGGGGATGATTAGTATGGATAGGGTCACTGATTATTGACACGAGGGGAAAGAAGGGGGATGATTAGTATGGATAGTGTCAATGAATATTCACAGGAGGTGAAAGAAGGGGGATGATTAGTATGGATAGGGGCACAGATTATTGACAGGAGGGGAAAGAAGACGGAGTGATTAGTATGGATATGGTGACTGATTATTGTCAGGAGGGGACAGAAGAGGAGTGATTAGTATCGATTGAGGCACTGATTATTGCCAGGAGGGAAAGAAGAGGTATGATTAGTATGGATAGGGTCACTGATTATTGACAGGAGGGGAAAGAAGGGGGAGTGATTAGTATGGGTAGGGTCACTGATTATTGACAGGAAGTGAAAGAAGGGGGATGATTAGTCTGGATAGGGGCACTTATTTTTGACTGGAGGGTAAAGAAGGGGGATGATTAGTATGGATAGTGTCACTGATTATTGACAGGAGGTGAAAGAAGGGGGATGATTAGTATCGATAGGGGCACATATTATTGACTGGAGGGTAAAGAAGAGGGAGTGATTAATTTCGATAGAGGCACTGATTATTGACATGAGGGGAAGGAAGGGGGAGTGATTAGTATGGATAGTGTCACTGATTATTGACAGGAGGTGAAAGAAGGGGGATGATTAGTATGGATATGGTCACTGATTATTGACAGGAGGTGAAAGAAGGGGGACGATTAGTATGGGTAGGGTCACTGATTATTGACAGGAGGTGAAAGAAGGGGGACGATTAGTATGGATAGGGTCACTGATGATGGACAGGATGGGAAACAAGGGGGATGATTAGTATGGGGAGGGAAACTTATGATTGACAGGAGGGAAAAGAAGGGGGATTGATTAGTATCGATAGTGGCATAGATTATTGACTGGAGGGCAAAGGACAGGGAGTGATTTGTATCGATAGAGGCACTGATTATTGACAGGAGGTGAAAGAAGAGGTATGATTAGTATGGATAGGGTCCCTGGTTATTCACAGGAGGGGTAAGAAGGGGGAATGATTCATGTGGATAGGGTCACAGATTGAGGACAGTAGGTGAAAGAAGGGGGATGATTAGTATGGGTAGTGACACTGATTATTGTCAGGAGGGCAAAGAAGGAGGAGTCATTAGTGTGGATAGGGTCACAGTTTTGGACAGGAGGGGAAAGACGGGGGCATGATTAGTATGTATAGTGTCACTGTTTATTGACAGGAGGGGAAAGAAGGGGGAGAGATTCCTATGGATAGTGTCACTGATTATTGACCGGAGGTGAAAGAAGGGGATGATTAGTATGGTTAGGGTCACTGATTATTGACAGGAGGGGACAGACGAGGGAGTGATTAGTATCGATAGAGGCACTGATTATTGACATGAGGGGAAAGACGGGGAATGATTAGTATGGGGAAGGTCACTGATTATTGACAGGAGGGGAAAGAAGAGGGAGTGATTAGTATGGAGAGAGTCACTGATTATTGACAGGAGGGGAAAGATGGGGGAGTGATTAGTGTGGATAGAGTCACTGATTATTGACATCAGGGGAAAGAAGGAGCAAGATTAGTATGGATAGGGGCACAGATTATTGACAGGAGGAGAAAGAAGAGGAAGTGATTAGTATGGATAGAGTTACTCATTATTGACAGGAGCGGAAAGAAGGCGGAGTGATCAGTATGGGGAGGGTCACTGATTATGGACAGGAGGGGAAACAACGGGGATGATTAGTATGGATAGGGTCACTCATTATTGACAGGAGGGGAAAGAAGGCGGAGTGATTAGGATAGATAGGGTCACTGATTATTGACACGAGGGGAAACAAGGGGGATGATTAGTATGGGGAGGGAAACTGATGATTGACAGGAGGGGAAAGAAGGGGATGATTAGTATGGCTAGGGACACTGGTTATTGACAGAAGGGGAAAGAAGGCAGATGATTAGTATGGATTGGGTAATTGATTATTGAAAGGAGGTGAAAGAAGGGGGACGATTTGTATGGATAGTGTCACTGATTATTGACAGGAGGTGAAAGAAGGAGAATGGTTAGTATGGATAGGGGCACATATTATTGACAGGAGGGTAAAGAAGAGGGAGTGATTAATATCGAGTGAGGCACTGATTATTGACATGAGTTAAAAGAAGGGGCATGATTAGTATGGATAGGGTCAATGATTATGGACAGGAGGTGAAAGAAGGGGGATCATTAGTATGGATAGGGGCACATATTATTGACAGGAGGGTAAAGAAGAGGGAGTGATTAGTATCGATAGAGGCACTGATTATTGACATGAGGGGAAAGAACAGGGAGTGATTAATATGGATAGAGGCACTGATTATTGATAGGAGGGGAAAGAAGGGGGATGATTGGTATGGATGGGTTCTCAGATTACTGATTGGAGGGGAAAGACGGGGAATGATTAGTATGGGGAAGGTCACTGATTATTGACATGAGGGGAAACAAGGGGGATGATTAGTATGGGGAGGGAAACTGATGATTGACAGGAGGGGAAAGAAGGGGATGATTAGTGTGGCTAGGGGCATAGATTATTGACATCAGGGGAAAGAAGGAGCAAGATTAGTATGGATAGGGGCACAGATTATTGACAGGAGGAAAAAGAAGAGGAAGTGATTAGTATGGATAGGGTTACTCATTATTGACAGGAGCGGAAAGAAGGCGGAGTGATCAGTATGGGGAGGGTCACTGATTATGGACAGGAGGGGACAGAAGAGGGAGTGATTAGTATCGATAGGGGCACAGATTATTGACAGGAGGGGAAAGAAGAGGGGATGATTTGTATGGATAGGGGCACAGATTATTGACAGGAGGGGAAAGAAGAGGATTGATTAGTATTGATAGAGGCACTGATTATTGACACGAGGGGAAAGAAGGGGGATGATTAGTATGGATAGTGTCAATGAATATTCACAGGAGGTGAAAGAAGGGGGATGATTAGTATGGATAGGGGCACAGATTATTGACAGGAGGGGAAAGAAGACGGAGTGATTAGTATGGATATGGTGACTGATTATTGTCAGGAGGGGACAGAAGAGGAGTGATTAGTATCGATTGAGGCACTGATTATTGCCAGGAGGGGAAAGAAGGGGTATGATTAGTCAGGATAGGGTCACTGATTATTGCCAGGAGGGGAAAGAAGGGGGAGTGATTAGTATGGGTAGGGTCACTGATTATTGACAGGAGGGGAAACAATGGGGATGATTAGTATGGATAGGGTCACTGATTATTGACACGAGGGGAAAGAAGGGGGATGATTAGTATGGATAGTGTCAATGAATATTCACAGGAGGTGAAAGAAGGGGGATGATTAGTATGGATAGGGGCACAGATTATTGACAGGAGGGGAAAGAAGACGGAGTGATTAGTATGGATAGGGTCACTGATTATTGACAGGAGGGGACAGACGACGGAGTGATTAGTATCGATAGAGGCACTGATTATTGACAGGAGGTGAAAGAAGGGGGATGATTAGTATGGATAGGGTCACTGATTATTGCCAGGAGGGGAAAGAAGGGGGAGTGATTAGCATGGGTAGGGTCACTGATTATTGACAGGAGGAGAAAGAAGGGGGATGATTAGTATGGATAGGGGCACATATTATTGACTGGAGGGTAAAGAAGAGGGAGTGATTAATTTCGATAGAGGCACTGATTATTGACATGAGGGGAAGGAAGGGGGAGTGATTAGTATGGATAGTGTCACTGATTATTGACAGGAGGTGAAAGAAGGGGGATGATTAGTATGGATATGGTCACTGATTATTGACAGGAGGTGAAAGAAGGGGGACGATTAGTATGGATAGGGTCACTGATTATTGCCAGAAGGAGAAAGAAGTGGTAGTGATTAGTATCGATAGAGGCACTGATTATTGACAGGAGGGGAAAGAAGGCAATTGATTAGTATGGATAGGGTCACTGATGATGGACAGGATGGGAAACAAGGGGGATGATTAGTAATGGGAGGGAAACTTATGATTGACAGGAGGGAAAAGAAGGGGGATTGATTAGTATCGATAGTGGCATAGATTATTGACTGGAGGGCAAAGGTCAGGGAGTGATTTGTATCGATAGAGGCACTGATTATTGACAGGAGGTGAAAGAAGAGGGATGATTAGTATGGATAGGGTCCCTGGTTATTCACAGGAGGGGTAAGAAGGGGGAATGATTCATGTGGATAGGGTCACAGATTGAGGACAGTAGGTGAAAGAAGGGGGATGATTAGTATGGGTAGTGACACTGATTATTGTCAGGAGGGGAAAGAAGGGGGAGTCATTAGTGTGGATATGGTCACAGTTTTGGACAGGAGGGGAAAGAAGGGGGCATGATTAGTATGTATAGAGTCACTGATTATTGACAGGAGGGGAAAGAAGGGGGAGAGATTCCTATGGATAGTGTCACGGATTATTGACCGGAGGTGAAAGAAGGGGATGATTAGTATGGATATGGTCACTGATTATGGACAGGAGGTGAAAGAAGGAGTATGACTAGTATGGTTAGGGTCACTGATTATTGACAGGAGGGGACAGACGAGGGAGTGATTAGTATCGATAGAGGCACTGATTATTGACATGAGGGGAAAGACGGGGAATGATTAGTATGGGGAAGGTCACTGATTATTGACAGGAGGGGAAAGAAGAGGGAGTGATTAGTATGGAGAGAGTCACTGATTATTGACAGGAGGGGAAAGATGGGGGAGTGATTAGTGTGGATAGAGTCACTGATTATTGACATCAGGGGAAAGAAGGAGCAAGATTAGTATGGATAGGGGCACAGATTATTGACAGGAGGAGAAAGAAGAGGAAGTGATTAGTATGGATAGAGTTACTCATTATTGACAGGAGCGGAAAGAAGGCGGAGTGATCAGTATGGGGAGGGTCACTGATTATGGACAGGAGGGGAAACAACGGGGATGATTAGTATGGATAGGGTCACTCATTATTGACAGGAGGGGAAAGAAGGCGGAGTGATTAGGATAGATAGAGTCACTGATTATTGACACGAGGGGAAACAAGGGGGATGATTAGTATGGGGAGGGAAACTGATGATTGACAGGAGGGGAAAGAAGGGGATGATTAGTATGGCTAGGGACACTGGTTATTGACAGAAGGGGAAAGAAGGCAGATGATTAGTATGGATTGGGTAATTGATTATTGAAAGGAGGTGAAAGAAGGGGGACGATTTGTATGGATAGTGTCACTGATTATTGACAGGAGGTGAAAGAAGGAGAATGGTTAGTATGGATAGGGGCACATATTATTGACAGGAGGGTAAAGAAGAGGGAGTGATTAATATCGAGTGAGGCACTGATTATTGACATGAGTTAAAAGAAGGGGCATGATTAGTATGGATAGGGTCAATGATTATGGACAGGAGGTGAAAGAAGGGGGATCATTAGTATGGATAGGGGCACATATTATTGACAGGAGGGTAAAGAAGAGGGAGTGATTAGTATCGATAGAGGCACTGATTATTGACATGAGGGGAAAGAACAGGGAGTGATTAATATGGATAGAGGCACTGATTATTGATAGGAGGGGAAAGAAGGGGGATGATTGGTATGGATGGGTTCTCAGATTACTGATTGGAGGGGAGAGACGGGGAATGATTAGTATGGGGAAGGTCACTGATTATTGACATGAGGGGAAACAAGGGGGATGATTAGTATGGGGAGGGAAACTGATGATTGACAGGAGGGGAAAGAAGGGGATGATTAGTGTGGCTAGGGGCATAGATTATTGACATCAGGGGAAAGAAGGAGCAAGATTAGTATGGATAGGGGCACAGATTATTGACAGGAGGAAAAAGAAGAGGAAGTGATTAGTATGGATAGGGTTACTCATTATTGACAGGAGCGGAAAGAAGGCGGAGTGATCAGTATGGGGAGGGTCACTGATTATGGACAGGAGGGGACAGAAGAGGGAGTGATTAGTATCGATAGGGGCACAGATTATTGACAGGAGGGGAAAGAAGAGGGGATGATTTGTATGGATAGGGGCACAGATTATTGACAGGAGGGGAAAGAAGAGGATTGATTAGTATTGATAGAGGCACTGATTATTGCCAGGAGGGGAAAGAAGGGGTATGATTAGTATGGATAGTGTCACTGATTATTGACAGGAGGTGAAAGAAGGGGGACGATTAGTATGGATAGGGTCACTGATTATTGACAGGAGGTGAAAGAAGGGGGATGATTAGTATGGATAGGGGCACATATTATTGACAGGAGGGTAAAGAAGAGGGGGTGATTAGTATCGATAGAGGCACTGATTATTGACATCAGGGGAAAGAAGGGGTAGTGATTAGTATGGATAGTGTCACTGATTATTGACAGGAGGGGAAAGAAGGGGGATGATTAGTATGGATAGGGTCACTGGTTATGGACAGGAGGGGAAAGAAGGGGGTGATTAGTATGGGTAGTGTCACTTATTATTGACAGGAGGGTAAAGAAGAGGGAGTGATTAGTATGGATAGGGGCACAGATTATTGCCAGAAGGAGAAAGAAGTGGGAGTGATTAGTATCGATAGAGGCACTGATTATTGACAGGAGGGGAAAGAAGGCAATTGATTAGTATGGATAGGGTCACTGAAGATGGACAGGATGGGAAACAAGGGGGATGATTAGTATGGATAGGGTCCCTTGTTATTGACAGGAGCTGTAAGAAGGGGGAATGATTCATGTGGATAGGGTCACAGATTGAGGACAGTAGGTGAAAGAAGGGGGATGATTAGTATGGGTAGTGACACTGATTATTGTCAGGAGGGGAAAGAAGGAGGTGTCATTAGTGTGGATAGGGTCACAATTTTGGCAGGAGGGGAAAGAATGGATAGTGTCACTGATTATTGCCAGGAAGGGAAAGAACATGGAATGATTCATGTGGATAGGGTCACAGATTGAGGACAGTAGGTGAAAGAAGGGGAATGATTAGTATGGATAGGGACACTGATTATTGACAGGAGGGGAAAGAAGGGGGAGTCATTAGTGTGGATATGGTCACAGTTTTGGACAGGATGGGAAAGAAGGGGGCATGATTAGTATGTATAGAGTCACTGATTATTGACAGGAGGGGAAAGAAGGGGGAGTCATTAGTGTGGATATGGTCACAGTTTTGGACAGGATGGGAAAGAAGGGGGCATGATTAGTATGTATAGAGTGACTGATTATTGACAGGAGGGGAAAGAAGGGGGAGAGATTCCTATGGATAGTGTCACTGATTATTGACAGGAGGTGAAAGAAGGGGATGATTAGTATGGATATGGTCACTGATTATGGACAGGAGGTGAAAGAAGGGGTATGATTAGTATGGTTAGGGTCACTGATTATTGACAGGAGGGGACAGACGAGGGAGTGATTAGTATCGATAGAGGCACTGATTATTGACATGAGGGGAAAGACGGGGAATGATTAGTATGGGGAAGGTCACTGATTATTGACAGGAGGGGAAAGACGGGGAATGATTAGTATGGAGAGAGTCACTGATTATTGACAGGAGGGGAATGATGGGGGAGTGATTAGTTTGGATAGAGTCACTGATTATTGACATCAGGGGAAAGAAGGAGCAAGATTAGTATGGATAGGGGCACAGATTATTGACAGGAGGAGAAAGAAGAGGAAGTGATTAGTATGGATAGGGTTACTCATTATTGACAGGAGCGGAAAGAAGGCGGAGTGATCAGTATGGGGAGGGTCACTGATTATGGACAGGAGGGTCAAGAAGAGGGATGATTAGAATGGATAGTGTCACTGGTTATTGACAGGAGGTGAAAGAAGGGGGATGATTAGTATGGATAGCGTCACTCATTATTGACAGCAGGGGAAAGAAGGCGGAGTGATTAGGATAGATAGAGTCACTGATTATTGACACGAGGGGAAACAAGGGGGATGATTAGTATGGGGACGGAAACTGATGATTGACAGGAGGGGAAAGAAGGGGATAATTAGTGTGGCTAGGGGCACAGATTATTGACAGGAGGAGAAAGAAGTGAGATGATTAGTATGGATAGGGACACTGATTATTGACAGGAGGGTCAAGAAGAGGGATGATTAGAATGGATAGGGTCACTGGTTATTGACAGGAGGGGTAAGAAGGGGCATGATTAGTATGGATAGGGTCACTGATTATTGACAGGAGGTGAAAGAAGGGGGATGATTAGTATGGGGAGGGAAACTGATGATTGACAGGAGGGGAAAGAAGGGGATGATTAGTGTGGCTAGGGGCATAGATTATTGACAGGAGGGTAAAGAAGAGGGAGTGATTAGTATGGATAGGGTCACTGATTATTGACAGAAGGGGACAGCAGAGGGAGTGATTAGTATCGATAGAGACATTGAATATTGACAGGAGGGGAAAGAAGGGGTAGTGATTAGTATGGATAGTGTCACTGATTATTGACAGGAGGGGAAATAAGGGGGATGATTAGTATGGATAGGGTCACTGGTTATGGACAGGAGGGGAAAGAAGGGGGTGATTAGTATGGGTAGTGTCACTTATTATTGACAGGAGGGTAAAGAAGAGGGAGTGTTTAGTATGGATAGGGGCACAGATTATTGCCAGGAGGAGAAAGAAGTGGGAGTGATTAGGATAGATAGAGTCACTGATTATTGACACGAGGGGAAACAAGGGGGATGATTAGTATGGGGACGGAAACTGATGATTGACAGGAGGGGAAAGAAGAGGGATGATTAGAATGGATAGGGTCACTGGTTATTGACAGGAGGGGTAAGAAGGGGCATGATTAGTATGGATAGGGTCACTGATTATTGACAGGAGGTGAAAGAAGGGGGATGATTAGTATGGGGAGGGAAACTGATGATTGACAGGAGGGGAAAGAAGGGGATGATTAGTGTGGCTAGGGGCATAGATTATTGACAGGAGGGTAAAGAAGAGGGAGTGATTAGTATGGATAGTGTCACTGATTATTGACAGGAGGGGAAATAAGGGGGATGATTAGTATGGATAGGGTCACTGGTTATGGACAGGAGGGGAAAGAAGGGGGTGATTAGTATGGGTAGTGTCACTTATTATTGACAGGAGGGTAAAGAAGAGGGAGTGTTTAGTATGGATAGGGGCACAGATTATTGCCAGGAGGAGAAAGAAGTGGGAGTGATTAGTATCGATAGAGGCACTGATTATTGACAGGAGGGGAAAGAAGGCAATTGATTAGTATGGATATGGTCACTGATGATGGACAGGATATGAAACAAGGGGGATAATTAGTATGGGGAGGGAAACTTATGATTGACAGGAGGGTAAAGAAGGGGGATTGATTAGTATCGATAGTGGCATAGATTATTGACTGGAGGGCAAAGGACAGGGAGTGATTTGTATCGATAGAGGCACTGATTATTGACAGGAGGTGAAAGAAGAGGGATGATTAGTATGGATAGGGACACTGATTATTGACAGGAGGGGAAAGAAGAGGGATGATTAGTATGGATAGAGTCACTGATTATTGAGAAGAGGGGAAAGATGGGGGAGTGATTAGTATGGGGAGGGTCACTGATTATGGACATGAGGGGAAACAACGGGGATGATTAGTATGGATAGGGTCACTGATTATTGACAGGAGGGGAAACAATGGGGATGATTAGTATGGATAGGGTCACTGATTATTGACACGAGGGGAAAGAAGGGGGATGATTAGTATGGATAGTGTCAATGAATATTCACAGGAGGTGAAAGAAGGGGGATGATTAGTATGGATAGGGGCACAGATTATTGACAGGAGGGGAAAGAAGACGGAGTGATTAGTATGGATATGGTGACTGATTATTGTCAGGAGGGGACAGAAGAGGAGTGATTAGTATCGATTGAGGCACTGATTATTGCCAGGAGGGGAAAGAAGAGGTATGATTAGTATGGATAGGGTCACTGATTATTGACAGGAGGGGAAAGAAGGGGGAGTGATTAGTATGGGTAGGGTCACTGATTATTGACAGGAAGTGAAAGAAGGGGGATGATTAGTCTGGATAGGGGCACTTATTTTTGACTGGAGGGTAAAGAAGGGGGATGATTAGTATGGATAGTGTCACTGATTATTGACAGGAGGTGAAAGAAGGGGGATGATTAGTATCGATAGGGGCACATATTATTGACTGGAGGGTAAAGAAGAGGGAGTGATTAATTTCGATAGAGGCACTGATTATTGACATGAGGGGAAGGAAGGGGGAGTGATTAGTATGGATAGTGTCACTGATTATTGACAGGAGGTGAAAGAAGGGGGATGATTAGTATGGATATGGTCACTGATTATTGACAGGAGGTGAAAGAAGGGGGACGATTAGTATGGGTAGGGTCACTGATTATTGACAGGAGGTGAAAGAAGGGGGACGATTAGTATGGATAGGGTCACTGATGATGGACAGGATGGGAAACAAGGGGGATGATTAGTATGGGGAGGGAAACTTATGATTGACAGGAGGGAAAAGAAGGGGGATTGATTAGTATCGATAGTGGCATAGATTATTGACTGGAGGGCAAAGGACAGGGAGTGATTTGTATCGATAGAGGCACTGATTATTGACAGGAGGTGAAAGAAGAGGTATGATTAGTATGGATAGGGTCCCTGGTTATTCACAGGAGGGGTAAGAAGGGGGAATGATTCATGTGGATAGGGTCACAGATTGAGGACAGTAGGTGAAAGAAGGGGGATGATTAGTATGGGTAGTGACACTGATTATTGTCAGGAGGGGAAAGAAGGAGGAGTCATTAGTGTGGATAGGGTCACAGTTTTGGACAGGAGGGGAAAGACGGGGGCATGATTAGTATGTATAGTGTCACTGTTTATTGACAGGAGGGGAAAGAAGGGGGAGAGATTCCTATGGATAGTGTCACTGATTATTGACCGGAGGTGAAAGAAGGGGATGATTAGTATGGTTAGGGTCACTGATTATTGACAGGAGGGGACAGACGAGGGAGTGATTAGTATCGATAGAGGCACTGATTATTGACATGAGGGGAAAGACGGGGAATGATTAGTATGGGGAAGGTCACTGATTATTGACAGGAGGGGAAAGAAGAGGGAGTGATTAGTATGGAGAGAGTCACTGATTATTGACAGGAGGGGAAAGATGGGGGAGTGATTAGTGTGGATAGAGTCACTGATTATTGACATCAGGGGAAAGAAGGAGCAAGATTAGTATGGATAGGGGCACAGATTATTGACAGGAGGAGAAAGAAGAGGAAGTGATTAGTATGGATAGAGTTACTCATTATTGACAGGAGCGGAAAGAAGGCGGAGTGATCAGTATGGGGAGGGTCACTGATTATGGACAGGAGGGGAAACAACGGGGATGATTAGTATGGATAGGGTCACTCATTATTGACAGGAGGGGAAAGAAGGCGGAGTGATTAGGATAGATAGGGTCACTGATTATTGACACGAGGGGAAACAAGGGGGATGATTAGTATGGGGAGGGAAACTGATGATTGACAGGAGGGGAAAGAAGGGGATGATTAGTATGGCTAGGGACACTGGTTATTGACAGAAGGGGAAAGAAGGCAGATGATTAGTATGGATTGGGTAATTGATTATTGAAAGGAGGTGAAAGAAGGGGGACGATTTGTATGGATAGTGTCACTGATTATTGACAGGAGGTGAAAGAAGGAGAATGGTTAGTATGGATAGGGGCACATATTATTGACAGGAGGGTAAAGAAGAGGGAGTGATTAATATCGAGTGAGGCACTGATTATTGACATGAGTTAAAAGAAGGGGCATGATTAGTATGGATAGGGTCAATGATTATGGACAGGAGGTGAAAGAAGGGGGATCATTAGTATGGATAGGGGCACATATTATTGACAGGAGGGTAAAGAAGAGGGAGTGATTAGTATCGATAGAGGCACTGATTATTGACATGAGGGGAAAGAACAGGGAGTGATTAATATGGATAGAGGCACTGATTATTGATAGGAGGGGAAAGAAGGGGGATGATTGGTATGGATGGGTTCTCAGATTACTGATTGGAGGGGAAAGACGGGGAATGATTAGTATGGGGAAGGTCACTGATTATTGACATGAGGGGAAACAAGGGGGATGATTAGTATGGGGAGGGAAACTGATGATTGACAGGAGGGGAAAGAAGGGGATGATTAGTGTGGCTAGGGGCATAGATTATTGACATCAGGGGAAAGAAGGAGCAAGATTAGTATGGATAGGGGCACAGATTATTGACAGGAGGAAAAAGAAGAGGAAGTGATTAGTATGGATAGGGTTACTCATTATTGACAGGAGCGGAAAGAAGGCGGAGTGATCAGTATGGGGAGGGTCACTGATTATGGACAGGAGGGGACAGAAGAGGGAGTGATTAGTATCGATAGGGGCACAGATTATTGACAGGAGGGGAAAGAAGAGGGGATGATTTGTATGGATAGGGGCACAGATTATTGACAGGAGGGGAAAGAAGAGGATTGATTAGTATTGATAGAGGCACTGATTATTGCCAGGAGGGGAAAGAAGGGGTATGATTAGTATGGATAGTGTCACTGATTATTGACAGGAGGTGAAAGAAGGGGGATGATTAGTATGGGTAGGGTCACTGATTATTGACAGGAGGTGAAAGAAGGGGGACGATTAGTATGGATAGGGTCACTGATTATTGACAGGAGGTGAAAGAAGGGGGTTGATTAGTATGGATAGGGGCACATATTATTGACAGGAGGGTAAAGAAGAGGGGGTGATTAGTATCGATAGAGGCACTGATTATTGACATCAGGGGAAAGAAGGGGTAGTGATTAGTATGGATAGTGTCACTGATTATTGACAGGAGGGGAAAGAAGGGGGATGATTAGTATGGATAGGGTCACTGGTTATGGACAGGAGGGGAAAGAAGGGGGTGATTAGTATGGGTAGTGTCACTTATTATTGACAGGAGGGTAAAGAAGAGGGAGTGATTAGTATGGATAGGGGCACAGATTATTGCCAGAAGGAGAAAGAAGTGGGAGTGATTAGTATCGATAGAGGCACTGATTATTGACAGGAGGGGAAAGAAGGCAATTGATTAGTATGGATAGGGTCACTGATGATGGACAGGATGGGAAACAAGGGGGATGATTAGTATGGATAGGGTCCCTGGTTATTGACAGGAGCTGTAAGAAGGGGGAATGATTCATGTGGATAGGGTCACAGATTGAGGACAGTAGGTGAAAGAAGGGGGATGATTAGTATGGGTAGTGACACTGATTATTGTCAGGAGGGGAAAGAAGGAGGTGTCATTAGTGTGGATAGGGTCACAATTTTGGCAGGAGGGGAAAGAATGGATAGTGTCACTGATTATTGCCAGGAAGGGAAAGAACATGGAATGATTCATGTGGATAGGGTCACAGATTGAGGACAGTAGGTGAAAGAAGGGGAATGATTAGTATGGATAGGGACACTGATTATTGACAGGAGGGGAAAGAAGGGGGAGTCATTAGTGTGGATATGGTCACAGTTTTGGACAGGATGGGAAAGAAGGGGGCATGATTAGTATGTATAGAGTCACTGATTATTGACAGGAGGGGAAAGAAGGGGGAGTCATTAGTGTGGATATGGTCACAGTTTTGGACAGGATGGGAAAGAAGGGGGCATGATTAGTATGTATAGAGTGACTGATTATTGACAGGAGGGGAAAGAAGGGGGAGAGATTCCTATGGATAGTGTCACTGATTATTGACAGGAGGTGAAAGAAGGGGATGATTAGTATGGATATGGTCACTGATTATGGACAGGAGGTGAAAGAAGGGGTATGATTAGTTTGGTTAGGGTCACTGATTATTGACAGGAGGGGACAGACGAGGGAGTGATTAGTATCGATAGAGGCACTGATTATTGACATGAGGGGAAAGACGGGGAATGATTAGTATGGGGAAGGTCACTGATTATTGACAGGAGGGGAAAGACGGGGAATGATTAGTATGGAGAGAGTCACTGATTATTGACAGGAGGGGAAAGATGGGGGAGTGATTAGTTTGGATAGAGTCACTGATTATTGACATCAGGGGAAAGAAGGAGCAAGATTAGTATGGATAGGGGCACAGATTATTGACAGGAGGAGAAAGAAGAGGAAGTGATTAGTATGGATAGGGTTACTCATTATTGACAGGAGCGGAAAGAAGGCGGAGTGATCAGTATGGGGAGGGTCACTGATTATGGACAGGAGGGTCAAGAAGAGGGATGATTAGAATGGATAGTGTCACTGGTTATTGACAGGAGGTGAAAGAAGGGGGATGATTAGTATGGATAGCGTCACTCATTATTGACAGCAGGGGAAAGAAGGCGGAGTGATTAGGATAGATAGAGTCACTGATTATTGACACGAGGGGAAACAAGGGGGATGATTAGTATGGGGACGGAAACTGATGATTGACAGGAGGGGAAAGAAGGGGATAATTAGTGTGGCTAGGGGCACAGATTATTGACAGGAGGAGAAAGAAGTGAGATGATTAGTATGGATAGGGACACTGATTATTGACAGGAGGGTCAAGAAGAGGGATGATTAGAATGGATAGGGTCACTGGTTATTGACAGGAGGGGTAAGAAGGGGCATGATTAGTATGGATAGGGTCACTGATTATTGACAGGAGGTGAAAGAAGGGGGATGATTAGTATGGGGAGGGAAACTGATGATTGACAGGAGGGGAAAGAAGGGGATGATTAGTGTGGCTAGGGGCATAGATTATTGACAGGAGGGTAAAGAAGAGGGAGTGATTAGTATGGATAGGGTCACTGATTATTGACAGAAGGGGACAGAAGAGGGAGTGATTAGTATCTATAGAGACATTGAATATTGACAGGAGGGGAAAGAAGGGGTAGTGATTAGTATGGATAGTGTCACTGATTATTGACAGGAGGGGAAATAAGGGGGATGATTAGTATGGATAGGGTCACTGGTTATGGACAGGAGGGGAAAGAAGGGGGTGATTAGTATGGGTAGTGTCACTTATTATTGACAGGAGGGTAAAGAAGAGGGAGTGTTTAGTATGGATAGGGGCACAGATTATTGCCAGGAGGAGAAAGAAGTGGGAGTGATTAGTATCGATAGAGGCACTGATTATTGACAGGAGGGGAAAGAAGGCAATTGATTAGTATGGATATGGTCACTGATGATGGACAGGATGGGAAACAAGGGGGATAATTAGTATGGGGAGGGAAACTTATGATTGACAGGAGGGTAAAGAAGGGGGATTGATTAGTATCGATAGTGGCATAGATTATTGACTGGAGGGCAAAGGACAGGGAGTGATTTGTTTCGATAGAGGCACTGATTATTGACAGGAGGTGAAAGAAGAGGGATGATTAGTATGGATAGGGACACTGATTATTGACAGGAGGGGAAAGAAGAGGGATGATTAGTATGGATAGAGTCACTGATTATTGAGAAGAGGGGAAAGATGGGGGAGTGATTAGTATGGGGAGGGTCACTGATTATGGACATGAGGGGAAACAACGGGGATGATTAGTATGGATAGGGTCACTGATTATTGACAGGAGGGGAAACAATGGGGATGATTAGTATGGATAGGGTCACTGATTATTGACACGAGGGGAAAGAAGGGGGATGATTAGTATGGATAGTGTCAATGAATATTCACAGGAGGTGAAAGAAGGGGGATGATTAGTATGGATAGGGGCACAGATTATTGACAGGAGGGGAAAGAAGACGGAGTGATTAGTATGGATATGGTGACTGATTATTGTCAGGAGGGGACAGAAGAGGAGTGATTAGTATCGATTGAGGCACTGATTATTGCCAGGAGGGGAAAGAAGAGGTATGATTAGTATGGATAGGGTCACTGATTATTGACAGGAGGGGAAAGAAGGGGGAGTGATTAGTATGGGTAGGGTCACTGATTATTGACAGGAGGAGAAAGAAGGGGGATGATTAGTATGGATAGTGTCACTGATTATTGACAGGAAGTGAAAGAAGGGGGATGATTAGTCTGGATAGGGGCACTTATTTTTGACTGGAGGGTAAAGAAGGGGGATGATTAGTATGGATAGTGTCACTGATTATTGACAGGAGGTGAAAGAAGGGGGATGATTAGTATGGATAGGGGCACATATTATTGACTGGAGGGTAAAGAAGAGGGAGTGATTAATTTCGATAGAGGCACTGATTATTGACATGAGGGGAAGGAAGGGGGAGTGATTAGTATGGATAGTGTCACTGATTATTGACAGGAGGTGAAAGAAGGGGGATGATTAGTATGGATATGGTCACTGATTATTGACAGGAGGTGAAAGAAGGGGGACGATTAGTATGGGTAGGGTCACTGATTATTGACAGGAGGTGAAAGAAGGGGGACGATTAGTATGGATAGGGTCACTGATGATGGACAGGATGGGAAACAAGGGGGATGATTAGTATGGGGAGGGAAACTTATGATTGACAGGAGGGAAAAGAAGGGGGATTGATTAGTATCGATAGTGGCATAGATTATTGACTGGAGGGCAAAGGACAGGGAGTGATTTGTATCGATAGAGGCACTGATTATTGACAGGAGGTGAAAGAAGAGGTATGATTAGTATGGATAGGGTCCCTGGTTATTCACAGGAGGGGTAAGAAGGGGGAATGATTCATGTGGATAGGGTCACAGATTGAGGACAGTAGGTGAAAGAAGGGGGATGATTAGTATGGGTAGTGACACTGATTATTGTCAGGAGGGGAAAGAAGGAGGAGTCATTAGTGTGGATAGGGTCACAGTTTTGGACAGGAGGGGAAAGACGGGGGCATGATTAGTATGTATAGTGTCACTGTTTATTGACAGGAGGGGAAAGAAGGGGGAGAGATTCCTATGGATAGTGTCACTGATTATTGACCGGAGGTGAAAGAAGGGGATGATTAGTATGTATATGGTCACTGATTATGGACAGGAGGTGAAAGAAGGAGTATGACTAGTATGGTTAGGGTCACTGATTATTGACAGGAGGGGACAGACGAGGGAGTGATTAGTATCGATAGAGGCACTGATTATTGACATGAGGGGAAAGACGGGGAATGATTAGTATGGGGAAGGTCACTGATTATTGACAGGAGGGGAAAGAAGAGGGAGTGATTAGTATGGAGAGAGTCACTGATTATTGACAGGAGGGGAAAGATGGGGGAGTGATTAGTGTGGATAGAGTCACTGATTATTGACATCAGGGGAAAGAAGGAGCAAGATTAGTATGGATAGGGGCACAGATTATTGACAGGAGGAGAAAGAAGAGGAAGTGATTAGTATGGATAGAGTTACTCATTATTGACAGGAGCGGAAAGAAGGCGGAGTGATCAGTATGGGGAGGGTCACTGATTATGGACAGGAGGGGAAACAACGGGGATGATTAGTATGGATAGGGTCACTCATTATTGACAGGAGGGGAAAGAAGGCGGAGTGATTAGGATAGATAGAGTCACTGATTATTGACACGAGGGGAAACAAGGGGGATGATTAGTATGGGGAGGGAAACTGATGATTGACAGGAGGGGAAAGAAGGGGATGATTAGTATGGCTAGGGACACTGGTTATTGACAGAAGGGGAAAGAAGGCAGATGATTAGTATGGATTGGGTAATTGATTATTGAAAGGAGGTGAAAGAAGGGGGACGATTTGTATGGATAGTGTCACTGATTATTGACAGGAGGTGAAAGAAGGAGAATGGTTAGTATGGATAGGGGCACATATTATTGACAGGAGGGTAAAGAAGAGGGAGTTATTAATATCGAGTGAGGCACTGATTATTGACATGAGTTAAAAGAAGGGGCATGATTAGTATGGATAGGGTCAATGATTATGGACAGGAGGTGAAAGAAGGGGGATCATTAGTATGGATAGGGGCACATATTATTGACAGGAGGGTAAAGAAGAGGGAGTGATTAGTATCGATAGAGGCACTGATTATTGTCATGAGGGGAAAGAACAGGGAGTGATTAATATGGATAGAGGCACTGATTATTGATAGGAGGGGAAAGAAGAGGGATGATTGGTATGGATGGGTTCTCAGATTACTGATTGGAGGGGAAAGACGGGGAATGATTAGTATGGGGAAGGTCACTGATTATTGACATGAGGGGAAACAAGGGGGATGATTAGTATGGGGAGGGAAACTGATGATTGACAGGAGGGGAAAGAAGGGGATGATTAGTGTGGCTAGGGGCATAGATTATTGACAGGAGGGTAAAGAAGAGGGAGTGATTAGTATGGATAGGGTCACTGATTATTGACAGAAGGGGACAGAAGAGGGAGTGATTAGTATCGATAGAGACATTGAATATTGACAGGAGGGGAAAGAATGTGTAGTGATTAGTATGGATAGTGTCACTGATTATTGACAGGAGGGTTAAGAAGGGGGATGATTAGTATGGATAGGGTCACTGGTTATGGACAGGAGGGGAAAGAAGGGGGTGATTAGTATGGATAGGGGCACAGATTATTGCCAGGAGGAGAAAGAAGTGGGAGTGATTAGTATCGATAGAGGCACTGATTATTGACAGGAGGGGAAAGAAGGCAATTGATTAGTATGGATAGGGTCACTGATGATGGACAGGATGGGAAACAAGGGGGATGATTAGTATGGGGAGGGAAACTTATGATTGACAGGAGGGGAAAGAAGGGGGATTGATTAGTATCGATAGTGGCATAGATTATTGACTGGAGGGCAAAGGACAGGGAGTGATTTGTATCGATAGAGGCACTGATTATTGACAGGAGGTGAAAGAAGAGGGATGATTAGTATCGATAGAGGCACTGATTATTGACATGAGGGGAAAGGAGGAGGAGTGATTCGTATGGACAGGGTCACTGATATTGACAGGAGGGGAAAGAAGGTGGAGTGATTAGTATGGATAGGGTCACTGATTATTGACAGGAGGGTAAAGAAGGGGGAGTGATTAGTATGGGTAGGGTCACTGATTATTGACAGGAGGGTAAAGAAGGGGGAGTGATTAGTATGGATAGGGTCACTGATTATTGACAGGAGGGTAAAGAAGGGGGAGTGATTAGTATGGGTAGGGTCACTGATTATTGACAGGAGGGGAAAGAAGGGGATGATTTGTATGGGTAGGGTCACTGATTATTGACTTAAGGTGAAAGAAGGGGGATGATTAGTATGGGGAGGGAAACTGATGATTGACAGGAGGGGAAAGAAGGGGATGATTAGTGTGGCTAGGGGCATAGATTATTGACAGGAGGGTAAAGAAGAGGGAGTGATTAGTATGGATAGGGTCACTGATTATTGACAGAAGGGGACAGAAGAGGGAGTGATTAGTATCTATAGAGACATTGAATATTGACAGGAGGGGAAAGAAGGGGTAGTGATTAGTATGGATAGTGTCACTGATTATTGACAGGAGGGGAAATAAGGGGGATGATTAGTATGGATAGGGTCACTGGTTATGGACAGGAGGGGAAAGAAGGGGGTGATTAGTATGGGTAGTGTCACTTATTATTGACAGGAGGGTAAAGAAGAGGGAGTGTTTAGTATGGATAGGGGCACAGATTATTGCCAGGAGGAGAAAGAAGTGGGAGTGATTAGTATCGATAGAGGCACTGATTATTGACAGGAGGGGAAAGAAGGCAATTGATTAGTATGGATATGGTCACTGATGATGGACAGGATGGGAAACAAGGGGGATAATTAGTATGGGGAGGGAAACTTATGATTGACAGGAGGGTAAAGAAGGGGGATTGATTAGTATCGATAGTGGCATAGATTATTGACTGGAGGGCAAAGGACAGGGAGTGATTTGTTTCGATAGAGGCACTGATTATTGACAGGAGGTGAAAGAAGAGGGATGATTAGTATGGATAGGGACACTGATTATTGACAGGAGGGGAAAGAAGAGGGATGATTAGTATGGATAGAGTCACTGATTATTGAGAAGAGGGGAAAGATGGGGGAGTGATTAGTATGGGGAGGGTCACTGATTATGGACATGAGGGGAAACAACGGGGATGATTAGTATGGATAGGGTCACTGATTATTGACAGGAGGGGAAACAATGGGGATGATTAGTATGGATAGGGTCACTGATTATTGACACGAGGGGAAAGAAGGGGGATGATTAGTATGGATAGTGTCAATGAATATTCACAGGAGGTGAAAGAAGGGGGATGATTAGTATGGATAGGGGCACAGATTATTGACAGGAGGGGAAAGAAGACGGAGTGATTAGTATGGATATGGTGACTGATTATTGTCAGGAGGGGACAGAAGAGGAGTGATTAGTATCGATTGAGGCACTGATTATTGCCAGGAGGGGAAAGAAGAGGTATGATTAGTATGGATAGGGTCACTGATTATTGACAGGAGGGGAAAGAAGGGGGAGTGATTAGTATGGGTAGGGTCACTGATTATTGACAGGAGGAGAAAGAAGGGGGATGATTAGTATGGATAGTGTCACTGATTATTGACAGGAAGTGAAAGAAGGGGGATGATTAGTCTGGATAGGGGCACTTATTTTTGACTGGAGGGTAAAGAAGGGGGATGATTAGTATGGATAGTGTCACTGATTATTGACAGGAGGTGAAAGAAGGGGGATGATTAGTATGGATAGGGGCACATATTATTGACTGGAGGGTAAAGAAGAGGGAGTGATTAATTTCGATAGAGGCACTGATTATTGACATGAGGGGAAGGAAGGGGGAGTGATTAGTATGGATAGTGTCACTGATTATTGACAGGAGGTGAAAGAAGGGGGATGATTAGTATGGATATGGTCACTGATTATTGACAGGAGGTGAAAGAAGGGGGACGATTAGTATGGGTAGGGTCACTGATTATTGACAGGAGGTGAAAGAAGGGGGACGATTAGTATGGATAGGGTCACTGATGATGGACAGGATGGGAAACAAGGGGGATGATTAGTATGGGGAGGGAAACTTATGATTGACAGGAGGGAAAAGAAGGGGGATTGATTAGTATCGATAGTGGCATAGATTATTGACTGGAGGGCAAAGGACAGGGAGTGATTTGTATCGATAGAGGCACTGATTATTGACAGGAGGTGAAAGAAGAGGTATGATTAGTATGGATAGGGTCCCTGGTTATTCACAGGAGGGGTAAGAAGGGGGAATGATTCATGTGGATAGGGTCACAGATTGAGGACAGTAGGTGAAAGAAGGGGGATGATTAGTATGGGTAGTGACACTGATTATTGTCAGGAGGGGAAAGAAGGAGGAGTCATTAGTGTGGATAGGGTCACAGTTTTGGACAGGAGGGGAAAGACGGGGGCATGATTAGTATGTATAGTGTCACTGTTTATTGACAGGAGGGGAAAGAAGGGGGAGAGATTCCTATGGATAGTGTCACTGATTATTGACCGGAGGTGAAAGAAGGGGATGATTAGTATGTATATGGTCACTGATTATGGACAGGAGGTGAAAGAAGGAGTATGACTAGTATGGTTAGGGTCACTGATTATTGACAGGAGGGGACAGACGAGGGAGTGATTAGTATCGATAGAGGCACTGATTATTGACATGAGGGGAAAGACGGGGAATGATTAGTATGGGGAAGGTCACTGATTATTGACAGGAGGGGAAAGAAGAGGGAGTGATTAGTATGGAGAGAGTCACTGATTATTGACAGGAGGGGAAAGATGGGGGAGTGATTAGTGTGGATAGAGTCACTGATTATTGACATCAGGGGAAAGAAGGAGCAAGATTAGTATGGATAGGGGCACAGATTATTGACAGGAGGAGAAAGAAGAGGAAGTGATTAGTATGGATAGAGTTACTCATTATTGACAGGAGCGGAAAGAAGGCGGAGTGATCAGTATGGGGAGGGTCACTGATTATGGACAGGAGGGGAAACAACGGGGATGATTAGTATGGATAGGGTCACTCATTATTGACAGGAGGGGAAAGAAGGCGGAGTGATTAGGATAGATAGAGTCACTGATTATTGACACGAGGGGAAACAAGGGGGATGATTAGTATGGGGAGGGAAACTGATGATTGACAGGAGGGGAAAGAAGGGGATGATTAGTATGGCTAGGGACACTGGTTATTGACAGAAGGGGAAAGAAGGCAGATGATTAGTATGGATTGGGTAATTGATTATTGAAAGGAGGTGAAAGAAGGGGGACGATTTGTATGGATAGTGTCACTGATTATTGACAGGAGGTGAAAGAAGGAGAATGGTTAGTATGGATAGGGGCACATATTATTGACAGGAGGGTAAAGAAGAGGGAGTTATTAATATCGAGTGAGGCACTGATTATTGACATGAGTTAAAAGAAGGGGCATGATTAGTATGGATAGGGTCAATGATTATGGACAGGAGGTGAAAGAAGGGGGATCATTAGTATGGATAGGGGCACATATTATTGACAGGAGGGTAAAGAAGAGGGAGTGATTAGTATCGATAGAGGCACTGATTATTGTCATGAGGGGAAAGAACAGGGAGTGATTAATATGGATAGAGGCACTGATTATTGATAGGAGGGGAAAGAAGAGGGATGATTGGTATGGATGGGTTCTCAGATTACTGATTGGAGGGGAAAGACGGGGAATGATTAGTATGGGGAAGGTCACTGATTATTGACATGAGGGGAAACAAGGGGGATGATTAGTATGGGGAGGGAAACTGATGATTGACAGGAGGGGAAAGAAGGGGATGATTAGTGTGGCTAGGGGCATAGATTATTGACAGGAGGGTAAAGAAGAGGGAGTGATTAGTATGGATAGGGTCACTGATTATTGACAGAAGGGGACAGAAGAGGGAGTGATTAGTATCGATAGAGACATTGAATATTGACAGGAGGGGAAAGAATGTGTAGTGATTAGTATGGATAGTGTCACTGATTATTGACAGGAGGGTTAAGAAGGGGGATGATTAGTATGGATAGGGTCACTGGTTATGGACAGGAGGGGAAAGAAGGGGGTGATTAGTATGGATAGGGGCACAGATTATTGCCAGGAGGAGAAAGAAGTGGGAGTGATTAGTATCGATAGAGGCACTGATTATTGACAGGAGGGGAAAGAAGGCAATTGATTAGTATGGATAGGGTCACTGATGATGGACAGGATGGGAAACAAGGGGGATGATTAGTATGGGGAGGGAAACTTATGATTGACAGGAGGGGAAAGAAGGGGGATTGATTAGTATCGATAGTGGCATAGATTATTGACTGGAGGGCAAAGGACAGGGAGTGATTTGTATCGATAGAGGCACTGATTATTGACAGGAGGTGAAAGAAGAGGGATGATTAGTATCGATAGAGGCACTGATTATTGACATGAGGGGAAAGGAGGAGGAGTGATTCGTATGGACAGGGTCACTGATATTGACAGGAGGGGAAAGAAGGTGGAGTGATTAGTATGGATAGGGTCACTGATTATTGACAGGAGGGTAAAGAAGGGGGAGTGATTAGTATGGGTAGGGTCACTGATTATTGACAGGAGGGTAAAGAAGGGGGAGTGATTAGTATGGATAGGGTCACTGATTATTGACAGGAGGGTAAAGAAGGGGGAGTGATTAGTATGGGTAGGGTCACTGATTATTGACAGGAGGGGAAAGAAGGGGATGATTTGTATGGGTAGGGTCACTGATTATTGACTTAAGGTGAAAGAAGGGGGAGTGATTAGTATGGATATGGTCACTGATTATGGACAGGAGGTGAAAGAAGGGGTATGAATAGTATGGTTAGGGTCACTGATTATTGACAGGAGGGGACAGACGAGGGAGTGATTAGTATCGATAGAGGCACTGATTATTGACATGAGGGGAAAGACGGGGAATGATTAGTATGGGGAAGGTCACTGATTATTGACAGAAGGGGAAAGAAGAGGGAGTGATTAGTATGGAGAGAGTCACTGATTATTGACAGGAGGGGAAAGAAGGAGCAAGATTAGTATGGATAGGGGCACAAATTATTGACAGGAGGAGAAAGAAGAGGAAGTGATTAGTATGGATAGGGTTACTCATTATTGACAGGAGCGGAAAGAAGGCGGAGTGATCAGTATGGGGAGGGTCACTGATTATGGACAGGAGGGGACAGAAGAGGGAGTGATTAGTATCGATAGAGACATTGAATATTTACAGGAGGGGAAAGAATGGGTAGTGATTAGTATGGATAGTGTCACTGATTATTGACAGGAGGGGAAAGAAGGGGGATGATTAGTATGGATAGGGTCACTGGTTATGGACAGGAGGGGAAAGAAGGGGGTGATTAGTATGGGTAGTGTCACTTATTATTGACAGGAGGGTAAAGAAGAGGGAGTGATTAGTATGGATAGTGTCACTGATTATTGACATGAGTTAAAAGAAGGGGCATGATTAGTATGGTTAGGGTCACTGATTATGGAGAGGAGGTGAAAGAAGGGGGATCATTAGTATGGATAGGGGCACATATTATTGACAGGAGGGTAAAGAAGAGGGAGTGATTAGTATCGATAGAGGCACTGATTATTGACATGAGGGGAAAGAACAGGGAGTGATTAATATGGATAGAGGCACTGATTATTGATAGGAGGGGAAAGAAGAGGGATGATTGGTATGGATGGGTTCTCAGATTACTGATTGGAGGGGAAAGACGGGGAATGATTTGTATGGGGAAGGTCACTGATTATTGACACGAGGGGAAACAAGGGGGATGATTAGTATGGGGAGGGAAACTGATGATTGACAGGAGGGGAAAGAAGGGGATGATTAGTGTGGCTAGGGGCATAGATTATTGACAGGAGGGTAAGGAAGAGGGAGTGATTAGTATGGATAGGGTCACTGATTATTGACAGAAGGGGACAGAAGAGGGAGTGATTAGTATCGATAGAGACATTGAATATTGACAGGAGGGGAAAGAATGTGTAGTGATTAGTATGGATAGGGACACTGATTATTGACAGGAGCGGAAAGAAGGGGGATGATTAGTATGGATAGGGTCACTGGTTATGGACAGGAGGGGAAAGAAGGGGGATGATTAGTATGGGTAGTGTCACTTATTATTGACAGGAGGGTAAAGAAGAGGGAGTGATTAGTATGGATAGGGGCACAGATTATTGCCAGGAGGGGAAAGAAGGCAATTGATTAGTAAGGATAGGGTCACTGATGATGGACAGGATGGGAGAGAAGGGGGATGATTAGTACGGGGAGGGAAACTTATGATTGACAGGAGGGGAAAGAAGGGGGATTGATTAGTATCGATAGTGGCATAGATTATTGACTGGAGTGGAAAGAAGGGGGATGATTAGTTTGTATAGAGTCACTGTTTATTGACTGGAGGGGAAGGACGGAGGAGTGATTAGTATGGATAGGGTCACTGGTTATTGACAGGAGGGGTAAGAAGGGGCATGATTAGTATGGGTAGTGTCACTGATTATTGCCAGGAGGGAAAAGAAGGAGGAGTGATTCGTATGGACAGGGTCACTGATATTGACAGGAGGGGAAAGAAGGTGGAGTGATTATGGATAGGGTCACTGATTATTGACAGGAGGGGAACAGGGGGAGTGATTAGTATGGGTAGGGTCACTGATTATTGAGAGGAGGGGAACAAAGGGGGAGTCATTAATGTGGATAGGGTCACAGTTATTGACAGGAGGGGATAGAAGGGGATGATTTGTATGGATATGGTCACTGATTATTGACGGGAGGGGAAAGAAGTGGGAGTCATTAATGTGGATAGATTCACTGATTATTGACAGGAGGGGTAAGAAGGGGATGATTAGTATGGATAATAGAACTGATTAATGACAGGAGGGGAAAGAAGAGGGATGATTAGTATGGAGAGAGGCAGTGAATATTGACAGGAGGGGTAAGAAGGGGGATGATTAGTATGGATCGCGTCACTGATTATTAATAAGAGGGGAAAGACAGGGGAGTGATTATGCATTTTGTATGGCGCCCTGTGACTGTGTGGGTTTCCTCCAATGGTGCAAAGACGTAGGTTAACTGGTCATTGTAAACTGTCCCGTGAAACAGTGTCCGGGAAGCAGTTTAAGCTGGGTTGGAGACGAGAAAGTTGCTGTTAGTAGAAGCCAGTTATCCAAGGATGCAGAGATCTGCTCTCTGGAGCTGTGCCAGGAGATCAGGTGATACCAGCTCTTCCCCTGGGCCAACACAGGCCACAAACATATGCCATCACCATGGGATAATACCCAACAAATAACATTCACGCCCTACTCAGAATTCATACTGAGAAATTGTTTATGACTTACTAACATTGGTCAGTCAGTGACCTACAGAAGTACATCAGGCTTTATGTACCAGTACTTCTGGAGAGAGAAACAGGGTTAATGTTTCAAATTAAAGATTCTGTGTCAGAACTGGGAAAGAGAGAATAGTTGCAAGTTTTATATTGCAGAGAAACTGTTGGGGGGAGGGGGGAGGGGTGGAATGTATTGGGCAAAGGAAGCATCTCTGTTAGGGGGAGGCCAGGTGGCCAGGTTTATCATAGGGACGAGATGGCGATAAAATCACTTTTTTCTCTCTTTTTGCAATAATTATTTAACTTTTTAATAATATAATGTACTGTAATTTTAAACATAATGAACTGAAATTCTCAGTTTTTATTATTATGTATTGTGTTGTACTGCTGTCGCAATACCAATAGATCTCACAATTTTTAATTATTGAGTGAAGTTAAAGAGACATCATCTAAAAGAAGGGACCTGCACACATTGGCCACTTTATTCGGTACTCCCTGCGCCTAATAAGCTGGTCAGTGAGTGAATGCTTGTGGCCATCTGCTGAGGCAGCCCATCCACTTCAAGGTTTGACGTGTTGTGCATTCAGAGATGCTTTTCTGTACACCACTGTTGTAGTGTGAGGTTATTTGAGTTTCTGTCACCTTCCTGTCAGTTTGAACCAGTTGGGCCATTCTCCTCCAACCTCTCTCATGTTTAAGGTGTATTTACCCACAGAACTGCCACTCACTGGATTTTTTTTTTGTTTGTTTTTCGGACCTTTCTCTGTAAACTCTAGAGACTACTGTGTGTGATAATCCCTGGAGATCAGCAGATTCTGAGATACTCAAACCACCCTGTCTGGCACCAACTATCATTCCACAGTCAAAGTCACTTAGATGACAATTCTTCCCCATTCTGATCTTTAGCCTGAACAACAAATGAACCTCTTGACCATGTCTGCATGCTTTACCACACTGAGCTGCTGACACTTGATTGGCTGATTAGATATTTGTATTACTGAGTGTACAAGTGTACCTAATAAAGTGGGCACTGCGTGGTGAAAGGTCAAGCTCTGTATTGCCCCTGTTGTAAGATGTGGGGTGTTTGGTAGCAACAGAGGAGTTGGCCAGGGAGGCACAGAGGGTCTGGTGTCTGAAAAGCTGAAGAGAGGGGAAGATGTGTCTGTACCGGAACTTTTGGAGTCTGGGTTTGGCTGCCAGGGGTAGTGGTGGAGATCGATACGTGGTTGGTGTCTGGGGTTCTCTGCCAGGGGTAGTGATGGAGATCGATACGTGGTTGGTGTCTGGGTTTGGCTGCCAGGGGTAGTGGTGGAGATCGATACGTGGTTGGTGTCTGGGGTTCTCTGCCAGGGGTAGTGGTGGAGATCGATACGTGGTTGGTGTCTGGGTTTGGCTGCCAGGGGTAGTGATGGACATCGATACGTGGTTGGTGTCTGGGGTTCTCTGCCAGGGGTAGTGGTGGAGATCGATACGTGGTTGGGGTCTGGGGTTCTCTGCCAGGGGTTGTGGTGGAGATCGATACGTGGTTGGTGTCTGGGATTCTCTGCCAGGGGTAGTGGTGGAGATCGATACGTGGTTGGTGTCTGGGTTTGGCTGCCAGGGGTAGTGGTGGAGATCGATACGTGGTTGGTGTCTGGGGTTCTCTGCCAGTGGTAGTGGTGGAGATCGATACGTGGTTGGTGTTTGGGGTTCTCTGCCAGGGGTAGTGGTGGAGATCGATACGTGGTTGGTGTTTGGGGTTCTCTGCCAGGGGTAGTGATGGAGATCGATACATGGTTGGTGTCTGGGGTTCTCTGCCAGGGGTAGTGGTGGAGATCGATACGTGGTTGGTGTCTGGGATTCTCTGCCAGGGGTAGTGGTGGAGATCGATACGTGGTTGGTGTCTGGGTTTGGCTGCCAGGGGTAGTGATGGACATCGATACGTGGTTGGTGTCTGGGGTTCTCTGCCAGGGGTAGTGGTGGAGATCGATACGTGGTTGGGGTCTGGGGTTCTCTGCCAGGGGTTGTGGTGGAGATCGATACGTGGTTGGTGTCTGGGATTCTCTGCCAGGGGTAGTGGTGGAGATCGATACGTGGTTGGTGTCTGGGTTTGGCTGCCAGGGGTAGTGGTGGAGATCGATACGTGGTTGGTGTCTGGGGTTCTCTGCCAGGGGTAGTGGTGGAGATCGATACGTGGTTGGTGTTTGGGGTTCTCTGCCAGGGGTAGTGGTGGAGATCGATACGTGGTTGGTGTTTGGGGTTCTCTGCCAGGGGTAGTGATGGAGATCGATACATGGTTGGTGTCTGGGGTTCTCTGCCAGGGGTAGTGGTGGAGATCGATACGTGGTTGGTGTCTGGGATTCTCTGCCAGGGGTAGTGGTGGAGATCGATACGTGGTTGGTGTCTGGGGTTCTCTGCCAGGTGTAGTGATGGAGATCGATACGTGGTTGGTGTCTGGGGTTCTCTGCCAGGGGTAGTGATGGAGATCGATACGTGGTTGGTGTCTGGGGTTCTCTGCCAGGGGTAGTGATGGAGATCGATACGTGGTTGGTGTCTGGGTTTGGCTGCCAGGGGTAGTGGTGGAGATCGATACGTGGTTGGTGTCTGGGTTTGGCTGCCAGGGGTAGTGGTGGAGATCGATACGTGGTTGGTGTCTGGGATTCTCTGCCAGGGGTAGTGGTGGAGATCGATACGTGGTTGGTGTCTGGGGTTCTCTGCCAGGTGTAGTGATGGAGATCGATACGTGGTTGGTGTCTGGGGTTCTCTGCCAGGGGTAGTGATGGAGATTGATACGTTGTTGGTGTCTGGGTTTGTCTGAAGGGGTAGTGATGGAGATCGATACGTGGTTGGTGTCTGGGGTTCTCTGCCAGGGGTAGTGGTGGAGATCGATACGTGGTTGGTGTCTGGGATTCTCTGTCGGGGTAGTGGTGGAGATCGATACGTGGTTGGTGTCTGGGATTCTCTGCCAGGGGTAGTGGTGGAGATCGATACGTGTTTGGTGTCTGGGGTTCTCTGCCAGGGGTAGTGATGGAGATCGATACATGGTTGGTGTCTGGTGTTCTCTGCCAGGGGTAGTGGTGGAGATCGATACGTGGTTGGTGTCTGGTGTTCTCTGCCAGGGGTAGTGATGGAGATCGATACGTGGTTGGTGTCTGGGGTTCTCTGCCAGGGGTAGTGATGGAGATCGATACGTGGTTGGTGTCTGGGGTTCTCTGCCAGGGGTAGTGGTGGAGATCGATACGTGGTTGGAGTCTGGGTTTGGCTGAAGGGGTAGTGGTGGAGATCGATACGTGGTTGGTGTCTGGGGTTCTCTGCCAGGGGTAGTGATGGAGATCGATACGTGGTTGGAGTCTGGGTTTGGCTGAAGGGGTAGTGGTGGAGATCGATACGTGGTTGGAGTCTGGGTTTGGCTGCCAGGGGTAGTGATGGAGATCGATACGTGGTTGGTGTCTGGGGTTCTCTGCCAGGGGTAGTGGTGGAGATCGATACGTGGTTGGTGTCTGGGGTTCTCTGCCAGGGGTAGTGATGGAGATCGATACGTGGTTGGTGTCTGGGATTCTCTGCCAGGGGTAGTGGTGGAGATCGACACGTGGTTGGTGTCTGGGGTTCTCTGCCAGGGGTAGTGGTGGAGATCGATATGTGGTTGGAGTCTGGGTTTGGCTGCCAGGGGTAGTGGTGGAGATCGATACGTGGTTGGTGTCTGGGTTTGGCTGCCAGGGGTAGTGGTGGAGATCGATACGTGGTTGGTGTCTGGGTTTGGCTGCCAGGGGTAGTGATGGAGATCGATACGTGGTTGGTGTCTGGGGTTCTCTGCCAGGGGTAGTGGTGGAGATCGATATGTGGTTGGTGTCTGGGGTTCTCTGCCAGGGGTAGTGATGGAGATCGATACGTGGTTGGTGTCTGGGATTCTCTGCCAGGGGTAGTGGTGGAGATCGATACGTGGTTGGTGTCTGGGGTTCTCTGCCAGGGGTAGTGATGGAGATCGATACGTGGTTGGTGTCTGGGGTTCTCTGCCAGGGGTAGTGGTGGAGATCGATACGTGGTTGGTGTCTGGGGTTCTCTGCCAGGGGTAGTGATGGAGATCGATACGTGGTTGGTGTCTGGGGTTCTCTGCCAGGGGTAGTGATGGAGATCGATACGTGGTTGGTGTCTGGGTTTGGCTGAAGGGGTAGTGATGGAGATCGATACGTGGTTGGTGTCTGGGGTTCTCTGCCAGGGGTAGTGGTGGAGATCGATACATGGTTGGTGTCTGGGGTTCTCTGCCAGGGGTAGTGGTGGAGATCGATACGTGGTTGGAGTCTGGGTTTGGCTGCCAGGGGTAGTGGTGGAGATCGATACGTGGTTGGTGTCTGGGGTTCTCTGCCAGGGGTAGTGATGGAGATCGATACGTGGTTGGTGTCTGGGATTCTCTGCCAGGGGTAGTGATGGAGATCGATACGTGGTTGGTGTCTGGGTTTGGCTGCCAGGGGTAGTGGTGGATATCGATACGTGGTTGGTGTCTGGGGTTCTCTGCCAGGGGTAGTGGTGGAGATCGATACGTGGTTGGTGTCTGGGGTTCTCTGCCAGGGCTAGTGGTGGAGATCGATACGTGGTTGGTGTCTGGGGTTCTCTGCCAGGGGTAGTGGTGGAGATCGATACGTGGTTGGTGTCTGGGGTTCTCTGCCAGAGGTAGTGATGGAGATCGATACGTGGTTGGAGTCTGGGGTTCTCTGCCAGGGGTAGTGGTGGAGATCGATACGTGGTTGGTGTCTGGGGTTCTCTGCCAGGGGTAGTGGTGGAGATCGATACGTGGTTGGTGTCTGGGGTTCTCTGCCAGGGGTAGTGATGGAGATCGATACGTGGTTGGTGTCTGGGGTTCTCTGTCAGGGGTAGTGATGGAGATCGATACGTGGTTGGTGTCTGGGATTCTCTGCCAGGGGTAGTGGTGGAGATCGATACGTGGTTGGAGTCTGGGTTTGGCTGCCAGGGGTAGTGATGGAGATCGATACGAGGTTGGGGTCTGGGGTTCTCTGCCAGGGGTAGTGGTGGAGATCGATACGTGGTTGGTGTCTGGGGTTCTCTGCCAGGGGTAGTGGTGGAGATCGATACGTGGTTGGTGTCTGGGGTTCTCTGCCAGGGTTAGTGGTGGAGATCGATACGTGGTTGGTGTCTGGGGTTCTCTGCCAGGGGTAGTGGTGGAGATCGATACGTGGTTGGTGTCTGGGTTTGGCTGCCAGGGGTAGTGGTGGAGATCGATACGTGGTTGGTGTCTGGGGTTCTCTGCCAGGGGTAGTGATGGAGATCGATACGTGGTTGGTGTCTGGGTTTGGCTGCCAGGGGTAGTGGTGGAGATCGATACGTGGTTGGTGTCTGGGGTTCTCTGCCAGGGGTAGTGGTGGAGATCGATACGTGGTTGGTGTCTGGGGTTCTCTGCCAGGGGTAGTGGTGGAGATCGATACGTGGTTGGTGTCTGGGGTTCTCTGCCAGGGGTAGTGGTGGAGATCGATACGTGGTTGGTGTCTGGGGTTCTCTGCCAGGGTTAGTGGTGGAGATCGATACGTGGTTGGTGTCTGGGGTTCTCTGCCAGGGGTAGTGGTGGAGATCGATATGTGGTTGGTGTCTGGGATTCTCTGCCAGGGGTAGTGGTGGAGATCGATACGTGGTTGGTGTCTGGGGTTCTCTGCCAGGTGTAGTGTTGGAAACTTTAAGAAGCTGTTTGGGAGACACATGAATACGGAGGAAATGGAAGGATATGGATCGTGTACAGTATGATGGGATTTAGTTAAATTTGGCATCACGTTCAGCAATACCTTTTGGGCCAAATGGCGTATTCCAGTGTGATATTGATCTACGTTCACATGCTGCAGTTGCCACCTCGATGCTATGACTTTGTGAATAAGGAGCTGGCGACGTGCACCTTGCGGTGGTACATATTGTAATCATTGTGCTCAAGCAGCCGAGGGATTGAACGTCTGGGGCAGTGGATGAGGTGCTAGTCAAGTGCACAGCTTTGCCTGGATGTTGTATGAATGGCATTCACCCAAATAATTCTTGTAAAGTATTCCTGAAGTGAGTTAGAGAGTTCCTATACTACAGAACATTTCTTTTCTGAACTTCCCACAGACAAATGGGGCATTACACAAATTATTTCGAGAAAAATAAAAAGATCAATAATCAAATAACTTCTGAAATTTTTGTTCACATGTCTGTCATTACAACATTGTCCTGTTCTTCATCCCTTTATGCTGAATTGACAACACTGCGGTTTTCCTGAAATGGTCCAGTTAAGGGAGCTTGAGGTTGTTACAGCCGGGGCCATGCTCCCACTGCCCTTTAAATACTCCCAATGGCGAGCGTCTCAAAGAGCCTCTGATAACCAAGTCCAGATCCTGGCCTTCTCGCGATGGAACTGGTTTACTGACAGGAGAAGGGGCGAATACGGGTTACTGGCTCCTTAAAACCGGTATCTTCTGGCTTCTCATCCAGGAGAAGCAACACTTTGATCTCAAACCTCCACTGCTTGCGGCTATGCCCACTCATGGGGAAGGCTTCGAGAATAAGCCCCGAGGAAAGTCCGGAGCTGGTGTCCCTAATGCATGTCTATGTCGAGTTTAACGCTGGCTGGCTGGCAAATCCTGAGACGGACACTGAACTGCATCGGTCTTCGCCGTTCCTTTGGGTTTGTCAGCTGCGTGGAGAAGGGGAGCCTGTTACAGGGGCAACAACTTCCTCTTCATATCGTACTGCCCAGGCTTGCTTATCACGCAGGCAGCTGGCACACAACATTCGTATTTGACCAGACCAACGGTGGGCCCCTCTCTTTCTCCCTGCAGTAAGGACAACTGGACTAGCTTAGCCTGAGACATCAACAAATACAATACACAGAAAAACATCTATAAGGAGAAGCACTGTCGATGTTTCGGGCCGAGACCCTTCGAAGGGTCTCGGCCCGAAACGTCGACAGTGCTTCTTATAGATGCTGCCTGGCCTGCTGTGTTCCACCAGCATTTTGTGTGTTGCTGTTTGAATTTCCAGCATCTGCAGATTTCCTGTGTTTGCTCAACAAATACAACAAACATGAATTGTTGCAGCTCGCATTGTTGTGGCTCAACGGCTGTTTCCAGCATTTTATGATGTTAAAACAATGCGTCCAGGATACTGGAAATGCAGCAACCAGGAGAAAAATCCCTGATCTTTCAGGGATTGTCTAAAGGCCCCGAGCTGTTACTTTAAATTTAGCCCACTCTTCAGAGAAGGCCATATCTTGAGCTCAGTCTTTCTCACAACTGCTCATCTACGGTCCCAGGGCAGAGTCTTTACGAGCTCTGGACTTGTCCTGAGTACAACGGCTCCTCAGTACACGCCGTTATCGCATGGCCGTGTGCGGCATCTTGACGTGCGTAGCCCCTAAAACCGAAACTGTCTCAAACAAGGTCTTTGACCGGCTGTAACGGTGCACACAGGGGCGGGGTCGGGGGAGAGGGAGGGGCAGAGGCAGCCCCCTCTGCCCACACGCTCCAGCTTACGACTTGTCCACGCCCACTACCGGGCTGGATGCTGCCGCTTTAAGAGATTCCTCCCCTCCCCTCCCCTCCCCTCCTCCGGCTGTTTTGTTACAGAGAGACGCTCCAGTTGGCGACGATGAGGAGGGAGAGCTGAGGCAGCGAACCGGGGAACCTGGTGCGGACAGAGCCCCGGGGGTTGGAGCCGGTGCCTGGAAGTGGAGCATCAGCCCTAGGATCTGTCATGCTCCGGGCGGACCAGAGCGCCCGTATCACACGCTAATTTCCACCCGACAACAACAACAAAGGAGCAGGCAGCGATGAGGGACAAGGACTTCAAACCCGGCGGGGATAAAGGCAAGCCGGCCACCTTCACGGGCGACAAGGCGAAGATGGCGGCGAAGAGCGACAAGAAGTGGGTGAGGCTGGCCACGGTGCTGGCTTACGTGCTCTCCGTCTCGCTGGCCGCCATCATCTTGGCCGTCTATTACAGCCTCATCTGGAAGCCGGTGAAGCTGCCGGCCGAAGCCGACAGCAGCCCCACGACCGACGCCCCGTCCCGCGACAACCGGGCGCAGGAGCCAACGCTGCCCTTCACCGTGCCCGGCAGCCCGACCCAGAGCCTGGACGGGGGCAGATTTACCCCCACGGGGGGCAGCCAGACTGGGGTGCTGACGCCGCCGGGGGGCAGCCCGCAGACCGCCGAGCAGGCCCAGCTCACGGGGCCGAGACTGAACGCCACGGTGCCGACGAGCCAGTGAACCGGACCTGCCCTCGCCTGCACCGGGACTCATCGACATCCTTCGGGTCTGGGGCAGAGCAACTTCCAGCCACCGCCGCTCCCAACACGCCGCTTCACCTCAACACCGCGCCGTTTATAGAACTTTATATAACAGCGTGCAAGGACTCCGCGCCGTGATAGAAGGCACAACCACTCTTTTAATATATTTCTAGCACCGGTTAATGTTAAAATATGGGCTGAGGATCGTTCTGTTTCGACGATGATTTGTCTAGCACGGGTTGTAATATTCATATTATTCCTACGTACCTCATGTAGTGTATTTAAAGGATAACTTTACATGCCTAATGCACAGGATATGATCAACCTCAGGTACATCTAGAGCTGTAAAATGTATCTACTGTTGTACAATAGTGCAACGTATCCCGGGAGCTTTAGTAATCGTTCGTATATTTTTAAAGAGTAATAAATGTTCCAAGAGCTGAATCGGTGGAGTTTTATGTGGAAGGTCGCAGTAAGTGCCGGTGATACTGGGTTGAAATCCTCTATTGTAATCGGGTACGACTTGCTTCCCAGAATCGATTTAAACAGGGGTGGGGACGACAGTAGCATCGTGTGTGTTTCGTATAACGAATTACCCTGCCCCTGGTGATAGTGTTTCACATTGAGCTGTGGGGTCTGGGGTTCTTCACAGCTGGGCGCAAGGTAGTTATACTGTATGTCAGTGATTTGGATTAATAGCTTTGTGGCCGAGTTTGTTGACGATACGAAGATAGTTTAAGGGGCAGCTAGTGTCGAGAAAGTGGGGAGTCTGGGGAATGGGCAATGAAGCGACAGATGGAATACAGTTTACACTTTGGTAGAAAGAATAAAGCTGTGGAATATTTTCTAAACGGGGACCCGGTTCAGAAATAAGAGGTGCAACGGGACCTGGAAAGCTGCCTGCAGGATTCCCTAAATGCTAATTTGCAGGTAAGAAAGGCAAATGCAATGTTAGCATTAATTTTGAGAGAACTAGATTGTGTTCTCTGTAGTGCACTACAGCACAGAGGCCCTTTGGCCCATCTAGTCCATGCCAAACTATTGTTCTGCCTCATCCCATCAACTTACCCCTCTGTGCCCCTCCTACCCATGTACTTGTCCAAACCCACATCCATCACTTGTGCTGGTAGCTGGTTCCTTGCTCTCTCCACCCTCTGAGTGAGGCGGTTCCCCTTTAACATTTCACCTTTCACCCTTCATCCATGACCTCTAGTTTTAGTCTCATCTAATTTCAGTGGAGAAAGCCTGTTCACTTTTACCCTGTCTCTAGCTATTATAATTTTGTACAGTTCAATCAAATCTCCCCTCGTCCTTCTACGGTCCAGGGAATAAGTCCTAATCTATTCCAGCTTTGTCTATAATTCAGGTCCTCAAGACCCAGTGACATCCTTGTACATTTCCTCTATTGTTTCAATCTTATTGATGTCTTCCTTGTAAGTAGGAAACCAGAACTACATAACACTCCAAATCGGGCCTCACCGATGTGAAACGCTTTGGTTCTGTTGGCTGCGCAAGTCGAGGGAAAACTACCTCTGGCCCCACTACGCGTGGGAGTTTGAAGTGCAAGACCCTTGTTTGTGTGGGCACTGCATGATTTGTTACTGTTACAAATGAGTACCATGACAGTACACTGCATGCAATTAAATGATTTAGCTTTATAATTCTTAATTTGACTACAGGGTTAGAAAAGCAGAAGCAAATTTGGAGCTCATGGTTTCCCCTTTGCCAATTCCCCTTCAAGCTCCTCGGGCTTCATTGAATCGTGGCCCCACTCCAGGTCGAGTCCAATGACCTCTTCTCTCTTCCCCAGCAAAGATACAAGCCCAGCCTTGGTGTCCCTCACCAGACAAACATTTGGCCATCCTAACTGGATGGGATTCAATTCTCTTATCTCTTATCTTCAACAGTAACCAAACAAGCAGTGTACACAGAATAGAACAGCATACCAGAGAAAAAATAGGAACCAGGGTATTACAAATATTTTATTCAACTAAATCATACCATCCCAACTCCTGCACTTTTTATTTTGATTTATGAAGGCAAAGCTAAAAGCAGGAATGTAATGCTCAGACTTCGTATGGCATTGGTCAAACTGTACATGGGGTAGTGTGAGTAGTTTTGGGCCCTTTTAGAAAAGATGTGCTGGCATTGGAGAGGGTCCAGAGGAGGTTTATTAGAATGATTCCAGGAATGAAAGGGTTAACGTATGAGCCGTGTTTGATAGCTCTGTGTCTGTACTCACTGGAGCCTAGAAATCTAAGTTGGGGGGGGGGGGGGTGAGAATCTCATTGAAACATATTGAAAGGCCTGGATGCAGTGGACACGGGAAGGATCTTTCCTGTGGTGGGGCAGTGTAGACCAATATGGCATGCTTCAGAAGGACAAACATATGGATGAATTTCTTTAGCAGATGGTGGTGAATCTGTGGAATTCATTGCTACAGATGGCTGTGTAGGGCAAGCTGTTAGGTATATTTAAAGCAGATTGATGGGTTCTAGTAAGGTTAGTAAAATATTGCGGGTAAAAGCAAGAGAATGGGTTGAGAGGGATAATAAATCAGCTGTGATGGAATGGGGGAGCAGGCTCTGGTGCTGCTCCTATGTCATATAGAACTCCGAAAGGAGGGAGGTGTCTCCCCCCGGGCACGCAGTCTCACTCAATGGGGTGAGGAAGTGTCCAGCGACCAGCTCACTTTACCAGGAGATGGATTCTCCCCAGCTCATGCTGTATCCCAGCTGTGAACTGGATCATGTGGCGCCTGGGAGGATTGGGCGGGGAACAAAATGATGTCTTGGGGTCCTGGCGGATCTCTTGGGTCCCACAGTGTGTCTGGCCGAAGGGGCTCGTACCAGCCCACCCGAGAGCAGTCACTTGTCTGTTCTCACCAACTTCAGGGCAAAGCTGGACTAGAGTGTCTGCGCTCCAGTTAAATACCACAACACACGACACGTCACAGTCTGCCTCCCCCTTCCTTCCCTGTAGACACTCATTCGTGAAGGGGGGGCAAGTTCAAAGGAGAACAGCAGGGCAAGTTTTCTCTTGGACCGAGGTAGGTGCCTGAAATGTGCTCCTGGGGTGGTGGTGGAAACAGAAATAATAGATGGTTCTGAGGCTCCTAGACAGGCAGATGGACATGAAGACGATAGACCTTGTGTGAGAAGGGATTAGGCATTTAATGATCTATTTATGGCCTTAAGGGCCCGATCCTGTGCTCGTCTGTTCCCTGTTCTAAAGTCCAGGATGATTTTAATCACAGCAACAGTTGGTGTTTGATGGAGGACTAGGTACGAGGCCTGTTAGTTCCCTAGGGTTCAGCTTTGTATCTAGCATGGTAGGTGGAGTGAACAGCAATCAGCAGTGAAAGGATTTCAGAAAATAATGGGTCTGTGGAAATGTTTGGTGAGTCACTTTAGTGCAAAGAGTGAGGAGATATAATTAGTACAGTTTTGGTCTCCAGGGTTAAGGAAGGACATCCTGGCTGTAGAGGAAGTGCAGCGTAGATTCACAAGGTTAATTCCTGGGATGTCAGGACTGTCTTACGCAGAGAGGTTAGAGAGACTGGGCTTGTACACGCTGGAATTAAGGAGATTGGACAAGATAGAGGCAGGAAATATGTTCCAGATGCTGGGAGAGTCCAGTACCAGAGGGCATGGTTTGAGAATAAGGGGTAGGTCATTTAGGACAGAGTTAAGGAAAAACTTCTTCTCCCAGAGAGTTGTGGGGGTCTGGAATGCACTGCCTCGGAAGGCAGTGGAGACCAATTCTCTGGATGCTTTCAAGAAGGAGCTAGATAGGTATCTTATGGATAGGGGAATCAAGGGATATGGGGTCAAGGCACGAACCGGGTATTGATAGTAGATGATCAGCCATGATCTCAAAATGGTGGTGCAGGCTCGAAGGGCCGAATGGTCTACTTCTGCACCTATTGTCTATATATGAGACTATATAGCTCATTATGCTTGCAAAGATATTTGGAGTTGGAAGGATGTTAATAAAGTGGTTAATAATTTGAATCTGGAGACACAAGGGACTGCAGACACTAATCTGGAGTAACACAATCTCCTTGAGTATTTCAGCAGGTGGAACGGTATCTCTGGGAGGAAAAGAACTGACTGAATTAAACATCCAACGCAGACAATTCCTACCCACTTCACAGATGAGCTGCTGAGCTCCTCCAACAGAGATTATTTAATTCTGAATCTCAAGCTCTGTAGCTGAGGCAAAGTACAACGTGCCCCTGCCAGTACAGTTCCACTGGGAGAGGGGTCTACCATGATGTTTGATCAAAACGATGAAAGAACAAGAGAAATGGAGAAGCCCGTTTGTTCTTCCAGTTGTTCAACCAGACCACAGTGGGTCTTCCACTTCAACGTCGCCTTGCTGTCGTATTCCCACATGCCTTCATTCCTTTAGTAGCCAGAAATCTTTCTATCTCTGAATTCAGTGATGGACGATTGCCCTCTGTGGTAGAGAATTGCGAACACTTGCTGTGCTTCAGGTGAAGAAATTTATGCATGAAACAGTAATGCAGGCAGGCTAGTTAGGTCTGTGATAAAGTCATCAATAACATCACATCTGATCCAGTATTGGCCTCAATGCCACTTTCCCACTGACTCCCCAATCTGTCAATTCCCACCTTGAATATATACAATGACTTTTTGGTGTAACAAAGCCCAAAGATTCACAGTCCCCTGCGAGGTAGTCTGCATCTTCATTTTTAAATGGGTGATTATTCAGAATCTGTCTCCTCCTCGTTCTGGTTACCACCTCCAGGAGAGACGTCTGAGTAATTCATCTCTTTATTGTGCCCATCCCAATGAGGTTGAAACCATAAACAATAGAACTATACAGGACAAAAGCAGGTACTTTGGCCCAAATCATTCCTTACCAACCAAGTTGTCTATCCAAGCTAGTCCCATTTGCCTGCTTATGGCCACTATCCCTCGGGCTCCTCACCTCTGCCAGCAAGCCCAACCTGTCAACTTGCACACCAAATCACCAAACACCAACCTGTCAACTTGCACACCAAATCACCAAACACCAACCTGTCAACTTGCACACCAAACATTGAGGTTCCTATCAAAAACCACTTCCACTACCTAACTGTCAATAAGCTGAATTTGGCTCAAGAATCTATGGAAACATGGGGAAAAATAGTTACCATCTGGAATATACTGCCTCACAGTGTGAAAACAAATTCAATGTTTTTAAAAGACATTTGAAATTATTAAAGGTTTTGAAAAAAGAAATGACTTCCTTGAATACTCAATGAAATCATAAAATAATTAATTCCCTAATCAGAAAGCTATTTTACAACAAATAAATGCCAGATAATGTAAACAGAGGAATGGGGGCAGAAACAGGTGGGAGAGAGTAATAGGGTGAATGAACATGGCCATCAATGTAGGTAATTAAATTATGATTGTAATCTATCAAGCAGAACTGTCTTGATTTCAGATTTTTTCTGTCCTTGTTTCAGATTTGCAGCACCTGCAGTAATTTGATTTTCAGTTTAGTTGTAGGTATGGATAGGCAGATCAGCTTCAGCAGGAGATCAAAGTGGATGAAGTGATGAGGGTCCCTATAAACACAACTGGTTTGCCCTTTCCACTGGCTTCGGTAGCTACAAGTCTTGTGTTTGTGCAGTTGACCTACTGCTCTAAAATTTAAATTTCTTGTTGGCTTCTTTATCAGTTCCCTACAATCATTTGGGTTTTTGTTCCCTCCTGTGTAACATCAGTACCTAACACTGTGTGTAGTGGCTTTTAGCCATTTCTATTGCACTCCCTGCTGATCTGTCTTTAGTGTAACCTCAGTACCTTCCTCTGTAGTAATGGCTTTTAGTTATTTCTATCACTCTACGCTGATCTGTCTTTAACCTCTTGCATCGTTCTAACAAAAGGGAAAGCAAGTGCCAGGAACAGCAGCTCACCGTCCCCAGGGGCACATTACAGACTTCAACATTAAATACGACTATTTCAGATAATTTACCCTTTCCAGTGTCTGATGAAAAGTCATTAACAGATTCTGAACCGCGTGGATAACTTCAGTCATCTCAGCTCTGGATTGACTTCACAACCTACAAATTCTACAGCTTGTGTCCTCAGAATTATTTTTTTTATTTGCACACTCTTTTGCACATTAATTTATCACTTGTTTATCCATAGTTGATCATAAATCCTATTGTATTCCTTTATATTCCTGTAAATGCCTGCAAGAAAATTAATCTGAAGGTGGTGTATGATGACATACATGTACTGTTAATTTTCCCACAGATGCTCCTGGGAAAGCTGGATATTTTCTGCATTCTCTTTTTTCCAGATTTCCAACTATATCCCAGCATTCCAGGAATTTCTCTATCTCCTTTTGTTTCCCTGTATTTACACCTTCCCCAGATCAGCTGAGGTTAGCATGCCTTTTTCCACCCTCTCTCAGTTGGCACCTGTGTGTTTTTGCTAGCAATTTATGGTTGGTACTCTCTGCAGCCACTTTGTTATACAGAAACCTGACAACCAGATACATTGGGAAATAAGGGACATTATATTGGGTACCAATGTACTCCAACCTCAGCCTCTCACCTAAACTGAGTTTGGTTAGCAAACTTCTCACTCCACTGTAATGTCACATTTACCAGTGTTATTAAAGACAATAGTTGTGGTTTTCTACAAAATGCTCAGCATCTTCCAGTTACTGTGAAGGCTAGCAGGTTTGGGGAAGCCTGGTTGATGGAAGATATTGAGGCTCTGGTTAAGAAAAAGTGGAAGACATGCCCTGTGTGTAAGCAATTGGAATCTAATGAGTCTCTTGATAATTACCGGAAGTGTGGGATTGCACTTAAGAGAACGTTTGGGAGGCCAAAAGGAAATCATGAAAAGAGTCTGGCAGGCATTCAAGAGTCTATAGGCATGCTAGGTGAAAAAGGGTGACTAGGAAGAGAACAGGTCCCCTTAAAAATCAGCATGGCCACCTGTGTATGGATCCAAGCGGGAAATGGATGAAACTTTTAATGAATACTTCTCTTCAGTTTTCACTGTGGCAGCTACAGAAATGAGGGAAATGGGTGGTGTCTTGGACCAGATAAGAATTAGCAAGGAGGCCTTAAAGTGCACGAAGATGGATAAGACCCCAGGGTCAGACCAGGTGCGTTCTTGGGCCTTGTGTAAAGCTAAAGAAGAAATGCCTTTGCCCTTCCAAAGATATTTGCTTCAGCTCTGCCCCACAGGCAGAGGACTGGAGAGTGACTAGTAATAGTGTGGTCGTTTAAAAAGGGTGGCAAAAATAAGTCAGGAAAGTACAGGCTAGTGAGTCTGACATTGGTGATTAAACTGCTGGATGGGATTCAGAGGTACAAGATTCACAAATATTTGGAGGGACAGGATCTGATTTGAGATGGTCAGTATGGCCTTTTACATGGGAAGTTGTGGCCTGACAAATCTCTAGGAATTCTTTGAGGAGGTAACCATGAGGGTAGAACAACGGATGTTGTCTATGTGGGCTTTAGTGAGGCCTTTGACAATGTCCCTCATGACAGGCTAGTTTGTAAGATTGGATCACATAGGATCCAGGAGGAGACAGCTGAATGAATTCATGATGGCTCAGTGGTAGGCAGTGGGGGGTGATTGTTGAGGGTTATTTCATACTGGAGGATGTGCTGGGATCTTTCTTGTTAGTAATTTGGATTTGTTAGTAAATGATTTGGATATGGATGTCAGTCAGTATAGGCCACTGAGTATAGGAACTGGGAAGATATGTTACTGTAAAGAGGACAGTGCAGTTACGTACAACATTGGTGAGGCTGCAATTGGAGTGCAGTTTAGGCCACCCTGTTACAGAAATGATGTTAGTAAACTAGAAAGAGTGTAGAAAGATTTACCAGGATGTTGCCTGGACTTGGGAGTCTGAATTACAAGGAAAGTTGTGTAGACTGGGGCTTTATTCCCTGGAAAGTAGGAGACTGAGGGGTGACCTGATCAAGAGAAGGATAGAACAGGCAAAAGCACTTAGTCTTTTTCACAGAGACGGAATGCTGACATCAGGCAGCATAGATTAGAGCTGAGAGATTTAAAAGACAATCTGGGGCAGCTTCTTCGCAGAAAGGGTGATGAATATTTGGAATGAATTGCCAGAAATAATGGTTGAAGAGGAACACTAGCATCTTTATTTTCTGAATTGACCTGACATGTAGGACCTTATCAAATGCCTTACTAAAGTCCCTGCAGATAGAGTCTACTGCTTTACCCTCATCAAGCATCCTTGTCACCTAAAACAAACAGGAGATTCTGCAGCTGCTGGCAATCCGGAGTAATACACACGTTCTGGAGGGACTCAGCAGGTCTGGGAACATCCATGGAAATGGATCAGCAGTCATTGTTTTGGGCCAACACCATCATTTGGACTAGAAAGTAAGGGGGAAGAGGCCAGAAAAAGAAGGTGGAGGGAGGGAAAGGAGGACAAGCTAGAAAACGTGAAAAGAGCTAGAATAGAGTTAGAGGGCAGCAGAGATCATGGGGATCAGTGAGAGAGGGTCTTATTGAACTCCCATCAAAGAGAAGATTTAAACTTCTTCAGGGTAAGGTTCACCAGCACTACCTCCTTAATCTCAGTATGTCATAACACATTAGTATGCCGCTTTCTGCCCTTACTGTCCTTCTCAGTAAATATCAATGCAAAGAGCTCATTTAGTATCTTGGCCACTCGATCTGTCTGGGCACATTATAGCCCTCAAGTCTCAACACTGAATTGAACAATTTCAGGTAACCAACCTCTCCTGTTTATACCAGACCAATCAGTCTGATGAAAGATGTTCAACCTCTGACATTGAATCTACTTTCCTCTGTTCACAGGCACTGCCTAGCCTCCCAAATACTCCCAGCATTTCCTGAGTACTACAGCACAAAACAGGCCTTTTTGACCTATCTAATTCATGCTAACTCAATCTTCTGTCTAATCTCTTCTATTTGCACTCAGAATATATCCCTCCACACCCCTCTCTTCCATATACCTGTTCAAACTTCTCTTACATGTTACAATTGTACCCACAGCTCATTCCACACTTGCACTACCCTCTGGGTGAATCACTTCTCTCTCAGATTCCCCATAAATATTTCATCTTTCACCATAAAACTGCAGTAGTGTGCAAAAGTCTTAGGGACATATATATAGCTAGGATGCCCAAGACTTTTGCACAGTATTCTATTTGTCAACATTGAGCAGACAACAAGTTTGTAAATCTAAACACACAGTACACTGCAAATGCTGTAGTCAAATCAAGACGTACAAAAAAGCTGGATTAACTCAGCAGGTCGGGCAGCATCTGTTGAAAGAAGCGGTCAACGTTTCGGGCTGAGACCCTTCGTCAGGGCTAAAGAAGGAGGGGGCAGGGACCCTATAAAGAAGGTGGGGGGAGGGTGGAAAACCAATCAGAGGAAAGATCAAGGGGTGGGGGAGGGGAAGCAGGGAGGAGAAAGGCAGGAGAGGTGAAGAAGGAATGTAAGGGGAAAGCACTATGGGTAGTAGAAGAAGGCAGAATTGAACATCGAATTCTCCAACTTCCGGTAATTCCCTTCCTCTCCCTTCCCCCATCCCACTTTCACTCTGCCTATCACCTCTGTCATGATTCTGCCTTCTACTACCCATAGTGCTTTCCCCTTAGATTCCTTCTTCACCTCTCCTGCCTATCCCCTCCCTGCTTCCCCTCTACCACCCCTTGATCTTTCCTCTGATTGGTTTTTCACCTGGCACCTTCCACCCTCCCCCCACCTTCTTTATAGGGTCCCTGCCCCCTCCCTCTTCAGGCCTGACGAAGGGTCTCTGTCTGAAATGTGGACTGCTCCTTTCAACGGATGCTGCCCGACCTGCTGAGTTCATCCAGCTTTTTTGTACGTCAAGTTTGTAAATCTGGCAGGATCAAAGGATGCTGGGAATGGTGAGGGTGTGGACAGGTGGTAGAGAAGGGTTACCAGGGGCAGAGGTGGCGTGGGTACAGTCACACCAGCCCTGAGACACTAGGTAAGGTTATTTGATTCTCAATAATTGGTTTACTGATCATTACAGAATGTATCTCTGGTGCTTATGACTCTCTCCCCCTTTTCCCAACCATGATTCCTCTTTTCCTGCCCTTTCCACAATAGAGACCCATTTCAGAAATAGGTTTATCATCACTCATGTATGTCATGAAATGTTATTTTTTGTGGTAACAGTAGAGTGCAATACATAAATTTTCTACAGTACTGTGCAAAAGTCTTAGGCACCCTCACTATATAGATATCCCTAATACTTTTGCATAGTGCTGCATAACCTCTAGCTCTAGTCTCACCAAACCTAAGAGGACCCTATCTACACCATACCTCAATAACAACTGCCCTCATTCTCCTGTTATTTATTTATTTAGCTATACAGCAGAGAACAGGCCCTCTGAGCCACACCACCCAGCAACATCTGATTTAACCCTAGCCTATTCATGGGACAATTTACAATGACCAATTAACCCACTAATTCATAAGACCTTAATACATAGTAGAAGAATTAGGCTATTTGGCCCATTGAGTCTGCTCTGCCATTCAATCATGGCTGATCCTTTTTTCCCCTCCTCAGCCCCACTTCCCAGCCTTCTCCCAGTAACCTTTGATGCTGTGTCCAATCAAGGATCTATAAAGCTTTGCCTTAAATACACCCAATGACCTGACCTCCACAGCTGCCTCCAAATTCCACAAATTCACCACCCTCTGGCTAAAGAAATTTCTCTGCATCTCTGTTTTAAATGGATCCCTCCTCATTCTAAATTCCAGTGAGTACAGACCCAGAGCCATCAAACATTGCTCAAGTGATAACCCTTTCATTCCCGGAATCATCCTTGTGAACCTCCTCCCAATCCTCTCCAATGCCAGCACATCGTTTCTTAGATAAAGAACCCACAATTGTTCCAGTGCCTTATAACGCTTCAGCATCATATCTGTGCTCTTGTATTCTAGACTTCTTGAAATAAATTCTAACATTGCATTTGCTTTACTCACCAACAACTCTACCTGTAAGGTCATCTTTAGGGTGTTCTGCACAAGGACTCCAGAGTCCCTTTGCATCTCAGATTTTTGGATTTTCTCCCCATTTGGAAAGTAATCTGCAGTTATTCCTACTACCCAAGTGCATGGCCATGCATTTTCCAACATTGTATTTAATTTGCTACTTTCTTGTCCAATCTCCTAATCTGTCTAAGTCCTTCCGCACCCTACCTGTTTCCACAACACTACCTGCACCTCCACCAATCTTCACATCATCTTCAAACTTGGAAACAAAGCCAACTATTCCATCAACTAAATCATTGAAATACAGCATAAAAAGAAGTGGTCCCAACATCGACCCCTGCGGAACACCACTAGTCAGTGGCAGCCAACCAAGAAAGGATACTTTTATTCCCACTCACTGCCGCCTACCAATCAGCCAATGCTCTAACCATGCCAGTAACTTTTCTGTAATACCATAGACTATTGATAAGCAGCATCATGCATGGCACCTTGTCATAGGCCTTCTGGAAGTCCAAATATGCAACATCCATTGCATCTCCTTTATTTATCCTACTTATAATTTCTTCAACGAATTCCAACAGGTTTGTCAGGTAAGATTTTCCCTTAAGGAAACCATGCTGACATTGTCCAATCGTGTCCTGTGTCACCAATTACTCCATAATCTCATCCTTAACAATTGACTCCAACATCTTCCCAACCACTTGTCTATAATTTCCTTTCAGCTGTCTTCCCCCTTTCTTAAAATGTGGAGTGACTGTTGCAATTTTCCAGTCCTCTGGCACTATGTCAGAGTCCAATGATTTTTGAAAGATCATTACTAATGCCTCCACAATCTCTATTGCTATCTCTTTCAGATCCCCAGGGTGCAGTTCATCTGTTTGGGTGACTTATGTACCTTTAGATCTTTCAGCTTTTTGAGCACCCTTCCCCTTGTAATAATAACTGCACTCAGTCCTCTTCCCTCACACCCTTCAACATCTGGCACACTGCTAGTGTCTTCCACAGTGAAGATTGATGCAAAATACTCATTTAGTTTATTTGCTATCTCTTTGTTCCCCATTATTATTTCTCTGGCTTCATTTTCTGGCAGTCCTATATCTGCTCTCATCTCTGTTTTATTTTTTACATACTTGAAAAAGTTTTCACTGTCGACTTTGATGTTGTTTGCTAGCTTGCTTTCATATTTCATTCTTTTCCCTCCTAATGATTCTTTTAGTTGCTCTCTGTAGGTTTTTGAAAGCTTCCCAATCCGCCATCTTCCCGCTAATTTTTCCTTTGTTGTATGCCCTCTCTTTGCTTTTACATTAACTTTGACTTCCCTTGTTAGCCATGGTTGTACTATTTTGCCATTTGAGTATTACTTTGTTTTTGAAACATATACCTGTACCTTCCTCATATTTCCCAGAAACTCAAGCCATTGCTGTTCTGCTGTCATCCCTGCCAATTTGTTTTGGCCAAGTCCTCTCTCATACCAGTGTAATTTCCTTTACTAAAATACCATGTCAGACTTTACTTTCTACTTATCAAATTTCAAGTTGAACTCAATCATATTGTCATCACTGCCTCTCAAGGGTTCTTCTACCTTAAACAACACACACAAAATGCTGGTAGAACTCAGCAGGCCAGGCGGCATCTATAGGGAGAAGCACTGTCGACGTTTTGGGCCGAGACCCTTCGTCCTGAAAACAAACTGCTCTAAAAAGCAATCTCACATGCATTTAACAAACTCATTCTCGAGATCCACTTCCAACCTGATTTTCCTAATTGACCTGCAGGCTAAAATCTCCTATTACTATCATAACATTGCCCTTTTGACAAACCTTTCCAATTTCCTATTGTAATTTGTGGCCCATTTCCCAACTACTATTGGGAGACCTGTATATAACTGCCATCAGGGTCCTTTTATCCTTGCAGTTTCTTATCTCAACCCCCAAGGATTCAATCTCTTCCAATCCTATGTCACATCTTCCTACTGCCATTCTTTACCAGCAGAGCCACACCACCCCCTCTGCCTACCTTCCTATCCCTCCAATACAACGTGTAACCTTGGACTTACAGCTCCCAAATACAAACATCCTTCAGCTATGATTTAGTGATGGCCACAACATCATACCTCACAATCTGTAATAGTGCAACAAGATCATCCACCTTATTTCTTATACTCCATGCATTGAGGTATAACTGTTTTGCTACCCTTTTTGATTCTCACCCTGCTGGCTTCAATTTTGTAACATCATCTGCCTGCCCTTCCTGACAGTCTGACTGTTTGCTATTTTTTTTTTAACCATCCATTCTATCCTAAGCCTCTTTACTCCAGTTCCCACCCCATTTCTGAATTAGTTTAAACCCTCACCAACAGCTCTAACAAACCTGCCTGTAAGAATATCGATCCCCCTCGGGTTCAGGTGCAACCCATCACTTTTGTACAGGTCATAACTCCCCAGAAGAGATCCCAAAGATCCAAGAACCTGAAGCCCTGCCCCCATATCAGCTTCTCAGCCACGCATTAATCTGCCAAATCATCCTGTTTCTACCCTCACTGGCACATGCACGGGTAGCAATCCAGAAATTACTACCCAGGAGGTCCTGCTTCTCAACTTTAAGCCTAGCTCTCTAAATTCTCTCTTCAGGAACTCTTTGATTTTCCTTCCTATGTCATTGGCACCAATATGCACCAAGATATCTGGCTGCCCTCCTCTTCCTCTAAAATACTGTGGACATGATCTGAGACATCCCTGACCGTGATACCTGGGAGGCAGCATACCATTCCAGTGTCCCGTTCACGTCCACAGAATCTCCAGTCTGTTCCTAAGACTATTGAGTCCCCTATCATTACTGCTTCCTTCTTCTCTCCCTTTCCCTTCTGCACCACAGACCCATACTCAATGTTAGTAACCTGGTCTCCATGGCATTCCTCTGTGAGGTCATCCCCCACAACAGTATCCAAAGTGGTATACTTATTTTTGAGGGGCATGGACATGGGTGCTCTGAGCTAACTGCCTTTTCACATTTTCTCCTGACAGTCATCCAGGTACTCATCTCCTGCAACTTAGGGGTGACTACTTCCCTGTAACTCTGATTAATTATCTCCTCACTCTCCCGTACAAGCTGACGGTCATTCAGTTGCTGCTGCAGATCCTTAACAAGGAGCTGCAATGGGTGCACTTCACACAGATGTAGTTCCGTGGGAGACTCTAATCCATATGTCTTTGTAATGTGGGAGGAAACTGGAGTAGCTGGGGAAACCCCAGACATTCCACGGGAAGGATGTACAGAGAGAGGCTCCTCACAGAGGACACTGCAATTGAACTCCAGACTCTGATGCCCTGAGCTGTAATAATGTAGCACTGCTTGAATAAAGTCTTAACCTATTCAACCTGCTCCTGTAATTCAGGTCCTCAATTCCCAGCAACATCTTTGTAAATCTTACAAGCTCTTTGTAAATGTTACAATGTAAATTGCACTTTCAAGATTATTGATAACTTTTCTGCAGATGTGACCTGAGATGCACACAATACTCCAACCTGTTATATAACTTCAACATAACATCGCAGTTCCTATACCCAATGCCCTGATTAATGAAGGCCAAAGTACCAAAGCTCCCTTTACAACCCTATCTATTTCTGTTGCTACTTTTAAGGAATTATGAATCTATCGCTAGGTCACACCTCAGAGCCCTACTATTCACTGTGTAAGTGTGGTGAAAGATTTACAGCATCTACTACTGTTATCTCTTTGAGTATACTTCTTTCCTCTCTCCTCTGTATTTGTTCATTTTCAACTTAAATTGCATCTGGATTTTCAACGCCTGTATCGCCACCACTTGTGTCCTCTCCCTATCACAAGTATTGGCTTTGTTCTTTTTCTGCACGTTAAAACCTATTTAATTCCTAACTTCTCCTATTTCTTTGATTAAAACATTAACCCAGTTTCGTTCTCCACAGATTCTACGTGGCTTGCAGAGTATTTCCAGAATTTTTAAATTTATATTTCAGATTTCCAGCATCTGCAGTTTTTTTAATGATTGTTATGAATATGTTGAATCATGAGCTCTCATGTGTCAAGCTGCATGATCGAGGAGGCTGATGTCCCAGTAAGTTGTTTAAACTTCCATCAGCACTAAGGGTGTGGTATGACGCAGAATGGGTTATGAGACTGTCCAGATGATTTTGCTGTTTAGTGTGGATGTATCTTGTTTTATAGTTTCACATGATAGCAACTTACATTTTCATACAACTTTTGCTTTCTGTACTCAAAGATCCAGGTTGATTTCCCCTGGCTTGTGTAATGATGGTGTGAGAGATATACATCAGCTTTCACACTATGATGGTGAATATTTCTAGAATAAAAAAAGCACAGAAACAGGCCCTTCAGCCCAATTCATCCATATTAACCAAGGTGCCTATATGAGCTAGTACCACTTGCTCATGTGTGACCCGTATCCCTCTAAACCTTTCCTATCTATGTACCCGTCTAAATAAATTTTAAACATTCCCATCTCTACCATTTCCTCTGGCAGTTCTTTCCATATACTCACCCCCTTCTGGTTGGAAACATCCCTCTCAAATCCCCTTTAAATTTCTGCCCTCTCATCTTGAATCTATGCACTCTAGTTTTAGACTCCCCAACCCTGAGAACTGTGACCATTCACCATATCAATGCCATCCCATGATTTTATAAACCTCCACAATGCCAGTCTCTCATACAACTCAAGCCCTCCAGTCCTAGTAACATCCTGTGAATCTTTCCTGCAACCTCCCTATCTTAATCTGTTCTTTCTACAGTATGGCAACCAGAACTTCACTCTCAGAAATGCAGTCTCAGCAATGTCTTGCACAAGTGTAACATGACTCAAATCTTGTACTCAGCATGCCATACACCTTCTTTGCCAACCTTTCTGCACTTTCAGTTGCCAGATTTGTCCTGAGCCTGTGCCATTTATCAAGATTATGGTGCCACAAAACCAAATGGAAGGTGTGAACCCAAACTTTTACCTCCACATTGGTGTAGTGGTCACTTCCAGCATTGATATCAAGTACTGAAGCATCAGCTCTGCCATGTTAAACTGAAATTCACTTGATGGCCTTGCATTTAATTGCATTACCAAAACATTAGCCAATTTATAATGAACTGTCAATTATTAGTATTTGACCTTTCTTGCTCAGCATGTACCAAAAGAATATGATGCTGCTAATAATTCTTCAATGGGAAGACTGAAATATTTTGTCCTTTGATCAGCATTAGATATCTTGGTGTTCTGCCTGGAAATGGAAGCATGGATTAATTCGGAAAGCAATGAAATGCTGTTCATTTTATTATGTTGTTTGCTGGGGGAATTAGCAACCCACAGAAACCCATGGCCTTTGTAAATATTAATGGAAGAATAATTCACATTATTAAGCACTTCAAAGATTCAGAGTTATATTTATTAAACATTCCTAATGTGAGATACACACACTTCACAAAATGCATCTTCTATTAAAATGCAACATTAAGTAGCATGTATAGTAACATTTCTCGTCTAGCACTCAAATGCTTAATAAATTCTTAATGTAACAGAGTACAAAGCCAGCAAAAGTTGCATCAATGAGAAAAATAATATTTCAACTGATCTTTAGTTAATTTTAATAACTTCTGTTTTAAAATCCTCTTTAGCATATATGAGGTCCCAGATCTCTTTAGGTAAGGCTAACAAATGAAGAGGGTGTGATATACAATTATTCTTTCTCCAAGAATTGTGATATTTTTTGCTTTATGCATATGAATTCCCATGCCTCAAAGGAATGAACATAAATCTGTGATCCATCATACTGCATTTGGATTGCCAATACAATTGACAGCTAATGGCTCAAAGTTTTAAAAATAGTTTTATTGAGTTATATAGATCTGTGTAAAGCATTCACTATTTCAAAGAAAAACTCCCAGAATCACCCTTAAACTGAAAACAACTGAGTTTTAATAACCACAAAATTGAACTTTCAATCCAGTCTAAAGCTGGCACAGATAGTAATTGCTTAAATATGTAAACTCCAACCCATGCTTCAGCAAATACATCAGTAATCAGTTTCCCTGGATTTTTTATCCTCACTGTTGCTTGGACAAGAGTAATAAAATATCAACTTTATTCAATCAATTGTAAATTTCAAATAATTGAAATGACAAAATGCGTCAAGCATAAAATCACAGTGACATCTTAGTCCATTACCAAATTTAGAAACATCATCTTCCTGCCTCCTCTGTGCTGCATTAATTGTTCCTCTTTCAATCCAATTTTCAGTATTGACTAAGATCACACAGTAAAGTTGGTCTTTATGTTTTGAAGAATTGTAATTATGGATGAAAACTAGAAATTCTGCATGGTTACAGTCCCTAAATCCCTTCACCAATGCAGTTGTCACAGAAAAGCCATGAATAAAATAATGTGCATTTTGCTTATCACAAGGAACAAAATGGTGAGAATGCCATTGTTTCAATTTTGTCCTTACCTTGGATCTTGGAAGTCTAAGAGCCATTTGTTTTGAGACGTTATGCCCTGGCCTCAGTGTAATTCCCTCAAAATTACGAATGAGGAATGCTCACTCAGGAGGTACTTATAATGCCAATTTTCAGCTTCCTACTCCATAACCAGAGGCATGCTTTTACCAGCCAAGTGAAAACTTCCAGGTTCCCATAGCAAGCCATTTAACTTCTACTTCTTACTTCACATCTTAATTTGCACTGTTTTGTTCCAAACTTGTCGTGATTAGCTATCATTAAAAAATCTCTATTTTACCTTTGGACTTAAAATACATTGTACTGTCTGATGGTAATGCTGCTGGTCATCAAGAAGCAAATGAATATATTAAACATTGCACAACGATTGAAAAGTTATATCAAAACATAACTTCGATATATTTTTATATCAAAATATAACTTTGTGGTTCTAATGTTTTCGGTCATTCATTCTTTGGGGTTTTTCTTCTGACTTGCAGACATCTATGAAGAGTAAGAATTTCAGGTTGTATACTGTAAACATTCTCTGATATTAAATTGAACTACTAAAACGGGGAGGAATATGTAAGTGGTGGCTACCACATGAAAAGGCAGGTAAAGGGAACATTCAATGTGGTATAAATAGAGGATGAGGTATAATTAAGGTAACAGAGAACAATCAGCACAGCAATCTGTTCAGACTCACTTTCCAGGCCCACACTAGCCCTATCTCCTGAAGACTTTTTAGGTGAGGAAGTTTTTCTAAAACAGCGTTTAAGGTATGTCAGTTTCTACAGGACAGAATTCAGATAAGCCCAAACTCATTTTGTAATTCTTTAAGATCCAGTTTAATTGCTTTCTACCTGCAAAATATTCACTTCTTATGCTTGTCAAATCAATTTACATTAAATGTTTTTCTGCACCAATCAGAAGTATTCCAAAACAATCTTGTTGATGAAACAAGAATATATCAATCACTATTCATATCAATATTATCCCAAAATATTTGGTTGAAACCACGAGGCCAGTGATTTAAAAATATACCTGTTAAATTCAATGTCCTAATTTTATTCATACAGACCTTTGCTATCCTAACACTGTGCTAAAAGCTTCCACCCTGCAGCCATTTTCAAGTATCATGTTTTCACAAAATCCAAATAAAATTAGCTATAAAACAGATTAATTGCTTAAGTTGTAATAATTGTAAGAAATAAAATTATAGAAATATAAATAAATGATAGAAAAGCAAGTGAAGTTAATATTGAAATGTGGTTTCCTAATGTTTGGGCCTTAGCTGGCACAAGGCCTCTAATTGTGCATTGAAATCTGGTGATACACTGCAATATAGATACTGTCAATAACTTATTGATGTGAAAATGGACCAAGGAGGTGGAGAATATTGAATTATTGATTATATAATACTGTCAGCAAGGGATTTATTTCATTTTTCTTCATCCTGAAAAGTAAAAGAACAGGAAGAATGACATTAATTTGCAGGTTCACAAATATTGAGTTAGACTAGTTACTGCAAATCATATGATTACATCACCTATCCATGATACTGAGCAGTCTGCAGCACAGTCTGAATACTCTCCCCATCTAAAGGGGTAGGGTACCCTTAGTGACAGAAGCATCACTTTAAACAAAACAATTTAATGAATTTTATTTCTTAATCAAAGGAAGTATGCTGAACTTGTGTAACACAACAGCTTTAGAAACTTTTTTTTACCAGAAGCAAAACCAGAGGCCAGGGGAGAAAAAAAACCAGAGGTCATGGGTTAAGGGTGAAGGGGGAAAAGTTTAAAGGGAACATTGGGGGGGGCTTCTTCACACAGAGAGTGGTGGGAGTGTGGAATGAGCTGCCAGATGAAGTGGTGAATGCGGGCTCACTTTTGACATTTAAGAAAAACATGGACAGGTATATGAATGAGAGGGGTTTGGAGGGATATGGCCCAGGTGCAGGTCAGTGGGACTAGGCAGAAAAATGGTTCGGCACAGCCAAGAAGGGCCAAAAGGCCCGTTTTCTGTGCTGTAACGGTTTTATAGAAGTTGTAATTGAAAAAACATCTGCAACTTAGTATTAAAAGCACCAGATAAGAAACAACCAGTAAGTATAACATTGCCTGTAATATCGAACCATACATAAAACATTAATTCATAATAAAGCAATCTGGCCTCAGCAGATTTAAAGATGACAAAGTGTGGCATAGAGATGCACAATACTGTAAAAACATATAATTAAAACATTTCATGCTTGTCATTATTATTGGCAATTCTTACAGTATTGTAAGAACACCACTGGAAGATTTATTCTATTATAAGAAATGATGCAACTTAAGTGGAACATCTCATCAAAAAAGAGGTTTGACAGTCAGTACCTGGACTCTTGTTTCCATTCGCCTATTTTCAATGACATATCTAGTCAAGAGAAGCTAGAATTTTTCAATGTAGAGCAAAGAAGGTTATATGTATTTATTCTTTTGGTGCTCAAAGTTTTGAGAATTTGATATCATGGATGAGGAGAAAATATTAGAAATACTTGAGGTAATTAGGAGAAGAACCACAAGGGACTTGAGGAGATCATTTTATGATACAGCAATTTATTAATTGGCAGGAAGGGATTGATTAATAGTTTTACAGAAGCTAGCAAAGCCACTAAAGAAAAATGGCATTAACTTAAGCGGTATAATTTTTCCTTCGACTTGTAAGTTTTGTATATAAAGCAGGTGTGCTGTATAAGCAGTTCAAGCACTGGAGTGCTGCCATTCAGCCTGATGATGTGTGCAATCAAATCAAAGCCTCCTACCTGCAGGGAAGCTGTCAATTTCTGTTCCATTCATAGATTGCACTAAAATAGCCAAGTCCAATAATTTTGCTTTTCATCATTTTAGTTGATGCTTGTAGTACACAAAATACCAGGCTTTGAAGTAATAGAAAAGGCAGTGGTGAGAGGAGGATGTAAAAGTACTGTCTGAACACTTCATTCCATGCTCTCTGGCCAATCTTGCTACACCATTTTCTGTTTCTGCTTTTCCTGTTGGGGTTGTAACGGGCACTTTTTATTCCCATTCACCAAGAAGGATTGTAAATTCCAGTAGGCTTTGTTAAATTTTGCTAGTGGAACAATGGTTTAATTCCTACACTACAATTGGTCCTTTAGTGGCTTTGTGCAAAGCCTTGAATGGTGCCCAAACCAGTGAAGCCCATGAACATCTATGATCATCTGCAACATCTTAAGGATTTGACTTGATAATAAATTAAACTAAACATTAATGAAAAATGATGAGACCTGACGCAGATTGGGAGACCACTTTGCTGAGCACCTATGCTCTGTCCACCTGGAAAAGTGGGATCTCCCAGTGGCCACCCATTTTAATTCCACTTCCCATTCCCATTTGGACATGTCAGTCCATGGCTGCTTCTACTGTTGTAATGAGGCCACAGAATCCATCTGGATATCCTCCAACCTGATGGCATGGCCATCAATCTCTCGAACTTCCAGTAATGCCCATTTCCCATTCCCATTTCCCTCTTTCACCTTATCTCCTTGCCTGCCCCTCACTTCTCTCTGGTGTTCCTTCCCTTTTGCTTTCTTCCATGGCCTTCTGTCCTCTCTTATCAGATTCCCCCTTCTCCAACCCTGTATCTCTTTCACTAATCTTCCCAGCTCTTTGGATCACTCCTCACCCCTCTCCCAGTTTCACCTATCACCTATGTTTCTTGCTGCCCTCCCCCCCCCCACCTTATAACTCTGATCATCTTTTTTTCTCCAGTACTGATGAGGGGGTCTCGGCCCCAAATGTCAACTATACTCTTTTCCATAGATGCTGCCAGTTCCTCCAGCATTTTGTGTGTGTTGCTTGAATTTCCAGCATCTGCAGATTTTCTCTTGTTTGGCAGTTTCTAGTGTGGGCTGAAGAGCCTGTAATATGCTGTAGACTTCTATGTTCTTATGAAAGTGAGCTGCTCTGTTTTCTCTCTTGCAATGTGTAGGAAACCCAGATAGCAGTAGGTAAAGATACAAGTTTAACTTCTTACTGTATGTTGCATTAAGAATGATTTTGTCAGAATTCACACAAATTGATAATCATTCTTCTACCAATACTGCTACTTTTAACTATTCCCAAGACTGATCAAATCATTGGGTTGCCCTTCCAGTACCTCTGTTGATAAACAGCTTCCCAAATTGATTACTGACTGATTGTTTCCAGCACCCATTGAGGAAGTAGAAGATTCAATTTCAGATCTTTTTTTTTATGTAGAAAAGATTTTTCATATTCTCTTTGCAGTTCTGTCTTAAATTTTATTGTGTAGCCCCAGTGCTAGTGTATCAGTGAGTGGTAGAATCAGGGAAGTTGATGGGACTGTGGAAAGAATAAAAGAATATGGGACTAGTGTCGGGTTTAGTGTAAATCGGTGCATGGTAGTTGATGTGGACTTAGTGTGCTGAAGGACCTAATTCCATGCCACACAACTGTGTGATTCTCTCAGGACCAGAATAAATACTGAGTTGGAATTTTTGATGTGTACCACCAGCTACAGGAAAGTGGAAGATTGTTTTTTTTTATGGAGACATGTCCCTAGTTTGGCAGGTGGGATACATTGGGGATTGGTACCTGTGGTACAACTTTTCATTTGCTACTTCAGTGATTTGACTTAGGGACATGTCAGATTTTCAAGTTTGCTGACAATTCTAAACTAGACAGTACATATGTGGAGGGGGGGGGGAATGCTAAGATATAGACAAGCCAGCTGTGTGGATAAGAATATGGCAAATGGCATTCAGTGTCGAAAAATTCAATGCACAGAACAGAAAAAAAACGCAGAATATTTGTCACATGGTGACAAATGGACTATTCTAAAGAATCCTAGGTTTGCATTTGACAAGTCACTGAAGGCCAATGTATAGGTGCAGCAAGTTATTAAAGGAACGACTGGTTTATGAATAAAAGGGTGGTATTGTTTAGCACCCTGGTCAGGCCAGCCCTCAATTACTGTGTGCAGTTTTGATCTCCCTACCAAAGAAAAGATGCATTTTCCATGCAGAGATACAGCAAAGATTCAAGATAATGAGTTTGCTATATGAGGAGAGGGTAAGTAGTCTGGGATTCTATTCTAAACTTTAAACTTTGGAATTTAGGAGAGCAGATCAAGTCGAAAACTTAAAAATTCTTGAACAGCTTGTCAAAGAGAATGTTTTCTCTGTCTGATTTGTCTAGGAACTGTTTTAGAATAAGGAGTAGGCTATTTTGGTCACAGAATAGGAGAAATTTCTTTCCTTGGCTCAACTGAGTAGGCCCAATTCTTAGGTTCATTCACAACACGGATCGATGGATTTCCTTATCGTAAACTTAAGGCAGCTGGAATATAGAAACATGTGGGGTCATTCCCTGGTTTAAAAAAATGAAAGGCAGGATATTTATTAAAAGGTGAAAGATTGAGAAATGTTAAAAATTGATGCAAGCAATTGGGAAGACAAATGGTGTATTGGCCTTTATTATGAGGGGATTTGAATACAATTAAGACCTCTTCTAAACAATTACACAGGACCAATTTGAGGCCATATTGAAATACTCGGTTTTAGTCTGGGCTCTCCACCTAAGAATACATTTAGCATATAGGGATTGCTGCAAAAGGTTTACAAGATTGATTCCCAGGATAACAACTCTGCTGTATGAAGAGGGATTAATTTAGTTTGGTGATCTAGTGTCACTGACAAGGACAGTATTCATTGCCCATCCCCAACAGTCCTTGAGAAGGTGGTGGTGAGCTGTCTTACACTCCAGCAGTTGTTTTGGCAAAGGGATAGTCGGGATTTAGATGCAGTGACATATTTATAAGTTATAATGATATACAATTGTATGAGAACACAAAGGTGGTGATGTGCCCATGCACCTTTGACCTTGTCTACTTTGTGGCTGAAGCTATGGATTTGGCAAGGTCTGTCAAAGTAGCCTGGGCGAGGAGGTGCAATGCATTTTATAGAAGGCACATGCTCCATCCACTAGTGGTGGATGGAATGAATATTTATTGTGGTTGATGGGATGCCAATCAAGTTGGCTGTTTTATCCTGGATTGTGTTGACCTGTGTGAGAGCTGTTGGTGCCACACCCATGTAGACAGTATTTCATCATACTCTTGACTTGTGTCTTGTAAATGCTGGAAAGGCTTAGAGGTCTCAGGAGGTGAGTACTCTTTACTAGATACCCAGGCTCAGATCTGCTCTTGTAGCCACAGTATTCAGCTCTAATTGAATCTCTGGTCATCGTAGGCGGGTAATGCCAACACCAATGAATATCAAGGTTAGGTAGTTAGACTCTCTCTCTCATTGGAGAAGATTACCATTAGACAGTTCTGCGGCATGAAAGTCATCACGTAACAACCCAAGCCCAAATATTTCCTGGGTCTTGTTGATATATGCTGTGCCAATGCTGTCTTGAGTTTAGAAGAATGAGATACTCTCCTTGAAACACACAAATGTAAGTGTATCGGCTTGATAAACTTTGCAAACCAGGCCAAAATATATCTAATAACTAGTTTTCAGTTCTGTTTCTAAAGGAGAATTGTTTTGTAGCTAGGATTGCTATCATAGTATTTAACTAGTCAGTCAAGGCTAAAGAAGCATACAAGAGAACACACACAATAAATTAGAACTACATAGCAGTTAGATTTTAGTACAACTCCCTGCAAAAGTATTTTGCTTAATCATACCATTATTCCAATCATAGTCTTGATAATTTCTAAAGCAGCAGCATCATGTGGAATCTTTGTACTTGGCTTCAAAGCAGCTGCTGAAATGCTCGGCATTTCTAAAGAAAGACAAAGTAGCATGTAAATATAACGTGAACAGATGGTGATACTTTTCCAAAATAACCTCGCAGAGATGAACCAATTAGAATATGACTGAAAGACTAAATCAAGCTTTTTTTTCTTTCCTGGGGTGTAAGCAGCTGTGGCAAAGCCAACACTCCAGCCCGTCTTTGAGAAAATGGTGGGAGCCACCTTCTTAAACAACTGCATCTATCCAGTAAAACTATTCCAGCAGTGAAATACTTTGTCAGCAAGGTGTGTGACTTGGGAGGATAATCTACGGTGGGCAGAGCTCTCAGATCTGGGAGTGCTGTTAAAAAAAACCATGGTGATTTCTTGTAAGGATTTTGTAGATTTCACAGAGTGCTGATAGTGGTGAGAGTGAATGCTGAACTTTGTGGGCAAGATATCAATCATGTGAGCCATTTTGTTTTGGACAATGTTGAGCTGTTCTCACTCAGCTTGGCAAAGAGAAGAGTTTTTCAGCAAACTTCTGACCCGAGGCTTGTAGATGTGGAAAGTCTTTGGGAATCAAAAGAGAGATTTGCTGTAAAATTTACAGTTGCTGACTTGGTCTTCCAGCCACAGTATTTATTTTCTGTTTCCATTAAGTTTCTGGTTAATGTTGAGCTTAGAATATTGATGGTTGAAAACTTGCCATTAGTAATGTCACTAAACACAAGACATAGCAGCAGAATTAGGCTATTTAGCCCATTCAAATGTGACAGATTTTTTTCCCATCCCTTACTCCTGCTAATCAATCAACTGATGGTGATTTGCTCTCTCTTATTGGAGGTAGCCACTAACTGGGGCTTCTGTGCTTCAAGTGTTACTTGTTGTTTTTCACTCACACCTGCTAGTTATCCATGTCTTGCTGAATACTAGCAAAACTGCTTAATAATCAGAGGTTACCACTGGTATAAGAATCACCTCACTCAAGTAAGATGAGTTCAAAATATGCCTAATATTTTGTTATATCAGTCATCATATAACATTTATGAAAGGAACAGAACAATTTAACATCACCACTTTCTCTGGTCTTCTATAAAATACCGGCCAGTGGTTCAGAATTGTATGTAGTTAAAACAAAATGTTTACAAATTGTTATATCTGACTGCACATTCTGTCTCCAACTGTGATGTGGTGTGATGTGTCCTGGCTGTGATTTATAACAGCAAAAAGTTATTAAACAGGATTTATCAGTTCTGTTAACTTCTGGGCTACATCAGAAAGTGAAACCTGCCAATGTTGTGTAAACTATGTGGACATCTTAAACTACCCAGTTTCAAATAAGCAAGTCCCACCAAGGAATAAGTGAAGAGCAACAAGGGATGGGCAATAAATTCTGAATTGCTGGCACCTCATACAAACAGAATTGAGTTCTCTGAATTAGCATGGTTTTTACCTAATCTCAACACAAAAAAAATCCACTCTATTTTGAAGAGGTAAATAAGAAAAAAACAATCATGTTGCAGGTCACTGACATAAGAAGGATATATCCTCTCCAAATTTCATCCACTTTCCTTCATTGTAAACTCCTTAAGCTGGGTGGCATATTGATTGGGTGCAAATCTTTTTCAGCAATTCCAAATAATTTCTCAATGTGATATAGCTAATACTCTGTGATGAGCTTTAGGGCTGAAGAAAACCTGTTAAACTATGCATTGTAAAGCCTCTAGTGACGATTTCTATTGTATTTCTCTTAAATTTTAAACAATCAAATCTTAAATCAGTTTTCAAACTGTTTACTTTCTCAGATAATTTCCAAATACAAAGATCATTATGTAGCATCCTGCAGTACTTTGTGATTTTTGGAAATAAATCATGGGCTAGATCTTTCTCTTCTATTATCAGTACAAGGGAAATTAAATCAAATAGACCAGTGCAAAAGACTAAATATTTTTGACTACAAGCCACGTTAAGAATAAATAATTTTTAAAGGTAGTTTACATGTTTCATGAATCTGAATCTGGTTGCAAACTTGCCAGCATCCCAAAGCAAGGTAATAAGGATGGAAGCTGTGAAGGATCTTTTTATTGAACTTATTAAGGGATAGTTTAGGCTTTTCTAATTTTTTTTTACATTAAATATTTAATTTGCCAAAAAAACTGACTACGGTATACAAATGAAAGTGAAACTAGTAATGATTGAGTGAACACGAGGAAATCTGCAGATGCTGGAAATTCAAACAACAACACACACAAAATGCTGGTGGAACCCTTCCTGACGAAGGGTCTCGGCCTGAAACGTTGACAGTGCTTCTCCTATAGATGCTGCCTGGCCTGCTGTGTTCCACCAGCATTTTGTGTGTGTTGATGATTGAGTGAAGTTGTTTTAAAAGTCATTCCCAATGATCATAGTTCGGGGAGCAGGACCTAGACAATTATATTCTAAGCTGAGTATTTCATAAACTGTGAGACACTAGCACAGTGGCACAGCTAGTACAGCCACTATTTCAGTGCCACAAAGTCAGGTTCAAGTCTGACCTTAGGTGCTGTCTATGTGGAATTGGAACATCCTTCCTGAGGTCACTTAAGTTTTCTCTGGGTACTCCAATTCCCCCCACATCCCAAAGATAAGCAAGTTGATCAGTTAAGCAACTGGTGTAAATTGCTCCTAGTGTGTGGCTGAATGGTAGAATCTAGGAGAACTGATAGGAATGTGAAGAGGATGAAAATGTAAGTGGTCGACATGGACTCAGTGGGCATTAGGGCCTAGTTCTATGCTGTATCTTTCTATCACTCTGAACTTTGTGTTTTTGGCATTTAGTTGCCTTACTTTTTCAAAAACTCCATGAAAACATACATACAAGGTCCGCAAGCACCTAGCAGAACAAATGGTAAGTCATCTTTTATTGTGAGAGGGTTTGATTACAGGAGTAAGGAAATTTTACGACAACTATATAGACTGCTAGTCAGACCACAATTAGACTGTATGCAGTTTATGTCTCTTTATCCAAAAAAGGACGTACTTGCCAAGGAGGGAGTGCACAATGTATTCATTAGACAGGTTACCAGTACTGGGGGTTTGCCATCCGAGGGGAGAATGATTAGAGTTTATAAGAATGAAGGAGATGCAATTGAAATTTTCATTTTCTCTCTGATCTGATTGGCTAACCACCCATTTTGCAATCAACCCAATTTCATACATGCAGCCAGGAGAAAGACCAACTCCACACCTACCCTGTCAAATTCCTTATGAATTCTGTATGCTTCAGTGACATCACCTATCCTTCAAAGCAGGGTCACAGTTCTCCCCCCAGGGTATGGGAGTCTTGATGCACCATCAATAACTCACGCTGAGACTTAGGAAGTGAGATATCGGCTTTTATTGACTGGAAGAACAAACAACACTACATCCTGGGAAAATGAGGGAGAGCAGCAGACCACAGTCACCTTTATACAGGGGTCTGTGGGAGGAGCCACAGGAGCAGTCAGCAGGGTCTGTGGGAGGAGCCACAGGAGCAGTCAGACAGGTATATCTAGTTCACCACAAGTCTAAGACGAGGTTATTGGTTTAAGATGAGAGGGGATTTAAAGGGGACCTGAGAGGCAACATTTTCACACATAGGATGGTGGATATGTGCCAGAAGAAGCTATAGAGGCAGGTACAATTACACTTAAAAGACATTTGGACAGGTACCAGGGGTAGAAAAGGTTTAGAAGGATTTAGGGCAAATGCAGGCAAATGAGACTAGCTCAGGTAGGCAGCCAGTTGTGCCTCTTTCAGTGAATCCAGCAATCAATTGATTTTTGGGCATTAAAGAAATCACAGGGTATGGAAAAGGTATTGTAAAATGGTGCTGAAGTACAGTCTTGAAGAATAGCGGTGCAGACTCAAAGGGCTGAATGGCCCATAATGGAACCATTTTGGAAAAATAGAGAAACCTCTAATGTAGCTTACAGTCAGGATGTCACCTGCAACTAAAGTGAAAACTCCAGCCCTGTATGTCTAATTGCATCAGGAATGAATCTATGCATTGTAGTTCTAAGTTTTAGAAGTACACCTTAGAATAGCTTTAGAAAAAAGATCCTTTTACAAAAAAAAGATTTGTTTTCCAGTAACTAAAACAAATGGAATCTGCACTAATGAGTGATGAAAACACTATAGATCAAGTTTTCAAAATAAAGGTGAAGATGTTATGAAGAATTGTTTACAGTGTTAAAAATGTTAAAAATGCATACCATCACCATCCATGAAATCAGTGTATTTTTGTTTATTTTCTCCGGATTGTTCCTCGTGATAATTCTCTGGGTTCTGGTTCTCACGACCATTTCCACCTATGTGATCAGAAGCACTTATTTCCTGGTTATCATGCAAAATGTCTGGGGCATCGGTTTTCAGTGCAGGCTGCAACTTCCTAGTGGTTTCCTCTGCAGTCTGATTCTCCAGTTTCACACAAGTTGCCAAATACTCCGTTGAAACATCAACAGCTGAAGAGAATATCATTCTTTCTTCAACAGAAATAGCAACTGGAAGACTTGTCTGCAGAACTGCAGAATTATCATCAGGAGCATCAGGACAAGAAGACAACTCAAGTGCATGTGGAACTCCATCTTTTAATGGCACGTGTTTCTCTGTGGCAATGCTTTGGTCTGACTTTGTATCAGAGGCAACCAATACTGATTTCTCACTCTGTTTACTTGTGTCTTTAGAGGAACAATGATTTAACACATTTTTTGTCTCTTCACGATCCTGCAAATCACACCCTGATAGAACAGAGTGATCAGAAATCCCATTTTTTGAAGGGGAACCAGAATTGGATTTGCCTGAAATATTATGGCACAATACAGGATTGATCTGCATCAACTCCTCAGCTAATGATAGATTACCCAATTTTCTGCTGCTGCTTTGCATTAGCTTGTTTACGGTCTCTTCATTGTCCATCAGAGCTCTTTGCACTTCTTTGGTACCTAAAGAACTTGCCTGGCAGTTTCGTGGTTCAGCAGTGTCCCACTCCACATTCATTGAATCATCTGTATCTTCTCCAGCATCCTGTCAATCAAACACAACCACATCTAAAATCAACATTCCTCCAATATCTTTTATTTTCATGAACCCTTTGCTTATGTTCTTATGTGCCTATCTCCATCCACTTTAAGTGAGAACACATCTAAAATTTCATATGGAAGTGCATTATTAACATAATTGCAGTCACTAATACTAAATGCATCAATAATTATTATATCAGGGAACTATGCGTTGAGAGGCTGTTTCTGAATTAGTGTTGATGGCGATCTGTAACTTTCTACCAGCAGAGTGTCTGTTTCTACAGTACTGTATATGGGGTGAATCACCACCAGATCATCATGTGGTGGCTGGCCTATGCCAGTTTGTTATTCAGCAATAAATTAGGGATATCATTAATGCTCGCTGTTCAAGGAATAGTTATTTCAGCATCTTTAGTGGCGGAGACCAGCATGGATCATGGAGCTACACAAATTCATTACCCCAAGTTTCCAAACTGTAGGTGATCACAAGATAAATTTCTGCCTGTCACTGCAATCTTTCAAGATGCTTGCATGATAATTTTAGCCTCACATAATCCTCTGTTGTTGGCATTATTTTGGCTACAGCTCACAGAGACTTGACAGTTGGCCAACAATGGCAATTCCCTTTGACTCCTCCCACTCTCCAGGACCCTGCTGAATAACGACAGCTGTGAGGCCATCAAGGCCCTCAAGAGATTTCAGTGTGGGAACAATCAGCAGGTGCTCTACTGTACTCCCAGATATGAGTAAATACATGTATTACTGCATCCTCCTCTATGTGGCCTCATAAGGGCTCAACTTCTGCCTCACAGGAAAATAACAAATAGAAGCAGGACTACATAATCTACCATTCAACCAGATCATTCCCTCAGTGCTATTTTTCTGTCCTAACTTCAGATCTTTAATTTCTAATATCTAGAAATCTATCAATGCCAATCTTGAAAATACTCATAGCTATGCTTCCACAATCCTCTTGGGCACAGAATTTAAAATATTTACCAATTTATGTGTAAAGATTTGTCATCTCTGCTCTGATTGGCTGACCACCCATTTTGCGATCAATCCAATTTCATATATGCAGCCAGGAGAAAAACCAACTCCATACCTACCCTGTCAAATTCCATATGAATTCTGTATGCTTCAGTGATATCACTTATCCTTCAAAGCAGGGTCAGCTCCTTAATAACTACTCGTATAATCGGCCTGACCCAAACTAAACCTAGTGTGCATTCCCTGATAATAAATTCCCTTCATTGCAAGAACTGTGCAATCTCAATAAAACATAGGCTCAGGAGAATAATGTGCATTTTAAAGTACTGGTTTATAAGTGAACCCATCTTGGAGGGGATGTACCTCTCATAAACAGGTTCACCTTCTTGGAAGCTATCAGGACAGAAGATACTGCCAGTCTGAGAGGCGGACAGGTCTGCGAGCCGAAAATTGGTGCAGAAGCAGAGCTGAGGAGTCAGACATCAGGAAGAGCCGTGGTAGTAGGGGACTCCATAGTAAGAGGTACGGAAAGGGGTTTCTGCGGCAACAGGTGAGATTTAAGGATGGTGTGTTGCCTCCCTGGTGCTAGGATCCAGGACATCACGGACCGATTGCAGGGAATCCTCAAGGGTGAAAGTGAACAGCCGGAAGTGGTAGTGCATGTCGGCACAAATGACATCGGGAAGAAGAGGAAGGACATTCTGCAGCGGGACTTCAGAGAACTCGGAAGAAGGCCGAAAAGCAGGACTTCCAGGGTGGTTATCTCTGGTTTGCTTCCAGTTCCTCGTGCTGGAGAGGGCAGGAACAGGGAGATAATGGATCTGAATGGCTGAGGAACTGGTGCAGGAAGCAAGGATTTACATTCTTGGACCACTGGGATCTGTTTTGGGGTAGGGATGAATTGTACAAAAGGGACGGGTTGCACTTTAATAGGCGGGGGACCAGCATTCTGGCAGACAGGTTTTCCACTGCAACACGGATGTGTTTAAACTAAGTAGTGGGGGGGAGGGGATGAACTGGAAATATAAAGATGGCGTTAAAGGGAAAGTGAAAATAAGAAAAGTTAAAAAGGACAACAGAATCAATGGAGTAGAAAGCTCAAGAAGAGATCATACAGTATGGCCAAGTGAAATAGGAATTGATATGAAAGGAGAGGGGAGTACCGAATTAAAAGTATTATATATGAATGCACAAAGTATAAGGAATAAAGTAGATGAGCTTGAGGCTCAGTTGGAAATTGGCAAGTACAATGTTGTGGGAATAACTGAGACATGGCTTCAAGCGGACAGGGCCTGGGAAATGAATATTCAAGGATATACATCTTATCGAAAGGACAGACTGACTGGCAGAGGGGGTGGGCTGGCTCTGTTGGTGAGGAATGATATTCAGTCCCTTGCGAGGGGGGACATAGAATCTGGGGATGTAGAGTCAGTATGGATAGAACTGAGAAATTCTAAGAGTAGAAAGACCCTAATGGGAGTTATCTACAGGCCCCCAAACAGCAGTCTGGATGTAGGGTGTAAGTTGAATGAAGAGTTAAAACTGGCATGTCGCAAAGGTAATGATACAGTTGTCATGGGGGATTTCAACATGCAGGTAGACTGGGAGAATCAGAATGGTACTGGACCCCAAGAAAGGGAGTTTGTGGAGTGCCTCCGAGATGGATTCTTAGAACAGCTTGTACTGGAGCCTACCAGGGAGAAGGCAATTCTAGATTTAGTGTTGTGCAATGAACCAGATTTGATCAGGGACCTCGAGGTAAAGGAACCATTAGGAGGTAGTGACCATAATATGATATGTTTTAACCTACAATTTGAGAAGGAGAAGGGAAAATCGGATGTGTCAGTATTACAGTTGAACAAAGGGAACTATGGAGCTATGAGGGAGGAGCCGGCCAAAGTTCAATGGAACAATACCCTAGCAGGGAAGACAGTGGAACAAAAATGGCAGGTATTTCTGGGAATAATGCAGAAGGTGCAGGATCGGTTCATTCCAAAGAGGAAGAAAGATCCTAAGGGGAGTAAGGGGCGGCCGTGGCTGACGAGGGAAGTAAAGGGCAGTATAAAAATAAAAGAGAAGTATAACATAGCAAAGATGAGCGGGAAACCGGAGGACTGGGAAGCTTTTAAAGAGCAACAGAAGATACCAAAAAAGGCAATACGCCAAGAAAAAATGAGGTACGAAGGTAAACTAGCCAAGAATATAAAGGAGGATAGTAAAAGCTTCTTTAGGTATGTGAATAGCAAAAAAATAGTTAAGACCAAAATTGGACCATTGAAGACAGAAACGGGTGAATTTATTATGGGGAACAAGGAAATGGCAGATGAGTTGAACAGGTACTTTGGATCTGTCTTCACTAGGGAAGACACAAACAATCTCCCAGATGTAATAGTGGCCAAAGGAACTAGGGTAAAGGATGAACTGAAGGAAATTTATATTAGGCAAGAAACGGTATTGGATAGACTGTTGAGTCTGAAGGCTGATAAGTCCCCGGGACCTGATGGTCTGCATCCCAGGGTACTTAAAGAGGTGGATCTAGAAATCGTGAATGCATTGATAATCATTTTCCAATGTTCTATAGATTCAGGAACAGTTCCTGCTGATTGGAGGGTGGCTAATGTTGTCCCACTTTTCAAGAAAGGAGGGAGAGAGAAAACAGGGAATTATAGACCGGTTAGCCTGACGTCAGTGGTGGGAAAGATGCTGGAGTCAATTATAAAAGAGGAAATTATGACACATTTGGATAGCAGCAGAAGGATCAGTCCAAGTCAGCATGGATTTATGAAGGGAAAATCATGCTTGACTAATCTTCTGGAGTTTTTTGAGGATGTAACTATGAAAATGGACAAGGGAGAGCCAGTGGATGTAGTGTACCTGGACTTCCAGAAAGCTTTTGATAAAGTCCCACATAGGAGATTAGTGGGCAAAATTAGGGCACATGGTATTGAGGGCAGAGTACTGACATGGATTGAAAATTGGCTGGCTGACAGGAAACAAAGAGTAGTGATTAACAGGTTCCTTTCGGAATGGCAGGCTGTGACCAGTGGGGTACCGCAAGGTTCAGTGCTGGGACCGCAGCTGTTTACAATATACATTAATGATTTAGATGAAGGGATTAAAAGTAACATTAGCAAATTTGCTGATGACACAAAGCTGGGTGGCAGTGTGAAATGTCAGGAGGATGTTATGAGAATGCAGGGTGACTTGGACAGGTTGGGTGAGTGGGCAAATGTATGGCAGATGCAGTTTAATGTGGATAAATGTGAGATTATCCACTTTGGTGGCAATAACAGGAAGGCAGATTACTATCCAAATGGAGTCAAGTTAGGAAAAGGGGAAGTACAACGAGATCTAGGTGTTCTTGTACATCAGTCAATGAAAGCAAGCATGCAGGTACAGCAGGCAGTGAAGAAAGCTAATGGCATGCTGGCTTTTATAACGAGAGGAATTGAGTATAGGAGTAAAGCGGTCCTTCTGCAGTTGTGCAGGGCCCTGGTGAGACCCCACCTGGAGTATTGGGTGCAGTTTTGGTCTCCAAATTTGAGGAAGGACATTCTTGCTATTGAGGGAGCACAGCGTAGGTTCACAAGGTTAATTCCCGGAATGGTGGGACTGTCATATGTTGAAAGATTGGAGTGACTGGGCTTGTATACACTGGAATTTAGAAGGATGAGAGGGAATCTGATTGAAACATATAAGATTATTAAGGGATTGGACACACTGGAGGCAGGAAGCATGTTCCCGCTGATGGGTGAGTCCAGAACTAGAGGCCACAGTTTAAGAATAAGGGGTAGGCCATTTAGAACAGAGATGCGGAAAAACTTTTTCACCCAGAGAGTGGTGGATATGTGGAATGCTCTGCCCCAGAAGGCAGTGGAGACCAAGTCTCTGGATGCATTCAAGAGAGAGTTAGATAGAGCTCATAGATAGTGGGGTCAAGGGATATGGGGAGAGGGCAGGAGCGGGGTACTGATTGTGTATGATCAGCCATGATCACAGTGAATGGCGGTGCTGGCTAGAAGGGCCGAATGGCCTACTCCTGCACCTACTGTCTACTGTCTATTGTAACCAGGGCACCCTTGGCCTCATTTACACATTCATTATCATGTACTATACACTCAACCTCTCTGCAACTTTAAAATAACCTGTTTTCCCTTCCCCCTCCTTAAGAGGAAATTTTGACTTGAAATATTAACTCTGTTTCTCAGATGTTTCTGACCTGCATTTTCTGTTTTTATATCCCTCCTCTCGTGGGGACAGCATATTATATGCAATATTATGAATATTAAAGAAAAAAAAGCTGCATCATTCATAACTACATTCGGCCAGAAGTGGTGGTGGATGATCTATCTCAGCTTCTTTCTGAGGCTCACATCATCACAACAGTCAGTGTCCAGGCAACTCAATTCATTGCATATAATATCAAGGAATGGCTAATAGCACCAAATAGAGCAACTGGCTTGGGGCCTGAAAACACACCTCCTCTAGAATTAGCTGAACGTTTAGCCAAGCTATATCAGCTACATAAATACAGTAAATACGCGTAGGTCAGAAGATGACTATTCAGTGACAAAAGATTCACCCTGTGATACCAAACACTTTTCCATTCCTGACACTCCAAGGTCTTCCTGTTATTTGCAAAGCACAAATTAGGAGCATGATGGAACACTTTCTATTTGCCTGGATGAGTGCAGTGCGAACAATTCTCAAGAAATTTGCATTATCTAGGGAAAAGCAGCCCACTCACCACCCCTAAGATTTATTCTGTCCATTACTGGTGTACAGTGGCTGCAGTGAATGCTGTTTAAATGGTGTACAGCAGTTACTTGCCCAGGCTACTCTGAAACTTCTACTACCAAGAAGGACAAGTATAGCAAACACACAGGAACATCAGCAGCTGCATGCTACCCTATAAAATGCACAACACAACCTCTTGGAGATATTTCACTGATCCTTCATTGTCACTAGAATTAAATCCTACAATCCTCTACCCAGCAGCACTGCAGAAATACCTTTACTAGAAAGATTATTGTGGTTCAAGAAGGAGGTTCACTACTACCATCTCGAGGACAATTAGGGATGGACAATAAATATGGGTGCCAAAGCCTCTGTGTTATGTCCCTTTGCCCTTGTATTGTGTTAGTCATTTGCTGAGAAATGTGCTCGTGTATAGCTCAATTAATGATTCAGTAAAATCATGGATACCAAGCTTCATGCAATAATGTGTCTTATGGCCCACTGAATTCCCACTGTTTCCAGTCTTCAGTAGCATTGAACTCTCCCATCTCCACTGTACAAATGTTCTGTTATGTTCATGGGAATTTGACATTGTCAGTGGATTCATTAGGAGATATTCCATTCAGTAGCTTAGTTCCCTCAGTGTCCTGTATGTTCCACCATTTCCAAAGCCAATGATGTTTTTATTTCTCAATTTCTTTGTCAGGGTCTCAGCCTGAAATGTCGACCGTGTTTCTTCCTATAGATGCTGCCTGGCCTGCTGCGTTCCACCAGCATTTTGTGTGTGTTGCGTGAATTTCCAGCATCTGTAGATTTCCTCGTGTTTGCTGAATATACACTTCAGCTTACACAGTTTTCACAACAAAATGAGTTAATTCCTCCTTGGAACACACATAACTATATGGCAAAATTATGATTAGCTAATGGTATCTTACTTTGCACAAATATCAATATATTGTAGAATGGACTAATAAAGACATCATCTCATTTTTATATAATCATACCATGTTCACCTCTCCAATGCAGCCAAACACAAGGCTGAAATAACAAACCAAACAATGCAAACTATTATAAAATTACCAAGAAAATCATGCAATGGCAGATGATGGAAACCTGAAATAAAAACAGAAAGTGCTGGAAACACCCAGCAGGTCAGGTGGCATCTGTGGAAAGACAAACAAAGTTATTGTGTTGGGTCAAATTGGATTTGACTAATCATGCTATGTGCCCTGCCCTTTAGAGATAACTTTTGTCATCTCTGAAACAAATTCCATCAAGGATAATAGATTGGAAATTGTAGTGACAAAATACTGATTGGAATCGGTAATGTTTCAAGATGACAGTATCTTATGCAGTCTATTTAGCCACACCATTCTAAGTTGATTGAACACACAAGAGAATCTGGAGCAACAAGCAACCTGCTGGAGGAACTCAACAGTTGGGCAGCATTCGTAGGTGAAAGGAATCCCTGCATCAGGACTCGAAGTGTTGACAATTCCACCTCCACAGAAGATGCTCGACCGGCTGAATTCTTCCAGTGGATTATTGGTTTATTGTGCTTACTTACTGCTGCAGCCATGCAGCCCTGTCTCACGAGGGTGCAGGCACAAATGATGCATTGATCAACCATGGGCCTTGTGACCTGACTGTCATTGCAGCATGGGGATCAGCCAGTTGTATCTACAAGCCAACGCACTACTGGTTTGCTGGCTGCCTTAAAGCAGGCTCTCTCCTTAGACTGGACAGGTGCTGGCCTTGCTATTCAGTGAAGACCAGATTGCATGTTGCTTTTGATGTCTCCAGATTTGTGTCAACAGCTGTCATGATGGCAGAAGTTTGCATGTGGCTGCCAGAGATCTATATCAAACTGGCAGCATGCAGACTTTAATAGACACAGTAAGACTTTAATAGACAATAGGCTGTATATTCCGGGTGGTCTCTGTCTGGGCTGTCCTAGACAATAACATCTCTTCTATCAATAGCTCCAACATACAATCTCTTCTCCCTCCTGCCGTCCGGGAAAAGGCACCGAAGCATTCGGGCTCTCACAACCAGACTATGTAACAGTTTCTTCCCCCAGGCTGTCAGACTCCTCAATACCCAAAGCCTGGACTGACACCTTACTGCCCAATTGTCTTGTTTATTATTTATTGTAATCTGCACTGTTTTGTGCACTTTATGCAGTTCTGGGTAGGTCTGTAGTCCAGTGTAGTTTTTTTTTTCTGTGTTGTTTTTTACGTAGTTCAGTCTAGTTTTTGTACTGTGCCATGTAACACCATGGTCCTGAAAAAATGTTGTCTCATTTTTACTGTGTACTGTACCAGCAGTTATGGTTGAAATGACAATAAAAAGTGACTTGACTTGAACATGGATATGCCAATGCCCACTGGCAGTGAGATACTCAGCACTTTTTGAGCAAGGGATCAGTCTTGTGGCTCCATGGAAAGCCCTTTGAAGGACTGGAGAGTCTCTCTCAACACCTCATTTCACTCTAAGACCTGAGATTATATTTAAGGCATCAAATACTATATTACTGTCTTCTTCCTTGGGGTTAAGGCTGCTGGGGGAAGCAAGGGAAATAGGATAGTGAGGAGAGTTGTGCAGCTGGGGCATGCCCAAGTAAATCTGCAATGATAATGCCAAGTGCACATGGAATGGTGATGGGGATGGCACTAGTAACTGGAGTGCTTGGTAGATGTTAACATAGGCAGAGGCAGGGTATACAGCGAAATGGCAGAAGGAGACATCTGAAATGAAAGATTAACTACTGGCATACCTTCAGTCAAGGATACTTCAGATCAAGCCCATTTCCATGAACATAAGGATCCACCATCTTGTAAAGACATGAAAGAGGTAGCATTGAAAAGAGCCACCCATGATGCTGACTTCTGTCATTGACTTTTGTCACCTCTTCTCTATACTGCCTCATTTCAGTATTGCTGATTTGGTGTAAAGGATTCAAACTGTCATTCTCACTAGGATATTTAACTTGCTACCTTTGGTCTCTTCTATCTTCTGAAATAAGCATACATATCAGTTAGAACAAAGGGCAGAAATGTTATGTTGGCAATGCATGAGGCTCTTTAATAGCTGAAGCCCTGAAGTCAATCTTCAGAGGATAAAGTGTAAAACAGAAGCATTGAAATTACTAAGCAGTTAAGCTAAAGAAACTGAATTAACGTTTCAGTTTAATCACCCTTCATCAACACTCTGCCTAATGAGCATTTATCAGACAATGTTAATAAAAAAAATTACTGGTGTGCTACACTTTAAAAATTCATATCTGCTGCCACACAGGGAATGCAATGAAAATGGTGTTCTAGTAGATCCCAAAGAATCAGGAATAATTTACAGTCCAGTACATCTTGGCTTTATGATCAGAAGAATGTGTAGTCCAATTTAAAAACAAACAGCATTTCTAGTTCTGTTGTCACATTTTTGTAGAAGTCATGCCAAATTTAGTGATGTCAGCTGTGATTGGTGATTTGAAGCTCTGATAGAAAATATTCCTGAAGCAAGAGGATACAGATCTACAACTTTTAACTGTTGTGATAGCCTGTGCGCTGCTGGGCCAATTGTTGCTCAAAAAGCTTGCATGATCCTAAAGCTTTCTGAATCAATACAAAATACACCTCAAATGCATATTGTCCAAATCTCTGACAATGAACCCTACTCTTCAGCTAGCACGACTATGAGAAAAGGGTTAGATAATCCTAGAAGTTAAACAGGTGCTCAAGAGTCCTGGAAGAATGAATGCATCTTTCATCCCTCAACTTGCACTACAGCAACATACATTTTGATGTATGTTGATAGCTAGAGAATGCTTTGTTTAAAACAGAGCTCATGCTGAAATAAAAGATGAGTGAACTATAAATTAATCTACTAATGTAATAATGGAGCTGACCGTTTTTACACAAACCGATAAAATGTTGCCGAAATGAAACCCGTTTTAATGAGGAAAACCTGAAAAAGAAAACAAAAAATGTGCAGCAGAACTAAGATATTGAACACAACCGAACCAAGAAAATAAAAACTTAAGTTATTAAGAAACTATTATTTTGCAGACATTTCAACAGATGTTGCTGACCGTATTTTTAAAAAATAGTCTTCCACAAAAGGCCTTATTTATGCTGTAATGAGAAAATGCAAAATGTATCAATTATATTAACCTGTTATTGTAAATATTACAATAAGCATTGCAATATTTATATCAAGCTTCTGTAGTGCTAGTACAAGCCCAATATATTTTCAACACTCTCAGCAATGGCGCAGATCAGAAAATCCAGCAACTAAAGGGAAGTGATACAGCATTGAAAGAGTTTCTTCCACTCAGACTCCACAGCACAAATCCAATTTATTCCTTTTTGATTCTCCTTCACTCTTTTCTACACTATTTACAGTGGCTAATTAACCCATCAATCTGCACACCTTTTGGATGTGGCAAGAAACTGGTACACAGCAAGAAAACTGTGGTCACAGTGAGAAATGTGCAACTCCACACAGAGTGCCTGATTTAGCATCGGCTGGGAGAGAAGTGAGGCAGCAGCTCTAACAGTTGTGTCACTGTGCCAGTCCTACAGAAGATGACTTATAGTTCTACCAGTGGAACAGGTTTCCTCATCTGAACATCTGCCTCCATTCTATCAGTCTCTGCAATGAGTAACAGTCCACACTACAAAACAAAACCTATTGCCCTGAACTGTCTCTAACATTTCCAGACTATATAGCAAAAAATGATAACTAGATTTCTTTTTACATTGGAGTACAAGGCTGTATATATTGGAAATTCAAGTCAAAAGTCAGAATGCTGGAAGTACTCAGCAGGCCAGGGTAGCATCTAAGGGGAGAGAAACAGTTGATTGCTTGGGTCAAAGATCCAGCAGCAAAACTGGAAACCTGAGAAGTTATGGAATCGGGGAGGAGAGGAGAGAGAGAACTCTAGCAAGGTCTGTGATAGGGTGCACATCAAAATGGTCAGGGGAATAAACACTAAAGAAAACCTGGCAGATAGAGACAGAAAATGAGAAACAAATTGAAACAAAGGCACAGCCATATCTGTGAGAAGAAAGGGAGGTTAGCTAAAATTGTCCAGTATTGAATATATAACAGCCTTAGCAACATGTATTGACACTAGCCATCATTTCAGAAGAATTGTTAATACGCAACACTAACATTAGCTGAAATCATACAGAGCTGTTAGATCTTGATACCAACCAGCCTACCATTCTCAAATGAGAACTAATGGCTCCAGTTAATAACAGCATAATATTCTCCAACTCTAATAATTCAAATGCTAAAGAGATCATGAGTTTTACGTGGAGTATTTCCTACCGAGTGTTACTTTGACGAGTTGATGCTTTCTCAAATCTTAAATCTTGCTAAAGTCATGTGCTGAGTGCCAAAGGAGTTTGATCTCAAACCTCAGTTTTTCCACATTGTAATCCATCTATGATGATGCTTCCCATTTATTCAATTTGTTTATATCCCCTTGGAAGCTCTCTACTTCCTCATCACTACTCATATTCCCTTGTAGTTTCATGTCATCAGTAAACTCTGAAGTATTACATCCGATCCCTCAGCCAAATTGTCGATATTTAATGTGAACAGTGGGGTTCAAATACTGATCCTCATTGTAACTCTCCAGTCACAACCTGTCGACCCATGCCCAGTCTTTATTTTCTATCTGTTAATCAACTTTCAACTCACATGTTGCCCCCAATCTCATGTGCTCCAAACTTAATCAGTAACCTCCTGTGTATTGGCATTGGTTTATTATTGTCACATGTACAAAGATACAATGAAAAGTTTGACACACAAAATGCTGGAGGAATTCAGCAGGCCAAGCAGTATCTATGGAAAAGAATACAGTTGACTTGTTTTGTATACTGTTTATACAGATCAGACCATTACATAGTGCATTGAGCTAGAATAAAGTACAACAAAAACAATGCCAAATACATGTAAAAGCCATCAAAAGAGTGTAGTAAAAATAAACGATAAAGTGCAAGACTGTAACAAAGTACGTTACCTGTGGGACCTTCATCAAGTTTGTAACATACTATGCTGCTACTACAAAAAGCTTTTTTCATGGCATTTATACTCTGGGTATATATACACCTATGACAATAAACTTGCACTTGAAATACACCACAACCACTGGTATCTCTTAGTTACTCTACTTCCTCAATCCATTCTCAACAAAATCTAAAAAAATTGGTCAAACACAATTTCACTTTCATCATTCACGTTAACTCAGCTCAACCATATTATTATTTTATAACTGACTTAATATCACACCCTTTATAAAAATATTCCATCATTTTCCAACTAGTGACATCTGGAATAACAATGAGGTGGGGGGGGGCAGGGGGGATTGCATTTTGGATTCCTTCCAAGCTTGAAGTGGAAAAATTTTGAACATACTGTAGTTTGCCAACCTCTACAGCTAACAGCTGATAACAGATTTTTTTCTTAAACAGCTAGATTTACATTTACATTTCATTTGCTCTTGCCAGAAACAAAATTTTAGTCAGCACGTTTCAATGAGGATTGAAAGCTCACGACTACACTCACAATGCTTTGTCCATGTTGTAAGTGTGAAAGATGGAGAGTTAAAAACAACCACAAGACAGAAAAATGAACAGTGTTTTCAGTCTGAACCAACAATTTGAGCAATGATGGTTAATAGTCTGAGAAGATCTCCAGGAATATTAAGTAACTAGAAGGAGATGATAATGGCCTAACTGAAGGAGGGAAACTCTGGAAATGATTGACTGTAGGCTGGAACTACCCTACATGGAATAGGGGACAATATTCCCTCAGCTTCACAAAGCGGCAGTAATGAATTTGGAACCTGGCTTATTTGTGAAGATTCAAGGTCTCAGGTCTACAGTAATAAGAGATAACTAGAGTCCTAGGTTAAGGCAGAATAGCACTTTAGTGAAGAGCTTTGATCATCAGACCCACATAGAGAGTGAGGTCCATGCTCCCTGTGTCTGATTGGCCTAGCACCAATAACTAGGGTGCTATACATTTGGTGAAGCAAGAAGTGGAGGTGATATTGCAACAACAGATAGTCCAGGACAAAGATAAATAAAATGGGTCAGACTTAAACAGACAATCAATGTGGAACTATCTCATTGAAGGAGAGTGGGAAGATGGGACTTGAAAATAAGATTTAATTCCTTATCAAACCTGGGAACCGCTGATTATAAGGGTACCCTAAGACTAAGTTTGACAAGGAGAGACCCTGTGTCTGAAACTTGCAGAATGTCTGAGTTCAATCACACATGCTCTGACTGGTACCCAGCCACTGGTTGGCTGCAGTTTATTTTGGAATGGAAGCCGAAATACTGGCCATCAGCCACTCCATAAAGTTCAGTCGACCAATGTCCAGTCAGGGAAGGATAAGCTCAAAATCCTGTCCAAGATTAATGGTGGAATCCTTTAATTTCTTTTACTTTGGAACAGTAAAGGATGTTCCAATCCTTTTAGACAGCTCCAGCTAGACTGTACCCTGTAACACTGAACAGCTTGAAGACATGAAATGAATGCTCCGCAAGAGTGCGATGAATGTTAAATATGGGACTCGTCTGATAAATACCATTGATTGCTGTGAGGGAGTATGATACATTGAGCAACATCAAAGATTAGAACCATTGAAAAGTGATGGCACAGTAGCCACAATTCAGCCCATCATGTCTATGCTGGCTGTAAAAGAACTTTCAGGTCTCACCTTCCAGCACCAGGATGCTAGTCTTACAGGTCACACATCCAAGTAGGATTTAAGAATAATTAGGGTATTTGAGGTTGATACCCTCAAATACTCTTTCTACCAAAGAGTTCCAGAATACCCAATAACCCCAAGGTGAACAAAAAGGCTTCATCTATCCTCGAATCTTCTTCCAATTATTTTAAGTTTTTGCCCTCTGATTTTTGACCTCTCTACTAATAGATATTGGTTCCCTTGTTTATTCTATCTAGGTACCTCATTTATCCATGCATCTTAATTAATTTCCCCTTCAGTCTCCTTTATTCTTTCTGATCCTACCCAATCTTAAACCATAGCTACAGTTTTTCAGTCTGCCCTACAATTAATGGTGCAGTTTGTTGGATGAGATTTGATGATACCTTCTGTTATCTTTAAGTTCTCAGGATTAATGACACAACAGACTCTGTTGATGCTGGAAATCTTGAGAATGTCACATAAAATGTTGGAGGAATTTATCAGGTCAAGCGGTATCTATGGAAGGGAATGAACAATGTACGTTTCAGGCCGAGATCCTTACTCAGTACTCCTGAAGAAAGGTCTTGGCCCAAAGGTCGACTGTTTATTTTCCTCCATAGACACTGCCTGACTTACTGAGTTCCTCCAGCTTTCTGTGTGGGATTAATGTCCTTAGGTCTTGAACTCCTGGCACTGGCTGCTACAGCTAGCTCTCCCTCTGGGGTTTAGTAGCCTTCTGACCTTCAGCAGATCTCTCCTCCTCTCTATCCACTGCAGGTGAGGCCTCTAATTCACTTTCTACAAACCTATGATTCTTTTAGCAAGCACAAACCAAAATAATGTCTATCCATTACAGGGTAACTCTAACTGGACCACATGTTGAAGCATAAGTTCAGAGAACAGTTGCCAGCACTGGGTTGAATAATCTGATGCCAGCTACTCTGCTATTCCCAATCTGTCGGCAGACTTCTATATCAACCTCCAATCACTTCAAGCCTGCCTTCCCAATAACCTTCACATTACATGATGCCAGTATCTCCACCTCTCCTCCACAAGATCGAGCCTTTCAATATCCCTCCATAACATAGAAACTTGCAAGAGGAAGCCATCTGTCCCTTTAGGCCAAATAATTGATTGGTGACTTCAAAAAGGTTAAGATGAGGAAACACATAGAGAGATCAGAAGTGCAGAGAGTGAGCAATTTCAAGTTCCTGGGTGTCAACATCTCTGAGTATCTAACCTGAACCCAACATGTTGATGCAGCTACAAAGAAGGCAGGACGGAGTTAGAGAAGATTTTGTATGTCACCAAAGACAGATGAAAATTTCTACAGATGTACCGTGGAGACTATTCTAACCATCTGGTATGAGGGTGTCTACCGCATAGAACCGAAGTAAGCTGCAGAGAGTTGTAAACTTAGACAGCTCCATTATAAGCACTAGCCTCCATAGTATCCAGGCCATCTTCAAGGAGCAATGTCTCAAGAAGGTGGTGACCATCATTAAGGACCCCCATCACCTAGATCATTCCTTGTTCTCAATGATACCATCAGGAAGGAGGTACAGAAGCATGAAGGCACCCACTCAGTGATTTAGGAACAGCTTCTTCCCCTCTGCCATCTGATTTCTGAATGGAGATTGAACCCATGAACACTACCTCCCTACTTTTTTAAATTTCATTTTTTAAATTTAAATACTATTTTTGTGAATTTCATGACATATGCTGGTAATATTAAACTTGATTCTGATTCTGATTTAGGCTTATTCCGGCATCGACCATGATCATGCAGGTCAACCACTTCAGTACCTTGTTCCCACTTTCTCCCCATGTACATTAAATTCCTCAGGCATTAGAAGTCATATCTAACTCATTTTTTAGTAATGAATGCCTTGGCTTGTACTGCCCTCTGTGGTAGAGAATTGACCACGTCAGGAGTTCCCAAACTGGGGTCCACAGGCCACTTGGTTAATGGTAGCAGTCCAAGGCATAAAAAAAGCTTGGGAACCTCTGGACCAAGTTCAAAGCCCTCTGAGTGAAGGTATTAACAGTATGGCCTAACAGAGCATACTGACTGGGTTACTTCATCACCTGGTGTGGCAGCTCCAATGCACAGGTTTGCAAGAAGTTGCAGTGAGTTGTAGACTCAGCCAGCTTAATGATGGGCACAACCCTCCCAACCATTGATCACATCTTCAAGATTCAGTGCCCTCAAGATCACTAAGGACCCTCAATATCCGGGACATACCATCTTTTCATTACTACTGTTGAGGAGGAGGAACAGGAGCCTGAAGATCCACAATCAGTGATTCAGGAATATCTGTTTCTCTCCACCATCAGATTTCTGATCAGTCCATGAAGACTATCTTATTATTCCTTTTTTTTTGCACTATTTATTAATTCTTTGTAACCTCTGCTGGGCCCTCTCCAATGCCTTATAAAGACTCAGCATCACATCCTTCCTGTTATATTTTAGTCCTTTCAAAATGAATGCTTATATTGCATTTGCCTACTTTACCACCGACTCAATCTGCAAGTTTACCTTTAGGGAATCCTGCACAAGAACTACTAAGTCCCTTTACACCTCTGATTTTTGTATTTTCTCCCTGTTTAGAAAATAATCTAAATGTCTTTATTCCTTCTACCAAAGTGCATGACCATATATTTCCTACACTATATTCCATCTGCCACTTCTTTGACTATTATCTTAATCTATCTAAGTCCTTCTGAAGGCTCCTTGCTTTCTCAACATTTCTAGCCCCCCCCCCACCCATCTTCATGTTGTCTGAAAACTTAACCAAAAAAGCCATCAATTCTGTCATCAAAATCATTGACATATAATGTGAAGTGGCCTCAACACAGACCCCTGTGAACACCAATAGTAATCAACAGTCAACCAGAAATAGCTCTCTTTATTTCCACTCTTCATCTTTCTTGTAATACACCGGGCTCTTATCTTGTTAAGCAGCCTCATCAATGGCACCTTGTCAAAGGCCTCCTGAAAATCCAAGTAAACACCATCCACTGATTCTCCTTTGAATATCCTGCCTTAGAATTTCCTCAAAGAATTCCAACAGATTTGTCAGGCAAGATTTTCCCTTAAGGAAACCATGCTGACTTCAGCCTATTTTATCATGTGCCTCCAAGTATCCCAAAACCCCATCTTTAATAATGGACTCCAACATCTTCTCAACTACTGAATTCAGGCTAACTGGCCTATAATTTCCTTTCTTCTGCCTCTCTTCCTTCTTAAAGAGTGGAGTGACATTTGCAATTTTCCAGTCCTCTGGAACTATCCCAGAGTTTAGTGATTCTTGAAAGATAATTACTACTGTCTTCACAATCTCTTCAGCTACCCTTTCATAACACTATGGTGTAGTCTATCTGGTCCCGGTGACTTATCTACCTTCAGACCTTTCAGCTTCCCAAGCACCTTCTCCTTACTTCTTCCCCCCTGACACTCTTGAATTTCTGTCAAATTGCTAGGTATTTTCTACAGTGAAGATAGATGCAAAACACTTATTAAGTTGGTCCTCAATTTCTTTGTCCTCCATTAATACTTCTCCAGTGTCATTTTCCAGTGGTCCAATACCCATTTTTGCCTCTCTTTTACTCTTTACATATCTGTAAACATTTTGGTATCCTCTTATATTATTGGCTATCTTATCTTCATATGTCATCTTTTCTCTCCTTATGGCTTTTGTAGTTGTCTTGTGTTGGTTTTTAAAGGCTTCCCAATCTTCTAACTTCCCTTTAAATTTTGCTATATGTATTATATGCCCTCTTGTCCCCTTTTATGCTGATTTGACTTCCCTTGGCAGCCACGGTTGTCTTATCCTCCCTTCAGAATACTTTTTTCATCTTTGGGACATCTGAAGTGCCCCAGAAACTCCAGTCAATGCTGTTCTGCCGTCATCCCTGCTAGTGTCCCTGCAATCAACTTTGGCCAGTTCCCCTCTCGTACCTCTGTTATTCCATTTACTCCACTGTAGTACTGTTACATCTGACTTTATCTTCCCCTTCTCAAACTGCAAGGTGAATTCTATCATATTATGATCACTGTCTCCTCAGGGTTCCTTTACCTTAAGCTCCCTAATAAAATTTGGTTCACTACACAATTCCTAATCCAGAATTCCCTTTCCCTTAGTGGGCTCAACCACAAGCTGCTCTAAAAAGCCATCTTGTTGGCATTCTACAAATTCTGTCTCTTGGAATCAAGCACCAACCAGATTCTCTCAATCTACCTGCATATTGAAATCCCCCATGACTATTGTAACATCTTTTTTGCATATCTTTTCTATCTCCCATTGTAATTTATATCCCACTTCCTGGCTATTGTATGGAAGCCTGTATATAACTTCTATCAGAGTCTTTTTACCCTTGCAGTCTCTCAACTCTACCCGCCAAGATTCTACATTTTCCAATCCTATGTCACCTCTTTCTGACCACTTGATTTCATTTTTGACCTACAGAATCACACCATCCCCTCTGCCTTCCTGTCTGTCCTTTTGATAAAGATATCCTTGGATGTTAAGCTCATAACTATGATCTTCTTTCTGCTATGACTCAGTGATGCCCACAATGACATACCTGACAGTCTCTGACTGTGCTACAAGATCATCTACCTTATTCTATACACTGCATGCATTCAAATATAATACCTTCAAGTCCCGTATTCGTCACCCTTTTCGACTTTACCCCCGTGCTACACTTGAACTCATCCCACTGACTGCTAATTTACCCAGTCATGTGCTTGTCCTTCCTCAAAGTCTCACTACATACTGCATCTAATTGTAAATCAACTGCCCCATCCTCAGCCCTATCACACCCTGTCAAATTAGTTTAAACCCTCCTTAACAGTTTTAGCAAAGTGCTTGCAAAGATATTGATTCTCCTTGGGTTCAGGTGTAACCCACTCTTCTTGTACAGGTCATACCTTCCCCAGAAGAGATCTCAATGATCCAGAAATCTGAGCCCCTGCTTCCTGTACGAGTTCCTCAGCCACTCATTCATCTGTACTAACATCCTAGTACTGTTCTAATAACCACATTCTACTGGGAGTAATCTAGAGATTACTATCTTGGAGGCTATGCTCTTCAGCCTCTTCCCTAATACAGTGAGCAAGACCTCTTCCCTTTTTCTACCTCTTTCATTGGTGCCAATATGCACTATGATCTCTAGCTGCTCACCCTCCCTCTTCAGAATTTTCTGCAGCTGCTCTAAGACATCCTTGATTCTCTACCTGGAAGACAATTCACCATCCTGGCATCTCTTTCATGGCTAAAGAATCCCCTGTCCACCCCCCTAACTATCAGGTCTCCTACTACTATCGCTCTACCTGACCTTACGCTTCCCTGTTGAGCCTTAGAGCCAGCCACAGTGCCAGCTGTTGCTGTGCCCCGATAAGTTATCTCCTGCCCCTACCCCCACCCCCTGCAGTATCCAAAGGGGTATACTTGTTGCTGAGGGGAATGGCCACTGGGGAACCCTGCACCGATTGCTTACTCCCCTTACTTCTCCTGGTGGTCACCCATCTACTGTCTGAGGTCTGCATTCTGGGTGTGACCACCTCAGTAAACGTCTCATCTATGGGATTTTCATCCTCCTGGATCGTCTTGAATACATCCAGCTCCAGCTCCTAGACCTTGTCAGTCAGGAGCTGAAGTTGGGTGCACTTCCTGCAGATGTAGTCATCAGGGAGATTATTAGGTACCCTGTAACCCCACATCTTACAGGAGGAACATTAACTATCATCTTGACTACACTTGTTATGCCTTTGGCTCTAACTTCTTAAACTTAAGTTCTACAATCAACTAAACGATTCCAAACAACTCAGCACCCTTAGCCTATGTTTGTTCTTTACAAAACCTGTAGAGCACGAAGTCCCCAGAATTTCATTGTAAAATTCCTCTGTACTCTTTCAATCATATTGATATCTTTCCTGTAGATAGGTGAAAACAACTGCACACAATGCTCCAAATTTGGCCTCACCAATGTTTTATACAATTTCAACATAACACCCTAACTGCTGTACTGAATGCTCTGATTTATGAAGGCCAACATCCAAAAGCTCTCTTTGCAACCCTGTGACACCACCTTTAAGGAATTATGGATCTGTATTCCCATGTATAGATCTTAATTACAGATCTTTATTCTAATGCACTCCTCAGTGATCACTGTTTAAGTCCTATGCTGATTTATCCTCTCAAAGTGCAACCCCTCACACTTGATTGAATTAAATTCCATCTGCTATTTTCCATCTGGCTCTGTCCGCCAGAGAAAGCAGGATCGCCCAGTGGCCACACATTTTAATTCCACATCCCATTCCCATTCTGATATGTCTATCCATGGCCTCTTCTACTGTCAAGATGAAGCCACACACAGGTTGGAGGAACAACCTGTGTATGTGTTGCTTGAGTTTCCAGCATCTGCAGATTTCCTCATGTTTGCTATTTTTCAGCTTATTTTTTCAACTGGTCCAGATCCTGCTGCAAGCCTTTCTCACTGTCAACTGCATCCCAGTCTTGGTGTCATCTGCAAATTTGCTGATCTATTTTATCACATTATCACCTAAATCATTAATATAGATGACACTATTCCAGGGACCATGACACTACTCGTCACTGAAGTGAAGTTCATAGGCAGAATTAGAATGCAAGGTGAGTTGATGTGAGGAAGATTCACTGGAACTGAGGTGAGTCCAGTTTGAGATGGACACATTAAATATGCTCTGTGCTACCCTTTTCTGAATAGAAGTTGTTAAACTAGTTCAACACTAAATTCAGCACTTCTGTTACTCATTCATGTGGCTACCTTCAATCATGCTTTCTTGATGTTGACAGCAGGAAATTTCTCAACATAACTTCAAGTGTGGAGTCACTGAAAATGAAAGGAAGCTTCAGTAGGTTTATGCTCTATTTAGTCCTTCTACTTTTGCGGCATCGGTTCCAGAGACCACCAAAAGCCGTAGCTGCAATGTGCTCTTAAATGGAATCATTGAATCATGTCAGTTATCAAGCACGTTTAGTGTAACTAGTGAGGAAATCCAGGAGTATACACTAAAATGGCTCAGAAGCATGCCACAGAAAATTACACAACTAGCCACAATTCCTCATATAGATAATACCAATACCACGGCCCACGGGAATGTACTGTATGTGAGTGTTGTTTTCTACAGCTGCCTAGATCTTCAGCATTTTTGTCCCCCATTCTTCTCATTCTTTTAAGCTGATGCTAACAACTTCTTTGGCTCTTCTGGTTTTACAGAGATTTTATAGCAATGAGCCTTTGTGAACAAGCCAATGCCCTGTATGTTTCCCATGTTTTCAGCTCTACCTCAAAATGTATGTCATTTGCTTTGACACATTCAGAGCTCATAATATGCTAGTAAAATGAATGTCTTAGTCTTTTTTTCCCATCTTTCTGTTACAAAATTGAATTTATGTCTGTGGAAACAAAATTCTGTTTTCAAGCTTTTCAAACTTACACTGAGCAAAGATTATTGGGGCGGGAGTTAAGACTGTTGACTTAATAACCACAAACTAAAGGTTAACATACATTTTCCATGTGAAATAAACATTACCGTGCACATTTTGTTACCATTGTAGTAACAACAGTTCCAGATTTGCATGTGATAGCTAGTACAAGCAGCATTCCAAAAATCAATACTGCTTGGGAGGAGGGAGTTTTCACTTGACACCATTTTTGTTTTCATTTATAGAATACGTTTTCTTTCTCACTCTGGCTTGTTAAAAATGTTCATATTTTACTAGAAATTAAGACATTAAGTGATGAACAAACAGGAAATATGTCCAATGTTCTTAGAACAGTTTTAGATTAGCAGAATCTCATACATACTTGTCCTGCAGCATTTCTCTGTATTTCAGTCTTCGCTTTATTATCCATCCTGTTATATACAATAAATGATATTCCCATTAGCTTCTTATACAATAAGCTTTCCAACACACTATTTAAAAATCTAGTTACATTATTGCTACTATTTGTCATTTATAAAATGCAACTTCATGTTTCAGTTTACAAACATGTAACTGATCATTCCACCAAATGTACTTCACACGTTTAAGATTTTCAGTAGAAATTATTGAACAAGAGTGGGAGATGATTCTTTGGCCCCAAGGCCATTTCACAAATTCACATCAGATCCTTTTTCTTGCCCATTTCATGTTCCTTACTTCTCTTAATACCCTAAGGTCATTCAGTACCTGAATCTATAATATTATTTACAGCTCTTTGACACAATAGATTCCAGTTCAACTACTATTCTTTTACTTGGTGATCTGGTATAAATTAACAAAATTAATCTGTAGGTAACATTGCTTCTGATTGGCCAAGGCTGCTTTGTTTGGTTATGTTATTGTTTCTCCCTTCTTTCTTCCATTATATTTCCAATCAGAGCATTTTATATTTTCTTAATTGCTTGTACTGTTTTAAAATCTGATTTTATGCAGTAAATGGTAGAAAAAACTGTAAAATCATATGGATGTGTATAAAAATAGATGACCTTACCACCTGAGAAATTATTTTCCACAAACAATGATAAATATATCTGTTTGGCAGACAAAAATAGATGAAAAAGATTAATTTCCCATTTTCCAAGAAGCAATTCTATTTGTTCTGAAATTAGACAAAATGTTTTGTATGCTCACAGATATTTACATTTATTTTTCAAATCCACTGGTACTGGAGAAGATGGGGCTTAAACTTCCTCAGGACAGATAGAAAAAATTCAGATGTATTAAGCCAGCAAACTTAGAAAGCTGACCTATGCTGTCCCTCCGTTCTCACAATTCCATGATCTGCTGTGAGTATGCAGACTTCTGTTTAAACTGTGGTGAATTTGGGGAGTTCAAGTGACACCAATATGATAGAAAAACCAACAGAGTCATCTTCCTAAGGAGTTACAATTCCCAGTATTGGCAGCCACTTGCATCAAAGGAAGACAGGATCTGCCAGATCTAGCACTTCAAAGTTCAAAGTAAATTTATCAAAATACATATACGTTACCATACAGTACCCTGAGATTCATTTTCTTGCGGGCATACTCATTAAATACACAGAAACACAACAGGATCAATGAAAAATTACACAAAAAGATGGACAAACAACCAATGTGCAAAAGACACAAAACTGTGCAAATACAAAAGAAAAAAAACACAATAAATAATAATAAATAACTAAGTAATAAATATTGAAAATACGAGTTGTAGAGTGCTTGGAGTCCATAGAAGATTGTGAAATCAGTTCTGTGTTGGGGTGCGTGAAATTATTCATGCTAGTTCATGAGCCTGATAGTTGAGTGCTAATAACTGTTTCTGAACTGGTGCTGTGGGACCTAAGGCTCCTGTATCTCCTTTCTGATGGCAGCAGCAAGAAGAGAGCATGGCCTGGATGGTGGGGGTCCTACATGATGGATGCTGCTTTCCTGTGACACCTTCTCTTGTTTGTGCTCATTGGGGGGGGGGGGGAACCTTACCTGTGACAGAGCAGGCTATTTATTGGGGGCCATGGAGGCAGCAAAACCATTTCTCAACCCTCATTGATAATGTATTCCAATTTTCTTTTGAAATCTCCAGCCTTCTCACAGTAGCAAATTAGTTCACAATTATGAATATTATAAAACTACCTGCACCTTGAATGGTCCCTGGAATAGCATATTCTTAAGAGTCATAGGAACATTCATACAACCAGTAGACAGACTCAAACCCTGGCACTGGCTCTGCCATTCTATAAGATCATGGCTGATCTTTCCTCTCAGTACTACTTTCCTGTCTTTTATTTCCCTGATGTCCAAAAATGTATTAGTTTCTTTCTTGAATGAACTCAGCGAATGAATGGCCATTGTTCCCTTGCACAGAGAATTCCCTTAACCTGGATGAAGAAGTTTCTTCTTGGCTGTCCGAAATGACCATGCCCTTAATTTGAGATATTATTCATTGGTTCTATACAACCTAGGCAGGGGAATAACTTTGCATTTCACTTATACAGAATTCTTACAGGGCTGAACATTTCAAAGATGTCACTGTTTATTTCTTCTACACTCTAGGGAGTGCAGGCTCACTCTGCTTATTATATTTTCATATGACAGAATGCACATCTCAGAAGTCAATCTAGTCAACACTCTTTGCTCTCCCACTATCACAAACATATCTTTCTGACAGGGAGGCAAACCACTTCACAAGATCATAAATAATAGCTGTAAAAGTTTAATAAGTTCAATAGGTACACTTAATGTTTGAGAAATGTATACAATATACATCCTGAAACTCTTTGTCTTCACAAACATCCACAAAAATAGAGGATTGCCCCAAAGAATGAATGACAGTTAAATATTAGAACCCCAAAGACCCCCCACTCCCCCTCCCACATACAAGTAGCAGCAAGGCAACAACCACCCCCGACCCTTACCAGCAAAAAAAGCATCAGCGCCCTCCACTGAGCACTCAAATGTGTAGCAAGCATCATTAAAGACCCAGACTTGCAGTATCCCAAAAAAGACTACTCATTCACCCAGTAATTCGACATACCACAGGCTCTCTTTCCCCCTAATCAGGGAAAAAGAGATGTCCCCGTTACACAGCAAGAGGGGAGACATAACAAACAACTCGCTGATATACGATGTTAAAAGTCTGTTGTGTTGCGTTTTCTGAGCTCTGCGCCCAGAAAATCTGTCCCAGAAAGGCACAACCCTCTGGACATACAACTCAGTTTGAAAGGCTCAAAATGAATATCAGTATATATGACTAATACTCAGGCATTAAGTAACTGATATGAGAAGAGAATTGTATCATACCTCTTTTTGGAACACATGACACTTAAATGTGAATTACAAGCGAATTTAAGACACAAATGGTTCCTTATTAATACATACATGAAATAAACTCAGCAGGTGCTAGTTAATTAATTATGGAGCAATCAGGAGACAGACTGGGTGTATTAAATTAATTTATACAGCGGGGGAGATAATTTAAGTTAACTATATGCATCAGCAGTGTGGGAAAGATATCTCATAAAATAATTTGAGGTGCAGTTTGAACTAGGGGCTGAGGAACACATCTGGGAATACTTCTAAATTAATTTTTAGTTCATCTGAGAGTGAGGCCGTAATTTCTGAATTAATTTGGAATACAGCCCAAAGAAAGGCAGGGGACAACTTAGATTGATTTCTTGTTCAGCCAGTATTGAGGTCTGAAGAGTACAGACTTGAAATGTGCACATAAAATAACCTTCAAGCTTGTACATCATTAAAAGTATGACAGTGAACAAGCAATAACTGACAGTTGAAGAATTAATACATAGTTTACAAATAAATAAATATATTTGTTTAAAGCAAAAAAATCTGACAGAATATATGGTTCAGCCATGGTTATCAATTTAAAGAAAGCATTAGATCAAATGAAAAGATACAAAAGAGGTTTAAAAAATGCTAGTAAGTCTAAGGATTGGGAACATTTCAATATGCAGCAAAGGAGAATCAAGATGTTAATGAGGAAAGGCAGGCTAACAAGAAACAAGCAAAAATAAACAACTGCATATGTAAAAAAGAAAAAGATTAACTTACATTAATAGGTATACCTTGTAGACTGAGTGGAGAAATTATCTTGAGGTATAAGGACATGGCAGAAATTTTAAATAAATATTGCACGTCTATTCTCCTGAAAGACCGAGAAAACCTATCTACCAGAAATATTGGAGGAGTCCAGGCATCAAGTTAATGTGGAACTCAAATAAATTAGCATTTCTACAACAAATGGTATTAGTGAGATTAATGAGGCTGAAAGTTGATAAATCTTCAAGATCCAATGATTTGCATATAAGGTTTCTGACAGAGTGAGCTATGGGAATGCACTGGTTGTCATCTGTGAGAATACGTGACCTTCTAAAACAGTTCCCACGGACTGGAAGGTAGCAAATATAACCCTTTTTTTTAAAAAAAGGATAGAGAGATTAAATATAAAAAGCAAAGACCAACAAGTGAGACATCAGTAGCATGAAAAATGCTAGAATTTATTTTTAAGAAGGTTAGAGGATACCTGGAAATTAATAATAGGTCTGGACAGAACCTACATAGATTTACAAATCTGTAAGATTTTCTGTTTGAGGTTGTGAAGAGCAAAACAGATTGGGAAGAAGTTGAGGTTATAATATATTTGGACTTCTATAAAAATCTATAAAACTAACTAACCCCATGATCTATCTTCTAAAATTTTAATGCTAAGATCATGGATTCAGAGTTATGCAGCACAGACACAGGCCTGGTCTACAAAGAATGATATCAGTGAATGCACATTGACCAAATAAATACAAAACACTGCAGACATTGGAAATTTGAACTAAAAGCAACTGAAATTTTAAAAATGCTGGAGATACTCAGCAAATGAGGTAGTGTTTGTGGGAAAAGAGTGAACATTTCCAGTTGATAATGTTTCACAGAACTGAGAAAAGACAGAAATGCAGAAGAAGTAGAGTAGAAAACATAAGGAAATGTTTCTGATAGAAGACCATAAGATATAGGAGCAGAATTAGACCATTTAGTCCATTGAGTCTGCTCCGCCATTCTATCATGGCTGATCCCAGATCCCACTCAACCCCACATACCTGCCTTCTCCGCATAACCTTGGATGCCCTGACCAGTCTCAGGAAACTATCAATTTTTGCTTTAAATATACCCACAGTCTTGGCCTCCACCACAGTTTGCAGCAGTGCAATCCACAGATTTATTATGGCTAAAAAAGTTCCTCCTTACCTCTATTCTAAAGGGTTGCCCCTCAATTTTGAGGTTGTGTCCTCTACCTCTGGACATCCCCACCATAGGAAACACCCTCTCCATATCCACCCTAGCTAGTCCTTTCAACATTTGCTAGGTTTCAATAAGATTCCCACCCCCTCCCACCCACATTATTCTAAATTTCAGTGAGTGCAGGCCTAAAGCTGCTGAACACTCCTCGTATGTTAACCCCTTCATTCCCAGAACCTCCTCTGGATTCTCTTTTGAGATATGGGGCCCAAATCTGTTGACAATACTCCAAGTGCAGCCTGACCAGTGTCTTCTAAAGCCTCAGCATTAACTCCTTGTTTCTTATATTCTATACCCCTTAAAACAAACGCCAACAATGCATTTGCTTTCTTCACTACATACTCAACCTGTAAATTAACCTTCTGGGAGTCTTGCATGAGGACTCCTAAATCCCTTTGCACTTCTGATGTTTTAATTTTCTCCCTATTTAAATAATAGTCTGCACTTTTGTTCATTTTTACCAAAATGCGTTGTCATATATTTCCTAATACTCTATTCCATCTGCCACTTTTTTGCCTATTTTTCCAACTTGTCAAAGTCCTTCTGCAATTGTATTGCTTCTTCAGCACTACCTACCCCTCTACCTATCTTTGTATTATCTGCAAACTTTTTCACAAAGCCATCAATTCCATAATCTAAATTACTGACAAACAATGTGAAAAGCAGTGGTTCCAATACTGACCCCTGAGGAACAACACTAGTCAATGGCAGCCAACTAGAAAAGGCCCCCTTTATTTCCACTTGCTGCCTCCTGTCTGTCAGCCATTTCTCTATCCATGCCAGTATCTTTCCTGGAATGTCATGGGATTTTATCTTGTTAAAAAGCCTCATGTGTGACACCTTATCAAATGCCTTCTGAAAATCCAAGTAAATAGAAACAAATAAAAAAAACCTACAGCACAATACAGGCCCTTCAGCCTACAATGCTGCGTCAAACATGTAATTACTTTAGAAATTATCTAGGGTTACCCAAAGCCCTCTATTTTCTAAGCTCGACATGCCTATCCAGGAGTCTCTTAAAAGACCCTATCATATCCGCTTCCACCACCGTCACTGGCAACCCATTCCACACACTCACCTCTCTTTGTGTAAAAACATTACCCCTGACATCCCCTCTGTACCTACTTCCAAGAACCTTAAAACTGTGCCCTCTCGTGTTAGCCATTTCAGCCCTGGGAAAAAGCCTCTGACTATCCACAAGATCAATGCCTTTCATCATCTTATACACCTCTATCAGGTCAACTCTCATCCTCCGCTGCTCCAATGATGTCCACTGCCTCTCCTTTGTCCATCCTGTTGGTTACTTCCTCAAAGAACTCCAACAGATTTTTCAGGCAAGATTTCCCTTTACAGAAACCATGATGACTTTGACTTTATCAATAGTCTCCAAGTACCCTGAAACCTAATCATTAATGTTGGACTCCAACACTTTCCCAACTACTGAGGTTAGGCTAACTGGTTAAAATTTCCTTTATTTTGTCTTCCTCCATTCGTAAAGAGTGGAGTGACATTTGCAATTTTCCAGCCTTCCAAAACCATGCCAGAATCAAGTGATTCTTGAAAGATCATAACCAATGCATCTACTATCTCTCAGCAACCGCTTTCAGAAATCTGGGATGTTGTGCATCTGGTCCAGGTGACTTATCCACCTTAAGACCTTTGAGTTTGCCTAGCACTTTTTCCTTTGTAATAGTAATGGCACTCACTCCTGCACCCTGACACTCACAGACCTCTGGCACACTGCTAGTGCCCTCCACAGTGAAGACTGATGCAAAGTACTCCGCATTTTGAGAACGACTTCTTCTGTGGGACATCCTGCGCCTGTGAACTATTCCCAAAAACTTCAGCCATCCCTACTGTATCGTCATCCCCACCAGTATCCTTCTGTAATCCACCTAGGCAAGCCCCTCTCTTGTGCCTCTGTAATTCACCTTATTCTATTGCGATACTGATACATTTGACTTATACTTCTCCCTCTCAATTTGCAGTATGAATTCAATCATATTATAATCACTGCTAAGGGTTCCTTTACGTTAAGCTCTCTAATAAGATCTGGGTTATTACACAACACCCAGTCTAAGATGGCCTTTCCCCGAGTAGGCTCAAGCACAAACTGCTCTAAAAAGCCATCTCAGAGGCATTCAACAAATTCCCTCTCTTGTGATCCGACACCAACCTGATTTTCCGATCTCCTTGCACATTGAAGTCCCCCATTACAATTGTGACATTACCTTATTACATGCCCTTTCCAGCTCCCTTTGGAATCTCAAACCCACATCTTGGCTACTATTTGGAGGCATATATATGATTCCCATAATGTTTTTTTCACCTTTGCAGTTTCTTAGCTCCACCCACTAAGATTTGATGTTCTCTGACCCTATGTCACCTCTTTCTAAAGATGTAATTCCATCTCTTACCAACAGAGCCACACCACCGCCTATGCCTTCCTGCCTGTCATTTCGATACAAAGTATATCCTTTGATGTTAAGCTCCCAACTATGGCCTTCTTTCAGCCACAACTCAGTAATGCCCACAGCATCATACTGACCAATCTCTTTTTTAAAATTTAATTATATTTTTTGCTCATAACAAAACTTTCAATTTCCAGATACATTTACATTTCTTCCCCTCACAGATATCAACTATCAGAACATATCCATCAAAATATAGACATCACCACAACATCCTGTACAAAATCCCTTATTAGTATAGCAGACAGGTTTACATCTACATACTGCAAAAAAAGTTGCCGTGTGTTATGAAAACTATTTGTTTTTGAGTGTACATGTCAAAAAAGTCCAAAGGAATGTATTCCATGATTAAATCACACCAACCAAAAAGTCCAGGGGCCTTATCAGATATTCAACAAAGTAAAATGTTCTTCCTTGCACAAGAAGACAGGATGTTAAGAAGTTTTTTCTGATGTGCACTAATAATACGACTGCTGGGGAAGCCTAAGAGAAAAGACACTGGGTCCAGTTCAAGCTCCATCTTCAGAATCTTTTCCATTTCACCCAAAATATCACTCCAGTATGCCTGAAGTTTGGGACAAGTCCAAAAACAGTGGGTGAAAGTTCCAGTATTTACTTCACATTTAGAACACATTGGAGAAACCCCCGTCTTAAATTTCGAGAGACGATCTGGAGTCAGATGGGCTCTATTCAGAATTTTGAGTTGCAATGCTTTAGTTGTAATACAAACTGAAATTTTCTTTGCATTAGCACAGATGTAATTTCTACTCCCAGCTCTTCCTCCCAGACCCTTCCCAGCTGCTCAGCCTCTCCGTAAGAACATTCCTTCAGGATGCTGTAAGAAGTACTAAAGGAGACTTCACCCTTAGAACAAAACACCCTCTTTTCTATGTCAGCACTATAGAAATCAGTTAACAATGATGCTTTTTTCTGTATATAATCTCTTATCTGAAAGAAACGAAAAAGATCCTTGTTGGGTATGGTAAAGTTCTGTACTATTTGACTAAAAGACATCATCGTTCCTTCATCAAACAAATCTCCTAGATGGAAAATACCCTTAGAAATCCAAAGTTTAAATCCAGAACCCATTAAGCCAGGCTGAAAATCTGGACTACTGGTTATTGGAGTGAAGGGTGATATTTTCGCTGTGTTGCCCTCAATTTGTCGCACCGCCCTCCAAGCCCTGACTGTATTAATTGTTATTGTATTGAGACAATATTTCTTAACTAATTTCATCTTATTGAGGAAAAGCAAATTAATAAGAAGGCATTTTGCTTGTGAAGCTTCAATGTCTAGCCAAATTGAGAAGGGGTCCCTGCAAACCCAGACAACCACATAAGATAAAAAAGAACTTAATTGATATTTTTTGATGTCTGGAAAATCCAGACCCCTTAGACTACCGGGAATCTGTAACTTAGATATTTTAATACAGGGTCTTTTTTTGTTCCAGGTGAAAGAAACAAACCAGCCATTTATTTTTTTAAGTATTTGTTGGGTAAAAATGACTGGAATCATTCGTATTGGGTAGAGCAGACGAGGAAGAATGTTCATTTTGAGCAAGGATATTCAGCCAAGCCAAAACCTGTGTGTGACCATTTAAAGGGGAAACATCCTGAGTGTCAGGTACCTGCTGCAGATTCCCCAGAAGCATAGCCTCTGATTTAGTAAAGTTGATTTTATAACCTAAAAAGGCGCTAAATGAATTAATGCATTGTATAAGGTGGTGACCGACCAATCTCTAAACGTGCCACGAGTTCGTCCACCTTATTTCAAATACTATATGCATTTAAATATATTACCTACAGTCCTGCATTCTTCGCCCTTTTGAATTTTGCTTCTGTGGTACAATTTAACTCTTTGCACTGTCTGTATTTGTACCCAGTTGTTGGCTTGTCCTTCCTTACATTCATGTTACACCCATCATTTACTTGTAAACCTGCTGGCTCATCTTCAGGTCTATCATAGTGGTTCCTATTCCCCTGCCATATTAGCTTAAACCACTCCCAAGAACTCTATCAAACCTACCGGCAAAGATATTGCTGCTTCTTGGAGTCAAGTGCAACCCGTCCCTTTTGTGCAGGTCACACTTGCTCCAGAAGAGGTCCCTGCCCCCTGCTCCCATTTTTCAGCCACGCATTTATCTGCCACCTTATTCTATTCCTATTGTGGTAAACTATGTATACCTGTCTGGACACGCCCCTCTGCTGACTGCTCCTGTGGCTCCTCCCACAGACCCCTGTATAAAGGTGATTGGGGCACTGCTCCTCCCTTAGTCTTCAACATGGTCGTGCTCCCTTGCCCCTTGCTCCCATTTTTCAGCCAAGCATTTATCTGCCACCTTATTCTATTCCTATCCTCACTGTCATGTGGCACAGGCAACAATCCCAAGATTACTGCCCTTGAGGTCCTGCTTCTCAACTTCCTTCCAAACTCCCTGTATTCTGTTTTCAGGACTTCGTCCCTTTTTCTACCTATATCATTGGTACCAATATGTACCCATGACTTCTGCTGCTCACTCTCTTTTATCAGGATGTTGTGGACGCATTCAGAAACATCGTGGACCCTGGCACCTGGGAAACAAACTACTATCCATGTTTCTTTCTCATGTCCACAGAATCACCTATCTGTCCCCCTAACTATAGTGTCCCTTATTACTACTGTCATCCTTATCATTTCCCTACTCTTCTGAGCCATAGGGCCAGACTTAGTGCCAGAGGCATAGCCACTGTTGCTTCCCCCAGGTACGTTCCCCCCCCCCACCACCCCCACAACAGTATTCAAAATGGATTACTTATTGTTGAGGGGGACAACCACAGGGGAACTTTCCACTATCTGATGTTTCCCCTTCCCTCTCTTGACAATCACCCATTTATCTGTCTCCTGCAGCCTTGAGGTGACTACCTCCCTGTATCTGGTCTATCACCTCCTCACTTCCCCCAACAAGCCGAAGTTCATTGAGCTGCAGCTCCAGTTCCCTGACATGGGTCTCTAAGGAGCTGCTTTTTGATCTACCTGGTGCAGATGTGGCCTTTGGAGAGGCTGGAAATCTCACATCTGACACCCAGAACAGAATACTGGCTCTGCAGACATACCCACTATTCTTTCAAGAATTAAATAAGAAAAAGAAGTAAGAAATAAACTTACCTACTTACCTCTCCTCTGCTTGGTCTTGCCAAAGCCTTACCACTCTGACTCAGACCACTCCGACATTGGCCGTCTGCTAGATGATACCTCCCTACTTTGGGGACTGGGTTTTTCAAGCTCCGCTCCAGATCTGCGTGGGAATGCTTACTGTCTGCACCGCTGTCCAATCAAAGACTCCTGCAGAAAACTGGCTGCTTTTTCAATCTCCACTCTGGACCTGCTCGGGAACGCATCTATTGTGTCTGCACCACTGTCCATATGGTGGGGATGGTCGTCATTAAATGGGAGTTCAGATTCATTGGTACAGTGAAATGTGTCATTTGTGTTAACAACCACCAGAACCTAAGGATGTGCTGGGCAGCCAGCAAGTGTCGCCGCACTTTTCAGCACCAACATAGCATACCCACCATGTTCACAGAACAACACAAGCAACAATAACAAAAGATCAACAGCAAAACAAGTCCCGTTTCTCTCACCCACGTGCATACAAAGACAGTCTTCTAACCTCAGGACAGGCTGTCACCAGCCTCCAATAGACTCGTGGATTTGTAGACATTGGGTCTTTGACTTCCTTAGTGGATTCACAGACTCACAGACCCAGACCTCTGGTCGGTTAGCCACCAGGAAGATGAATAAAAGCAGATATACCAAGAATGAGAAACAAAATCCCCGAATGCTCCAAATATAAGATACCAAGTTCGACTGACTAACTACCTGAAATTGTTAAATTTCGGAGGCTGCAACAAACTGCAAGAGGAAAAAGTGCTGTTCCTTAAGCTTACATTGAGCTTTGTTGGAGCTCAAAGAGGCTAAAGGCAGAATTTTGAGTATGAGTAGGATAGAGTAGGATGGGTAACTGAAGCTCAGGGATATTCTTGCAGACTACAGAGAAATGGTTGAGTGGTTGACAAAATCTCACAAAGAATTGTAAGGAATACAGGTAGATTACTACTTCACCTGGAACAAGTGTTTGTAGTTGGATTGGAACATCTCCTGTGGTCATATAAGAATATGTCATGAGAAGAATGGATATCAATGGAGACAGAAGTCTAATTATATCTCCAGCATATTCACTCATCATCCGTACAAATAATACTTCCATTAAAAGGCATTGTGAGTGTATTTCATATAGATCGAGCAATCTACACTCAGAGGCCACTTTATTAGGTACCTCCTACACATAATAAAGTGGCCACTGAGTGTATGTTCATGGTCTGCTGCTGCTATTGCCCAAGGTTTGACGTGTTGAGTATTCAGAGATTCTCTTCTGCACACCACAGTTGCAACGTGTGGTAATTTGAGTTATTGTTACCTTCCTTTCATTTTGAACCAGTCAGCCCATTCTCCTCTGACCTCCCTTATTAATAAGGTGTTTTTGCCCACAGGACTACCACTCACTGGATTTTTATTTTGTTTTTTGCACCATTCTCTGTACCTAAACCATCTCATCTGGCACCAACAACCATTCCACGGTCAAAGTCACTTAAATCATACTTACCCATTCTGATACTAGGTCCGAACAACAAGTGAACCTATTGACCATATCTGCATGCTTTTATGTACTGGTTTGCTGCCAGATTGGCTGATTAGATATTTGCATTAACGAATAGGTATAATAAAGTGGCTACTGAGTGATTCACTCTGTTTTCAGTTTTTTTTAAATGTTTTTTCTCAGTTTTGCCAGAAAGTGCTTCAAATTTTTAGCCCCATGATGCAAGTCAAACTCGACTAAAATAAGAAGATGGCACCATTAAGCGGTAGCCATGAGGAAATCTGCAGATGCTGGAAATTCAAACAACAACACACACAAAATGCTGGTGGAACACAGCAGGCCAGGCAGCATCTATAAGAAGCACTGTCGACGTTTTGGGCCGAGACCCTTCGTCAGGACTAACCGAAAGGAAAGATAGTAAGAGATTTGAAAGTAGTGGGGGGGGGGGGGGAGGGGGAAATGCGAAATGATAGGAGAAGACCGGAGGGGGTGGGATGAAGCTAAGAGCTGGAAAGGTGATTGGTGAAAGTGATACAGAGCTGGAGATGGGAAAGGATCATGGGACAGGAGGCTTCGGGAGAAAGAAAGGTGGGGGGGAACACCAGAGGGAGATGGAGAACAGGCAAACAACTAAATATGTCAGGGTTGGGGTAAGAAGGGGAGGAGGGGTATTAATGGAAGTTAGAGAAGTCAATGTTCATGCCATCAGGTTGGAGGCTACCCAGCCGGTATATAAGGTGTTGTTCCTCCAACCTGAGTTTGGATTCATTTTGACAGTAGAGGAGGCCATGGATAAACATATCAGAATGGGAATGGGACATGGAATTAAAATGCGTGGCCACTGGGAAATCCTGCTTTCTCTGGCGGACCGAGCATAGGTGTTCAGCGAAATGGTCTCCCAGTCTGCGTCGGGTCTCACCAATATATAAAAGGCCACACCGGGAGCACTGTGTGCAGTTCCGATGCGAATCATTAAATATTCCCTTTTAGGAATACTACACCTGAAACCCACAGCCACAGCCATGGGTACTTCAGTAAGCAGCATCGTTTAAAAATGTTTTAAAAATATATCGATAAGCAAAAATGACTAACTTCGGACAGCAGACTCTGGTTGCGAGTGCAGCTCCCCTTTAAGAAAGTGGATGCAGGGATGTATCACTGGTGTACAAGTTCAATTGAAATAGAGGCTTCAGACTTCCGCTCCCAACTATCCAACAGGCGAATGTACAGTCTCTGGAAAATAAAACTGAAGACATCAGAGCAAGATTGCTGTACCAGAGGGACATCAGGATCTGCTGTACTTTGCTTCATGGAAACATGGCTCACACTGGCCATTTCAGACACAGCATTGCAGCTTGACGGCTTCACCATTCTCCACAAAGATAAGACAGCTCAGTCTTGTAATGATAGTGGAAGTGGAGTATGATTTATGATTAACACACTGTTGTGCACAGATGTGGTGGTTCTGTCTCAGTCCTGTCACATAGCCTGCAACATCTAGCTGTCAAATGTCTGCCGAAGGAGTTTTCCACCATCATTCTGGTAGTGGTATACATTCACCTCAGGCTCTGAAGAAGCTGAGCAATGTAATCAGCAGATAGGAAATAGCGCATCATGAAGCCTTCCCTATCATTACAGGAGATTTCAACCAGGCCAGATTGAAGAAGTCTCTGAACAACTACCACCAACATACTACCTGTGGAACTAGAGGAACCAACACACTTGACCACTGTTATATCATCATCAAGAATGCTTACCGTGCCACCCCATGCCCACACTTTGGAAAGTCTGATCATTTGGCTGTATTTCTACTCCTGTTGCATAGGCAAAGACTGAAGGCTGCAGCACCAGTGGCAATGACCAAGAAGGTATGGTCAAGAGACCTCAAAGCAGCGCTTACAGGACTACTTTGAGTCAATGGACTGGACAATATTCAGGGATTCACCTTTGAGTCTGAATGAATACATCACAGTTGTTACCAACTTCATTGAAACTTGCGTGGATGAGTGTATGCCTTTGAGAACACACCAAATATACTTGAATCAAAAGCCATGGATGAACTACGATTCACAGTCTGCTGAGGGCTAGACCTGTGGCATTCAAGACCAGTGATCCAGAACTATACAAGAAGTCCAGGTGACCTACGGAAGGCCATCTTAAGAGTGTAAAAAGCAATTCTGATTGAGATTAGAGAAGGAATTGTGCATGTCAGCTCTAGCAGAGTCTGCAGGCCATTAGTTCCAACAAAGAGAAACCTAAGATCATGAATGGCTGTGATGCTTCACTCCCAGATGAGCTCAATGCCTTTTATGCATGCTTTGAAAGGGAGAATTAAACTACATTGGTACAAATCCACACAGCATCTGCTGATCCAGTGTTCTCTGTTATGGAGACTGATGTGAGAACATCTTTCAAGAGGGTGAATCCTTGCAAGGCATCAGACCCTGATGGTGTATCTGGTAGAACTCTAAAAACCATGCAAACAACTGGTGTGAGTGTTCAAGAACATCTTAAATCTCTCACTGCTGCAGTCGGCGATTCCCACCTTCCTCAAAAGGGCGGCCAGTGGCCAAGAAGGGCAAGGTTCAACAACTATCACCCAGTTGCCCTCAACAACTATCACCCAGTTGCCCTCACATCTACTGTGAAGTGCCTTGAGTGGTTGGTCAGGGCTAGAATCAACTCCTGCCTCAGCAAGGACCTGGACCTGCTGCAATTACCTATTGCCACAATAGATCTACAGCAGATGCAATCTTGTTGGCTCTCCATTTGGCCTTGGATCACTTGGACAATAGGAATACCTATGTCAGGCTGTTGTTAATTGACTACAGCTCAGTGTTCAGCATAATCATACCCTCAGTTCTAATCAAAAAGCTCTAAAACCTGGGCCTCTGTACCTCCATCTACAACTGGATTTTTCACTTCCTCACAGGAAGACCACAGTCTGTGAGGATCAGAAATAACATCTTCTCTTTGCTGGTAATCAACATTGGCGACCCTCAAGACTCTGACTCTGCTTTGCTCACTGCTCTATTGTCTCCACTCTCACGACTGTGTGGCTGGCCATAGCTCAAATGGTCTATAAATTCGCCAATAGCAGAATTTCAGATGTTGAAGAGGAGGCATACAGGAGTGAGATAGATCAGCTGGTTGAGTGGTGTTGCAGTAACAGGCTTGCGTTCAATGTCAGCAAGACCAAGCGAATGGTTGTGGACTTCAGGAAGAGTAAATCGAGGGAACACACACCAATCCTCATCAAGGGATCAGAAATGGAAAGGGTTAGCAGTTGCAAGTTCCTGCATGTGAACATCTCTACGGATCTATCTTGGGCCGAACATATTGATGCAATTACAAAGAAGGCACGAGAGCTGCTATATTTGATTAGGAGTTTAAGGAAAATTGGATGTCACCAAAGGCAATGTTCTGTGGAGAGCATTCTAACTAGTTGCCTCACCATCTGGTGTGGTGGGGCTATTGCAGAGGATCAGAAAAAACTGCATAAAGTTGTAAACTCAGCCAGCTCCATCATGGGCACTAGACTCCCCAGCATTGAGGACACTTTCAAAAGGCAATGCCTCAAAAAGACAGCATCCATCATTAAGGGCCCCCATCTCCCAGGATGCTCTCCCCCTCAGTGCATTAAACTAGGAGGTGGTACAGGAGCCTGAAGACACACACTCAATGTTTCAGAAACAGCTTCTTCACCTCCGCCATCAGACTTCTGAATGGACAATGAGCCCATGAACACTTCCACCATATTTTCCCCTTTCTTTCTACACTACTTACTTTTTTTTAATATATACTTCCTGTATAGATTTATTACTATGTATTGAAATGTACTGCTGTTGCAAAACACCAAATTTCACAGCATCTGTCAGTGATATTAAACCTATTTCAGATTCAGATTCTGAAGATACTCAAGTAGTTTTTCTGTGCTGCAGTTCACTGATCTTTTACTAAAATAATTGGCAACATTTTAATATGCCAGTTTCTGAGAACTCAGAATTCTGCCTTTGGCATCTGAGCTCCAAGAAAGCTGAACATAAGCTAAGGAATAGCATCTTTTCCTCAAATAGTGTGTGCAGCATCTGAAATTTAACTATTTCAAATAAGTCATTTTAGTCTTGTTTCTCATATATCCAGCGTTCATAGTCCAATGAATCTACATGAAGATTTGCGCACTGTGTCTGGCACATTGCATCTATCTTCACATAGATAAGCAAACACATATCTCTGCATTGCGTTCCCTTGGCATCATTTAAGATGGTATCTTAGCATCTATTAATACTATCTTGTTATTGTCTATACTTATACCATGCTACAGTCATTTTTAAAAAGGGTTCATACGTTTCTCCTCACATCCTGCACTGCAAGATATACATCGGTGTTGACAGGCTGCAGAACTAAGCAGCCCATATCCTCACCTGACACAATATCTACCCTTAGGTTAAGGGAGCTCCTGAAAAATGAATGAAGACTATCAGCGAAGTGCCTAGGTTAAGCTCTGGTGAAGATAACTACACCAAATCTATTTGGAAGTAAAAAGGTTCATGTCTACAAACCACATCCCATTAGATAGATAGATAGATAGATAGATAGATAGATACTTTATTCATCCCCATGGGGAAATTCAACTTTTTTTCCAATGTCCCATACACTTGTTGTAGCAAAACTAATTACATACAATACTTAACTCAGTAAAAAAAATATGATATGCATCTAAATCACCGTCTCAAAAAGCATTAATAATAGCTTTTAAAAAGTTCTTAAGTCCTGGCGGTAGAATTGTAAAGCCTAATGGCATTTGGGAGTATTGACCTCTTCATCCTGTCTGAGGAGCATTGCATCGATAGTAACCTGTCACTGAAACTGCTTCTCTGTCTCTGGATGGTGCTATGTAGAGGATGTTCAGAGTTATCCATAATTGACCGTAGCCTACTCAGCGCCCTTCGCTCAGCTACCGATGTTAAACTCTCCAGTACTTTGCCCACGACAGAGCCCGCCTTCCTTACCAGCTTATTAAGACGTGAGGCGTCCCTCTTCTTAATGCTTCCTCCCCAACACGCCACCACAAAGAAGAGGGCGCTCTCCACAACTGACCTATAGAACATCTTCAGCATCTCACTACAGACATTGAATGACGCCAACCTTCTTAGGAAGTACATTCGACTCTGTGCCTTCCTGCACAAGGCATCTGTGTTGGCAGTCCAGTCAAGCTTCTCGTCTAACTGTACTCCCAGATACTTGTAGGTCTTAACCTGCTCCACACGTTCTCCATTAATGATCACTGGCTCCATATGGGGCCTAGATCTCCTAAAGTCCACCACCATCTCCTTGGTCTTGGTGATATTGAGACGCAGGTAGTTTGAGTTGCACCATATCACAAAGTCCTGTATCAGTTTACTATACTCCTCCTCCTGTCCATTCCTGACACACCCCACTATGGCCGTGTCATCAGCGAACTTCTGCACATGGCAGGACTCTGAGTTATATTGGAAGTCTGATGTGTACAGGGTGAACAGGACCGGAGAGAGTACGGTTCCCTGCGGCGCCCCTGTGCTGCTGACCACCGTGTCAGACCTACAGTCTCCCAACCGCACATACTGAGGTCTATCTGTCAAGTAGTCCACTATCCAATCCACCATGTGAGAGTCTACTCCCATCTCCGTTAGTTTGTGCCTTAAGATCTTGGGCTGGATGGTGTTAAAGGCACTAGAGAAGTCAAGGAATGTAATCCTCACAGCACAAATGACCCCCTCTAGGTGAGAGAGTGATTTGTGCAGCAAATACGTGATAGCATCCTCCACTCCCACCTTCTCCTTAGGGAGGCATCAGAGGTAAATGTTCCATACATTAAGTGAAATTTATTGTTTCACAAAGATCTAATAGGTTTTTGAAATGAAGGAAGTATGTTTTGAAATATGAAATACAGGTTCCAATAAAAATGATCTTAATTGAGATTAAGGAAGATTTTTACAATTGTCTGTCCTGCCCCACAAGAAGAAAAAAACAATTCCAAATGTACTGTACATCTCATATACAAAATAAAATGATTTTTTATGATGTTTTATCTTTCTATGTATTGATCAGTATGATGTTTGAGTGGGAAGAAAAGTGGACTTGCAGAGAACACGAATACCCCCACCTCTCTGTCACAGTTCCATTTGCAGGGAAACATTTGCAGAAAAATCAACATCAAATAATTGGCTGATATACTATATGGTACAGATAGAGTGGTTAACCTAGTAAAATTTCAGTCTCTCAAACTCAACTTTCTTGTGGTACTAGGTAGGCAGAAACCACACATATGTAAGCAACTTCTGTTTCATAAAGAAGTGAGATAGCTGTTATAGGGTAGAGTTCCGGCAAGAGTGTGTGAATTAAAGGAGGAAAGTCATATTTTGATTGCTTCCTCAATTGCCATTTCAACACTTCCTCAATCACAGATTTCAGGCTTCGATCAGTTATTTGACTGACATGTTTGCTAAGTTCAAAGATAATTTGAACTTTTCATTGAAAGGAAAGAACAAAATCTTTTTAATGCACAAAAGAGTAACAATATTTACCCTTTGTAGGAGCTGTATCATACAAGGCTATGCAATAAAGTTACTTACATGAATATTTGTAATGTACTAGTTTGGAATGACATTCCTAAAATTAGAGGTGTGACAATGGAGCATTTAATACAACTATACATTTACCGTAGATTCCGGACTACAGAGCGCACCTGATTAAAAGCCGCTGGCTCTAATTTTAGAAAGAAAATCAATTTTTTACTTGTACAGGCCGCACCGGATTTTCGGCCGCAGGTGTCCCACGTTGTAATATGAGATATTTACACAGAAAGATATTACATGTGAGGATTTTTTAACTTTTAATTAAATCCATATGGTAACATAAACAAATACATATTGCAAATGCTTTTTTTCGAACCGTGCCTGTAATACGGCTACTTTTAAATATACGTTGCATATACTTTTTTACTGAACAACATTCCAATATCTCCTAACGACTGGTAAAAATATATATACTGCAGCCTACCAGGAAAAGTTATTGATCGCCTTTAACTTAAAAGCAGCGTTCGCTCAGATCCAAAGCCGCTCCGCCGCTCCCCCCCCGCCATCCCGTTTATCGCAAACGGCATTTTTCCCACAAGACGCGGCGAAACCGGGTGTGACGTCATAGCATCCCGCGATGTAGTACAGAAAACAAATATAGTTAAAACTCTTCTAACTTTAACTAGAAAATGAATTACTAAGCGAAAATATTATAAACTAAATAACTGCCATAAAGGCAGCACAATGCTTTTCTTCGAGTGTTTTCCATGTTGATGAGGGTGAGTACAAATGACTGATTTACAATAATTTAATTGTGAAAGTGCGCTTGATTTATCGTACAATTTCATTGGACCTCTGTGAACTACTCATCAATTTTATTGGTCTACTGTTACGAGGCAAAATGTTTTTGGCGGCATGAAAAAAAACCATGTATTAGCCGCTCCGTATTAAAGGCCGCAGAGTTCAAAGCTGTTCAAAATGTGGGAAAAAAGTAGCGGCTTAAAATCCGGAATCTACGGTAGTTCAAATAATTTCTGAAAGGGAAGCAAATAAAACATTTGACTTCCTGAGTTCAACATCCATTTTCGGATAATTTTTGCAGGAAAAGGCAACATTTCTGATAGCCAAATGAATTTGATTAAACACCTTATATTCAGTCTGGGTAGCCTGCAACCTGATAGCATGAATACTGATATCTCCAACTTCTGGTAATGCCCCCCCCCACCCACTTCACCATTTCCATTTCCCTCTCTCACATTGTCTTCCTCCCTGCTTATCACCTCCCTCTGCTGCTCCTCCCTCTTTTCTTTCTTCCATGACCTTCTCCTATCAGATTCTCTTTTCTCAAGCCCTGTATATCTTTACCCAATCAAATTCTCAGCTCTTTACTTCACCCACCCCCACTCCCCAGTTTCACCTATCAACTTGTGGTTCTTCCTTCCTTCCCTCTCCCCACTTTCTTACTCTGACTCTTCATCTTTTTTTCTAGTCCTGATGAAGGGTCTTGGTCTGACACGACAACTATACACTTTTTTCATAGATGCTGCCTGTTCTGCTGAGCTTCTCCAGGATTTTGTGTGTGTTGAATTTTGGATTTCCAGCATTTGCAGATTTTCTCTTGTTTTTGATTGAAGCTTTATTGAAATAGTTTCAAAGGATGTTTTTTAAAGTTAAAAAATTTAACAGCTACAGTATCTCCTCAAAGGAAGATTCTCAAGTTATCCCAAAGAGTTTCGAAATGTTTCAGCACTCAACTTTTTGAAATGGGATTTGTGTGGAAATCTAAATGATGAATGTGCAGAAATCACATGACTGTGGAAATGTAATTGAGGGTGACAGTGGCTGACAGCAAGCCAAGATTCCAGAAATAGAGTGCAGAAAGCAGTCATAATTCTTATTTAGTATATCTTTCTTCTTTTACACAAATTGAGTTTGTACATAGTACCTTCTAGTATTTTGACATGTTACAATATGGAAACAAACGTCAGAGCATAAAAAATGGGGGAAGGATGGCCCCAGGAAGAAATATGTGTTAAAATTAGGAGGGGTATAGAGAGTAGATGACACAAAACTTTTCTGCATATCAAGATAGATAAAATTAAAAGACATAAACTTTGGGTGAGCAGTAAGAGAATCACAGTGGATCTAGCACAGGACCTTTTACCCAGAGTTAGTGAGTATCTGGATTGTACTGCCCACTGTTTTCTGTGGAGAAAACCGAGACACTAACAACTTCTATCTAGGCATTCACTTTAATTTCAGGCATAGAAGGCCATGAACCAAATGCTATAAAATAGGATTAATAGGAATGGCTGCTAATTGGATAGCATGGAACTCAAAGTTCAAAGTAAATTTATTTATCAAGTACATATATGTCACCATATACAGAAAAACAAAAACAAACAAGCAAAATAATAATAATAAATATTGAGAACACGAAATGAAGAGTCCTTGAAAATGTATCCATAGGTTCCAGGGACAACACCATTTTGGGGTGAGTGAAGTTGAGTGAAGTTATCCTCTCTGGTTCAAGAGCTTGAGGGTTGATATATAACTGTTTCTGAACCTGGTGGTGTGGGTTCTGAGGCTCCTGCACCTCTTTCCTGATGGCAGCAGTGAGAAACGTGCACGGCCTAGAAAGGGGGTGCCTGATGATGTTTGGTTCTTTTCTGTGACAGCGTTTCATGTACAGTGCCCCCCCCCAGAAGTTTTCATGTTTTATTGTTTTACAATATTGAATCAGAGTGGCTTTTTTACTTATTTTCTTATAAGTAAATTTACTTATTTACTTATCAAAATGAAATTAGACCTCTACAAAGCGATCTAAATTCATAACAAATATAAAACACAAAATAATTGATTGTATAATTATTCATGTCCTTTAATATGACACACCAAAGCATCACTGGTGCAGCCAATTGGTTTTAGAAGTCACGTAATTAATTAAATGGAGATCACCTGTGTACAGTCAAGGTGTTTCAATTGACTGTAGTAAAAATACACCTGTATCTGGAAGGTCCAACTGCTGGTGAGTCAGTATCCTGGCAAAAACTATACCATAAGGACAAAAAAACACTCCAAGTAACTCCACAAAAAGGTTATTGAAAAGCACAAATCAGGAGATGGATATACTAAAAAATTCAAGTCTCTGAGTACAGTTAAGTCAATCATCAAAAAATGAAAAGAATATGGCACTGCCGTAAATCTGCCTAGAGCAGGTTGTCTTCAAGATCTAAGTGACCGTGCAAGAAGGGGCTTGTGAGGGAGGCCACTAAGGGACCTTTGAACACTGGAGGAGTTACAAGTTCAGTGGCTGAGATGGGAGAGACTGCACATACAACAACTGTTGCCCAGGTGCTTCACCAGTCAAAGCTTTATGGGAGAATGGCAAAGAGATAGCTACTGTTGAAACAAACTGACATGAAATCTTGGCTGGAGTTTGCCAGAAGGCATGTTGGAGACTCTGAAGTCAGCTGGAATTGAGCCTTTTGGCCATCAGACTAAACGCTATGTTTGGCTACAACAACAAAAGCACACTATCCCTACCATGAAGCATGGTGGTGGCTGCATCATGCTATGGAGATACTTCACTGCAGCAGGCTCTGGAAGGTTTGTGAAGGCAGAGGGTGAAATGAGTGTAGCAAAGTACTTGAGGAAATCCTTGAGGGAAACCTGATGCAGTCTGCAAGAGAACTGTGACTCAGGAGAAGATTTGTTTTCCAGCAAGACAATGACACCAAGCATAAAGCCAAAGCAGCACAGGAATGGCTTAAAAACAACAAAGTTAATGTCCCGGAGTGGCCAATTCAGTGTTCAGAATCAAAACAATGAGAATTTGTGGTTGGACTTGAAAAGGGCTGTTCACTCACAATCCCCATGCAATCTGACAGAGCTGACCAGTTTTGTAAAGAAGAATAGAGAAAAATTGCAGTGTCCAGATAGCAAAGCTGATAGAGACCTATCCACACAGACTCAAGGCTGTAATTGCTGCCAAAAGTATATTTACTAAATATTGACTTGAAGGGGGTGATCATTATGCAATCAATTAAGACGGCCATTTGGCCCATCGAGTCTGCTCCGCCATTTAATCATGAGCTGATCCAATTCTTCCAGTCATCCACACTCCCCTGCCTTCACCCCATACCCTTTGATGCCCTGGCTAATCAAGAAACTATCCATCTCTGCCTTAAATACACTCAATGACTACAGCCCAAGAGCTGCCAGACATTCCTCATACGGTAACCCTTTCATTCCTGGTATCAATCTTATGAATCTTCTCCAATGAACCCTCTCCAATGTCAGTATATCCTTTCTAAAATAAGGAGCCCAAAACTGCACACAATACTCCAAGTGTGGTCTCACAAGTGCCTTGCAGAGCTTCAACATCACATTCTTGCTCTTATATTCTACACCTCTAGAAATGAATGCCAACATTACATTCGCCTTCTTCACAACCGACTCAACCTGGAGGTAACCTTTAGGGTAGTGGTCACAACCAGTCGATTGCAATTGACCAGTCGATCTTTGAGACTTTCCCAGTAGATCCCCAAAAAAAAGAAAAATAAATAAATATGCAAATACTGTTGTAATGTGAGCATTATAAAAATAAGTAATATTAATTAGGATAATGGTAATATAGCAATACTCCAGCTACTGAAAGCTGTTTGTAAAGAGAGATTGTTTCCAGGTTGTGGAGTTTTAGTTCCGTTCTTTCTGCCCAGTACACATTTGTGTATAGCTCCCCTGCCATGCACCACGGTAGAAAAGACCGGAAGTAAAACCCTGCAACCCGGCAGCAACATCTCTTTACAAACAGCTTTGCGTTGCCGCATAGCAGGCGTATTGCTATATTACCATTATCCTAATTTGTATTAATTTATCTTCATAATGTTCACATTACAACACTTCTCCCCCTTTATATTCCAACATTCCCCAAATGTAAATAACTGGGAAACAAAAAACAGTAGTGTCATTATCTTGCGTACCTCTGAAAGTTATACTCGTTTCTCAGTAACAGCTTACCAATACAAAACACCTGAAAAATGTGGCAGATTCAACATTCAGTCTAACAAAAGAAACTGTCCATTCAAATATTCAGTCTGTCAGGAGGTTTGAGAGGGCACTGTACTGCAACAGATTAAAATTATGAAATCTAAGCACAGGAGCTGTCTTACTGACAGACACCTCACAGACTGTCTCAGACTGGCTGTCTGTAGTTATGTGTCACGGTCCCTTCTGGCAATCCCCCACCTGGCTACTTACCTCAGGAATTGGGCCTCAATCCCTTTGTTTAGTTTCCAATCATTCCCAGGTTCCACTAACTACACAAACCTGCTTTCCATCAGCAAATGCAGTATAAAAACCCTGTGATCACAACAAGGAGCTGCCAGTTCATTGGTCGACTCTGGTGTGAGTAACCTTGTCTCATGGTTCTTAGGACTGCCAGTTCTATGTCTAGCGTCGCTCCTGGATACCAATTCCACACTGGTTACATCAAGAATGTCTCCTGACTCTGCCTCTGCGCCTGTGTCCTACACTTGGGTTCATCCTCAGCCTTGTCCTTGCAACATTATGAGCCAAATTTCAGGGAGCTAGCAGAAAGTATTCAGCCCCAGTCATCACACTGAGTGCAACAGTCAATTTTTATTCATTTATTTTTGTGTTGAAATAAAATTAAATAATGAAACACAGAATTAAAGGTTTTGTAATGTGAGCGTTACGAAAATAAGTAATACTAATTAAGATAATGGTAATATAGCAATACTCGTGCAACGGAAAGCTGTTTGTAAAGAGAGGTTGTTTCCGGGTTGCGGGGTTTTACCGCCAGTCTTTTCTGCCCTGTGTGCATGCGTGTGACTAAATGATTTAGTAGGTCGATCTTGCCTTTCACTAAGGCTGAGGTAGGTGATCTTGGGCTTAAAAAAGTTGGCGACCACTATTTTAGGGTATTTTGCACAAGGACTCCCAAGTCCCATTGCATCTCTGCAGTTTGAATTCTCTCCCCATCTAAATAATAGTCTGCCTGTTTATTTCTTCCACCAATGTGCATGACCATACACTTTCCAACATTGTATTTCATTTGCCACTTCTTTGCCCATTCCCCCAAACTATTTAAGTCTCTATGCAGGCTCTCTGTTCCCTCAACACTACCCGCTCCTCCACCTATCTTTGTATCATTGGCAAACTTAGCCACAAATCCATTAATACCATAGTCCAAATTGACATTCATTGTAAAAAGCAGCGGTCTCAACACCGACCCCTGTGGAACTCCACTGGTAACTAGCAGCCAGCCAGAACAGGATCCCTTTATTCCCACTCTGTTTTCTGCCGACCAGCCAATGTTCCACCCATGCCAGTAACTTCCCTGTAATTTTGTGGGTTCTTATCTTGCTAAGCAGCCTCATGTGCGGCACCTTGTCAAAGGGTTTCTGAAAATCCAAGTACACCATGTCTACTGCACCTCATTTGTCTACCCTGCTTGTAATTTCCTCAAAGAATAGCAGTAGGTTAGTCAGGCAGGATTTTCCTTTCAGGAAACCATGCTGGCTTTGGCCTATCTTGTCATGTGCCACCAGGTACTCTGTAATCTCATCCCTGAAAATCGATTCCGACAACTTCCCAACCACTGATGTCAGGCTAATTATTTTGTGTTTAATAATTGTAAGAAATTTAGACCAATTTTGATGTGTAAGTTTTCTTTCTGTTGATCAGTGTCCAAAAAACCAAACTAAATCTACTGTGATTCAATGCTGTAAAACATGAAAACAGCTTCTAAGAGGAGTGAATACTTTTCATAGGCACTGTAGATGTGCTCTGGTTGGGAGGGCTTTTCTTGTGATGTTCTGGGCTGTAGCCACTACTTTTGTAGGCTTTTCCATTCCAGGCATCATGCAACCAGACAATACAGTCGGCTCTCCTTATCTGCGAGTTCCGCATGCGCAAATTCAACTAACCGCAAATTGAAAAACCTGGAAGTGCTCTTCCAGCACTTGTTGTTTGAGCATGTTGAGCATGTTGTTTTTTCTTGTCATTATTCCCTAAACAATGCAGTATAAAACTAGTTTACATAGCAATTACATTGTATTAGGTATTATAAGTAATCTAGAGATGATTTAAAGTATACCGGAGGATGTGTGTGGGTTACCGTGGATCAGGATCGAAAAAAAATCGGAAGTGCTCTTACTATGTAAGTCGGAACAGGTACATCCGGTATTACTTGGCATTAGTTAGTCAAACGTTTGTCTTAGTATATAATATATATTTTAGCTTTCTATGCATATAAAACACTTAAGAATGTATGTTTCAGCGCCGGGCTCGGGAAGTTCCCGAGTTTGATCCAGTGACAGACCACTTCCGAGCACGCTCTCCTAACGTGCCTGGTTGATGTGGAGGATCAAAAACCCAAAACCCAATAATTAAACCACTGCGTTGCTTAGTAATAATTGTAGCTTTCATCGGGGCAGGGCCTTTCTCACTTTATCCTTTAAAATTGTTCAGATCGCTGACCGACTGTACCCTAACGCTTTTCCAATAACCAATGGTGTTTCATGTCTTTTAGATTGCTTTATTATTTCCCCTTTATTTTCAATCGTGATTATTTTCGTGAACAGAAACACTGCGGATTCGGAGCTCGACCACCGGGTTTTAATGTCCTCTGCACTGAGACAGGTTAAATAAGGTCTAGGGTTCCACTGGGTCCTAAGGTCCACCACATTGAGACAGGCTGAATAAGGGACTTGAGCATCTGCATTTTTTGGTATCCGTGAGAGGTCCCGGAACTAATCCCTCACGGATAAGATGGGCCGACTGTATTATAAGTTATAATTATAAGTGTTATATAAGTGTATTATAACACTTATAATTATAAGTGTTGCTCTGCTGTCACTGTAATGCTGGACAAAGGACTCTGAATTGATAATATTGAGGAATTTAAAGTTTCTGACCCTCTCAAGTTATAATCCCGTGATGAGGACTGGCTCATGGACCTCTGGTTTCCTCCTCTTGTAGTCAATAATCAGCTCCTTGGTCTTGCTGACTTTGAGTGAGAAGTTGTTATTGTGACACCATTCAGCAGATTTTCAATCTTCTTCCTATATGCTGATTTGTCACCACCTTTGATTCGGCCAATGACAGTGGTGTCATCAGCAAACTTAAATATGGCATGTGCTTAGCCTTGCAGTCATAAGTATAAAGCGAGTAGAGCAGGAGACTAAGCACATAACCTTGAGGTGCACCTGTACTAATGGTAACTATGGAGGAGTTATTGTTGCCAATCTGAACTGACCGAGTTCTGCAACTGAGGAATCCAGGATCTAGTTGCACAAGGAGATATTGAGTCCTCAGTCTTGGAGCTTATTGATTTATTTTGAGGGGATGACAGTATTGAATGCTGAGCTGTAGTCCACAAAGAGCATCCTGATGGGTGTATCTTCACTTTCCAGATATTCCAGGGTTGAGTGAAGAGCCAATGGAACTGCATCTGCTATTGATCTGATGTGACAGTAAGCAAAGTGGAGTGGATCCAAGTCACTCTTCAGGAAGGAGGTGATAGTTTCATCACCATCCTCTCAAAGCACTTTATCACAGAGGATGTAAATGCTACTGGGTGATAGTCATTGAGGTAGGTTACCACGTTATTCTTAGGCACTGGTAAAATTGAAACCTGCTTGAAGGATCTGGTGGGCTGAATGATCTGTTTCCATGTTGTATGACTTTCTTCTATAGGCCAAGTATTTCTCCAGTCACAGATTCTTCTCCTGGCTTCGAATTACCTTGGTTGTTGTACAGCTCTTTGCTGCCAAAAACTACTCTGATGTCAAGAATTCATATTTTGAAGATAAAATTTAACATCTACAGTATTTCTTATTTCTCTCATGGTCTAAGAAATGACAATGACTTTAATAACCCAAGAATAAACAGTTATAGATTAATTTGCAGCCACTATAAAAAGTGTCACATGTATTGATTCCAGTGAATTTTTAATCTGTATAAAAATTGAGATTAATTTGATTAGAAATTTAAAAGTAGAAGATAAGGCTCTTCTTTCTCACATAAGCTCAAATTAAAATTTTGAAGATTTGTTATTGTGGTCTCAATTTCTACACCGCAAAACAATAGTTAAGTTGCCAACAGAATACAGTGTTGTCCCATTTTTACTCTTGCACTTACTTAAAGCTTCTGGCTCTCCCAGTCAGTCTGTCTTTGCCCTTTGATTTACTGCTGTCTGTGGCTTCAAACCATGGAAATAATTCCTTGGTCTTGTTAGAATGATTCCTATCATCTGAAACATAGCAGGACAGATTTAAGTAATAGAATTAGAAGGAAATACTAAAGTGCTTTTTGAGTAAACGTTTTTGTAGAAAATTTAAAAGAGCACTACTTTTTGACATTGTGATGGAGAGACAAAATTCTTTATTGTTTACATAAAAGAATTCTTTCTTAGCTGCTTAAACAGCTCTGCAACAAGTTTTTAAAAAGCTTAATTTAAGACATTGAAAGAGTGTTCTGACATTTCTGTTTTTCAAATTCTGTCTACTGCATCGTACCATAAAATAGAAAAGCATATTATTGCTCGTGGTATCAGTAAGACAAAGTATAATGCATGTGAAGTGAGTGGTGATATGTAGAAATACCAGAAGCATTAATCCTAATTTCTGAAATCATGATCAGACTCCGTATCAGTTTCTCCATGCAGTAGTACTCCATACATGGTATGATTTCAGAACAATGCATGAAAAGCAACAGTTGGAACCACAAAAGGTAAAAAGCAGAGCTCTAGCAAGTTGAAGAATGAGCCAGGGAATTAAAAAAAATGTTCATTTAATATAAGTATTTTAATAGTTACAATTATCTATTGATACAATTTTAATCTAGAAATATGGGAAGGCACCTCAGACCGATGGAATGTTCACTCTGTGCCACGGGCGAGCAGCCAGCAGAAGGGACATGATCTCCCTTGATCTTGAACAAAAGCTGACATCACTGCTCACCATCAGTGAGACTGTGTGTTTCATGGATAGCACACTTTAAATGATGCCTCCTTAGTGCTCTGGTCATGGATTATACCAGGTGGCTGTGAAAAATTCTGGTGAAGCAGAATGAGAAATTTGTGACCTGCTGACAGATTTTACTTGAGTTAAGAGAGGCATTAAGAAGCAGAATCTCTCTTAATTTCTGTCACTTTCCAATACATGCAGAAACAGCAGGAGGATGTACTTTACTGGAAGTAATTCTAATGAGACCTGTACAGGTCAGACAAATTGAACCTCAACAAAGTTAGGATCAATGTCTTCATGACAGATTGTGGAGGGGAGTAGAGAGCATAAATGGATGTAGCAAGGTTACATTAAGAATCAAAAAAAAGTGGAAAAAGGATTGTTTGATGTACATCATACCAGAACAAGAAACAAAATCTTTAGATAGGGTCAAAGGTATATTTACAGCAATGTGAAGGCAGGAAGTGTACCGGACAAGGCTGGGAATCCACAGGTGTAATTATTCACATAACATGATATGTTATGGCAACATAGAGACCTGTCTTAAGAAAAGGCAGGAATTTGTCCCATCAATTCCCTGATCATTTAAAATTTTATCTACTTCTCCTTTAAATTCCCTCAATGACTGAGCCTCCATAGACTTACTTTGTGCATTTACTAAGCAAGCTTGGCATAGTGACTTATAAATTCTGCCTTAGTGAAGGACTGCTGACTGGCAGTGGAGACAACTGGCCATGAACTCTGACAACTTCAAGCAACTCAGAACTGACACACAAAATTGTAGCTGTACACTCATCAACCTATACAGCACAGCACAGCTTCACCCCATCACGTCCATGCCAACATTTTGCCCATCTACACTAATCCACACTTGAACCATATCCTTCTATACCTTGCCTGTTTAAATGTAGTGATTGTAAACACAAGGAACTCTGAAGATGCTGGCTATCTGGAGGAGCTCAGCAGGTCAGACAACATGTATTGAAAAGAATAGACAGTCCATGTTTCAGAATAAGACCCTTCTTCAGGTCTGAGAAGGAAGATGGAAAATGTCAAAATAAAATGCTGGGGGGAGAAAAAGGTGGAAGGTGATAGGTGAAGCCAGGTGGGTGGGAAAGTATCACGGCAGGAAAATAAAAAAAATCTGATTGGAAAGGACAGTGGACCATAGGAGAGAGGGAATGTAGGGGGGAGGGGGAAGAAGTAATAGGCAGGAAAGAAGAAGTAAAAGGTCAGAGTGGGGAATAGACGATATAAATCAATATTCATGCCATCAATTTGGAAGGTACCCAGACGGAATATAAGGTGTTGCTCCTCCATCCTGAGGGTGGCCTCATCTTAGCACAAGAGGAAACCATAGATAAACACACAGGGATGGGAATGGGAATTAAAATGTTTGGCCACCTGGAAGTCCTAATTGTGGCAGATGCTTAACAAAGCAGGCCCTCAATTTATGATGGGTCTCACTAAGGTAGAGGAAGCCACATCGGAAGCACTTGACACAATGGATGACCCCAGCAGATCTGCAGGTGAAATGTTGCTTCACCTTGAAGGACTGTTGGAATGAAAGGGATGGAGGAAGTGTATGGACAGGTGTGGCACTTAGGCCACTTGCAGGGATAAGTGTCGGGAGGGAGGTTAGTGGGGAGGGATGAATGGACAAGGAAATCATAGAGGGAATGATCACTGCAGAAAGTGGTGAGGGGAGGTAAAGGTATGTTTAGTTGTAGGATCCATTTAGAGATGGTATAAGTCAGAGGATAATATGTTGGATACAGAGGCTGATGGGCTGGTAGGTAAGGACAAGAGGAACTCTCACTATTAATGCGGCATGAAGATGGGGTGAGTGCAAATGTATGGAAAATGAAGGAATTTGGGAGAAGGCAGCATTAATAGCACAGGGAGAGAGACACTCCTTTAAAGAAGGAGGACATTTCCGATGTCCTGGAATAGAAAGTTGCGTCCTGGAAACAGATGTGGTTGGTGGAGGCAAAGAAACTAGTGGTGGTAACTGATTCCACCACCTCCTTTGGCATTATCCTTTGGGAATAAGTATTTTGCAGTATATTTATCACTGCGGAGGACACTAGCAATATGCCAGACATTCGAGTGTGTCAGGGCAAAAGTGTGTGAAGTTGTCATTACCAGGGAGAAGGTGCTTGGGAAACTGAAAGGTATGAAGGTAGATAAGACACCTGGACTAGATGGTATACACCCGAAGGTTCTGAAAGAGGTGGCTGAAGAGATTGTGGAGACATGGGTATTGATCTTTCAAGAATCACTAGATTTTGGAATGGTTCTGAAGGAATGGAAAATTGCGAACGTCAGCCTTCTCTTCAAGAAGGGAGAGATGCAGAGGAAAGGAAATTATAGGCTAGTTAGTCTGATCTCAGTGGTTGGAAAGATGTTGAAGTCGATTGTTAAGGATGTGGTTTCAGGGTACTTGGAGGCACATGATAAAATAGGCCATAGTCAGCATGGTTTCCTCAAGGGAATATTTTCCCTGACAAATCTGCTGGAATTCTTTGCAGAAATAATATCAGGATAGACAAAGGAGAATCGGTAGATGTTGTGTACTTGGATTTTCAGGTCTTTGACAAGGTATCACACTAGAAGCTGCTTAACATTTTAAGAGCCCATGGTATTACAGAAAAGAAACTAGCATGTATAAGGCATTGGCTGATTGGCAGGAGGCAAATAGTGGAAATAAAAGGAGCCTTTTCTGGTTGGCTACCAGAAACTAGTGGTGTTCCACAGGGGTCTGTATTGTTACCATCTCTTTTCATGTTATATGTCAATAACTTGGATGATGAAATTGATGGCTTTTTGGCCAAGTTTACAGACACTACGAATATAGGTGTAGGAGCAGGTAGTTTGAGGAAGTAGAGACTACAGAAGGACTTGGACAGATTTGGGGAATGGGCAAAGAAGTGTAAGATGGAATACAGTGTCAGGAAGTGTATGATCACACCAGCAGGAAAATGACAAGCCACGATGAAATGATGGAGCAGACTCAATGGACCAAATGGCCTAATTCTGCTCCTATATCTTATGCTCCGTACCACCTCTGTGTAAAAACTTACTCCTCTAATCCCCTTAAAATATCCTTCCTTTCACCATAAACCTACACTTGCAAAAAGGTTCTGTCTACCTCATCTATGTTTTTTATAATTTAATATAATTGTCAGGTCACTCCTCAGCCTCTTTTACTCTAGGAAAAACAAGCCCAGCCTATCCATTCTCTCTCCATAACTAACATCCTCCAATCTGGGCAACAGCCTGATAAAACTTCTATTCATTCTCACTAGTACGATCGCATATTTGTTAGACAATGGTGACCAGAACTGAATACAATGTTCCAAATATGGTTAAACCAATGTTTTGTTTTTACGTAACCTGACATAACCTCCCAATTCTCATATTAAATATGCCGACCCATAAAGGCATTCTTTCTGTACACTTCAGAAACATAGAAACCCTACAGCACAATACAGGCCCTTCGGCCCACAAAGCTGTGCCGAACATGTCCTTACCTGAGAAATTACCTAGGGTTACCCATAGCCCTCTATTTTTCTGAGCTCCATGTACCTGTTCAGGAGTCTCTTAAAAGGCCCCATCGTATCCGCCTCCACCACCGTTGCTGGCAGCCCATTCCATGCACTCACCACTCTCTTTAAAAACTTATCCCGGATATCTCCTCTGTACCTACTTCCAAGCACCTTAAAACTGTGCCCTCTCATGCTAGCCACTTCAACCCATGGAAAAAGCCTCTGACTATCCACACGATCAATGTCTCTCATCATCTTATACACCTCTGTCAGATCACCTCTCATCCTCCATCGCTCCAAGGAAAAAAGGCCGAGTTCACGTAACCTATTCTCGTAAGGCACACTCCCCAATCCAAGCAACATTCTTGTAAATCTCCTCTGCACTTTTTTGATGGTTTCCACATCCTTCCTGCAGTGAGGCAACCAGAACTGAGCATAGTACTCCGTGGGGTCTGACCAGAGTCCTATACAGCTGCAACATTACCTCTCAGCTTCGAAACTCAATCCCACAATTGATGAAGGCCAATACACTGTATGCTTTCTTAACCACAGAGTCAACCTGTGCAGCAGCTTTGAGTGCCCTATGGACTTGGACCCCAAGATCCCTCTGATCCTCCACACTGCCAAGAGTCTTACCATTAATACTATATTCTGTCATCATATTTGACCTACCAAAATGAACTACCTCATACTTATCTGGGTTGAACTCCATCTGCCACTTCTCAGCCCATTTTTGCATCCTATCAATGTCACGCTGTAACCTCTGACAGCCCTCCACACTATCCACAACACCTCCAAACTCTCTGTCATCAGCAAATTTACTAACCCACTCCACTTCCTCATCTAGGTCATTTATAAAATTCACATAGAGTAAGGGTCCCAGAACAGATCCCTGAGGCACATCACTGGTGACCGACCTCCATGCAGAATATGACCCGTCTACAACCACACTTTGCCTTCTGTGGGCAAGCCAGTTCTAAATCCACAAAGTAATTTTCCCTTGGATCCCATTCCTCCTTACATTCTCAATAAGCCTTGCATGGGATACCTTGTCAAATGCCTTGCTGAAATCCATATACACTACATCTACTGCTCTACCATCATCAATGTGTTTAGTCACATCCTCAAAAAATTCAATCAGGCTCGTAAGGCATGACCTGCCATGCTGACTATTCCTAATCATATTATGCCTCTCCAAATGTTCATAAATCCTGCCTCTCAGGATCCTCTCCATCAACTTACCAACCACTGAAGTAAGACTCACTGTTCTATAATTTTCTGGTTTATCTCTACTCCCTTTCTTGAATAATGGAACAACATCCGCAACCTCTAGTCCTCTGGAACTTCTCCCATCACCAGTGATAATGCAAAGATCATCACCAGAGGCTCAGCAATCTCCTCCCTCTCCTCCCACAGTAAGATGGGGTGCATCTCATCCCTCTCCTCCCACAGTAGCGTGGGGTCCTGGTGACTTATCCAACTTGATGCTTTCAAAAAGCACCTGCACATACATCCTTTTTATTAATATCTACATGCTCAAGCTTTTCAGACCACTGTAAATTGCCAAGATCCTTTTCTGTAGTGAATACTGAAGCAAAGTATTCATTAAGTACCTCTGCTATCTCCTCCGGTTCCATACACACTTTTCCACTGTCACACTTGATTGCTCCTGTTCTCTCACATCTTGCTCTTAACATACTTGTAGAATGCCTTTGGGTTTTCCTTAATCCTGTCCACCATGGCCTCTCATGGCCCCCTCTGGCTCTCCTAATTTCTTTCTTGGGCTCCTTCTTGCTAGCCTTCTAATCTTCTAGCTCTCTACTATTATCTAGCTTTTTGAACCTTTCGTAAGCTCTTCTTTTCTTCTTGACTAGATTTACAACAGCCTTTATACCACAGTTCCTGTACTTTACCATCCTTTCCCTGTCTCACTGGAACTATGTCTATGTAGAACTCCACACAAATATCCCCTGAACATTTGCCACATTTCTTCCTTACATTTCCCTGAGAACATCTGTTTCCAATTTATGCTTCCAAGTTCCTGCCTGAGAGCCTCATATTTCCCCTTACTCCAATTAAACACTTTCCAAAGGAGATAGAGTTGTGATCATTATCTCCAAAATGCTCTCCCATTGAGAGATCTAACACCTGACCAGGTTCATTTCCCAATACGAGATCAAGTACAACCTCTCCTCTTGTAGGCTTATCTACATATTGTGTCAAGAAACCTTCTTGAACATACCTAACAAACTCCACCCCATCTAAACCCCTCACTCTAGGGACATGCCAATCGATATTTGCAAAATTAAAATCTCCCACCACAACTTCCCTGTTATTATTACACCTTTCCAGAATCTGTCTCCCTATCTGCTCCTCAATGTCCCTGTTACCATTGGGTGGTCAAAAAGCACCCAGTAGAGTTATTGACCTGTTCCTAACTTCCACCCACAGAGACTCCATGGAGAATCCCCCCATGTCTTCCTCCTTTTCTATGGCTGTGACACTATCTCTGATCTATAGTGCCACACCCCACCTCTCATCTCCCTACCTGTCCTTTCTGAAACATCTAAATTCTGGCACTCAAAGTAACCATCCTTGCCCCTGAGCCATCTAAGTCTCTGTAATGGCCACAACAAGATAGCTCCAGTACTGATCCACACTCTAAGCTCATCTGCTTTGTTCATAATACTCTTTGTTTAAAGTAGACACAGCTCAAACCATTGTTCTGAGCACATCCCTTCTTGATCACCTTCTCCGTCTCGCACTGTCTCCGAGCTTTCTTCACCACTGGTGTAGAATATCTGGTGTTGTTACTCTCAGGGATACAACCTCAAGGTTCCTCTGTTCATCAACATTCTTTAGCATCTTACCATTTACTGTATATCTCCTACAGTATCTGACTTCCCAAAATGTATCACCTTGCATGGGTCAGTGTTAAATTCCATCTGTCAATGCTCTACTAAGCTTTCCATCTGTTTTGTGTCCTGCTGTAGCTTTTAGACAACTTTCCTTGCTATTCAGAACTAAACAACTAAATTTACTAATCATACCTACAATGACATCCAAGTCACTAATATAAATCACAAACAACACCAATCCCTGTGGCACAGCACTGGTCACAGACTTCCAATCAGAAATTCATCCTTCCACAACTACCTCTGCTTCTGGTCACTCAACCCATTTTAGATCCAATTACCCAGCTTGCCTTGGTTCCCAACAGCCTTGCACAAACTTGCCTGACTAAAGTACTGCCTTCAACCTTCTTGGTTAGCTCCTCAAAAAACTTGATGAAAATTGGCAAGTGTGTCTTCCCTGAACTAAACTAAGCTATAAATCTTTGATCAGCCACTGCTTTTCAAATATACTTGAATCCTATCCCTTTGTATTTTCCCAATAATTTCCCTACCACTGATGCAAGGCTCACCAGCCTATAGTTACCTGGCTTGCTCTTACTGCCCTTCTTAATTAAAGAAACATAATTCGCAATCCTCTCCTGAGATCAAAGGGGAACTGTCTATGAAATCTCTGTTTCGGCTTCAGTTATCTCTATGTTTGCTTCCCACAACCTTATCAATCTTTGTATGTTCATCTAACATCTTCTTCTTCTTAATACTGATTTGCTCCTGATTATCCTTGAATTCACTATCTTCCAGGTCTTTCTCCTTGGTGAATACAGATGAGAAGCATTCATTTAAGATATTGGTCACATCACTTGGCTGGTATACATAGTTTACTTCTTTGGTCCCCAAGAAGAACCACTCTTTTTCTGTATATTCTCTTGTTCCTGAGCAATCTGGGGATTCACCTTAACCTTACTTGCAAGGAATTTTCATGGGTACTATTCGCCCTTCTAAATTTCCAACTGAACTTCTCTGCTATATATTTTATACTCCTTAAGAAAATTTCCTGATTCCATCTGTTTGTATGTTTTCTTTATTTTTCTCCTGATTAAGCCTTCAATACCCATTCAAGGTTCCCCAATCTTAACATTTTCTTTTTCCTCTTTCCAAAACATCCTGGCTCTGAACTTTTACTAATTCTCTTTTAAGTAACTCACACGTGCCTGCTATCATTTTCTCCACAAGCATATGTTCCCAATCTACTCTCACTAGAATCATTAGTAAAATAAGCCATAACCTCGGTTCAAGACTATAACTTGAGGGCCAGCTTTATCTCTTTCCATGATTACCTTGAAATTTGCAGAACTTCTGTCACCATTTTCAAAGTATTTCCCCTCAAAACACTTCCAGCACCTGCCCAGTTTCATTTCCTAAGATAAGGTCAAATTTAGCCCCAGCTCTAGTAGGATGATCAAAATACTTTCTTGGATGCACATAACAAAATACCACATCAACCTTTGTTGATGTCAGGAAAGCTAAAATCCCCTGCTACTATTACAATTATGCTCTTACACCTTACTGTGATTTGCCTAGATATCAGTTCCACAAATTCCCACTGACTATTATGGTAAAACCCCAACAAAGTGATACCCCTCGTTTTTCACAAGTTCTACCGATATGGACTCACGGGTCAATCCCTCTAAGGTATTCTTTGTAAGTATTTCTGTTATGTTCACTCAGATCAGCATATTTTCCCGCTCCTTTTTTGTATGCCCTTAGACACATCTGAAACTTCTATACACTGGAACATGGAGCTTCAAGTCCTGCCTTTCATTCAATCACATTTCTGTGATTGCAATAATGCCATAATTCAAAGTCCTGCTCTATGCTCAAAGCTCACCTGACTTGCCTGTGAGGATCTTTGCCTTGATGCACTACTCTAATTTTCATACTCTTTAACCCCAGCCCCTTCTACCAAGAAAAATGAATTAGATCAAGAAAAATGAATACATCTGCTGGTGTTGTCTACTGCACTGCATCTGGTGCTACTGACGCGATCTCTGCTCAATCCACCAAAACCAGGATTTTTCAGTGGTCAACCATTTTAATTCCTATCCCCATTCCCATATGTCGGTCCATTGTTCATGATCCCCATGATCAATGCCTCTCATTATCTGATATACCTCTATCAGGTCACCTCTCATCCTCCATCACTCCAAGGAGAAAAGGCCAAGTTCACTCAACCTATTCTCATAGGGCATGCTCCCCAATCCAGGCAACATCCTTGTAAATCTCCCCTGCACCCTTTCTATAGTTTCCACATTCTTCCTGTAGTGAGGTGACCAGAACTGAGCACAGTACTCCAAGTGGGGTCCGACCAGGGTCCTATATAGCTGTAACGTTACCTCTCAGCTCTTGAACACAATCCAACGGTTGATGAAGGCCAATACACTGTATACCTTGTTAACCACACAGTCAACCTGTGCAGCAGCTCTGAGTGCCCTATGGACTCGAACCCCAAGATCCCTCTGATCCTCCACACTGCCAAGAGTCTTACCATTAATACTATATTCTGCCATCATATTTACCTACCAAAATGAACCACTTCACACTTATCTGGGTTGAACTCCATCTGCCACTTCTCAGCCCAGTTTTGCATCCTATCAATGTCCCGCTGTAACCTCTGACACCCCCAACTTTGTGTCATCAGCAAATTTACTATCCCATCCCTCCACTTCCTCATCCAGGTAATTTATAAAAATCTTGAAGAGTAGGGGGTCCCGGAACAGATCCCTGAGACATACCACTGGTCACTGGTCTCCATGCAGAATATGACCTGTCTACAACCACTCTTTGCCTTCTGTGGGCAAGCCAATTCTGGATCCACAAAGCCAAGGTCCCCTTGGATCCCATGCCTCCTTACTTTCTCAATAAGCCTTGCATGGGGTACCTTATCAAATGCCTTTTTGAAATCCATATACATTACATCTACTGCTCTACCTTCATCAATGTGTTAAGTCAAATCCTCAAAAAATTAATTTAGGCTCGTAAGGTACGACCTGCCTTTGCAAATAAACCCTGCCTCTCAGGATCTTCTCCATCAGCTTTCCAACCACTTAAGTAAGACTCATTGGTCTATAATTTCCTGGGCTATCTCTACTGCCTTTCTTGAATAAGGGAACAACATCCGCAACCTTCCAATCTTCCGGAACCTCTCCTGTCCCCACTGATGATGCAAAGGTCATTGCCAGAGGCTCAGCAATCTCTTCCCTTGCCTCCCACAGTAGCTTGGGGTATATCTCATCCGGTCCTGGTGACATATCCAGCTTGATGCTTTCCAAAAGCTCCAGCACATCCTCTTTCTTAATGTCTATATACTGAAACTTTTCAGTCCACTGTAAGTCATCCCTACAATTGCCTAAACCCTATTCCGTAGTGAATACTGAAGCAAAGTATTCATTAAGTACCCCCGCTACCTCCTCCGGTTCCATACACACTTTTCCACTGTCACACTTAATTGGTCCTATTCTTTTACGTATTATCCTCTTGCTCTTCACATACTTGTAGAATGCCTTGGGGTTTTCCTTAATCCTGCTCATCAAGGCCTTCTCATGGCCCCTTATGGCTCTCCTAATTTCATTCTTAACATGATCCCATTACCAGTAACATTTTCCTTCTCCCTACTGCTTTCCACTTAGAGACCACACAAAACCCATCCTTCCCTTACAGGGCTTGCAGTAGATATAACAGGTCCTTAAAACTCTACCCCTACCATCATCCAGAGACTACAACAGTCTTTCTAGTTGAGGCAAAGATTCACAATGCATCTCCTCCAGCTTTGTCTGCTGCACTGGTGATTCTGAGTAGTTACCTCAGTGAGACCAACCACATACTTGGTGACTGCTTCTCAGAACACCTACACTCAGTCTGCAATGGTCATCCCAAGTTCCCAGTTGCCTTTCAACTTCCCTTCTCAGTCTTGCAGTGACGTCTATCCATGACCTTCTCTACTGCCAGGATGAAGCCCAACAGAAACTTCAGAAGCATTTCTATATTTTGCTTGGATGGTCAACCACCCAATGACATGAATATTAAATTTTCTAATTATAAGAAATTCCCTCCTCTTCTTTTTCCCCTCCCCCCATTTGATCCTCTTGTCCTTCCATTTTTGGCCTCTTCCTACCCTCCATCACACATCTTTGTCCCCCTTCCATCCATCCACTTCATACTCAGGTTTATCTGTAACCCCACATCTGTCGTTCGCCTCTATTTTTTCCTCTAATGTTCCCATTCTCATCATCATTACTTCTCCAAATCCCTGCTCTGGTAGTATTTTGTGTTCCTGTTCATCTCCCTTCAGTAGTCACCTCCTATTTTAACAGTCCTCTCTCTGTCTGCCTCCATGTATCATTCACCTGCCAGTCTTCCTGCTCACGGGCACTATCTGCCTGTCATGCTACATCCCTCCTCAGTCCACCAATCGTCCTGGTATCACCTCTTGTCAATCCCCTTTTCCATTCTACGATGACCATCATGTCCCTTCACTCTCAGTCCTGATGCATGGTTTTGACCCAAAATGTTGAAAATTTCTTCCCTCCCACAGATGCTGCTTGACCTGCTGAGTTCCTCCATCAGGTTGGTTGTTGGTCCACCACTTGACACTACTTGTCTCCTTTCATTTCCACCATATTGCAAACTTGTCAGTTATTCTCTCCATCATCTCCCAATTTAAAATATGGTCCCTTTCTAAGATTCAATGATAAATAGATCCAAAACATTAATTAGGTTCCTTGCTCCACAGAAGCTGCCCAAATTTCTGAATATTTCCAGCACTTCCTTTTTTTATTTAATACACATTCCATTTGATTACAAATCAGAAGAACAAAGAAAATTCTTAGGCTGTACAATAGTAGTGAGATGGAATGAATACAGAGGGAAATTAAAGAATACAAGAGTAATAAGAGTGGATTTCAATTTGCTCCAATATTGATTTAAACAGTGTCAGAAGGTCAGAAGATGGGAAGACTTTCTGAAATGTACAGAGAAGAATTTCTTTGATCAGTATGATTGTGACTGAAAGTGGAGGAGCATTAATTGGATCTGGTACTGGGTACTTCGACAGTTATGCAAAGTGGATTTCATGTTAGTGGGAAAACATTTAGGGAGCAAAAATCATAAAGCTTTCATTATTAAGAGATGGTAAAAAATCTAAATCAAAGGAGGACTAACTTCATCAAGAAGATAAGGAATCTGCTCAAGATGAAGAGATACCAAACAATAAAAAAACAGATGATCTATAAAAAAATGCTTCAAATACAGTACAAGCTAATTATATTCCCACACAATAGAAATGCAAGGAAATCAAAGTATATTTCCCAGATGACAAAGTAAGAAAGAAGAATAGATAAAACAAACCTGGTAAGTAACTGCAGTGAGAAGCAGGGCCAATAATAGAATAGTTTAGATGGGAAGTGAAAAATGAAAGTAAAGCAGGGAGAGAATGGGAGAAGACAATGACATTTAATACAAAAGGGATTCAGAAGATTTCTATGTAAGTTGTAGAGGTTACTGAATGGGGTGGAACTAATTGCAGATAATTGAGTTATGCAGAAGATACCTTTAGAATACTAAATGAGTACTTTATATTGTTTTAAGAAAGGAAGAATGCTGCTGAAGGGTCAGAATCAGAATCAGATCAGAATCAGGTTTATTATCACTAACATGTGACGGGCAGCTCAATGCAATACATAATCTAGCAGAGAGAAAAAATATGTAATGTAATTGATGAAAATGTACATAATTCACAGCCACCAACATTGAGTTGGGGTTAAGTGGCTGGTCTGATGTGATGACGTAAGTGCATAAAGTACTTTTACCTCACTTTGTGTTCAGTGTTTGGAGTACAATAAATGAGTTACAGTTTTGCTTAAACATAAAACGCCTCTGCTGTTTTTATTTGTAAAAACCTACACTGGTGACCCTGATGCTCTTGGACCTTTCCAGAGTTACTAACATTTCAGCTAATGCAGTCGCTTTGAAACTGCAGGCATTTTAGGAGATAAATACCGTTGCTTAGTTTGTACAAGCTGAGGCCAAACACACAATGTGAGAAATCACAGCCTATGACACCAAATATTTCTATGTAGTAGTGTCTCTCAGTAACACCACTGCTGCAAGAGTGGTGAGTCTTCTTGAATAGTCGCTTGAACACAATAAATACAGATCACTGAAAACTCTCCTTTTACAAACCTTTGGACTATCGAAGCCTGAGCGCGTCAAACAGTTGCCTGGCCTTGGTGATGCTGGGCTGTCGGAGCAAATGGACCATATGCTATCTCTCCTGGGAAATCACCATCCTTATTTTATTTTTAAAAAACTCTTCATGCAACAATAGCCTGATCAGGTTCGCATAGCCCTCGCTAATGTACCTGTGATGGACTAAAAGGAACTTGCTAAAATGGTTGATAGCCTACACTCAGTAGGCAGCAGTGCATAATTCCTCCTCCTTTCTTTACATCAATAAGCCTGATCAGTAAGGCCCCCAACATAAGGACGCCCGCACCTCCGAAACACATGATGCCGGACCTGCGTTTTTAACACCCTCACCTTGGTACAAACGTCAGGAAATGCTGACCACCCTGCAGCTTCGACAGTACCACCATATTGGGTTCATTATGAATTAGGCCAACTCTTCCTGTGTGACATGGGTGCTCAAGTGAGTGTGTCACCAGCATCGTCTATTGATGAGAAGGCAAAGAGTGACAAAACCTCACTGGAGGCTGCCAACAGCAGCAAGATTTAGACTTATGGGACACAATCGGTGACACTCTGCTTCAGTGGGCAACATGAAGCAGAACTTCGTCCTGGCTAAAATGGCTAGACCTCTGCTTGGTGCAGATTTCCTGTTTGCCCAAGAACTATTAGTTGATCTTAAGAACTGCCGGCTTATGTCAAGGACTTTGGGTCATTATCCTGCTCTCCCAGTAAGTTCCCCTCAACGACCCTGTCAAGCACATGCACCACCGCATGTGAGTTGGTCAATTCCTAAAGCTCACCAAGCCCATATTCTCCACTACAGTCACAAAACACAGGCTCAAGCATCACATTCCCATAACTGGTCCACCAGTCTATGCCTGCATGTGTAGACTGGACACAGAAAAGCTGGAAACTGCAAAGGTTGAGTTTGCCAACATGGAAAGGCTCGGCATCGTACACTAGTTAAATAGCTTCTGGGCTTGGAGTCTCCGTACGATCCTCAAGTACGATGGTGGTTGCTGACCAAGTGGTGATTACCAATGCCTTAATGAGGCCACCACAGATGATTGTTACCCAGTCCCACACATCCAAGACTTTCCAGTACGTTTAACTGGAAAGTTAATTTTTTTGAAAGTCAGTCTGGTTAGGGACTACCATCATGTGCCTGTGTGCTCAGAGAACACTCCCAAAACAGCTATGATAACCCTTTTGGCCTTTTTGAATTTCTGTGCATGCTGTTTGGACTGAAAAATACAGCACAGCACAGCCTTTCCAACAGCTGATGGATTCTGTATTAAAAGACTTTGATCTTCTTTTTGTTTACCTGGATGACATACTTCTCACCAGTCTGTCAAATCCAAACACATATCTGATCTTTGCACACTTTCTGAGCACTTAGGCCAAAATGGGTTGATTATGAACCCTGTTAAGTGCCAGTATGGGTTGTCAAACATTGGCGTCTTATTTCTGCAGAAGCTGTGAAACACCTCCCATCAAAAGTAGCCACTACTATGGATTTTTTTTAGGCATGGTGAGTTTCTATCACCGCTTCTTTCCATGAGCTGCTGAACTTGTGCTTCCCCTGTAGAGTACACTTAAAGGTAATGCCCCTAATCAGGTGCTTGACTGGTCAGTGGACATGACCAGGGCATTTGATGATATCAAATGAACTCTTTCTAATGTGACTCTACTGGTGCATCAGCTCCCCAATGCACCCACAGCCATAACTACTGACACTTCAGACTATTCTGTGGATGCTGTGCACGAACATCTGGTTGGAGGCGTGTGGCAGCCACTTGCCTTCTTCAGCCGCCAGCTATAACTCCCTGTAAGGATGTACAGCATGTTTGACCGTGAGCTTCTTAGTCTCTATCAGGCTGTCCGCCTTTTTTTTTCATCTAGAGGATCTCCATTTCACAGCATTCATTGACTACAAACTATTTGTGCTTGGGATGGCAAAAATATGGGACCCTTGGTCTGCACAGCAGCAACACCACCTGGCCTACATATTCACAACTGATTTACAGCATATCAAGGGCAAAAATAATGCTGTGGCTGACTGCCTCTCATGGCCAGCCATTGAGGCTGTACACATAAGGGTTGACTATGCCTGTATGGCAGCTGACCAGGTTATTGACCCAGAGATCCAGGCTTACTGAACAGCAGTCACAGACCTAAGGTTGGTTGACATTAAGTTCAGAGAAGCTGGGGTTTCACTCCTGTACAATGTCTCAACCGATTGCCCTTGCTCCATTTCGCCTGCAAACTGGAGGCAGACTGCTTTTAACATGCAAGAGGCCATGTATCCGTGCCAGAAGGCCTCACAGAAACTGAATACACTGGAGTTTGTTGGCACGGCCTTGGAAAGATGTGCACAACTGGACTGTAGCCTGTGTAGAGTGCCAGTGAGCAAAAATTAACTGTCATGTTCGTGCTTTTTGATTTTCCTGAGCAATGGTTTGACCATGTCAATGTGAACCTAGTTGGTCCTCTTCTCCACTCCCGTGGTTTCACACACCTCCTTACCATGGTGGACCACACCACCAGGCATCAAGAGGTTGTGCCTCCAGCATCGACGATGGCCACAGATGTGGCTCGGGCAGTCATCAGCACCTGGGTTGCTCAGTTTGGTGCCCCATTTGATCTTTCCTCTGACCATGGTCCCTAATTCATTTCAGACTTCTGGGCTGTGGTGGCCCAGAACTTTGGGATTAGGCTACATCATAACACGGTGTATCACCCACAGTCTAGTGGCCTGCGTGAGCAGTTTCACTGCTCTGAGGGTTTCCTTGTTGTTGGCATGATCGTCTCCCATGGGTCTTGCTGGGGCTCAGAACAGCTCCAAAAGAGGATCTTCAGTTGTCCGTGGCTGAGTTGGTATATGGACAGCTTTACAAGTGTCAGATGATTTCATTCCTGACACCATGACTGTGTGGTCAGCCTCTCAACAGCGTTCCACCCTCCTCAGTAAATTCAATTCCTTTTCTTCTATTCCTACCTCCCATGGCGTACAACACTCTTGGGTTTTTGTTGACCTACACTTCACCTCACTTGTTTTTGTCCACCATGACGCACACCAACATTCTCTTAGACCCCTTCCACATTTTGGAATGGGAAAACAAGATTTTTATCATAGTTAAGAGGGGTAAACCTGAATGTGTTTTGGTACATTACCTTAAACCAGACAAGATTTGGAGTATACTGCTGCTGTGCCCCTGCTGTCACACCATGACCATGGCCATGAGTATGTCAACACACCTCTGAACAAACCAGAGGCACCTGGGGTTCCTCCACCCATAGATCACAGGACCCAAGATGGGCTGCTTGTCCAAACTCCAGACAGGCTTACAATGAATGCATTAGAGATTTCTGGTGGGGGGTGGGGGCCTGTGTAGCGTAACATAATTGGGAGAAATGTACATAATTCACAGCCAACATTGACTTGGGTTTTGCTTTAAGAGCTGGTCTGACATGATGACATTGTTATGTAAGGATTTTTTTAGTTTCTGAAGTTCAATAAGATGTGTTATGGGTTTCAAAAAACATAAAACACCTCACCTTGTTTTATTTGCTAAAACCTACACATCTCGGGTACTACCTTAGTATCCATGAAATCTGTAGTATTCATGACATCTCCAAGGAGCAATGCTCCCAAAAGGCAGCGTCTCCATCATTCAGGATATGCCCTCTTCTCATTGCTACCATCAGGAAGGAGGTACAGAAATGAGACGGCACACAATGATTCAGGAACAGCTTCTTCCCTTCTACCATCCAATTTCTGAATCTACATTGAACACTACCTCACTACTTCTTTTATTTCTATTTTTGCACTACTTATTTAATTTAACATATATGTTACTTACTGTAATGCAGTTTTTTCTGCCATTCAGTGTGTTAGATGTTCATCTGTGACAATCTTGGCAAACTCATCAATGAATTTCTCTGCTGCATCATGATCATCAGCAGATGTATTATCACCACGAATCTTTAAAAATTTAATACCATGTCTTTTCTTAAATTTCTTTAAGCATCCTGCTGAATATTCAATTGTCAGTTCACCACGATAGATCTTTGCTTGTTTCATGATCAACATACTGTTAAACAGCATATGTTCACTCCAACGCTGATGAATCCATTCTTTTCATACACAAACAAGATCTTCATTTTCTGCTTCATGCAGCATTTTTCTACTTTTTATTAACTTCATTCATTACATATGTGAGGCCACTTCTCAGAACTGTCTGTGTTCTACAGTGGAGAACATCCCCAGTGCCTTCTGGAATCTTCCATTTGTCATGTCAGTGCTCAAAAATTTTCGGATATCGGATTTAGGAATTTCGGATGAGGGTTACCTAACCTGTACAGGTCCTCCCCAGCTGAAATCTGGTTCCCATTCCTGAGTAAGTTTAACAGTTCACAAATCAGAAATGTGGCTGCCAACTGAGTTCATACAGAGTAGAAGAAGCCTGCACCTCTGAAGTAGGTGGCAAATCTATCCTGCTGGTTTACAAAATGCTCATTCGTTTCTACAGGCTGCACATGATTTGGGCATTCCTAAGCTCCTCAGTGTTCTCTGACATTTTCCCAACTGCAGTGCTCATGATTATACTCTCTACTACAAATAAATCACTGATCACCATTTTATAAAATTTAACAATAACAAGAGTGGGTTTTTTTAAGGCATGGGGAGAGGACAATTTGCAAGAAGAGAGAAGTTTCAGCAAGGAAATCCAGAACACAGTGCAGTTTTTCAGCATTTCTGGAACGACTCTAAGAATTTGAGTTGAATGGCCCATATTTCTAGAATTTATTTCTCCACTGTAGTGCTATAGATATTCAGTCATTGTAAATTCAGGACTAAAATTGGAATATATTTAGATGTAAAGGGATTTAAAGGAAATGGGAACAGCACAGGAAGATGGAGTGAGAGAAATAATACAGAAAAAGCTTACTGAATAGAGAGGAAGGCAAGACAACAGAATGATCAACTCTGATCCTATGTATATTCTTAATGTAGGATCCTAAAAAATGCTTCTGAGAGCATGACATGGCTGGCCAGTGAGCTGGGAGTGTCACTGATTGTGTGCTCAGGGTTCTACACTGAGAACTGAATCTACAATCTTAACATTAACATGCACGGTGTAAATGGGCCAAGGTTCACACAATCTCATAACAAAGCATGATTATAAAAAGGTAGATGCTTAGATCACCTTTATGCCAATCTGTAATGGACAGTAAAAGTTCTGCAATGCAATTAAAAGGCTTCATTCTGCATACGTAACAACACCGAGCTGGAGAAAGTACTCAGCCCTTTGAGGCCATGCTGTCACTTAGTCAGATAATTCAGTAAAGTGATCTCAACTCCATTTACTCATCTTTACCCCAGACCCCAAATTTATTCTCAATCCTTTGTAAAGTATTGAAGTTCTACAAGTGTTTCAGTGAAGTTCTTAATTTCACTCTTCACTGTTTCCTCTCATTCCCAAACTCTCCATCAAATGGAAGGCATTTACTAAGACTACCTTAAAATCCTTAATCATTTTAGATACCTCAACTATATTAACCTCAAATTTCTATATTCAGCAAATATAACCCAATATTTTGCAACCACAATTCTATTACCTGAACTGAAACATGTTAAAAATTTGTGCTATTCCCCACATTTACATTAAAAGTTTATAAAATCAATGAATAAAATAATGAATAAGGTTCTGGTTTATAATCATTGTGATTAACCTATTGTGATTATGTAGATCAAATTGTGAGAATTCACTAAGCAATAATTTGCATCTTGAGGTAGGAAACTAATTCAACGTGCGTGTTATTGTAAATTAATGTTAAGCGCTGAAAAACAAGTTGATCTCAGGTTTCTCCAGGGAGATTATTGCCCTAGTACAAAACAAATGTGCAGTGATGTTGTTTTTGTAAACATTAGATACCAGTTGTTACATCCCTTGCAGACATACACCAGGAAACATTTCTTTTAATTTTAATACTGTGTTTTCAATATGTTCTGTACATATTTCCAGAGATTAGAAGTGTCAATACTGCAATATTAACAGATTATTTAATTTTACAATCAAAGTAGGTAAAAAATGAGAAATGATTTTCCACAAATTTTACTGTTCAGAAAATATCTGTTTGACAGTTTCTAAACTTATACCAACTAGTAAATTAAATTACTAAATGGGTTTATTAATGTCACATGTTTTGTGGTTGCATGCAAGCAAATGGAAATGAAAGGCAGTTTTTCACTGATGACATAGTTTCAGCTCATAGGACTAGATGTTTCAATCCCTTTGATAAGCAGATCCCAACTTGGTCACAGCATAGAGAACTTGAGGGTGGGGGGCTTGGAGGGTGGCAGATGCTTCCCAGGGGTCATCAGGTGGGTACGCCCCTTCTTAGATGTTTTGTCAATTTAAGCCCACTACTTCTCCTTGGGGCTCAACAGTGCGACCCGGCATCCCAGGCACACCACCTTCACATCTGGCCACCCATGGGTCATTTTAGGGCCTAGCTGCTGTCACTCCTCTTCACCCATAACCAGTGGCTGCTTTGCTCAGCTGCCTCGAGAGTTCTTTTATAGCTTGTCGCTGGCCCTGGCCACGGACTCCCAGTCCCTTCAGCAATCTGACCATGGATGTAGCCACAAATCCTCTGCAGCCAACTTCTACTGGGAAAATATTCACCTTCCATCCTTGCTGCTTAGCATCTGTAGCCAGCTCAGCACATCTTACATGTTTCTGCTCATGTGCCTCGCAGACTGCATCTTTCCAGGGCACTGTGAGCTCTGAGATTACTACAGCCTTCAGACTGCTGGACCACAAGACCAATTCTGGTCTGAAGGTGGTAGTGGTAATCTCTGAGGAAATATTAGCCTTTTGTCTATGTTGACAGCCATGTTCCAGTCATGAACAGGCTCCAGTATGCCTGACACCAACTGTGTCACTAAGAGTGGCACTGGCTGTCTTTGCCAGACAAAGGGAATGGTGGTTCTTCCAGTCATATGGGGCTAAGAGTTGATATTCAGCCTTTGCCTCTCCACAGGGGATGCCAAACATTTGAGGACCTAGTTGTACCTTCATGTGTATCTTCCTTGAGTGAGGCATACTTTGCAAGATGAGAGGATATGCTTGAGGTTTGCTGGTTCTTCCACAGAATGGACAAGCTGGTTCTTCACTGAGCCACTGGTTTAGATCTTTGGGAATTGAGAGAACATCATAAACAGTTCTTATAAGGAAGCTAGTCTTCCTTCCTTCCTTTTCCTATAAACCTTTCCAGCCACCCAATTGAAGGGCTGATCAATAGTCTATGAGAGTTTGTAACCAGCTGCAGTGGACACTACAACTGCCCTTGTTT